>NC_071589.1:1284521-1950771 GCF_024509145.1 Vidua macroura
TTTATTTTATTTCCTTTCATTAATTTATTTTATTTTTATTTATTTTGCATTTATACTAGCAATTATTCTTACATTTGGTATATTAGTATTTTATTAATATACATTATTAGGATATTAATAAATCAGTATATTATTAGCATCTACATTATTCTTATATTGTAATATTTAGTGTTAGAGTAATTTTTTTTTTAAAGTGAGAAAGCTGAGCTTTCTCCTCCCAAACTTTTCTGCTTTTACTGAGGTTAACTCCTCCCTCAGGCTGACACTTTTCCGTGCCCACGCAGAACTTTGGGTGTTTTGGGAACATTTTGAGGAACGTGGGTCCCAACTCTGCCACTGCTCCAGCCCCGTGTGGCTCCTTCAGCCCCTCACTTCCATGTTGCCCTGATTTTTAAAAGTGTGAAGTTTTCTTTTATAGTTCTTTTGAAAGTCTTAAAGTTCTCATAAAACTTCTTTAGCCTCCTGATAATGTTTACATATTTCTACTGGAGTTCTCACGCATGTTCATGTAAACAATGATTGTTTTACATTCTTCTTTGTAGGAGAATTGATGGACTGTTGGCTTGACCAGTGTAGCTAGAAAAGTGGTAATTCCACCTCCAACCCACCTCCCAAATTCTATAAATATCAGATACTCAAATAAAACGTTCTTTTTTTTTAGCCTTTAAACCTACCAAGCGTTTGTGTACTTAATTCCTGTCCAATACCAACATTTCCACACCCCCGGTTCCAGCGGCTCCTTTGGATTTCACCATCTCAGAGGACAGGAAAGAAAAGAGTGAAGTCCAAATCAATTAATGATTCCTCCACAGCTCTGTCAGAATTGCGTCTGTAATTGGACGCTCAGGTAGCCCCTGGACATGGAAATGGGGTTTCTCAAGTTCTCTGGAGGTCTCCAAATGTAGCTGTGAATTAGGAGGATTTTCAAAGAGTTTCACTCTCTGTAAATGCCAGAGATGCTCAGGAGTGGCCTCTCAGTGCCCTAAGAGTCAGTTTGCAATTGTGGGGGGCAATTTGAAAACCTGAATAAATATTACCTGTAAGAAAATTATGTGTATGTGTGTGCTAAAGAGGATTTTTACTTTGATGCATTAATCCGAGGGAAGAAGAAATATTCAGCACTTCCACTAAGGAACAGAATTTTATGGCAAATAGACCTTCCCAGGCTGAACTTTGCAATAGGCTTTGAGCTCAATTTATCTGCTGGATGACAAAATTTAGCTTGTTTTGCTGTAAAAAGTCCAGGTGAGGCAACAACAAAAATAGGGTTGGTTTTTCTCTTTCCTTTAGAAACCTCAAGACAAATATGATTTAGTGGTGGTGATATTTGCTCTTGACAGAGCTAATGCTTTGGTAGCCTTTCCCTTGACCCTTGTAGATGGCATAGCCAGGAATATTTAAAATGTGATTTATGATGTGCTCTGTGTGACTCTCCCAGGTGGAGCTCAGGGATGGATTTGGGGAGAAAAATACCTCACCAAAAAAAAAAAAAAACCAGACCAAAACTCACAAAAAAAAAAAAAAACCCTCACTGGAGGCTCTCAGCTGCCTGTGCCCCGTCCTGAGCAGAGGAGGGACTTGTTCTTTGCTGTGAAGAAGGACAGAGGATTTCCCCAGTGGGATGGGAGAATGGGAACCCATTTTCAGCATCAAAGAAGGGCCAAGTTAAGTGCCAGAGAATCATAAAGGCATGGAATTGTTTGGGTTGGGAGAGACCTCAGAGACTGTCCAGTCCCACCCCCGGTGATGAGTGGGGGTGTTCAATTTGCACAGAATCCCAGAGGGGTTCGGGTTGGGCTTGGGAGGGACCTTAAAGCTCATCCTGCCCTGGGCAGAGCCACCTTCCAGTGTCCCACAGCCCTGTCCAGCCTGGCCCTGGGCACTGCCAGGGCTGGGGAGGCACTGGAGGCACTGGGAGCAGGAAAAGTCACGAGTGAGAGGGCACCAGGCCGGAGCCAGGAGCTCGGGGCTGTGCTCAGAGCCCAGCAAAGACCTTCAGCTGCATTTCAGCTCCTGCCTTTGCCTCCTGGCCCCTGAGTGTCCTTGGACTCCCTGCCTGAGGCTCCTCTCCACAAAACGGGGGTGGCATCAATCCCTGACCGTGGTGCTGTGTCAGGAGGACGAACCTATTGATGATTAGAAGGTGTTCAGGTAACTATGGCAACAGATATTCTGCCTCTTTGCATCTCACCAGAGGAGACACACACAGAGCCCTGAAGCCTCCCCACACCCCTGAGCTGACTCATCACTTCCCAGCCCCTGCTCCCCAGAATTATTCCAGGGAAGGTTGTTTCTCTTGGGTTGGAAGCAACGGAGTAAATTTTTTAAAAGCACCTTGCTTTATTGCTTGCTGGACAGATTATTCCCAACATCACGGCTCGGGCTTGGAAAGAGTCCATAATGTTTGACGGCAATAAAGCAGAGAGCTGAGGCACAGAATTTATGGCCATGAGCTAATGAAGTGCAGGGATGAATGTTCAGTGTAGCCCTGCTCCCTGCACCTCTCAGCAGCTCTCAGTGCCCTCCCCAGCTCCTTGCAGGGGGTTTGGATGATCCAGGAGCCCTGAGCCTCCCTGGTAATATCCAGCGTTTTCATTTAATCAAAACAACTTCAGCCACTGCAAAAAGGAGCCAAGACAGGGGAGAAATTGCTCCATGAGAGAACAGTACTGCCGTGAAGAGGGAAAGCTTATCCAGACTCTGGGGAGATAGGGGTGGCTGTTGTTTGCTATATTGGTGAAAATGAGAGCACTGCAGGGAGAGGCTGAGCAGCTCCACTCACTCTGTGCATCCCAGGACGGTGCTGCAGCTCCAAATGCAGGCCTGGGAGCTCTGCAGGAGATGCAAACGTGGTGCAGGGCATGGGGAGGGTCTGCAGGAGCTCCTGAGAGCTTGTCCAGGCTGAGCTGGGCACTGGCAATGCCATGCCTTGGTTTTGGGAATCATCTGACCTCCACAGCCGTGGAGATTCCCTGCCCATCCCTGGGGTTATCCCTGCCAGAAGGGAGTGGAGGTGTCTGTGCCTCTGTCAGGAACCAACCTCACCCTCAGCAAGTGGAGATGGAAACCCCAGCTGGGTTTGTGCCCTCCCTGCCCTTTTCCCGAGGAGGCCTCGTCGTGTCCCAGCTTTTGGGTTTGAATGGAAAACCTGGTGAGGTCTGAGCTGCTCCTGGGTGGGAGAGAGATCCCACCATGGCCAGCAGCACCCCTGGATAAGCAACACCTTCCCAAAGCACGAGGAAACAGAAGGTCCCCTGACCCTCCTGTGCCCTGTGCTCCGGGATGGCCCTGCTGGAGCAGGGAGGTGGCACCAGAGGGGTCCTGCTGTGGTCCCTTCCAGCCTGACCCATCCTGGGATTCTGGGGTTTTCCCCACTCATCTCTGGGCAGAGCTGTACTGCACTGTGCTGTGGTTTGCTATTTTTTTTTTTTTGGTGTGTCCACTACATAAAATCAGTTAAATCTGATTTAAACATTTAATCTGATTTAAACAGTTAAACATTCCTGTGAAGCTTGTCCTTATTCCTTGCCCTGCTCCCAGAGCTCCCCAGTAAATCTCATTCCCAGTGGATTCCCTCTGGCAAGATCAAGGCATTGGAAGCCAAGTGTGCTTCCCCTCTGGCCAAGGACACTTGTCCAGCAGCACCATTTGGGGACACTGGGGTGGCACTGGGCCAGGGATGCAGCAAAGCTGAGGAATGAGTGACCTTGGCTGCTGATTTGCCTCTCTCATGGAGGGCAGGGCTGGCACTGGAGCATCCCCTCCCTCGCTGGAGAAGGAGGGAGCTGAGCTGAGATTTCCCAAAGTGCTTGAATTGCACATTCCTCACGAATTCCTTCAGATTCCAGAGAGGTTTTACAACCAGTGTGGCCTGAGTACCCTTCCCTGTGCCACAGGGAACGTTTTCACATTCAAAAAGCTGAAAAGCCTCTTAAGTGCTTCAGAAATGTGGTTCAGCTCACTGTTGGCTGACAGGAATGTTTGCATCAGCACAGAGGCAGATTCCTGGTGCTGTTTTCACTGAAACTCCCTTCAAGCCATAAACTACCCAAAAGCAGAGGCCAGACAGAATTAAGGGAATAAAAAGCAGTTAATTTATTGAAGGGCCTTCAGGTACATTTCGGGCAGGTGAAGCCCCCCAGGGGCTGCACCCAAAATGGACCATGGGTCAGGGGTTTGCACACTTGGATCAGTTTGCTCCATTTGCATATTGGGGGGTGAATCTGCCAATTACAGCTTCAGGTAATGAAGTAATTTACCCCAAGTTTGCTGTCCCCAAGTCACTTTTGTTTCCGTCTCTCAGGGCTGAGGCAGTGAGGTGTCCTTGATTGCCAGGCCTGGAGAGGAATTGTTGTGTGCCCAAAATGGGGAAGCAGCAGCTCACACTGTGTGTGGAGTTTAGTCATCCACTAAGGAACTGCAGGATTACAAATACATGAAAAATAGAAAAGTTAAAATCCTAAGGCATCTCCGTGACCCACTGAGGTTTCACTGGGCTCCCCCTGGGCTGCTCTCCCTGCTGCAGCAGCAGCCCCAGCCCTCTTTATTTGATTTCTTCCAAGTTTGGCACGGACCCGAGCGAAGCCTGGTGACGAAGCAGCCCCGCAGGAAGCACACACTGCTGTGTTTGCAAGGAGTGGGTTTGCTCTTTCATCTCTTGGCTCCAAGGGGAGGGGAGGGACCCTCACTTTCCTTCAGTGCTTTATTCACACACAAGTAATTAAGATCTCCTGTGTCTACAGCTCGGCCTGCCTTTAATTAGAACCATCTCAGCACCACAAGCGCTGGCACAAACAGATAATGGATTTAAATCAAAGGGTGTGTGGCCCACAGACAACATCAGTGCCCATCCTTTGTCCAGGATCTCCTCCTCCTCCTCCCCTGTTCCAGAGCCAGGCTCAGAGGGGTAATGGAGCTGCCTCTGTGCACTGCCAGGAGACAAAACCCACCCGGGAAAAGACAATTTCCCTGGGAAGTGACTGAGCACTCTGCTCTGTGCCCCACAGGGCTGGTGGGGAGAGGGGAAAAGCCATCCCTCTGTCCTGGGGTTCACAGGGCCAGAGAGGAGCTGTGCCCACGTGGAGGCACTGACATCTCCTGCAGAGCTCAGCTCCTGGTGGGCTGGCACCTTCAGGGGCACACCAGCCTCTGGGGAGGCTCAGCTTAGGGCACTGACGAGGCAGGCGGGGGCTCAAGGCACCCTACGCTGCCAGCCTTGTGTCCAAACTGGGGCTGAGCCCCACAGGAGGAGGGGAAATCCCAAATCCCTTCTCCTCCCATCCTGTGCTGTTTCATCCCTTCTCAGCCTCAGCTTCAGAGCCCCTCTGAGCCTGGCTCTGGAACAGGGGAGGAGGAGGAGGAGATCCTGGACAAAGGATGGGCACTGATGTTGCCTGTGGGCCACACACCCTTTGATTTAAATCCAGCTCTGCGAGCTTCTTACACTCTCAGATTTGGGGAAAGAGAATAAACCAGGCAATAAAGGAAGCTGCCACTTGGGAACTCTTCTTTTTTTTTTTTTTTTTTTTGTTATTTTTCCATTATCTCATCCAGCGAGGGAGAATTGTTCTGTGCCAGAAGAGCTGATCTCCTGGGTGGGGAGATGGTGGAACTCTGAGGTATTCACCTGCTGGTGAGAGCAAGGAAAAGATTGTTTTCTTACTGAAGAGCTGCTCATTTTCCCACTTTTTTTTTTTTTTTTTTTTTTTTTTTTTTTTTTTTTTTTTTTTTTTTTTTTGTGTGTGCAGAGGAGCTTGTCCTGCATCCAGAGGATCCCTGGGCCAGCCCTGCCTGGAGCTGGGGTAGGACAGGCAGGAGGAGAGGGAATGGGGCAGCACCAGCAGGAGCTGGGAGGAGCAGGAAGCAGCTCACAGGAACAGAATCACAGGGTTCTGGAGGCTGGAAAAGGCTTTCAGGATCATCAAGTCCAACCACACGCCAGCCCCACCATGTTCACCACTAAAGCCTCTCCTCAAGTGCCACATGCACACGTTTTTTGAACCCTTCCAGGGATGGTGACCCCACCCTGGGTAGGAAAAAGGGTGCCCTGGGCTGTGCAGAGTTCTGAACTGAGAGCAAGGCTGGGAATGGGCCCCTCTCCACCTTCCCACGGCTGAGGGTGTTGGTCGGGCCATTTCCAGGGAGCTGCTCCTTTCCACAGAGCAGAACTGCTGGGATTCAAGTTCGTTTTGCTGTTTGCTTTTGTTTTCTAATTTATATTCAGATGAGACAGAGTTCAGAGCTCAAGGAGCATTTTGTTTTGTTTGTGAGTTGTGAAGAAAAATGTGTGGATAGATCCATCCCAAGTCCCTGGTTAGTGGAAATGCTGCTCCATTGGCCCAGCTCATTCTTCTCAATCAGATTTCACCCCTCTGGCCCCCAAATCTCCTTTTTAATCAGCAGGGAAAACTCATCTCAGCTTTACCTTCACAGCTTCCCTCAGAAATCTGCCACGGGATGGGATGAAGGGCACTTCTCACTCCCAGAGGAATATTGGAGGGGCTCAAGGACACTGATTTAAGTGGGAACCCTCAGCTCAAACTCCATCCAGACAAAGAAAAGGTGACAAATTCAGCAGAACAAAGAATTCCTCACTAATAACACAAATATATCCTTGGTTCTGGTGACAAAGGCACCGAACAGCTGCAGCCAATTATTGAGGGGAAAAACCAGCATCTATGGCTAAATTAAAAATAAATAAAAAATTAAATTAAAAATAAATAAATTAATACAATTTAACGCCACAGAAAGTTGAAGGATGATGGGATATTTTGATTCTGGACTCATTACAAACAACAAAGTGGTTTGACAGGAGATGCTAAATTTCCCAGAAGACCAGTCTTTAATTAATTTAAAATCATAAACCAATTAACATATTTAATACTAAATGCTCTTACAATTAATTTGGCACTCGGAGAAGATGCGTGGTATTTCGGGAAAGGAAAAGAAAAGCTGGATTTCTCAGAGAGAAATTAGAAGTTGATGTCTTTAAGCACAGAATTCACAGGATGAACACCCCTTCAGGTGAAAAACTCAGCTCTTCGTCCCTACATCTGACCTAAATTTCCCTCTTTCAGCCTGAACCCATTCCCTGTCACCAGATGACACAAGGAAAAACGACGTACCACAGCTTTGGTCACGACAAAGAGATTAATTTATTTTCTTTGACTCCAATCTTTTATAGTTCTCAGAAGGTGCCAGTGGATTGGAGGGTGAACGTGCCACCTCTCCAACGACACTGGACAAACTACCTGTGCATCAAATTTCTCTGCCTCTATGAAAGAATGCAAAACAAGAGGTTGTTTACAGAAAGTTGTGTGGGAAAGTTCTCTACAAGAATGTAAACTCAGAAGGCTTTAGAAAACTCTTGATAATCAGGGCGACAATTCCCCCTTGCCCTGTCATTTCAGTTCCTGGTGAGGTCCCTCTCCAGCGTCCCTGCAGCCCCTCCAGCCCCTGGAAGGGGCTCTGAGGTCTCCACACAGCCTTCTCCTCTCCAGGCTGGGCAATCCCAGCTCTCCCAGCCTGGCTCCACAGGGGAGGTGCTCCAGTCCCTTTGTCAACCTCCAGGTCTCCTCTGGAGCTGCTCCGACAGCTCCTGGTCCTGCTGATTGTCATGGTTTGACACTGGTGCAATGGCAGCGCCCCCATGAAAATACACCTTCCCAAATAAATGCTGTGAGATGTTATCAGGAACAGAGCAGGCCTAAGCTTAATAATAAAGGAAAAAAAAACTTTATTAAACTACTACTACAGAAGACACACACACTAAATCCAGGATGAAGACTCTCTAAAACACCCCTCCTCCTCCCAATTTCCAAAGCAACCACTATGAAACATTACCCGGGATTCTTGATTAAATTAGCACCCTTCAGATAATCAATACTCAGTCTATCAGGGGAGAGAGGAGTCTCTCTTGCACCACAGATCCCCCAGGAAACACAGTTGCCACCTCCTGTGTTTCCATGTCACACCAGAGAAAATCTGCCAGTGTGACACTTCCATGTCAAACCACAACACTGATGCTGGGGACACCAGAAGTGGGCACTGTCCCAGGTGGGGTCTCGCCAGGGACAGAATCCCCTCCTGGCCCTGCTGCCCACACTCCTTTGGACGCAGCCCAGGGCATGGTTGTGCTGTTTTCCCCCAGGATTTTTGCCCAAACAGCTCAGAAGTTTTCTGGCAACTGATAAACTGATAAATGTCCTCTGGCTGCGGAGCTGAAGGAAAAAGGCAGGTGAGAGAATTCTTGTGGCCGGGTCTCACCTCCTGTCTGGTTGCAGGTGGCTCTCCCAGGAACCCCTGTGGATAATTTGTGTTCATCTTCCTCTCTCTTCCTTTGATGGACAAGTGTTTATTTTCTTATTTTCTCAGCCCGAGTGGGGAGAAATGGAAGCTGCCTGGAGCAGCAGTCTCCCAGGTCATTAGGAAGCCAATCAGAGAGGGGCTGAATCTTGGGGTGATGTTTTTCACTGGCATCAGAGAAGGAGGGCATGGCCCATCCTATTCAAGCAGTTCAAAGAATTCTTCACACGGAGGAAGGAGCACCAAGTTTAAGGATTGGGAGAAAAATAAGGAGAAGATCAAATAAACTTTCAAACCTGGCTGTGTGTGATCTCAGAAGCCTTCTGACAATAACATGTTGTTCCTCATCATTACTGAAAGGCAGAATTAAAACTGCTTTAGTGCTTTAAAGTGCTTTTCTGGACTGGAGCACGCCAGCGTTTCTCCTACGTGGAGCTGGCAACTGGGAATTTCTGGGTTTATAATGGTTTGGAAGGCAAGGAAAAGCTCCCCCAGGGGCAGTTTACCTGCAGGTCCTGCTGGGAGCAATGCCCAGCCCTGGTTCTGAGCACATCTGTGTGTGCTGGGCTCTGCCCTCCACATGAAATCCCTCTAAGCTGGGCCTTAATGGGAATTCTCAGCTTTTGGTGAGGTTTTAGAATTCTCAGGTTTTAGCAGGCTGAGGCCAGTGAGCACAAAAGAGTTTGTAAGGGAAAAAAGGAAACTTGTGAATAGTCCTGGTAACAGAGGCCATGTCCTGAGCGTCTGGGGTACAGGAGAGCTTTGGGTCAGAGAATCATGGAATTATGGAATATCCTGAGTGGGATGGGCCCCAAAGGGGTGGGATCAACAGCAGACACCCCTCACAGGGCCTTGTTTAGCCTGTCCAGGAGCCAGGGCACTGCAGGGATAAAGCAGGGGTAAAGCCTGCCTGCTGCTACAGCCACTTCTCACTTGCTACTGTTTGTTTCTTTGGGAATTGCCTCACTTACTCGAAATAATTTAAAATTTTGTACACAAAAACTAATCAAGAACCCAAATGATCTCCTTTTTAAGCATGGGAGGAAATGCAGAATCAGCCTGAAATCATTTCGAAAATAATAAAGGCAGATTCAGTGGCAGACTAAAAAGCAGAGCAAGTACAGCTGTGAGCTGGTCTAGGTTTATCTCAGCTACTGAAAAGCAGACAAAAGGTATTGGTCTAGCTCAGATTTAATTTTTTAAACTAACGCTTGGTTGCATAGAGATTGGGGAAATAATGAATATTCTGCTTCAGCTGCTGCACCAAAAAATTCAGAAGCAAAATGGCACATGTCACATTGAAACAAGATTGGTGCTGCTTCTTTGGAAGTGGGATGAAGACTCCCTTTAAAAACACTATTTTTAGTCAACTAAAATTTGCCATTGACATGAAGTGAAATGTTGTCTCCTTTTCAGAACTTGGGCCTCCTGCTTTGGTGTTCTTCCTTCAGTGGGAGGGGGGGAAGATTTTGGAGCATTTCTTACCACTTTCAAAAGGATTTTTCTCCTGAGAATTTCAGTTTTTTTGTACTTTCGCTTCCTGTAAAAAACAAGAGCAATAGGTTCTGGCCATGTTTTAGGATGATTTGGGTCAGCCCCCAAGTGACCCCATCTCTGTGCCCAGGCAGTCCCAGCAGAGCTCCAGACTGGGAAGTTCATTCCCTTCCCAAAGGTCCCTCCTGACCCTCTGGGGACAGGCTGGCTCCTGGCAGGACCCCCCTCTGTCCAGCCCTGGAGGGAGCTGGTGCCAAACAGAGTTCTGTGATGTGCCAATTGTCTGAATGATGTGTCCTTCCCCCCGAATGCAGCCCATAATCACAGCAATTACACATGGCAATCATTAATAATTGCATTTCCCTTCAATCAATTTTTACTAAAATATAGCTTTTGTGCCAGATTCCAGTTAATTTTTCCCATAGATGTGTCTCAGGCCTTGGCAATATTCCTGTGGGAAGATCAATCAGAACCCAGGACAGGATGACACGCTACATTTCTGGGGGGATCCAAGTTTTAATTAATTGTTATTCATAAACTAATTATTGGATTTACAAATGAGTTCTTGGGAAATTCATTAGCCCTTGGAAGCTGCGTGTCAGCCATTTGCAGCAGGATGTGAGTCTGCTTTTCTTCAGGAGATGGAAATCCGTGCCTTGAAATACAAAAAGGTTTGTTTTTTTTTTTTTTTCCTGGAGCTCTGTGCCCGTGGCCAAGGTCATCCCCCACCCTCCCCCTGCCCTGCCCTTCCCCTGCTGCCTGGAAAGGCTGCCTGGAGCAGAGGCTGGACAGAGGTAAAGGAATAAAGCAGGGATTTATGAAAAGGCCTCAAAGGACACACCTTGGGCAGCACAAGAGCCCAGCCAGGGCTGCACCCAGGATGGACTCAGAGTCACGAGTTCTCACACTTTTATGAGTTCTGCTCCATTTCCACACTGGGGTTCACTGCCCAATTCCAGCTCCAGGTGATGCAGTCCCACCCTCCCAGGCTGCTCTCCTCCATTCCCTGCTGTTTGCACTTTTTGGGGCTGGAGCTGCAGCGCTGTCCTTGGTTGTGGGGCTGGGAAAGGATTGTTGTGTGTGCCTGAGCTGTGAGGAGAGCTGGCTGACACTTCATGTGGAGTTCAGAGTTATTTCCCAGTGCAGTGCAGAGCCTGGGAAATCTGAAAGCTCAAACTGAAGGCATCACCCTCACGAGAAGCTGTAACTGGGATCAGTCTCCCCTCAGCCTCCTCTGCTCCAGCAGAACAGACCAAGAGCCCTCAGCTGCTCCTCGGGTGGTTTTCCCTCTAAAAAAGGGCTTTATTTCCCTCTAAAAAAGGGCTTTATTCCCTTGTTTTGGGGAGGCTTTTCCCACAGAAGTGCCACCACTGGCGTCTGGCCTGCCTGAAATTGGCATTTGGCCAGCCTGAAACTGCGGCTCGGAGCAGCTTTGGGAGACAAATTCCACCCTGAATGGAGAGAGGAGTGGGGAGGGTGCTCAGGACAGCTCCAGGGGAAGGCCAAGGAGAACATCCATCGCTTTTAGCCCTGGCTCCTTCCCACAGGGAGTGCCCCGGAGCCGGGTGTGGGGCTGGGGCCTTCCCGCCTGAGCTGAACCCCCAAGCTCTGGGTTGGAAAGGACCTTAAAGATCATCCATGGCAGGGACACCTCCCACTGCCCCAGGCTGCTCCAAACCCTGTCCGACCTGGCCTTGGGCATGCCAGGGATCCAGGGGCAGCCACAGCTGCTCTGGGCACCTGTGCCAGGGCCTGCCCACCCTGCCAGCAGGTGCTGAACAGGAATCAATGGAATTCTGAGGGGCAGCTCCCATCTCTGCTCTCAGGGACTGGGGCAGGGTGCAGGGGGTGGCTGGAGCTCAGCCAGGAGAGATTTATGTTGGATTTAAGGAAAGGTTTTTTCCCCCAGAGGGTGCTGGTACAGCCCCGAGGCTGCCAGAACTCCAGGAGCATTTGGACAGCCAGGGATGCCCAGGGTGGGATTGTTGGGGGGTCTGGGCAGGAACAGGGGTTGGACTGATGATCCCATGGTCCTTTCCATCCGGAAAATCCCTCCCATGACTCTGGGAATAGAGGGGCAGCCCACTCCTTGCCCTAAAGACCACTCTCAATTCTATTTTTTGGTGTGCCTCCATCATTTTACCTTTTCACCGCCCCTTTCCACCTCCCAGGATTTTGCCTCGCTGCTGGAAACTGCCAGCTATGCAGACCAGATAAACCTATGTCGTTTTCATCAAGGAAAAGAGAGAAGAAATGTTGATTGCAGGTTGATTTGGGACCTGGGTCCTTGTGCCAGTGCCTCTGGAGTGGGGGAGGCTGCACGGGTGCTCCTGGCAGTGAAGCATCGCAGCCCTGCTGTGAGCTGTTCTTTTTAGCAGCCTGTCCTCAGTCAGGGGTATTAATTGTTTTCAAATATCTGAGATGTCTCAGTTGTTCTTGCCCGAGGTGATGGGAAATTCTATTAAATCCTGTCAATTCTATTAAATCCTGCCAGTTCCAATCCGGGCACTAATGCAGAGATGCCTCCGACTTGTGGTTTGTAACTGAGAGGGTTCGAAGGTGCAACTGCCTGAAACCCTGAAAAACTGGGAGTCTTTAAAGCACATTTATCTCCTGTCTACATCACCTTCCCACCTGGCACGTTTGGGAATTCAAAATAGGCTGGGATGAATGTTCTGAATGGAGCTTCTCAGAGCCCTTCCAGGCAGAACCAGAGCTGTAGGAGTCAAAGGTTGTGTCAGAGGGAAAATCCCAACTCAAATTAAAATCAAAAGTTGCTTTCAGTGCTCCTAAAGTGGATGAAAAATGTCCTTGTTTATCCTCCTGGAGTTTGCAGAAGCAGCAGAAATCCGTGGGCACTGCAAACCTCTGTGATTTGTCAGCTCTCCCAGAGCCCAGCACTTAATGGATGGGAAAGCAGAGCTGGCATTTCTCATCCAGCCCCCTGGACGCTCAGGGGAGGGAAATGTTGGCTTTGGAGCATCTGGGAATGAGCTGGGGCTCAGGGAATCGCCTGCCCTGTGTGGGGCCCATCCTGGCACTGCCCACATTTCCTTGCCAGGTGTTGGATGGCCAGGAGGAAAAGGGGAAGCTCTCAGGGTGCTTCCCTGAGAGAAGCCAGAAGCCCTGTCCAGAACAGAAACTAAACAAAAATTTAATTCCCCACTCTCCTTTAACTTAGGCTTTTAACTCTCTCTTTTACTTTCTTTTTATTTTTTTTTTTCCAGCTAAAACTATTTACTGATTCACAAAAAGCTCTGAAACTGCATTTTTTAAGCACATCCACTATTTGTCAGGGAAAAAAAAAAACAAAAAACAAAAAACAAAGCCACAAAACCAAAGCAAAAAACCCACCCAGCTGTTGGTCTCACATTCTGCTTTCAGCCCTACCTGGAGCTGCCTGGTCTGGCACAGCCACCACAGACAGCACAGCTTTTTGGGGGGTTAATGTCACACACAGCTTCTCTGGCCAAGTCCCTGAATCATCTGAAGGCCAGATTTTACCCTCTGACTGATTCTCAGATCATGGGGATGGTTTTTAAAGCCAGATTTTACCCTGTAACTGATTCTCAGATCATGGGGATGGTTTTTAAGGCCAGATTTTACCCTCTAACTGATTCTCAGATCATGGGGATGGTTTTTAAAGCCAGATTTTACCCTGTAACTGATTCTCAGATCATGGGGATGGTTTTTAAGGCCAGATTTTACCCTCTGACTGATTCTCAGATCATGGGGATGGTTTTTAAAGCCAGATTTTACCCTGTAACTGATTCTCAGATCATGGGGATGGTTTTTAAGGCCAGATTTTACCCTCTGATCGATTCTCAGATCATGGGGATGGTTTTTAAGGCCAGATTTTACCTTCTGATCAATTCTCAGATCATGGGGATGGTTTTTAAGGCCAGATTTTACCCTGTGACTGATTCTCAGATCCATGGGGATGGTTTTTAAGGCCAGATTTTACCCTCTGATCAATTCTCAGATCATGGGGATGGTTTTTAAGGCCAGATTTTACCCTGTAACTGATTCTCAGATCATGGGGATGGTTTTTAAAGCCAGATTTTACCTTCTGATTGATTCTCATGTCCATGGGGATGGTTTTTAAGGCCAGATTTTACCCTCTGATCAATTCTCAGATCATGGGGATGGTTTTTAAGGCCAGATTTTACCCTGTGACTGATTCTCAGATCATGGGGATGGTTTTTAAAGCCAGATTTTACCCTCTGACTGATTCTCAGATCATGGGGATGGTTTTTAAGGCCAGATTTTACCCTGTGACTGAGTCTCAGGTCCATGGGGATGGTTTTTAACCCCTGTTTTGTATCGATGGGTGCACTTGAAGAGTGGGATCAGGAGCTCCTGGTGATCCCAGGCTGCTCCCATCCCTCTGAGCCTGACACTGAACCCCTCTGAGGGATGCAAACCCCGAGGGAGATGCAGAGGACGCTCTGGTCCTGCTGCAGACGGTGCCCTGAGGAAGATGCTGCCCACTCACACCCCCCAAATTCATCAACCAAGGGGGTGCAGGGGCCACAAACCCTGGGGACAGCCAGGGCAGGGCTGGCAGGAGCAGAGAGAGGGCGTGGGGGCACATTTGTGGGAAAAGGCTCCCCAAAAGTGAGGGAATAAAGCCCTTTTCTAGAGGGAAAACCACCCGAGGAGCAGCTGAGGGGAGGCTGATCCCAGCTACAACTCCTCGTGAGGGGAAGAGCAGGGGCAGGCACTGAGCTCTGCTCTGGGACAGGGACAGCGCCTGAGGAACGGCCTGAAGGGATGTCAGGGAGGGTCAGGGTGGATTTTGGGAAAGGTTCCTCCCCCAGAGGGTGCTGGCACTGCCCAGGCTCCCCAGGGAATGGGCACGAGGCTGCCAGAGCTACAGGAGGGTTTGGACAGCCAGGGGTGCCCAGGTGGGATTGGTGGGGGTCTGGGCTGGGATAGGAACTGGGCTGGGTGATCCTGGGGGTCCCTCCCAGCTCAGGAAATTCCATGAAAACAGCTTTCAAAACGGAGTGCAGGGAGGGACCCTGCACTGTGCAGCTCCTTCAGCCTGAGAAGGTTGGGAAGGTTCTTCAGCTGCAGTTGATTCCCACCCGTCCCTCACACACCCAAGGCTAAACCTGACTGCAAAACCAGATTCCTGTCCAGGAGCAGGTGTGGAGGAGCCTTGTGCTGAATGTTTAAACCTTGCAGCCCATCCACAGCCAGGGCCACAAGTGAGGAATAATTGATAAGTAGAGAGAAAGCCAGCAGGGAACAGTCCTGCACCTTCTGCTGATCCTTTAACTCCTTCAGAAGTGCTGTGAGACTGCACCAGCCCTCCCTGCTCCATAAATCCACCTGAAGGGAGGAATGACAGCAGCTAAAATGGGCTTTTTTTTCACATACCTGACCTCAAATTAGCAGCACCCAGTGAACAAACCCTGCTCTGCTCTGAAACCAAGCAAACCCTGCTCTGGCTGAGCCCCAGGGCCTGGAAGTGGCAGATGTGGTGGGAAGAAGCCTCTTGTTGCTTTAATGAGAACAATACTCTGAAAGCAGCAGCTCTGCTCTGAAAGTCATCGAGGACACACCCACCTAAGGTCCTACAATGGCTTTTTTTTTTTTATTTTTTATAAACACCTGTCCCAGAGTTAGCAGCGTTTTGGGAGAGACCTCCAGGAACAGAAAGAGTCAGGACACATGGCAGATGAAGGGGAGCAGAATTAGAAGAGATGGATGAAAATACTTATGCAAATGAAGCTTTCAAGCCCGTCAAGAAACTCACCACGACACTCATTTATTACTTTATTAAGACAGCAGATGGCAAACTGCTAATGAATGTGGAAGCCACGGAGAATTTTTATAAACAAACTGAAGGAGGAGGCTGGGAGGGAGGAACAGCTGGGTTTGGCTCCAGGGCCAGGCCCAGGTAAAGCCACGGGATTTGGGAAGAGCAGGAGGCTGGAGGGGCTGGATGGTGGTGCCTGAGGAGCCTTGGTGGTGGCACTTCCCAAAAAATGCTGCTGGGATGATGTGATCATTTCAGAGCACACCCTTCTCCTGTGACAGGGCATCTTTAGCCCCCCTGTGACAGCTCCAACGCTCAGGAACACCAAGGGAGGCTTTATCTGATTTTTCTCTGCCTCTTCTTTGTCACCAGGCAGGGGAAGACAAAGCACTTCTTGTGGTGGCACATGAGATGCAAATAAAACCGAGATCAGCATTTGCAAGACAAACAGCTGAAAGCCACAACTGCAGGAGCCACGGGACTACCTGGAGACGGGGATTGTGGGGAGAATAATCCTTAGCTCAGGAGAAAAACCGCTGCAGAGTGTTGGTAGCTATAAATCACCCTCAGAGCTCTTTAGCAGCATTCCAGACAGGAAAACAGAGACCTGTAGCACATCAGCAGCCCCTTGGGAATGCCAAAAAATGCAGAGTTCCCAGAGAAATGTGAGTCATGTTGGTGAGAAACCTCTAAAGGGCAAGGGAGGGAATCACCTCTACAGGATATCAGTGAATCCAACCTCTAAAGGGCACAGAATAAACAGGAATAAAAGGGATTGAAATGAATCTTTCCTTCTAAGCTGTGGGCTTGGAGAGAGAGCACAGTGGCAGCATCTCTTCAGGAATAAATGTACTCATTTCTATATAATAGATGCACTAATTTCTATATAATAAATGTACTCATTTCTATATAATAAATGTGTGTGACACATGGCAAGGATGAAGGTGGTGGCCAAGGTCTGGCCCCAGTGCTTGGAGACCTCCAGGCACATTCAGGGCATGGAAAGGAGCTGGGAAAGGGCCTGGAGCAGCTGATGCTGAGGTTGCTGATGCTCCTGGAGGAGCCTGAGCCAGGAGGGATCCGTGCTCAGGAACCTGCACGTGCTTCAGTGCCCCCTGCAAATCAGGAATCAAAAGCAATTCCATAACCAGTCCTTGAGTAACTGGGGATGCAGCCAGGCTGGGAGGGAAGAAGGCCTTTCATGCACCCTAATGAGCTGATCTGACATCTCCTTGCTCGGGCTGACACTTATTACTGGAAATCTCAGCTTGTTTTCTTGCCATCAGCCAGGCCTCCCTCTTAATTTCCTCAGATTTCTCCCTGTCAGGTCACTTTAGAATTTCTTTGAAATAAAGACAGTCTTGTAAATAAATGGAGGCCAAGCTGCTTCCCAGGGAGATGAGACAAGGCCTGTCAGGAGAAGAAATGAGGATTTGGAGCAGAGTCAACAAGAAGCACGTCTTTTGTTGCAATTGCTAACTAAGTGTAATTAACTTCCTGATGAGGTGCAGGATCTTAAGGACTGATTGGAGTTACAGACTAATCATTATTCATGAGATATTAACAGACACTACTTACAGGGAGCTGAATGCTTAAAAAAAAACCTGTAAAAGCTCACTGGGGCAAACACATCCATGATCCAAGGCTGTGGATGAGCTGTTGGATGGATTCCTCCAGGCCAGGGCGGTGTGGGGACAAGAGAGGAATCAGCTCCCCTAAATTTGAATCCTTGAGTGAGGCTCCACAGGGAGAGGGGTTCAGCCCATCCCATTTCAGAGCTGTGCTCCATCAGTGAGCCCCTTTTCCAGGATAACACCAAGCCTGTGTTGTACTCCAGGGTTCCGTGGTTTCATCCCAGGCAGGAGGGTGGTCCTGGCTCAGAGCCCACAGCCAGACCCACGTGAGGCAGCAGTGCAGGAACACACCCAAAGCTTCATTCACCCTCCAGCACCAGCAGCTCCCCTTTCTGCCCAGAAGGAATCAGCCTGGACTGTCCCTTAACTGGGCTACAACTCCCCTGCACTGGCAGAGGAGTTTTTTGCCTTCCACGCCAACCAGGTTCTCACACCTCTGGCTCTCGAGGATTGCAGCATCGTTAGGAATTCCCCACATTTGTCCCTAATTACAGCATCACAAACGGAAGGCTCAGCAGCAGCAGCCTCCAGAGCAGTGCAGGGCTCCTGCAGCGCTGAGCAGATCCAGGGGAACTGGAGCTGTCTGCGCCCGCTCCTTGCAGGAAGCTCTGTCTGATTATTGCTGAGCTGCTCCTTTTGGGCAGGGTCTGACGGGAGCACTGGGGAGTGGCTGAGCTCCCTGGCAGCTCCTGGAGCCTCTGGCAGCCTGACAGCCCCTCTGGCAGCTCCAGGTGCTCACAGCAAGTGTCAGCTGGAAAAAGGAATCGTTCATTTGGAAGGGGCTGACCTAACAATGCAATGGCCCTTGTGCCGCTCACCCAGGGAAATGAGTCAGCAGAGGAGAAGGAATTGCTTTATGTGCAAAACACCTGAGCTTGGTCCCTTGGAAATGAGCTGTTCCCATGGATTCCCAGCCCCAGGAGCTCCCTGCATCTCTGAGACTCGTCCCAGCCTTCTCCACAAACAGGCAGTGAGAGAGAAGGTGAGTTTATCTCTCCACGTCCTGGAGCAGCTCCCTGGGAATGCTGCTGAACTGCAGGGTTTGGACAGCCCTGGAATCACGGCAAGGAGGGATTGTGTCAGTCTGAAGAAACAAAACCCAGTTCTGGATGGTTGGGCAGATCTGTCGAAGTTCCACCTCTGGATGTGTCCATTGGACACCCGTGTTCCTGCAGAAGGGAACAGGTGAGAGGTGTGAGGAGGGAACTGTGTAAATCAGCTCCAAGGCTCTATCCCAAATATCTGCTCCTGGATCATCTAAAACTTCATCCTCCTCCCTTCTCTCCTTCTCCTCTCCGTCCTGCCATGTTTGCTGTCTCCCAGATGACACCAGAGACAACTGCTGGAAACAAGGCACATCCCTGCCTGCCATGGCAGTGACACCTCCTGTCCTTGGGCAGTGACAGCCCCACCCCAGCGCTGCACGCTGCATCCCCCTCTTCCCTCACGGAACAGGTGAAGGTGTTGAATTCCTGCCCCAGGACCCACCAGAAAGAGCTGAATCCACCTGGGGAATGATTGAATAGTCCTCTCATGCCCCATTTGCAAAGAGGAAGGTAAATGGAGGTGTGGTGATGCTAAATATATCAAATAAATGTGCTCAGTTTTGCTGAGGGGCTCGGTAGTGAAATGGAAATGCAAACAAACAGGAGATTCAATTCCAGCCCCATCATACTTTGCAGAAACCTACTGACCTGGTGTTTTTATAAACTGAGAGATGCCTCTGTCACCAGAAGGTATCAGCAGCTGTAGAAGCAGGTGTAATAATGAGACTGAAATTCTGGGAATCTGAAGTTTATGAAAAAACAAAATGAAAACCCAAGGAAAGCAACGCTCAGTTCTTTCTTCCTGAGGCATCTTTGAGGCCAGTTTTGAATCCCAGAATGGGTTGGGTTTGAAGAGATCTGAGAGCCCACCCAGTGCCACCCCAGCCATGGCAGGGACACCTCCCACTGTCCCAGGCTGCTCCCAGCCCTGTCCAGCCTGGCCTTGGGCACTGCCAGGGATCCAGGGGCAGCCACAGCTGCTCTGGGCACCTATGCCAGGGCCTGCCCACCCTCCCAGGGAACAATTCCTTCCCAAAATCCCAACCCAAACCTGTTCTCTGTCAGTCTGAAGCCATTCCCTCTTGTCCTGTCTGTCCTGGCCCTCGCCTGTCACTGTTGCATGGAATATTCCCAAAAAGTGCTCGCCCAGCTGGGGGTTAATCCCTCTGCTCCCGTGGGAGTGGTGTTGTTCCTTTTGGACTTCTGCTGCTCCCACACTCTTGGCTCTGCTGCAGGCTGTCCCACGGCACTGTGAGGGGCTGGACAAACCTCCCGTGCAGCAGGGGATGAATCAGTGGGATGGGGCAGGGCAAAGGCAGGGAGGGAGGTAATTGGGCAACCAGAAAGCTGGAAGTGACACAGGCACATCTCCCAGAGGAGCCAGCCAAGAGCAATCCATGGGAAGGACTCCAAAGGAGCTCCTGGAAATGGAGATAACAGATGTGGGGAGAGTTGAGCCTTTGTCAGAGCAGATAATTGGGATGTTCAACGGCTCCATGCAAGTCCTGCGCTCCTAATTGCTGCAACACCTGCGTTCTCTGGCTGGCACAGAGCTCCAAACCTTCAAGGAGATGAAAACAAATTAAAAAAGCTGAAAGTTTCCTGGCTTGCTGTGTTCAGCTTCCTTGGGGAGCTGTGCAGGAACAGCTCAGAGCCATCCCAGCACCTGCTGTGCTGTGGGGAGCCAGCAGGAGATCCCACTGGGCAGAACCAGCTAAAAGGTGGAATTTTTTTTCCTCCAGCTGCTCAGGGAGGCAGTTCCTGAGGCAGAACCCTCCCTGCTTTCCTCTGGAGTGGGATGTTCTCCCTTAGCCTGCTCTGTGTTCCCTCAGGGGTTGACAGGGAAGCGAAGCAGCAGCCCCCAAGCCCCCACAGCCTCCCCAGGTGTCCCTGAGCAGGCTGGGAGCCCAGGACTCCAGGAATTCCGTGCAGCTCTGCAGAGCTCCGATGGGGCAAGCAGCCAGCAAAACCCCTCCTGGTTTAATGAGTTACCTTCATTCCCTTGGACTTTATTTGCCATAATCCCTGCTAATGAGCTCCTTCTCAGCAGGACGAGGGTTGCAGGCAGCGTTGAGCTCTTGGCTCATCCTGTCAGTGAAATAAAATACGAGATGAAGGTGTGGGCAGTGTGGGTCAGTATGGGAATTTCAGAAGTAATTTTGAATGAGTTAGAGATGGGATTTTTGAGGTTTTTAGATGATGTGATTTCTTTTTTTTAATTTTCTATATAGATAGGAATGGTGAGTTTGGTTTATATTTTTATTGTAGGATTCAGAAGGTCATAAGACCCTTGGTTATAAGATTTTTTAAGGATTTACTGATTAATAAAATACTATTAATATTTATGTTTTTGACTTCATCTTTAAATATTTTGTTTTATGGATTATGTTATACTGTAAGTTTTTTTTAGCTAATTATGTTATGACATATAAATTTATAGCATTGTATTTTAAATTTCTTGTTTACTTTTGTAACTATTCTTATTTTATATCTTAAATTTTAAAACTTAAATATTTTCTTTTTAATTTAACATGTTTCCGCTTTAAATTATAAATCTGTATTTCTGTTTTTAGTACTTAAGTTTGGAAGTCTTTTTTTAAGGTTTTAAATTAAATTTTGTGTTCAATTCTAAGGTTTGTCTTATAGGCTCTAAGTTCTAAGCAGTCCCTACATTTCAGATTCCAACAGGTCAGCTCATGGGAAGGAGAATTTCTGTCCCCACGGGCAGTGCCAGTGCCACCAGTGCCTCTCAGGAGACCCATCCCAGTGGGAAGGAGGCCCTGGAGCTCTGCACTGGTCACATCCAGGGTCACTGTGGGGTCTGGCAGGGGATGGGGCTGAGGAGGAGTCTGTGAAGCACCAGGGAGCTCCTGGTGGGATGTCTTGGTTTGGAAAGCCAGGTGTCTGCTAAGGAAGGCAGGAGCCTCCCCTGAAATGGAAAAAAAAAAAAATGCAGACCCCCTCCCTCCGAATTGCTATAAATTTGAAATTAAGGGGATCTCTCAGGGAAAAATATGGGAGCAGGAATAACAGTTCTTTATTAGGGAAGAAAATAAAAAATAAAATAAAAAATGCAGTGAACCAAAACAAAACTGACAGAGTCAGAACACAACCTGACACCCTGTTAGCAGATATTATTATCCCATAATTGGGAATTACGGCTGCAGTCCTCCTGGAGTGTCAGTGTGGTTCTGTTGGAGCAGGGATCCTGTAGAAAAGGGTGCAGTCTTCCTGCAGTGGAACAGGCAGCTGTTCCTGTGGGAAATCCAGTGCAGGAAAAGCCTGAGTCTGGTGTCCCAAAGCTCCAGATTGTATCCAGGTAGGAATGCTTGGCTCCTCCCTCTGGGCAGAGCATCTCCCAGTGGGATGTTACAGTTCTTATCAGTCATGCAGTGACACTCAACAGCCCGTTATCAGCAGATGTCTCCCCTGAGAGAGGATTGGCTGTGGAAGAGATAAGGAAAACTGCCCAATTAACAGAAGACAACTGCCACACAGAGGGCACATGGAATACACCTTGCCTTGCAGTCTGGGACATGGGACCTGCTTTGGGTTCAGGCCTGGGTGACTGCGCTGCTGCTGCCCCAGGGCCACCCCGGCCACCCCAGGCCACCCCTGGAAGGCTCCAGCCCACGGAAATGTGCCTCTTGTTAAACAGGGAGCAGGGCTAATTCTGGTTTCAGCCTCCAAAGCATTCCCCTATATCCGACAATCCTGAATCCAGCATCCAGGCGTGTCCAGCTCAAGATTTCCTCAGGCTCTCAGCCTTTCCTTGAGCCTTTCAGGATCCCCGGGATGTGCCAAGCCCAGCCCCCTCTCAACAGCCACAGGTGGGCTGGCTTTTCATTTCAGGCTGTGCTAATCCCCAGCTCTTCCTGCAGTCATGCAGAGTTCAGGGATATTTTATTTGTCAGAGGATTGGACTTCAAGTGTAACCTTTTTGTAGCTTGAAAGGTGTCTCCTTGAGGTGGTGGAGTCACCATCCCTGGGTGTGTTTAACAAAGCCTGGATGTGGCACTGGGTGCCAGGATTTAGTTGAGGTGTTGGGGCTGGGCTGGACTCAATGATCTTGAAGGTCTCTTCCAACCCAGTGATTCTGGGATTCTCTGATCCCAGTCGGCTTTCTGGAACAGAGAGAGTGAGGGAATCCCTGGAGTTTGTGCAGAGAGCTGAGAGGAGCAGGGGAACAGCCCAGGACTGGCCAAGAAGCAGAGCAGTGTCACACGGTGCTGAACTGCCCCGGGCTGGGAGCAGCAAAGGACTTTTCAGTCCTCTGGGACTTCACAGCAGGTCCCCATGCTGTCCTTGTAGAGGGAGAGGGGACAAGGGGCTTCTTCCCGGGCTTCTGTGGCACTTCTGTCTTGTGTTTGTGCTTCTCACCCCTGGCTCAAGCCTCTGAAGGCTTCACTCCCATTTCCAGCAGGATTTTTTCCACTGCCCTCATTCCTCTGGGAGTATGGGCTGTTATCACCTCCATCATTGATAAAGCTCCTCGGGGCAGCCAGGGGACAGGGGAAGGTGTCACCGAGGGGCTGGGAGGGTGGGCCACCCTCCCTGTCTCAGCTCCTGTGGAAGAAGCTGGGACACCTCCGTGTTCAGTTTTGTGTTTTGCTCCTGAGGGACATTCCCACGGCAAGGCAGAGCATTTGTGCTTCCAGAAGCAGCCTTGGGCTGGTCTCTCTGCTCTCCCAGCCTTTGCTGGGTTCCTGCAGGTTCCATTTTATTTCTTAGGCATTTCTAAGCAGAACTATTTTAATTTTTTTTTTTGGTCCCCTTGTGAAGGAGAATTCTGAAAGCTGAGGGCTGCCTTGGCATAAGGAGTCTTCCCACATCTCCTGGCATGGTTTCCTCCTCTGTCTTGGTGAGGCAGAGGGAAGGAATTGCTTGGTTGGGAGTGCTGGGTTGACAGTTGGCCTTGGTGAAGAATTAGAAGTGTTTTCCAACCTTGACAATTCCGTGTCTCTAAGCAGGGAGCCTGGAGGAGCCTGGAGGAGTTTCTCCCCCCCGGCTCTCTGGGATGCTCTTCAGGCTTGGATGGGGAAAAACCCAGAAACAACAGCCTGGTTTGGGGAATTTCAGCCTGAATCCAGGCCAGGGAGCTCAGTAAAACCAGGAGCTTGTCTGGGAAGTGATCATTCTTACACTGATTATTATCACACTGCTCATCAGCACACTCCATGGCACCGTTTGAGCTGTGCTGCCCTCGAGTCTCCTGCACGGTGCTCAGGGCCCAGCAGGAGCAGAGACCATCCCCAAGGACCTTTTCCTGTGCAATTCAGTGGCAGCTTGTGAGGCTGTGGCTGCCCCTGGACCCCTGGCAGTGCCCAAGGCCAGGCTGGACAGGGCTTGGAGCAGCCTGGGACAGTGGAAGGTGTCCTTGCCATGGCAGGGGTGGCACTGGGTGGTCCTGAAGTTCTCTCCCAGCCCAAACCAGCCTGGGACTCTGGATCTCTGGACCATGACCCCTGAAGGCTGCACAGGGCAGGAATGACAGCAGAGTGTCACTGAACACGTGGATCTGTCCCCAGTCCTGGAGTGAGCAGAGACCAGGGGATTCCCCTTGGATTCCCTTCGACTTGGCTGCCGGGAATGTTTTTTTTTAAATGCAGCCAGGCACATAAAAATGCAAATAAGCACCCGGTAGGATTTTTAAAAGCACATAATCCCTGGTAATTTTGTGGGAGGGAGGTGCCTGAATACAGATAAGGATCTGAGTGCAGGTTCCAGGCAGTTACAGAACCAATCCCAAGGGTTGCTTCCCTACTCGCTGAGATACCTACAGAGCTTTTTCTGCCCTGGAACCTGTTTAAACACCAGTCTCTGCTGGTCCTCAGAGATGCTGCTGGGTTTCCCCAGGACTCCTGGCACACAGAAATCCCGAAGTTTCTGCAGAGCAGCATTCCCTGTGATTGCTGCAAGGAATGTGGCTCTGCCAGAGGCACAGTAACAGCTGAAAGCTCTGGCTTTGGAAAATTCAAATGACATGCAAAATGCATGCAGAGGCATTACTCATTAATTAATCTAAATAATTGACCATTTCAGAATGGTGTCTGATCTCCTCCTGCAGCTGCCTCGTTTGTTCTGTGGGCATCCACAGGAAGGATTTGGGGAATGCACAAAATATTGAGCGTTTGACTGTGGCGGGAGTAAATATGCTTTTTATCCAAGTCCTCAAGAAACAATTAATTAACATTATGGCCTCCAAAAAGGGAGCTCTCCATAAATCACTGTCACTAAACCAACCTGCTTGGGTCTCTGCAACACAAAAAAAAAAAGTTGTTTTATGTGCACAGACATAGCTGAGGCTTCTATCCCTGGATGATCAAAGAGGGATTGCATAAATACATTCCTTGGGAAAAAAGAGCTTCCAGGCACTTTACACTCCAACAAGCCTTGGAGTGTGTGTCTGCCATGCTAACAGAGCAAATATCTTCATCCTCAGTGAGATTCTGTCTGCAACGGGTGATTTGTGAGGGAGGGAGGGAGGGAGGGAGGGCTCCAGGGCTCTGTCGGCTGCATAGGATCCATGGGATCTGTAGGATCTGTAGGCACCTGCTTGAGGTTTGATCCTGCCAACAGCCACATGAAAGGGCCGCACCTGGGCTGGGTCCATCCAGGGTCCATCCAGGCTGGGATGAGCAGGTGGAGCAGCACCTTGTGGGTGCTGTGGGTGAGAGCTGGGACCCAGAGACCCCCTGCCCTGGGCTGAGCCCAGGGTGGGCAGCAGGGAGGGGAGGGGGATTCTGCCCCTGTGCCCCTGTGCTCAGGTGAGAGAACACCTGCAGAGCTGTCCCAGCTCAGGCAGGAGCTGGAGCTGCTGCAGAGCCCAGAGGAGGCTCCAGGATGAGCAGAGGATGGAGCAGCTCTGCTGGCAGGAAAGGCTGGCACAGCTGGCATTGCTCACCTGGGCAGGAGAAGCTTTGGGCTGAGCTCAGGGTGGCCTTGCAGGGCCTGAAGGAGCTGCAGGAAATGGGGAGAGAGAGAATTGACAAGGGATGGAGGGACAGGACACAGGGAATGGCTTCACACAGGGCAGGGATGGGATGGATGGGATATTGGGAATTAGGAATTGTTCCCTGTGAGGGTGGGCAGGCCCTGGCACAGGTGCCCAGAGCAGCTGTGGCTGCCCCTGGATCCCTGGCAGTGCCCAAGGCCAGGCTGGACAGGGCTGGGAGCAGCTGGGACAGTGGAAGGTGTCCCTGCCATGGCAGGGGTGGCACTGGGTGGGCTTTAAGTCCTTTCCAATCCAAACCATTCAGTGATTCTCTGATTAAGTGCATTCTGTTGAAGCTCATTTTACTCTGTGATTTATAGGACATCTCCCAGTTTTATTTTGGCCGTTCAAATCTCTGAGAGGACTTGAAACAAAAAGACCCAAACTAAACAAAGAACAGCAATTCCATCACTGAGACTGAGCCATGCAGGGTGAGAAACTCCCAGGGCCTGATCTGATTTGCACAGGTTAGGAGGTTTGCTCAGCCTCTTACTCATGAAATAACAGACTTCACCTAAAAAGTTTATTTTCCTCTTAGTTTTGTTGTTCTTTCCGGTTTTCAGAAGAATGGCACTGACTAGGAGGAAGCTTAAATGTTCATGATTTTCTTTTCGTACCAGATTTTTTTTTTTACCTCCCTTTTCATCATTTCAACCCCTTTGTGATGATATCATTTTCTTCCTTGCTTTGCAAGTGCAGCCAGGTGGAGAGTTTGGAGAGGATTTATGGGAAAATGGAGATTTTGGATAGGATTTATGGGAAAATGGAGATTTTGGATAGGATTTATGGGAAGATGGAGATTTTGGATAGGATTTATGGGAAAATGGAGAGTTTGGAGAGGATTTATGGGAAAATGGAGAGTTTGGATATGATTTATGGGAAGATGGAGAGTTTGGAGAGGATTTATGGGAAGATGGAGATTTTGGAGAGGATTTATGGGAAGATGGAGATTTTGGATAGGACTTATGGGAAAATGGAGAGTTTGGAGAGGATTTATGGGAAGATGGAAATTTTGGATAGGATTTATGGGAAGATGGAGAGTTTGGATAGGATCTCTGTGGAAATGGGCCTGTCAGAGTTTGTTACCTGGCGACACCAGAGCTCTCCTTGATTGCAGACAAAACCCAGTCTGTTTTAAAGGCAATGATCCCAAGGACAGCCCTTCTCAATATCCTGGAGGGAGACAAAGTAAGGAAATGATCCCAGGTCCAGTGCAGCCCATGGTGGGAACAGGTTCCCAACTGTGGTCATTCAAACAAGAAAAAAGGAAGAATATTTTCTTCCAAGAAATAACTCCCAGCAAAGGAAGAGACTGCGATTTCTGAAGAGCTTCCATATGTATTTTAAACTCGGCTTTGGGATCCAGCCATCTGTCCAAATATTGAAATTCCTCAGCCGTTTCAAGTGGGCGTTCATCAAGCAAAAACATCCAAGGGAGCTCCCACGCCTGCTGTGTTCCTGGGCTTGGGCCACAGCCAAACACCATTGACACAATTTTCTTGCTTTTGCATCTTAACTTTTTTTTTTTTTTATTTTATTGTTATTTTTTGGCTGCAGATCATCTCGGGGTGGGAGCAAAATAGAGCTGTCAGTGTGGCAGGGCCTCGTGTCCTCTGGAGCCACTGCAGGTGAGGACAGCACCATCCATGTGCCCATGGGGACGGAGAGAAGGAATATTCCCAGCCACACAGAGGCTCCTTCTCCCCTTCCACGTGCCTCCAGGAAGGGCTGGAGAACCTCAGGAAGGTCTGGTCACACAGGCAAGGCCTGCTCTGCACCACTTCGCTGCGTTTTCTTTCATACTTTGCCTAAAAAAGTTCTTTTTTTTGCTTTTCTCTTCCAAGTCTGGCTGTCATTTCAAGGTAAGGAAAATAATTAAAGTAGGGGAAGGAGAAAAGTCAGCCCAGAGCCTCTCTGTGAGAGGGCTCAGCAGTGCAGGAACAAAATGCTCTCCTGGCAGCTTCAGAAAGGATCCTTCTGCTCTGGAAAGGTCACTCCCCTCCCAGCTGGAGCTGAGTTTTCAAAGCCCTGACTGTGGACGATGCTGATTTCCACAGGTTCTGACCCAGAAACGGAGCCAGTGCTTTTCCAGACCGACCCAAAGGGCCCTGACCAGGGACTGCAGGGTGTGGAGAGCCTGGAAGGAGGGTGGTGGAGATGTCCTTGACACTGCCATGGTCAGGAAGGGACTGGCTGGGCCCAGGAGAAGGAACTGCAGGTCTGGAGGGGAATTGTGGCTGCTGCACCCACAGAAGGCAAAGGATGACCAAGGCCCAGGCCTGGCAGGACAATTCTGTGAGTGGTGGGATTTCAACCAGCTCCAGAACCCAGAATTTGTCTTCTCCTGTTACTTTGTATTTTTTTAAAAATTTACAGTTTTTTAAAAAGTTTTCTATGCCTTCTGATGTTTACATATTTTTACTGGCTTTTCTTACACTGTTCATGGAAATAATGATTGTTCTACATTCTTCTTTGTGAGAGGAGAGGATTGATAGGCTGTTAGTTTAACCAGTGTAGTTGGAGAGGTGGCAATTTCATCTTCTAATTTAATGTCACTTTTAGAATTCTATATATTGCGGAGTCAGAACTAAACTTCCTCTTTTTTCCCCCTCTTTTGCATCCAGCGTGAATGTGTGAGTTATTTCGTGTCGTAGTGTGACATTCTCCATCAATCCCGCAGCCAGCAGCCCTTCAGAACCCTCCCTGTGTCCCTGTCCCAGGCCCTGGTGTGGAAGGCTTGTCAAGGAGGCACGGGGACATCCTCTGCCTGCAGCTCCCCAGGAATGGGCCTGGCACAGCAGGAGAAGGTGGGCAGACCTTGGGGACTTCACTCAAGGCTTTGGATCTCCAAGATTTGGGATTTCAGGAGATGCTTTTGGTCAAAGCCACAGAGGGTGGTTTGGTAGAATGTAGTGGATTGAGTAAGTGAGGAAATCAAGGCTGGGACCTTCAGTGCTCCTGGCCTGGCTCTGAGATACCCATGCCATCAGCTGTTAGGCTCTTCCGACGTTTTTGACCAAAAAAAACTGGGAAAAGGCCAAAGGATTGGTAGGAAGAAGACGAGCAGGGTGTGACAGGCCTGGGAAGTTTCCTTGGCAGAGAGTTCTGGTAAAGGAGCAGGCCAGGAGTTCCTGGTGACACATTGTGGGAATCCAGGACATCCCTCTGGCTGCCCTGGCTGGCTCCAGACCCTGGCAGGGGGCTCAGAGACCTTGGCACGAAGTCAAAAACACCTGTGGCTTCCATTTTAGCCCCTGGGAAAAGCTGCCAACTTTGTGTGAGGAATTACAGCCACAAGGGTTTGAGTAGTGTGGTAGTTGAATTAACACAGGGTGAAAAAGTAGAATTTTGGGGTTTTTAGAATGGGGTTCAAGGGGACAAGATGGAGGGATTTGGGCCTGTTCTGACCTTCTTCTCCTTCTCCTGCCCTCCATGTCTTGCTGTGCTGGTGACACTTTTCTGTTGGTTTCAGGCACAGACACACTGTCCAACATCAATGACAGATATTGGCACGTTATTGTAACCACGGCACACGGAGTTTTTGGTATAAAATGTGAACACTGCCCTGAGGGCAGACAGAATGCCATGGCCGAGCTGCTGGACAGAGCTCAGCAGGGCAGAGGGAGAATGTTCTAGAGAAGGGAAAATAAACAACCTTGAGAAGCTGATCCTGCACATTCAGACTCCTCCTTTGGCTGCTCAGGCTGGGAAATGAGGACTTTTACACTCTCGGGATCAAACTCGACACCTGGACCCCGAAACACATCAGGCAGAGGGAAATCATCCAGTGAGGAGGAGTGTTCATCCATGCCCTGTTCCACTCAGGAGATCACTCCATTTGATCCCAGCAGCTCACCTGGCACTGCTAAACTGGCCTCCTGGAAGACATTCCCAAACTGAAGCCAGAATGGAATTCTTGTCCTTTTCCACTTTCCTCTGCCCAACAAAACTGTCTCTTCTTGCCCCTCCCCTCAATATTTGGCTTGGTTTGTTTTGTTGATAAATTCAAAACAAAAAGCTCTTTTTTTTTTTTTTTTTTTTTTTTTTTTTTTTTTTTTTTTTTTTTTAATCCGAGGATTTGGGAAGTTCATAACATGTTAAATCAGTCTCTAATCTCATAAATATAAATGACAATATTGTGATGAGCCAAAGAGGTGCAGACAAAGCAGGATCATTAAATCTGAGACTTTTAATGGATAATACATTCCTTCATCTGAGACTGATGAGGAGAACTTTGCTTTCTGTATTTTCTCTCTCATGGAGAACTGGGGTTGAGAAGAATGAAATGCTGCTTTTGACATTTATAATCCTTGGTTCAAAATGACATTTATAATCCAGGTCCAAACATGCCCCTGACAGGCAAGGGCACATGGAGCAGGCCCAAGATTAGGGATTCAAGGGAGAAGACCCAGAACCCACCAGAAACACCAATGTTTGTGGGCTGAGATCTGGCTGAGCTGTAACTTCATCCACAGAAACACTTCACGGGACAATTGCAATGTGGAATAAATTGCTGGGATCTTTTCCCATCTAATTACACCCCAGCCCACGGTAGGATGCTCAGGGTAATCAGGATCAAACACAGCAAAGCTGTCTGACAGCATCAAAGACAATGTTTGATGGCCAGAAATCCATTCCTGAGCAGACATCTGTGCACTGAAGCAGCCATGAGATGAAATTCATTCCTCACAGAGTGGGCTCTGAAATCCCTCTCCTCCTCCTCCTGTACAAACACAGAATTTGCATTGATTTAGGAAGGCTTGCAGCCTTTGAAATTGTGTGTTAATTAAAAGTTTTCCATTCACAGGAGAACGGGGGAAGGTTTGAGCAGGAATTGCCACAGATCTTGCTGCAATTACAGCAGCAGATGCAGAGACCTGGGGGCATCCCTGTGGGCACTGCCAGCCCTTTGGAGCACCCCTGGGCAAGGCAGGGAAGTGCTGACACAGTGTTGGGACCATCCCAAGCTGCCCCTGTGCTCAGCAGTGCTGCCTTTAGGGTCACAGTCATGGAATGGGCTGGGCTGGGAGGGACCTGAGAGTTAAGTGTGACTTTTCATCCCAGTTTTTAATTCTGATGCTTCCCCTTTGAAACAATAGGTCCAAAAATGATCTTTCAGAGCCCTGTCCTTCCTCCATCCCTGCTGGCATCCTTTGGGTCAGGAGGGAATTTCCAGGGCTGTGCCCTTCCTGAGATGTTCCACTCGTGGCCATTTCCACTTCCCCAGTACAAAATCACCCCCAAGCAGCTCAGTCCCTGCTCTCTGTAATTGTGTTCCTCTCATTCCTGCACTCTCTTTCCTGGGAAGCCTTCACCTGCTTCTTTTGTGATTTCCAAGGATTATAAATGAGGACATTTATTTCACATTGCAGGCAAACTTGTTTGGAGTAGCAACAATCGTAAGAATAGGCAGCAGCTGTGAAAGACATTTTATTTTTCCTTCTGAATAGCAAAAGTTTCTCGTTTACCTTCCAGACGCTCTGGGAACACGCTGCTCTGGAATGAAATACATGTTACCAGCAAAGAATCAGCGAGTGAAAGGAGGGATTGCTTGAAAATCCATTTCACTGCTTCCCAGCAAAATAAAGGACTTGCAAAATATTGCAGACAACTCTTCTGTGGTGCTCAGATTGGAATCAGCCTCTCCAATGCCACGGAGAGTTTCTCACCACAAGAAAACCCTGCCTGCTCCTGACCTCTGTGAGCTGACTCAAACACAACCCAATTCTTCTGGAAGCCACCAGATGCCACCAGGCTCCCAGCTGCAGAGTCCCTCCTGCCATGGCCCAGGGCAGAGGTGGCACTGCAGCAGAGGAAGGCTGGAGTGACCTGGGAGCAGAGCCCGAGCCCCCCTGGCTGCACCCTCCTGTCGTGGAGCTGTAGGGACTGAGGAGGTCCCAGACACCTGAGACTTCTCTTGTGCAGGCTGAGCCCCTACAGCTCCCTCAACCCCTCCTCACTGGGCTTGTGCTCCAGACCCCTCACCAGCCTTGTTGCCCTTCTCTGGACACACTCCAGCCCCTCCATGTCCTTCCTAAATTGGGGGCCCAGAACTGGACACAGCACTCGAGGTGCTGCCCAAGCAGTGCCCAGCTCAGGGGAAGAATCACTGCCCTGCTCCTGCTGGCCACAACCATTCCTGACCCAGGCCAGGAGCCATTGGCCTTCTTGGCCACCTGGGCACACGGCTGGCTCATGTCCAGCCTGCTGTCCCTCAGTCCCTGCAGGTCCCTTTCTGCCTGGCTGCTCTCCAGCCCCTCTGTCCCCAGCCTGGAGCGCTGCAGGGGTTGTCGTGGCCAAGGTGCAGGACCCGGCGCTTGGACTTGTTAAACCTCACCTTGTTGGGCTCTGCCCTTGGGTGCAGCCTGTCCAGGGCCCTGTGCAGAGCCCTCCTACCCTGCAGCAGATCCACACTCACACCCAACTTGGTGTCATCTGCAAATTTCCCCATGGTGGGCTCCTATCAATAAATTCTCGGAGCCATCCGGGGCACCCAGCACAGCAAATACTCAAAGGTGCTCACCTTCTCCTGGCTGACACCTTAAACCCGAGGTGAGCTGCCCTTCCAGCAGGCTGAGCTGATCCTCAGAGCCCAGGAGAGCTGCTGGGAACACTTAAAATCCTGGCCTTAGCCAGCTCCTGTCTCTGGAAGCTGCCTTGCACTTGCTGCCTTCATCTCAGGGCTCGTTGCCCTTGTTAACACCTTGTTCACTTCCCTTGGCAAGCAGCAAAGCAGGAGCACTCCCAGGGCAGGACCCAGTTGCTCAGCAGATTGATTCTGCTCTGGAGTGGAGCTGACATCCAGGGGCCTCCTGGAAGGATTCCTCCCCATCTGCAGGAGGGTTTGGGATCACACTGCTGCGCTCAGAACGGTCCTGGGAGCGAGGGAAACGCTTCTTACATGGAGAGGGGAGAATTTTTTGGACCTCATGTGGCACAAGTGAAGGCTTTGGGTGCAGGGGGAGCAAATATTTCCTGTGGCAAAGTGGCAGGTGGACATCAGAAAACAGGGATGGGGAACGTGGGTGTGATCCAGGCCATGGATGGGATCCAGGACAAGGACAGGATGTAGGAAATGGGATGCAGGACATGGATGGGATGCAGGACATGGGATGCAGGACATGGATGTGCTGTGAACTGGGCCAGCCACACTGAAGATGCTTTGCTGTGGTGGAACTGGGAGCTCAGGGACACCAGGACACCTGGTGGGGTGAGGACATTTGGTTACACCCAAATGTTAAATCTGCTGCATCAACCCTTTTTTCTTTGTCTTTCTGTTTCCAGGGGCCTTCAGAGAAGGGATTGTGCTGATGCTGAAAAGGAGGAAGAGTTCTCTCTCTTTGTGAAGTTCTGTATTGATTGAAAGATTTAATCTCGACTTTTTAGATGTTTATTTTTGCCTGTTGTAATAAATTCTAATTAAAATCTCTTTGTGGATTTTTCATCGGGTGGCTCTGTCGTTTGGGTCTCAGGGTGCTTTGTATTTCCTGATATTTAATCAGTTCTGCTCACAGGCAGTTTTCCCTTTAAACTCACCTTCACAATTGGCTGTGCTGCTCACAAAAATACAAGTTTATTAAACAAGCTGGGAGCTCAGGGGACCAAAGAAACCCTGCAGCTGCTGCCTCTCAATTTCCAAATGTACATTACCCAGAGCAGCTCAGTGGAGATGCAGAGGGGGGAACTCATCCCCATCTGCTCAGGAGCACAGAAATGGAACCATGGGTGCAGACAGGCTCAGCAGAACTGGGGGCTCTGAAGCCCAGGATATCTGGAATTGTCCCCTGGCTCAGCTGTGGGATCCAGCTGTGGGATCCAGCTGTGGGATCCAGCTGTGGGATCCTGCAGAGCCCTGGCTGAGGAGCTCAGAGCTTGCACAGGGGTTGTCCAAAAAGGAAGATTCAGAGCAGAAATAAACTTGGCAGGTTTTGGTTGAGGGAGGAGATGGGGACAGAAATCAGCTCATGTCCCCTGATGTCACCCCCAGGCTGAGCTGTGCTGTGACACCAGGCAGGCTCTCTCCATTCTCTAAGCTCAGGAACAGAATTTGGCTTTAATTTTGGCCTGGAAAACAGTTTGGGCAGTGCCCAAACACAGAGCCACTCCAGGAGACATCCCCACGGTGGAGACGCCTGTTCCCAGCACAGATCCTGCTTCCTTTGGCCCAAGCACAGCAAGATTTCCTCAGCCGGGCTTGGGGCAGCTCACAGGGATGTGGGGAAGGTTTAAAAACCCAGCAGGGGGACAGGAGTGGCACAGGGGGATAGGTGTGAGGTGTGGCACAGGGGGACAGGTGTGGCACAGAGGGAAAGGTGTGGCACAGAGGGACAGGTGTGGCACAGAGGGAAAGGTGTGGCACAGAGGGACAGGTGTGGCACAGAGGGAAAGGTGTGGCACAGAGGGAAAGGTGTGGCACAGGGGGACAGATCATCGCTGTTCCCCTGTTTTGGAGCTCTGCTGATGCTGTTCTGCACCTTCTGCTTGATCCCAGAGCTGCTCCTGACCTTGTTTCTTTGCATTTTTCCTCTCAGCCCTGGTGCAGAGTGAACTGGGATTGTTGGGTTTATTTTCACTCCCTTTCCCACCCCCAGCTCAGCAGAACTGTCGATTCCACGTTTGCGTTTTTTCCACAGGATGAAAACCTTTTCTATTCACCAACCATCTGGGCTTTGTTGGGCTTTGTTGAGCAAAGCTTGGATCTGAGCTGCAGACTCCTCAGCCCTTCCCCAGCACACGCAGGCAGCTCCAGCAGATCCCAGATTATTTGCCAAGGGATTATTCATCCAATATGCCCATTATTCATGCAGTAATTTTCCCATTATTCACCACATTCTGCCGGCCCACCAGCTGCATCCCAAACCTGGCAGCTCCTGCTGCTCTACCGTGTCCAAAAAATTATCCCATGCCCACAAATCCAGCCGTGGAGGGGTCTGACCCTCTGGACACCCCTCTGGAATCTCAGGCCAGCCCTGCCCAAGGTGTGTGCTCAGCTCTGTGCTCAGCAGTGCTGCTGAAATCCCGGGAATTCTGCTCCAGGTGCTCCAGGGCCCCACACTTTGGGTCAGCCCAGCTCTGACAGCAGAAATCCTTGCTCTTGGGACCCCCAGGGACATGGGGGATGAGCTCTCCACATTTCTCAAGGAAGCAAAAACTCCCATTCCAGGTGCTCCATGTCCTTCCCTCCCCACAATATCCCAGGATATGAAACCTAACCTGGCTGCTGGGTTAAAACGCTTTTCTGGCAGTGGTTATTTTTTATTTTTTTACATCTTAATTCTCAGATTCATCTCTCGATTCATTCCGAAGCACAATTATCATGCAGCTAATGAAATAAGTAATATTTTCTCATTCCAAGAAATCTCGTTAAGCTAATTAGCAGGCTCCTCTGGCAGCCGAGGTTGGGTTTACACTGTTTAATGTGTGTGGGGTTTATTTCTTTGCTCGTCCAGGCCCTGTCCCTTCCCTCCACGTGGGAGGGAGGAGGAAAGCAAGGAGCTGTGTCCTCCTTGGAGCAGGGATGGGCAGGGGGCCGTGTCAGAGGCCAGCACGGGAATTCCCCGTGTTTCATGTGACACCCTGAAGGGACACAGCTCGTGTCACTTTTCCAGCTCCCAGCTGTCCCTCCCGTCACCTTTCCCGAGGTTCCTTTCCCTCTCTGGGGTTTTTGCCCTGTGCAATGTCACTCCTGCAGGAAGGGGCTGTTTGTGCCTGTCCTTCCTCGTGGGTCTGTGCTCAAACCAGCATCCAATTAGGAGAAGTTTTGTTGTTCAGTTATGCAAACCCCTGTCTAGACACCCTCGTTTCTGTTTGATTATAATTCAGCTGGGATCAGTTCCTGACACAGTGACATTAAATCTAACAGAAAAAAACCCACCTGGATGCTGCTCCCTCCATCCCTATAAATCAAAGCAAGGAAATCAGTCCTGGAAATCATCATGGGGGGCTCTGGCATCCTGAAATTTCATTTGGAGCTTCAAGGACCAGTTTGCAAAGGGGAGTGCAGGACCCCCAGAGTTTCAGGTCTTTTATTCCAGTAAGTTCCAGCTGTGTGGAGTGCATGAGGTGAGCACAGCACCAAAGTTTGATTTGGCAGGGCAAATCCCAGGGTTAATCCTGACTCTAACACACAAACCCAACACCTGATGAGCTCCTGGGTGCGCTGGGATCTAGCCCAGTATGTGGGATGTGTGCCACAGAGATGGTTCTGTGCTTTGAGGAGAGCTGGCTGCCATTTCACCATCTCAGATAAAGGGAGGACGATCCCAGAGGGCACCTGCAGGAGGCTGAGCTCTCCCCTGGTGGCTCTGAGTGCTCTGATGCACCCCCAGGGAAGGATCAGAGCCAAGGATCCAGGCCCAGCCTGGGGGTGCTCAGGGTGCAGCACAAACCACCACCCAAGGTTTGGGTTCCTGGGTCCCAGCTGCTTTCTAGCCTCTCAAACAAAAGTAAAAGCTACATTTTCACTGATTCCTGAGAGATTTGACCAAAGGCCTTCACAAACCTGCCAGGAGAAAAGATTTGAAGCTCCACACTGGGAAAGATTGCAGCTCCAAGTCCCTTCCTGAGGCAGCCTGAAATTCCCTGTGTTGGTTCTCCGTGATATCCATGCTCAGGATAACCTCCTGCTATTTTTGTGTCTGTAAATGATCACCTATCCACACCCTGACAATGCCAGAGCATCCTTTGCCACTCCCAAAGCTGGAAAATTCCACCCTTGCCCATGGAAAAGATCACCCCATTGGCTTCAAGCAAATTCCTGTTTCATGGGGCTGCAACCCTTTTCCCTTTCTCCTGAAAACCCCATCAGTATCCTCAGAGGAGGAGCTGGGGACTCAGAGCAGCTCCTGTCAGCCATCGAGCAGCAGAGAAATTCTGTTTGACAGGATTCTGAATTAATTTGATCCAAAGCACTTCAGTCTGAATAAAGCAATGAAATCATCTGATATAGGTCAAATATTCCCTTGCAAGCCCAAGGGAAAATGGATTATCTTTTCAGAAAAGTGAAAGCAGGTCTTGGAATCACATCATCCCCCGGAAAAGTGTCTGACAGGAAATTCCTCAGCAGAAAATTATGGATTATCCCTGGGTTTTTTATGGTTTTTCGATGGGTTATCTGTGGTTTATCTATGGTTTATTTATGGTTCATCTCTGGTTTATCTGTGGTTTATTTATGGTTCACCTCTGGTTTATCTATGGCTCTCTCTGATTAATTTATGGTTTTATTATGATTTATCTATGGTTTATCTATGATTTATCTGTGGTTTATCTCTGGTTTATTTATGGGTTACCTGTGGTTTATCTGTGGTTTATCTCTGGCTCTCTCTGGTTTATTTATGGTTTTATTATGATTTATCTATGGTTCATCTATGATTTATCTGTGGTTTATCTCTGGCTCTCTATGCTTTATCTATGGTTTATTTATGGGTTATCTATGGTTTATCTATGGTTTATGGCTCTCTATGGTTTATTTATATTTCTCTATATTTTTTATGGCTTATCTCTGGTTTATCTATGGCTTTCTATGGTTTATTTATGGTTTATCTATGGTTTTATATTGGTTTATCTATGGTTTATCTCTAGTTCTCTCTGGTTTATCTATGGTTTTATTATGGTTTTATGGTGGTTTATCTATGGTTCTCTATGGTTTTATATTGGTTTATCTATGGTTTAGTTCTCTCTGGTTTATCTATGGTTTTATTCTGATTTTATGCTGGTTTATCTATGGTTCTCTATGGTTTTATTATGGTTTTATGCTGGTTTCTCTATGGTCCATCTCTGGCTGTCCATGGTTCCTGTGCCCTTCAGCCAAGCCCAGATCTGATGTGTCCCCACAAAATCCCTCCCCAGCTCCCTTTGGAGCTCAAAGACCTGGAGGTGTAAGAGCCAAAAACCCACTTGGAAGAGTAACTTGCTAAAGGCGCCCTAAACTGCTGAAAAATCCCTTTTCATTCATCCAGAACAGAACATCTCCCAGCAAGTGGAGCACCGAGGCAGCTGGGAAGGGAAGGCTCAGCACTGAAGGCACTCAGGGCTGTGCTCGCCCACCCTGACAGCAGGAAAACCTGAGGAGCAGCTGCCCCACGTCCCCCTGAGCCCACAGAGCTCAGAGGTGGCAGCAGGGAGGAAGAGGAGCTGTGGCAGCAAGGAGGAAGAGGAGCTCTGGCAGGATGGGACAAGGGGACGATGCTGCTTTGTCACCGTTGAGTCAGGAACAGATAATAAATGACACAGACTCTAATTCTGGAGGCTAAAGAGGCTGGAAGCCCCCAGTTTAGTGGAACCCCTTCTTTTACACCCTGGTCGATACAGGTGGACTTGATTGGTCATTTAATTAACACATTTCACACGATTGGCTAATTAAGAAGACACACTTCTGGAAACATCTTATGAGAAAAGCAACTTTTTACAAACACCACCTGCAGACAGCTGACCATTTGTTTACCCTTCTTTCTCTCTGCTTCCCTGGAACTTCCCAGACCAGTTCATGGGAAAGCTTATCTGGCTTTCTCTCTCTGTGCCCAGACTGTCACATCCACACTGCTTTTCCACAGCTTTTCCCAGATTGTCACCGAGCCCAGCTCAGGCAGCTGAAGGGACACGGGGCAGGGCCATCCCATGGCCTCATGGCCATCCCTTGCTGGGCTGTTCCTGCCAGCCCCGTTTGGAAGGAATCCTCTGCACGGATTTCTCGTGGGAAAACCTCCCACGTGCCGGACAAGGAGGCTCCTGGGGACAAACAGTGATCCCAAATGCCACGGAGCCCCTGCCAGGCTGCCCTGCCACGGCACCCCCAGCCTGGCACAGCCCTGCTCTGTGCCAGGGTGCTCTGCAGACAGCTCTGGCTCCTGTGTGCACGATAACAGATAGCAGAGGCTGAGGGAAACGTTCACTTGGCTTACGGTGTTTATGAGCATTATTTAGCGCAGCCCTGCACAGCCACGAGGAGACAGCACGTGTGACAGATGTGCAGGGCTCTCTGCTGTGCTTTGTCACCAGCACAGCTCCTCTGGAATGATGAGGAGCTGCTCCTGAGAGACAGAAGCGCTTCCTGCTCGTCTCAGTCCACGTTAACCTTTGGTGGCCTTGCCTGGGGTGCCCACAGGAGGCTGCACTGGCAGCCGTGTCCTTTTCCTGCAGTGAGGATGTGGTAATTAGTCCACAGTTACCTTCCTGCCCTACTTTGGAAGTGACATTTACTCCTGGAGTTTCTCTGGCTGCTGCTCTTTAGCGCTAATTAATTCTGTGCTGCTCACGAGGGCTCTGCTCCATCGCCGGGGGAGCCTTGGCCACCCGTGGAGCTCCTTCCCCTTCCACTCACTGAGGCACCAGTAATTGGCCTGACTCTCTGTGCCCCTTCCCAAAGATGTTTCTTCATCTGCAGAGCTTGAAGGGATGGCAAATGTTAATGTGCAGCTGATGGAACAAAGCATTTCCTGCAGGAAGCTGCTGATCCATGAGCTCGCTCAGGCAGCGGCCACCAGCAAGGGACACGGGGTGACACCCCCTGATCTGCCACAGAAATGGCCAAAAATTGTCACTCATGAATGGCCCTAATTGCTGAACACATCTCAGCAAAGCAGTCCCGAGCACTTGGCACATCCCAGTGGGAAAACTGAGGGGCTGACAGGGAAATCCCTCGTGGTAGGGGGCAGGCCCTGCAGAGAATCCCAAACCCTCGGAAGCCAAAGGGGGAGATTCACCCAGAGCCTTTGAAGCTCTGCAGTGCTTGGTGCTGTTATCATGTCCTGATAAAGAGAGGGAAATCAAATTTCCAATGAAGGGAAATGAATGTTCTGCTGCACAGGCACCTGAGCTCCCCCGGCAGCGCTGATTTTACTGCCGTGCCTGTGGCCTCTCCCAAGTGTGGCTCACACTTTATAAATGGCACCAGTGCTGTTTTATGGGGAGGGGGAGGGAATTCCCCACACACTTTGAGCAGTGGATGAACAAGCACGCAGTAAATCAGCAGGGAGGAGGAGGAGGAGGAGGAGGGGAGCATGAAGCAAACGCTGCCACAAATCTGCAGGGCTGTCACAGGGGGGCTGTGCCTGAGTGACTGTGGGGCCGTGGGTTTTGGGGGCTGGAGCTTTAAATCTCCCTGAGAAACTGTGGGATTGCAGCTCCAGGGCATGGCCAGCCAGCGAGGAGCAGAGGCTCTGCTGGAGGAGCCTCTGGGCTTCTCTCCTGCTGAGCAGGGCTAGAGCTAGGATTAAGGTTAGGGTTAGGATTAAGGTTAGGATTAATGTTAGGGTTAGGATTAAGGTTAGGATTAAGATTAAGGTTATGTTTCGGGTGAGAGTTAGGGTTGGTTATATTGCATGTTAGGGTTAGTATCAGGGTTAGGATTAGGGAGGAATTTCTTCACAATATCCAACCTAAATTTCTCCTCTTTCTGTCTGGACCCATTCCCCTTGTCCTGCCACTCCAGGGCCTTGTCTAAAGTCACTCTCCAGATCTCTTAGAGCCCTTGAAGCCCTGAAAAGGGCTCTAAATTAGCCCTGAGCCCTGGTGAACACCCCCAGCTCTCCATCCCCACTGCAGACCAGTCCACTCCAGTGCTGCCAGCCCTCTCCAGCACAGGGAGCAGCATCACCAGGGCTGCCGGGGCAGGGGGTGGCAGTGCCCACCTGATGCTCCCCAAAGCATGCCAGGCCCGTGGGTTTGTCCCCGCACGTGCCCTGCGGGCAGGAGGAGATGGGCAGCTCCTTTGTGCTGCCTCCGGTGCTGCAGAGCCAGCCTGCAGCCATTCTTTTTATTGCTGATGCTGCTTCCTATGGAAACAATTTAGTGCTAATAAGCTCCATTTATAATAGTAAGGAATGGTTCGGTGGGATAATTGTCTCTAAATACCATTCACGGCTTTGTTGCTTTTCCTGCGCGCTGCTAATTATTCTGCATCTGAAATAGCACCCAGAGAAGGCACTGAATGCCACTGAATAGGGCTCTGAGCACTCCAAAAGGATGAGGCAGGGTGTGATTAGGAATATCAAGGCCCTAATCCAGCAGACAATGCCCTGCTCCCCGTGTCTGTACAAAACCACAGCCTTTGCAGGGGCTGGGGAAATGCAGTGTTCACTGAGCCCAGCGGGCCTGCAGGGATGGAGGAGAAAGCTCCTGTCACAGGGGCAGCGCTTGGAGAATCCCAGAATCCCAGAATGGTTTGGTGGGAAGAGACCTCAAAGCCCACCCAGGGCCACCCATGCCATGGCAGGGACACCTCCCACTGTCCCAGGCTGCTCCAAGCCCTGTCCAGCCTGGCCTTGGGCACTGCCAGGGATCCAGGGGCAGCCCCAGCTGCTCTGGGCACCCTGTGCCAGGGCTGCCCACCCTCCCAGGGAAGGATTTCTCTCTAATATTCAAGCTCTTTCAGTCTGAAGCCATTCCTGCCGTCCTGTAGATGCCTCAGGTTTAGTTTTCATATTTTTCAGATTCTGTGCTGACTTAGTGTGTGGGTCTGGGCTTCATATGAAGTGTTGGTGAGCTCTGTGCACAGAGCAGGGAGACAAAACAATTCCTGCTCCAGCTGGGCACCAAGGACAAATGATCCACATCTCAGCCCAAGAGCACAAACAGCGTGGGCTGGAGAGAGAAAAACAAGCAGGATGGGAGTGCATGGGCTGGAGCTGGAATGGGACAATGAACTGCAAGGTGCAAATGGAGCAGAGCTGATCCCAGTGAGAGCCCCCGGGAGTGCTCGTGCATTTTGGGACCATTTTGGTTCATCTTGGGTGCAGCCCTGACTGGGCTCTGGTGCTGCCCAAGGTGGATCCATGGAGGAGATCCTTTTCAGAAATCCCTGCTTTATTCTGTAACTCTGTCCAGCCTCTGCTCCAGCTCAGCCTTCTCAAAAGTATCACTGTCACTCCAGTTCCTGCTGAAATGTCTTCTCCAGGCTCCTTGTAGCCCCTTTCAGCTCCTGGTGGCCAAGGCTGCAGCTCGGACACCCCTGCTCTGCCCAGCCCTGCAGGCTCCCCCTGGGCTGCTCCTTTCAGGGACTGCACAACTGCAAAGAGCTGGAGCAGCAGGAACTGAGATCCATGCCTGCTACATCCACCACGGCCAGAAGGGTGATCCCTTCACTCCCTCAGATGGTTTGAGCTGGGCTTAACTTTTAAGACTCATCCAAGCTGAAAAACACTTTTGTCAGTGGCCCTCACCCGTTTCAGGAGCTGAGAAATCAGGTCCTGGCCCATCTCCAGCGTGCCGTTCCTGGTGGGAACGCTGATCCCTTGGATGTTGGAGCCATGGATCACTATGGTAACATTATAATTGACATTTCTGGGGGATTATGGAGTCTGAAAGTCATAAACTTAATGAAAGTATGTTTTTATTGCACTTCAACTTCATCTCTGATTAAATCAAATTTGCATAATGGAAAGTTATTACATTTCCACGTTTCTAATTTCCCTTCCACCCCCCTCTCCTTTTTTGCTCCTTTTGCCAAGCGTGTCTCAGGTTTTGTCTGCAGCCAGGGCTCTGAAGGTCGCCTGAGCCACGGCTGGGGTGAAAAACGCTTTTAATCCTTTGTGTCAGAGGAGTCCAGGTGTCACAGGCACATTCTTCCTTCTTTCAGGATTTTTCATAGAGGTGCACAGAGGAAAGAAAGAGAAAATTTCTATTTCTGCTCCTTGTTTTTCCCATGTGGAATGTGTTTGGAGAATTGTTTACCTGGGCTGATTGCTTGGTTGGATTCTGGTGAGGATTGTTTGAGCCTGGTGGCCAATCCAACCCACCTGTGGCTGCACTCGAGAGAGGGGCACGAGTTGTGAGTTAGATATGGGAGTTAGAAAAGTAGGTTTGTAGTTTTAGTATCTCCTTTAAATAGTATATTAATGTATTATAGCATAGTTATAATAAATAAATCATTCAGCCTTCTGAGGTGGAGTCAGATATCAGCATTCCTTCCCACCGGGTTCACCTGCTTTTACAATACCCAGGGAGTGCAGCCCTGGGGGCTGGGGGCTCTGTGCTGTGTGAACAGCCTCTCCTTTCTCCCCGGTGAGCAGAGCACTGCAGCACCTCTGCAGAAAGGTCATTTATATGCTGCTGAAAGGTCATTTATCAAGGAGAGGCCAAGCGCTCTGCCCGTCCCCAGCCTCACCTTTGCACAGCACTTTAAGCAGCCAGCGTGTTTTTATTCTCAATAAACAAAGCTCCCAGCCCTGCCAGCAGGTGAATGAGAACGTGTTCCCTGCTGCACTCAGGGATGACCCTCCTGAACGGCCCTGGGAGAAGCCTTGTTGGCCTTGGCTTTGCCCAGAGAGTGGCACAAACTGTTCTCCAGGCACAGCAAGCTCTGCACGGGAGCCTGAGGTCACCTCCCCTCTGCTCTGGTCCTGCTGTCACCTCATCGTGCCCCTCATGTCCCCCAGCAGAGGAGCTGCAGTCAGAACTTCCCTGGCTCCTGCTGCCTTCACTCCCTGCATTATGTTTTGGTTAAAAAACCCCAAATCTGCTCTCCTCCTCACCAGGGTTAGGATTTCCTCCTTCCTCTGAGGCTCCTGCACCCCTGAGCAGCAGGGATCCAATTCAGGGAGCAGAAAAGAGCCACACACTCTCGTGTTGGAGCTGGGAAGTCCCTCAGGGATCATCAAATCCAGCTCCTGCATCCACGGCAGGAATGTTGTGCTGCACCAGTGCAGGGAGAAGCAGGAAGGAAATATTCTTGGCACTACTAGAGGTGTGTCTGTTTGCCTCCAGGCAGAGAAGGTCCAGCTACAAACCACCAGTTCCTTGGAGAACACTCAACTCAATGCTTTCCTTTCAGAAAAAAAAATGAAAGAAAGAGATTTCAGCTTCCTGTGAAATTTCCAGCCCCTGCTCCAAAGCACAGAAGAGCTGGAATTATTCAAAGAATGAGTCTCCAGTGTTCCTTGTCTTATCAAAATGAGGCCTTTTGTCTCCAGCTCAGGCTCAGAAATAGCAGAGTTGTGTGGATGAAGCACAGCAGAACGCTTCAGCCTCTGCCAGAAAGCTGAGGTGGAAAATTTCAGCCCAAAGATCCAAGTGTGGCAGAGGAGGAGGGAGCTGGGGGCCGGGCTGTGCAATGGGAAGCTCTGAGATTTCCAGTCTTCCTGGTGTCCCTGGGAATATTGACATTTCCAGCTCAGGGCTCTGCTGGGTGGTGCAGGACCAGTGTCAGCAGGAGCCAAATCCCCAAGGGAACAGTGTTGCCCTGATTTTTAAAAGTGTTTTCTTTTATAGTTCTTTTGAAAGTTTTAAAGTTCTCATAAAACATCTTTAGCCTTCTGATAATGTTTAATATTTGAGAGTCAGAGTTCCCACACAATTTCATGTATAAATAGAATAGTTTACATATTTCTCTGTGGGTGGAGAGAAATGATTGATTGATCTTTGGACCAGTGTGGTTGGAGAGGTGGTAATTCCATCCTCCAGCCCACGGTCACCTTTGGAATTCTATAAATACCAGATGTTTGAATAAAACTGGGTCTTTTTCTCTTTGGAACTTCCCAAGCTCCTGTGTACTCGTTTTGTGTCCAATAGCGACAAACAGCATCCCCAGGCTGGGCTCTGACTGTGCCAGGAGGGCCTGGGCAGCCCCAGTGCCCCGAGCAGCCACGTGCAGCAGCCCAGCCATGGCAGGAGGGCTGGCACAGGGCTGGCCACGCTGCCAGCACCTCTGCACGGAGCATTTGTCACCCAGCCCTGCCCAGGGCCCAGCCCCGCTCGCTAACAGAGAGGAAATGCTGCCTCTGGGATGAAAAGGGGAAGGGAAATGATATTTCTTCATCCATTGTGCGTTGCTAATCGCTGGAGAGAGCTCCCATTCATAACCCAGCACCCCAACAGAAATGGCCCAGCCCATTTCTAATTCTCCTGGGCACTGATCGCTGCTTCTCCCAGACTTTTCAAAGCATGACAAAGGAGCTAAAACCTGGCACAAAGCACAGGAGAAGGAAATGTCCCTGACATCAGGAGAGGGAAATGTCCCTGACATGAGGAGCAGGAAATGTCCCTCACATGAAGAATAGAAATGTCCCTCACATTAAGAGAAGGAAATGTCCCTCACAGGAAGAAAGGACACGTCCCTCACCTGAAGAGGAGGACATGTCCCTGACAGGAGGAGTAGGAAATGTCCCTGATGTGAGGAGCAGGACATGTCCCTCATGTAAGGAGCAGGACATGTCCCTCACACGAGGAGCAGGCCACGTCCCTCACATGAGGAGAAGGACACGTCCCTGACATGAGGAGCAGGACATGTCCCCCACATGAGGAGCAGGACATGTCCCTCACATGACAAAAGGCCACGTACCTCCCAGGAAGGAAGGCCACGTCTCTGACATGAGGAGCAGGACATGTCCCTCCCAGGAAGGAAGGCCACATCCCTCACATGAGGAGCAGGACATGTCCCTCCCAGGAAGGAAGGAAGGACATATCCCTGACATGAGGAAAGGCCACGGCCCTCCCAGGAAGGAAGGAAGGACATATCCCTGACATGAGGAAAGGCCACGTCCCTCCCAGGAAGGAAGGCCACGGCCCTGACATGAGGAAAGGCCACGGCCCTGACATGAGGAAAGGCCATGGCCCTGACATGAGGAAAGGCCACGGCCCTGACATGAGGAAAGGCCATGGCCCTGACATGAGGAAAGGCCACGGCCCTGACATGAGGAAAGGCCAGGTCCCTCCCTCGTGCCCGCGCAGAGCCCAGGCAGGGCGCGCGCCGTTGCGGCGGCCGGGCAGCGCAGCTGGCGATGTGGAACCGCTCTGCCTGGCTGCTCGGGCAGCGATTCAGTCACCCACGAGGGACAGTGCCCAGGGCGGGCTGGCACGTGGGCACGGCGCTGGCAGATGTGGCCAGCACCTTGCAGTGGTGGCTGCAGGAGCTCGGAGCACCCTCAGGGCCTGGGCTGACTGGAGCCATCCTCTTTGCCTGGAACGTGACAGCAGCTTTAGGAAAGTGGTGCTATGATTTGTGGTCAAAGAAGAATGATGTGTAGAATTGTAATGATTTTAGAAGGTTAATTAATTATTTTATTATTAAATAATTCAAATAAAATTAAAACTACATTTATAAAATTAAAAATTTATAAAATAAAATATAATAAAATGAATTTAAATTAAATTTAATAAATTAAATTTATAAAACTAAATTCATTTAAAAATTAAAATAAATTAAATTATTTTATTATTAAATAAAATAATTAATTTTAATAAATTCATAATAATTTTATTAAATAATAATTTTATTAAATAAAATAAATAATTTTATTTAATAATAAATTTATTACTTTATTTTTATTTATTTCTTTATTTATTTAATAATATGTATTGTATTATATTATATTATATTATATTATATTATATTATATTATATTATATTATATTATATTATATTAATAAGAACTATTATTAACTAATTAATTAGAAAAACTCATGACTCTCTGTTGAGAGCCTCAATATAGTTGTGGATTTAATTGGTTTATGAATTTAAACAACTATCCCTAGAATTGAATTAAGAAATTACTTTGGGTAGATAACTTTTATACTATATTTTACATGGTATAAATACAGGAACAGTGAATGAGATAAGGATTGTTTCGATCATTCTTTCTGTGCTTCTCCAGGAAAAACCCTGTTCAGAGAATGTGAATGCCACAGCACTGCACACAAAGGAGCAAAGAAGGAAAAATCCAGGCAAGCTGGAAGTTAAAGAAGGGTGTTTTCTTCATGGATTATTGTTAAATTGACATTTTTAATCCCAGTGAGACACAAGGCACTGTTCTGGTGTCCTTCCAGAAACAGGATCTGTTCTTCTGTGCCCTCCTGCACTGAGAATTCCTACCCACCATCGTGCTCAGTGCCTGGAAAAGTCAGGAAAAATGGGTGAATCCTTGGCTGGAGCTTTGGTGAAGCCTGGACAGGCACAGCCCAGCCAGGAACAGGTTAAAGTCTGTGCAGCTGGTGGAATTCAGAGTAAATCCTTTGTGTAAGCAAACCAGCTCTGGAAAATCCAGGTTCCTCCTGGGTGTTCTTAAATGATCCTTTAAGAGTTAAACAAAAGAGTGACTGGAGCCTTTTAAACACGAGTGACCTTTCTCGTGGTTCTTCTTCCCAGGTAAGTGTATTTTCATGTCGCTTTAAAGTCTTTGAGGTTTAGGGAGGGAATATTTGGAGTGTGGGGTTTTAAAATATCTGGTGAGCAAAACTCCAATATTGACCAGAGGCTGGATTAGCTCAGGCTGGGATTCCTTTGCTGGGCAGGCTCCAGCTCCTTGGAATGCACACCCAGAACACATCCCAAGCCAGGGGCACCAGGAGGGAGCCCCTGGTCCTCCCCTGCAGGGCACGAGGCCCCCCTGAGCTGCTGCTCTGGGGCTTTTCATAGAACATGGATCCCAGAATGGGTTGGGTGGGAAGGGACATTAAAGATTGTCCTTAAAGCCATGGCAGGGACACCTCCCACTGTGCCAGGCTGCTCCAGCCCCATCCAGCCTGGCCTTGGGCACTGCCAGGGATCCAGGGGCAGCCACAGCTGCTCTGGGAATTCCATCCCAGCCCTTGCCCACCCTGCCAGGGAACAATTCCTAATTCCAACTATCCCATCCATCCCTGTCCTCTGGCAGTGGGAGCCATTCCCTGTGTCCTGTCCCTCCATCCCTTGTCAATTCTCTCTCCACGTTTCCTGCAGCTCCTTCAGGCCCTGCAAGGCCACCCTGAGCTCAGCCCAAAGCTTCTCCTGCCCAGGTGAGCAGTGCCAGCTGTGCCAGCCTTTCCTGCCAGCAGAGCTGCTCCATCCTCTGCTCATCCTGGAGCCTCCTCTGAGCTCTGCAGCAGCTCCAGCTCCTGCCTGAGCTGGGGCAGCTCTGCAGGTGGGGCAGAGTCCCCCCCTCCCCTCCCTGCTGCCCACGCTTTTCCCTCAGATTGGAATTCTGGTTTGTTAAAACCTCTGCTTCTGGTTCCAAGTGCTGACTTCAGCGAGAAGGAGATCCAGGTGCCGAGGGGGTCACCAGGCCCTTGTCACCTCCTGCCAGTTGTGACAAAGCATCACCTCTGCCTTTCTGTGTGGGACACAGCAGATGGGAGTGATGGGAGTCGCGGGAGAAGCTCAGTGCAGGGCTGGCTCTTCTGGAAACCACTGCTGGCTTTGCTGCCACGGCTCAGGACTTCTGAAGAGCTTTCATCCTTGGCCTCCTGGCCAGACGGCTCAGCGAGGGTGTCCCTGAGCAGGAGGCTGCAGGCAGGGCCTCCAAGAGGACTGTTGGAATCTCCCCCAGATTGGGGTGACCCCGGGTGGTGGTAAAGTCTCTCCTCCAACCCGTGCCTTCAAAGAAAGACTCAGCAGTCTTCAGTTGTCTGGTCTCAAGGCAGTTTATTGCAATAATCTCAGGGCACACAAACTCCCTGACATTCTCTCTGACTCCTTCTCCCTCTCCTTCTCTCCTGCCCAAGGGGCTGGTGCCATCTTTTATATCACACATTACCTATTAAATGTTTATAGTTTTTCCCCAATGCCTATCACCTATATTGAACAGTGGCTTTCTACTCTAAACCAATCTGTGAGTGCCAACACCACCAAGAACATGGCGGATAGGAAGGAGAAAGAAGGAGGGCAGGGCACACCCAAATCCCTCCATCTCAGAACTCCTGACCCCCATGTACAAAACTCAGACCCCTCTGTACAAGGCCTAAACCCCCCTGTACAGCACTCAAAAATCCTTCCTTTCACTTTGTGATTACTTCTATTATAATATCTAAACTTTTGTGATTTCTTGTTCTTCCTGCAAAGTTGGTAAATTGTTCCATGGGTCAGATTCAAAGCCACAGGGGTTTCTGGCTGCCTGCCAGGGTCTCAGAGGCTTCTGCCCTGGACCTGGAACATCCAAGAGTGTCTGAGGGACACCTTGGGTTCCGACAGAGGACTTCTGACGCCTTTGGCTCAGTGTCCTCATCCACCCAAGGTGGTTTTGCTCCATTTGCAGCACCCTGAGAACGACGGTTTGGAAGGACATTCCCACAGCTTGGAACTCACAGCTCCCTCTGAAGCGATACGTGGAATAAATAAATAAACTCCACACCCTGGGGTAGTTATGAAGTGGGTCTGTATGTCAGCGCCCGGCACAAGTGAGATAACTCTCCAAAACTTGTGCCCCGAGCCTCAGTCTGACCCACACCTTTATTCCCAAAGGTGTTCCATATGGAATACACTGCACAACTTTTTCATGCATATTCAACCCCTGGCCCCGCCTGTCCTCGCCTCTCATGCTAAATAGGTCCACGCCCTTCTGGGCACGCGTGGTTTGCTGTGGTGGTCACACGGGGGTCTCTTGGTGGTCCTGAGGCTGAAGATTGTGGTCTTCCTCATGGCTGAGCTTTTGAACTTTTCCGCTCTGCGCGTGCGCTTTTGGTCCTTTGGTGCTTATCTGAGTACATCTGTCAGTCTTGATAGGCTTGGAGACAGAAGAGCTTCTTTATCTGGGTTCTTTGCTTCTTCTGGTATTGTTCTTTATGCAAGAAGCTTCAGAAATTTGCGTTTTCTTATGCCCTTTGTACCAGGCAGAGGTTTCTTAAGTAAAAGGCTAAAATTCAATACATAACTCCACAAGCTAAAATATAAATGCTTAATTCATTTTGTTAACTTAAGTAAACTCCAAAAATCTCTATTTCACCTCCACCTGCTGCCGTGGCTGTGCCTTCCTGGGCATCTCCCACAGCCTCAGCCGAGGAACAGGATGGGAACACACGTTATCCAGCTGCTCACTGAGGGAAAGGAGCATTCCTAAGGATAACAGTCCCCCAGCAGGCTGGGGATGGCTTCCCTGCGTGGGTGCAGCCAAAGCTGACAAGGAGAGCCCTGCCCAACAGCACCCCGCTGTCCTGCTGAGCCTGGAGAGGCTCCAGGGCACCTGGATCACCCTGCCACCAGGAGATGAAAGCGTGTGAAGCTCCAGATAGGAGGGATGGAGAGGGAACAAACACCGGGGAGCTTTAGCAGGAAGGGAAGCAGTAATCCCTTGGCTGCTTGACAGGGAGCTGCCAGTTCTGCAGCAAGCCATGCCTCCAGCCTGCAGAGCTGGATAGGATTGTCCCAAATAGCCGGGTTTCCGTCAGAAAATTCCCGTTTCTCTGCCCTCTGGAAGAGCACGAGCCCAGACTCTCCTTGTAGAGGAACTCGCCCAGGGAGTTGAGCTCTGGGGTGCAGCAGATGCCTTTAAAGGAACAAATACTTGTGGGTCTGCCGGTGCCAGCTGGTCAGTGCCGGGCGGTACCGGTCCGAGCGGGTCGGTGCCGGTTCGGGTCGGGGCCGGTTCGGGTCGGTGCCGGTTCGGGTCGGGGCCGGTCGGTGCCGCGGGCGGTGCGTTACTGCCCCCTAGCGGTGCTGGCCGCGGGCCGCCGCCTCCGGGCGCTGCTCCGGGACCGCCGATCCCATCCCTGATCCCAACCTTCACCCCTGATCCCACCCGATCCCATCCCTGATCCCAACCATCACCCCTGATCCCATCCCTGATCCCACCCGATCCCATGCCTGATCCCATCCCTGATCCCACCCGATCCCATCCCTGATCCCAACCTTCACCCCTGATCCCACCCGATCCCAACCATCACCCCTGATCCCATCCCTGATCCCAACCTTCACCCCTGATCCCACCCGATCCCATCCCTGATTCCAACCATCACCCCTGATCCCATCCCTGATCCCATCCCTGATCCCACCCGATCCCATCCCTGATCCCAACCTTCACCCCTGATCCCATCCCTGATCCCACCCGATCCCATCCCTGATCCCAACCTTCACCCCGATCCCATCCCTGATCCCATCCCTGATCCCACCCGATCCCATCCCTGATCCCAACCATCACCCCTGATCCCATCCCTGATCCCATCCCTGATCCCACCCGATCCCACCCCTGATCCCAACCATCACCCCTGATCCCATCCCTGATCCCATCCCTGATCCCACCCGATCCCATCCCTGATCCCAACTATCACCCCTGATCCCATCCCTGATCCCAACCATCACCCCTGATCCCATCCCTGATCCCACCCGATCCCATCCCTGATCCCGACCATCACCCCTGATCCCACTCTATCTCACCCCAGTCCAATCCCCTATCCCTACTAACCCCACCTGGTCCCATCCCACTCCGATCCCAACTAATCCCATTTCCATTTCACCCAGTCGCACCCGCTCCCATCCTGCTGCCACCTGCTCCCTCCCGGTCCCTCCCACTCCCACACAATTTCTCCTGATCCCATCCCACTATCATATGTTCCACTCTGCTCCCATCCCACCCCACCCCACCCCATCCCATCCGCTCCACCCAATCCCACCCAATCCCACCCAAAGTCATCCTGCTCCCTGTCTCTCCCATCTGCAATCTGCATTGTTTTACTTCCTCCTGCTCCCGGGCCTGACAGTGAAAGGTTTGTGGAGGGGGAAGGAGGATCAGATCCGTGCTGGGATTCATCCCTGGAGCAGAGCAGCTCTGCAGCTCTGGCTGTACCAAAATCCGCCCCCATCACCATTTTTTCCCTCTCCAAAGAGGAAATTAGGGAACAGCACCATTGGCTGGCCCTGCCCCTCCAAGTGACAGCCACAGTGCAGCGGGAACAAGGATTCCCACCCAGACGGGACTGGGAGAGGAGAAATTTCCCTTATTTGGGAAATAACAGCTGAGCCAGGTTTCCAGCGGAGCATCAGGAATTCAGACTGCGATTTTCCTCCTCAAACCTGTCTGCTGAGAGAGACGGGAATGGCTCAGGACAATAAGTTTCATTGAGGAACAAGTGCTTCCTGGGATGAATGCATTCTGCAGGGATCCAGCGTGCTGCCAGCAGCTGGATGTGCTGCAGAGCCCGCTGAGAGCGGATGGCAGCAGGAAGGACCGGGAATACAGCGATGCTGGAAGCAGCCTTCCTGTCAGGAGAGGCACTTCCAGACAGAAACGAATGGGGAATGTTAAAATATACAGGGAAATCAAGCAGGAACCAGGAGGGGGGAGAAAATAGATCATGGAGCTCTGGAGGAACAGCTGGAGTAAATTAAGGCAGGTAATTGGAGCAGGATAAGGTGGGTGAGCAGCAAGGCTGGAAGGAGCTATTCTTAGTGCAGGCATTTACTCATCAGCACATGGAATCCTGCTCTTGGCTGGTCTGGGAATGCTTTTGGCACTTGGCTGGACCCACTCGTTATTCCAAGCCTGTGGTGACATCTATCTAGAGCCTGTGGGGACATGTGTCCAGAGCCTGTGGGGACATGTGTCCAGAGCCTGTGGGGACATCTGTCCAGAGCCTGTGGGGACATGTGTCCAGAGCCTGTGGGGACATGTGTCCAGAGCCTGTGGGGACACGTATCCAGAGGTGTCTGAAGCCTCTGGGGACACCTGTCCAGAGCCTCTGGGGACACCTGTCCAGAGCCTGTGGGGACACGTGTCTGGAGGTGTCCAGAGCCTGTGATGACACCTCTCCGGAGGTGTCTGAAGCCTCTGGTGAAACATGTCCAGAGCCTGTGGTGATATTGTCCAGAGCCTCTGGGGACACCTGTGGTGACACCTGGGGAGCCTGTGGTGACACGTGTCCAGAACTTGTGGTGATACGTGTCCAGAGGTGTCTGGAGCCTCTGGGGACACCTGTCCAGAGCCTCTGGAGACACGTGTCCAGAGGTGTCTGGAGCCTCTGGTGACATCTGTCCAGAGGCATCCGAAGCCTCTGGAGACACGTGTCCAGAGGTGTCCTGTGGGGTGCAGGGAGGGCGAGTGCAGCTCTCCGGGCTCAGGGGAGGGGACAATCCCACTGGGATGCTGTGCCACAGGGGAATGGTTTGGCTTTGCTTTGGAGCCCAGAGAAGCAGGGGTCGATCCTTTTTTTTTACTGCGTGTGGTTCAGCTTCTGTTGGATTTCCCGGGAGCTGCCAAGGACTCCTGGACTGTGACACAACATCATCACCTGGGGACGGCCACCTTGGCACAGCTGCTGAGAGCCAGGGTGTCCCCCACAGGGCCAGAACCCTCAGGCAGGGCTGAGGGGGAGCTGGGGAACCTTCCCCTGAGCAGGAGCAGCCACCACCGCTCCTGCCAGGGCCTGGGGTGTCCCCTGCTGTCCCCAGCTCATGCTGAGGAAGCAGCACTGGCTGTTGGCAGCTGAGCTTCGTGGTGGCAGCAACTTTTCTGAGTGTTTCCCAGTGCTGGGAGTGACAGCCTGGGTGGGTTATTCCGAGGAGAAATGGCTCATTCCCATCTCCAGGCTGTGGCAAGGATGTAACGGCTCGTTCCCATCTCCCTGCTGCTCGTTCTTGTGGCTGCACTGAGGATTTGTTGTTCGAGCTCAAAACATCCCCGTCAGTGTCTGTAACAAAATTCATGGGTTTCATTCCTCCAAGAGAAGCCACTGGCTCAGAGGTAACAACCACTTAGGCCAGTTAAGTCTCCTCCATTTGATCTAAAATACCAATTAATACAAACGATTGGAATGAAATAACCGTGCTCCAAACCCTTCTTATCCCTCAGCTGTAGAAGAAAATCCCGGCAAACAATTTCGAGTAAATACCTTCATTAAACACTGAAGGGAGGCGGCCGGGATTACAACACGTCTGTAAACAAGGGAACAAACAGGCTGATCTAATCTCACAAAAGAACAAAGCAAGTGTCGAGGGGACCGGGCTGTGTGTGACTAATAAAGGGCTGATAAGTTAATAATAACGGCAAGGACTAATTAATGGCTGAATATCGAGGGCTGGCAATGGGGGCAGGAGATCTGGGGAGCTGCTGGGGGCTAAACCATATTTTGTAAGGCCTTTCTTTGATAGTATCTTTACTTAGAGTGGAAAACAGAGGGCTCAGTCCCCCAGCATGGTCTCCCCCGTGCCCTTTCCCCCCAGGCAGAGCTGTGTGGGCAGCAGCTCCCACACACCTGCCCCTCTCCACGTGTCCCAGAGGGCCGGCAGCTGTGACACAGCGCTGGGGACAGGCTGCTGGCACGCAGCTGCCGGCAAATGGATGCCATCAATCAAATTACTACCTCTGCTGCGCCCCAGAGCCTCCCTGGAAATTTAAGGCATCTCCTCAAAACGTAAATGGGAAAATAAATGCAGGAGGGCAGGGAATGAGGCTGGGGCTGGTGGGGAAAGGGTGGAGCAGAAAGAGTGTCCTGGCAGTTTAAGAGAGGACTTTACACATCTATGGTTTTGCTTGTTTTGCTGGAGAAAAATGAAGATCTAGAGACCATCATTATCCTGGGGTTAAAGTAAAGCTAGAAAAGACCTATTGCTTGTGCATCCTGAAAAATCCAGCTGGTTATTTTTGGGGGTGGGAAGAGAGCTTCGTGCTTGCTCTTCCGAGAAGAGCAGAAACACATTGCCTGTGCTGATGGCATTTTGTCCCTGGAACTCATCCCACAGTTGATCACTCCATCACGGCAAAGATTTACTCCAATAGCTTTTGTGTTTTATAACATTTACCAACAGTCTCGCTCTGCTTGCTGAAAACTCCAGGAGTGGGCAGTGTCCCTCAGCACGGCCTCAGGAGCTCTGCTGCTCTCCCTGGAAAAGGATTTGTCAGCAGAGCTCAAAGCTTTTATTCCTGTAGGTAGAGTAGAAACGGGGTGGGGGAAACAGGGGAATCAGGCCTGGGGGTGAAGGAGCCTTTAGCTGCTCTGTCCTGGGGCACCGGGGTTGTCAGGCCTGGCATTGCCTGGCACTGACACCTGAGGTGCAGAGCTGAGCTCACCTGGGCCAGGGTTTGTGTGAGGGGCTCTTGTCCCCAGCCCCTGTCTGCTCCCACCAAGGAGCACTCCCAGAGCAGGGAAATGCTCCTCCAAAGAGCTCAGTGAAGGTGGCGTTTGCTGCCTGAGAGCCTCCTGTGGGTTAACGCTGCTCAGAGAGGGAGGGCAGGGCCAGCAGGGCACAGGGACTGAGCCCAGGATCCCAGAATTCACAGAATCACTGGGTTGGAAGAGATCATTGACTCTTTGACTCATTGACTCAAGATCATCGAGTCCAACCCAGCCCCAACACCTCAACTGAACCCTGGCACCCAGTGCCACATCCAGGCTGTGTTAAACACCCCCAGGGATGGTGACTCCACCACCTCCCTGGGCAGCCACTCCAGAACTTTATCACCTTTCTGTAAAACACTTTTCCCTAATACCCAACCTGTATTTCCCTTGGTGCAGCTCGAGGCTGTGTCCTCTGGTTCTGTCAGAGCCACTGAGCTGAGCCCAGAGTGGGGCAAAAAGGCCTGGGGACCCCAGGGTGAAGATCTCCAGGGGGAAGATCTCCAGCTCTCTGGGAAAAGGGGTCCCAACACAGCTCTCAGGTGGTTCCTGCCCCTTTCAAAACCTCCATGTCCCTTCATGTCACAGGAGGAAAGGAATCCTGCAAACATCTGGATGTGGCTCTCCTGCCTCTGGAGCACAAAATCCCCTGGCACTGGGGAGGCCTGGAGAGCCCTGGGCCCAACAAAATCCTGGGAGTTTTCTACATAATGCAGCTGCAGTTCTTAGGGAAAGAGAAGGAGGAGAGCAGGGATCCACAGCTCCTCGTGTGCCTGCAGCCTCCAGGCAGGCTGAGCTTCAGAGATCTCCTCAGACAGGAGCTGCATCAGTGCCTGAGAGCCTGGGGGTGTTACTCGGGGTGGATTTGTCTGACAGCCTTTTAAACCTGTCTATATTTCTTGTGACAACGAGCTCCCCACCAACGCAGTGTTCAATAAATGCTCCTTTTTGGAGCCTGCCATGCTTAGGTGGTTTTGTTTTCCTGCTGGCTTTGCATGACAGAGCAAACCTCAGGGCACCTCGGAAAATGTCTGTGCCAAGCACTCACTTTTCTCCTGATGGATCCCCTTGGTCCTGGGGGTTAAGAGGTGGAGGGGAGAAACCTGAGCTGCTGTTGGGCAGTCAGGGGTGGTATCTCACTCCTCACTGGCAGCAGGACCCTTCCAGAACATCAGCTGGAGCCTCATCTCATCTCATCTCATCTCATCTCATCTCATCTCATCTCATCTCATCTCATCTCATCTCATCTCAATCTCACCCCACCCCACCCCTGGCACAGCAGGGACACCTCCCACTGTCCCAGGCTGCTCCCAGCCCTGTCCAGCCTGGCCTTGGGCACTGCCAGGGATCCAGGGGCAGCCACAGCTGCTCTGGCAATTCCATCCCAGCTCTTCCCCACCCTCCCAGCCAGGAATTCCCAGTTTCCAGTCTCCCATGCCTCCCTGCCCTCTGGCAGTGGGAGCCATTCCCTGTGTCCTGTCCCTCCATCCCTTGTCCCTCTCCAGCTCTCCTGGAGCCCCTTCAGGCACTGGAAGGCCACAATAAGGTCACCCTGGAGCCTTCTTGTTCAACTTCCCTCTTGCTGCAGGCCTGAGGATTTCAGTCAGGTTTTATGGTCAGGTTTTGTGCTACTTCTGAGCCCTCAGCACGTGGAGCAGGAGGAGGATGAGGATGAGGAGGAGAGGCAGCTCCTCCTGCCCATCTGCAGGTACAGAGAACAGGGCTGTCCCCTGCCACATCCATGGATGTACAGGCCGAGGGATTTTCCAGCCTTCAGGGATTGTTCTGGCTTTCCTTCTGCCTTTTTCTGTAATTGTATCAATGTGGGAAAAAAATGTAAATAGGAATTTTAATAAAAGTATAGCAGTAAGCAGATCTAATCTCTAACCTTTTGAAATATGAAGAAGCTGCTTTATCTGCGAGGAAGCACAATCTCTCCCCAGCAGAGATGGGAATTTGTGGGAGTTAAATTAACTAAGGCAGTGCTCCCCTCTTGCTCGTTGAATGTAAACGAAGCATATTGAGGATTATTGCAAAGGGAGAATTAATAAAAACAGAATGGGAAAGTTTCAGACCCAGCCATGTTTGCTAATCGTTTCCCAGGCATGGGGAGAGCAGCCTGTGGTCCCAGCACCTCCCTCCCTGCTTCCACGGAGAAACAGGAGAAATCCTGTGGAGGGCCTTGCAGTGGGAAGCAGGGAGCTGCTGGAGTGAGGAGTGCTTGCAATTCCAAGTTCCATCCACACACAGCTCTGCAAAGCAGAGCTCCTGGCCCCCCAGCTCTGAATTTGTGGGTGTCACTTGGTGTCCCCCACTTTACCCACAGTGGGCTGCTCGTGGGACGTGCCCGTGGATGGGTTTTAATGTCCCTTCCGACCCAAACCATCCCATGATTTTATGATCATTTCTCCTGCAGTTGCCCAGTTTTCTGAAGAAGTTTGAAGTCCACAGGGCCAGAAGCCCTGACAGAACCTGCTCCTTGCCCTGTTGGGATGCTCCTTCCTCCTCTCCTGGGCCACTGTGCTGGCTGCAGGCAGCAGCAATTGGACTCCTGAAGTGCTCCTTTGTCTGCTCAGAGGAGTGAATTGGCAGCAGCACAAAGACCTAAGGAAAATAATTCCCATTAAGCCAGGGGCACCCTGCCTGAGCAGTGCCTGCCTCAGCCCCAGAGCCGTTCCTCCCCCTGCCCCCTGCTCGGGACTTGTGATTGTTCGTGCCCATGGCAAGGATTGCCCCGGCCTGCCGTGCACACCGAGCTCCCATCCCACGCTCTTTTCTCAATTGTGCAAGCCTGGGGTTCTGCTTTCTTTGGTCTCCCTCTCAGCCATGAAAAATATCCTGATTTCAGAGAGCTCTCAGCTCTATTCAAAGGACTTTTGAATCCTCCCATTTTCCAGTCATTCACCTGGCCCGTGAGCGACTGGGAAGAACCGGCTCATCCCCGGGGATTTTAGAAAAGGTATAAAATTCACCTGTAAAGAGAAACAGAGGCACTCAGGGAGCCTGGGAGCGGATGTGTCACTCTCTCTGAAATCCCTGTCATGCCTGAGGGACTCATCTGCTTTCTGGACAAATCTGCCTGCCTGGCACAGGGGCGGAGGGAGGGGCTGGCACCTGGCAGGAGCTCTCCTGGAAAACTCCTGTGTCTTTATCAGGCCATGGCATGAGCCCTGCACTTGGAATCCAGGAATCTCCTGAGCTGGGAGGGACCCCCAGGATCACCCAGTGCAGCTCCTGTCCCTGCACAGACCCCCAACAACCCCACCCTGTCCAAAGGCTGCTGGAGCTCTGGCAGCCTCGTGCCCATTCCCTGGGGAGCCTGGGCAGTGCCAGCACCCTCTGAGGGAAGAACCTTTCCCTGAAATCCATCCCCAAACTCCTCTGGCCCAACTCCAGCTGTTCCCTGGCTCCTGTCCCTGTCCCAGGGAGCTGCAGCCCCTCGGGAGCACCGGGGCTGTGATGGCACCGATGTCCCTCAGGCTGCCCAGCCAGGTGTGAGGCCAGCCCTGGGTGAGCTGTGAGGAGAGGAGATCTGGGATCACACATCTTCCAAGCTCTGGCAGGCTGCAAATGCACTCCTGTGTGGCCTTGAGCACAGGTTTCTGCTGCTGAATTAAAACATCCAGATAAAAGAGCCAGAGCCAATGGATGGGATGTGTGGAGGGAAGGAAAAGGCCCATTCACCTCAACCCAAGGCTGGCTGGGCCTGAGCTGTCCCTGTGGCCTGGCTGAGGTGGGATGGACACAGGGATGGACACAGGGATGGACACAGGGATGGACAACAGGGAGGGTTGATCCCCAACCTCACAGGGATGGTCGGGCTGCAGAGCCTGTGAGTCCTCTGAGTGTCACATTGCTGGGCTTGGAGGCAGCAGCAAATTGAGGATGAGAGCTAATTGCTCTCATCCCTCTGGTGTTATCACCTGCATCCAGCTGTGGCTGTTCAGCCTGGCTCCTTCCCTCTGCTCCTCTGCTGGCTCCTCCCGGCTCAGGCTGGAGCTGCAGGGCAATCCGGCTGGCTGTGCCAGATCCCAGGAAAAACCAGCTCTGTGGGACACTGATGGAGCAGCGCCTGGCTGGGAGCTGGGAGGGAAGCCTGCCCTCGTGGCAGGGACAGGCTGTGCCGTGCTGCTGGTGGAAGTGACAACAGGGACTCTAATAACACGGAAAGGAAAAGCTCCCACTGCTCTCCCTTCTGTGCACGTGCAGCCAGATAAAGGCAATTAACCCCTGACAGTCCGGGCAGGGCCCTGCACAGCCAGGTGTCACCCTCAGGTGTGTGCTGCCCCGAGGAGCCCTGGAGAAGCCGCACACCTGCAGGCAAAGGTAGGAAGCCCAAAGCAGATCAAATGATCTTTCCCAGCCTGGCAGGCCTGGAGGAGCCGTTGCACAGGAGAGCAGCCAAAGAGAAACCCACACTGAGGTCTCTTCAGTCCCCCTCTTTCTCCCTGCATCCCCAGGGGTGTCACAGTTTGCAGAGGATACTTGGAAGGTTTCCTTTGTGCTGGATCTCCTGTTAATATCAGGAAGGAACCTGCAAGAAAAATGGAGAGATGATTTATAAGGCTGGACTGACAGGCTTCAAACCAAAGAAGGGAAAATTTAGGTTGGATATTAGGAAAAATTTAGGGTTTTGCAGAATTGCAGTGGTAAAAGCACTTTCAAAAGGCTTCTACATGAGCAGAGCTGGACAAATAATGAGGAATTTCTCATTTGCTGTAGAAGTTTCTTTGTCTTCTGTTTCAGATGGCCCCATTTGAAGGGAGTGCATTGCTGACGTGCCTGGCCAGTGCTGGGACACCTCAGTGAAGCCCCTGCACCTCTCCCAGGAGTGCTGGTGGCACCTTTCCTGCACAGGTGGGCACCTTGTCTGCCCAGCTGGGCACAGCTCAGGTCCGTTCCTGGCCCCTGAGTGAGAGAGAACAGGAGACAGGGACAGGTGACAGCGGCAGGACAGAGCTGTGACAGTCGCTGCACTGGGCTGGGCGATGGGAGCAGGGAGACAGAAACAAGAGGTTCCCGTGGGGAAAGAGAATCCCAGCTCCTCAAACTGTATAAAAGCACACAAACCATGGAATCCTCTCGGGCAGCAGAGAATAAACCAGCCATGAAAAGCTGGTGAAATGCCCCTGTTTCGCTCCCGTTTCTTGTCCTGTCCTTTGAGGCAGCTGCTCGGAAGCTGCAGAAGAAGCTGACCACATCTGGCCCTGCCTGTGTGAGGCCCTGCCAGCCCCGTGTCTGCTTGTTCCCCTCGCATTTCCCTGCTTTCTGCTCACTCTGTGCTGTACCTGGAACAAGCAGCCCCCTGCCTGCACCAAACCCGGGATCCACCCGTTCCCGTTCAGGCAGGAAGGAATCCACTCCACAGAAATAACCCCCCAAACTCCTATTCGGAGCTTTTTGTAGCCACATTAATTTTAGAAGAAAAATTAGGTCCGAAGTGCTGGGCTCATTTTAATGAAGATTCACGGTCACGGCTGAATCCCCTGACGAGGAGGAATCAGCTTGCGAGCACATCAGACTCATTAGAAACTCCTCTCAAAGTCATCAGAGGCCGAGCAGGGGCGGCAGGACAAGGGGCTGAGGGGAGGGATGCTGGGGAGCAATTGGATTTCGGGACTTTCTGAACCTGCACTTCCCTTCCCTGCCTGCAGCCGCGGCAGCTCCGGCACGGAGATGAAAGCACCCGGCAGAGAAGATAAACAAGAAAACAGCTCTGGAACAGTCACGCTGCCAAGAACGACCTGGGGAGGATGGGACGGGAGATGAAAGAGAAAGTGCTGGAGGCTTTGGAGTGACTTCCAGGTGGGGATGGAGCTGTCACAGAGTCACTGTCACACCGCTCCGCGGGCATGGGGGGAGTGCAGCTCGGGCATTTTCTCCCACAAGCATCTCAGCCTCTGTCCTTCCCTCCCACAGCCAGCAACGCGGCTCCAAATCCCAGGAAAGTCCCAGAAATCCAGCGTTGCTCCTTAGGGACTCTTTCCTTCTTTTCACATTTGCTTCAGCTTCTTCCCTCCCGTATTTTGGCCCCAGGCAAGGCAATGGGATTATACCGGGCATCCAGGGAAGCTCTGTCCTTCTTTAGCTTGCTCGGTGGTGTTGATAAATTGGCAGGAGGAGGCAGAGGCATCTGGGTGGGGTTTCATTGTCGCCTCGGTGTGATAAAGCTGTGGTGGCATCAGAGGAGCACGTGCAGTCCAAGGCTCAGCCGGTTCAGGAGGCTGGGCAGGCACGGAGGAAAAGCCAATCTCAGCCCCCAGATATCCTGTGGGGCAGAAAACCTGACCCCCAGTGCTTCACCAGGCACTCTCTGTGCCCTTGTAATGTTTGGTGGAAGGACAGAGGTCTGCCAGTTGTTTCTGTCTCAAGACCATTGGATCTTTTCCCCAAGGACTGCCTGCAGCAGGAGCCTTGCCCACCTGGGAGAGGACGCTGGGTTTTCCGAGTGGCAGCTCCTCTCCACTGAGCTGCCCTCACTGCAGAGACCCCAGCTCCTGTGTAGGTGTGCAGGGATCAGCCAGCTGAGGGAAGGACCCGGATTGTTCCATCTGGGTGCCTCCCACACTTTGCAAAGCCTTGGAGAAGCAGAGACAACCCAGATCTGAGGATGCTTTCTGTGGAGAATTTGATGAGGACATGTGGAAGGCCCACAGTGTTTGGAGATGGCCTCCCTACAGCAGTCAAATCTGCTTTACAGCCTTCGGTGTCAGGGTTTGGTCACTCATAACAGGAGAATTATCCCCAAGGAGGGGCCAGAGGAGCTGGACTCAGGGTATTGGGGTTCACAGGGGTGCCTGCACTAAAGCAGCTCAGGCTCGCCCTGGGTGGCCACGCTGGCCTTAGGCTGCCACCCTCTGCCTCAGGTTTGAGCCTGGGCTCAGGCACTGCGGAGGTCTGGGCTCCCCATGGTGTGGATTCACCTGGGCACCTCCCTCAAGTCCAGTTCTCAGCAGCCATGGAAGGGTAACAGCTCTCCCCTCCGTGAGCAATAAAGGGATTTTCGATTTCCCCGGGTGCTCCCCAGCACCAGAGCAGCTTTAGGTGGCAGAGCTGAAATTCTCTTTGCCAGCCTCACAGTCCGTGGGCTCTCCTGGGGGAGCTGTCAAATGAGCTGTGGGCACTCACAGCTTGGTGGCTTGAGGAAATGATTCCCACACGGTACAAGACAGGGGATTTTTAGGGGTGCTTCTCCCTTTCCATTGCTCCCTTCCTCCTACGCTGCTCTCCTGAAAACGGCCTGTCTGCAGCTGCAGGAATCCCTTCAGTTCCCACCTCCGTGTGCTCCTCCTTGCTGGGATTCCTCGCTGTCCTCTGTGTGTCCTTACAGCTGGCAGCACCTTGGCTTCTTCAGGAAATGTTTGTAGAGGCTTTAGTCGGGTTTGCAGTGGGACACGGAGGAAGCACCAGGACTTTGAGGAAATTCTGCCTCAGAATGACCGTGGCTCACAGCAGTGAAATCTGCTGTGCCTGAAGGGACCTTGCTCAGAACAAACCTGTGGTGGCTGTGCCCGGGTCACTGGCCAGCCCAGGGTAGTGCCAGCCCAGCCCTGCAGCACCCCAGAGCTCTCCTGCAGTGGGAACAGTTGGAAGAAGTGGGGAGTGTATCGGGCTGGGGTGGGGGTGCTGCTCTCTCTCCACACTGAGCACATCAGGGAGCAGGAACTGGGACTCAGCCGGGCCAGGTGCACCTTCCCAGGGAGGTGCCACCAGCCCGGGCTGGAGCAGCAGTCCCTGGGACGCCTGGGAGGCTCGTCCCGTGCAGGGCTGGCAGGGCAGAGGGGACAGCACGGCCTGGGGGCAGCACGGCCGGACAGCCCTGGGGACAACGTGTGCCCAGTGCCAGGCTGTGCTGCGGGCACTGCCCTGGGACAGGCACAGCGTCACGCACATCTGTAGGGACCGCATTCCTGCCGATCCCCACAGGGACCACACCCCCGGGGACAGGGAGGGGGTCCACACCACACACACACCTTTAGGGACCACATCCCTGCCCATCCCTGCCAGGACAACCTCAGACCACCAGGGACAGGTCCAGTGGCCACATCCCTGCCAGGACCACAGCCCCCGGGACAGGCACAGAGTCCTCACTCCACACACACCTTTAGGGACCACATCCCTGCCAGGACCACACCCCCGGGGACAGGCACAGGGTCCTCACTCCACACACACCTTTAGGGACCACATCCCCGGGGACAGGTCCAGTGGCCACTCCCCACATCCCTACCAGGACCACCTCAGACCACCAGGGACAGGTCCAGTGGCCACTCACCGCATCCCTGCCAGGACCACATCCCGAGGGACGCGCACGAGGTCCGCACCCCACACACACCCACACGTACCCCCCCCCCGCCCCGGGACCCTTCCCCGCGCCCCTCCGGAGCCCCCCGAGCTCCGGCGCCGGCCGGGGCGGGCGCTGCGGGCTGCGGGCGGGCCGGCGGCGGTGCCGGGGGTGCCGGCGGAGCGGAGCGGCGCGGCGCGGTCCCGGTGATGTCAGGAGCGGCCCGGCAGCGGTGGGCGGTCCTTCCCCGGCTCCCGGCTCGGCTCGGCGCCCGCCCCTGCTCCGCGCCCGGCTCGGCGCCGCTCCGCTCCGCCCCCGGCTCGGCGAGGAGCGCGGGCAGCCCCGCGGCCCCGCTGCAGTCCCGCTCCGGCATGGTAAGGCCGTGGGCATGGGGCGGGCGGGCGGGGGCGGGCCGGGCTGCCCCGGGGCGCGGCGCGCTCTCACCCTCTCCCCGTCTCTCGCAGCCCCTCGCCGGAGCAGCGCCGGGACCCCGCCGCCTCCAGCCGCGCTCCGCCGGGCTCCGCCGCTCGCCCCGCGCCGGCATGAAGCGCCCGGCGCCGGGCGGCCGCCGCTGAGGAGCCAGCGCGGCGGCAGCAGCGGGACCCCCGCCCGCACCCCCCGCCCCCGCCCCGCTCCATGGGGCAGCGCCGCGGCCGCTGAGCCCCCACCCCGCCCGCCGCGCCCCCCGCGCCGCGCCCCCGCCTCGCCCCTCGCCATGGGGCCGCGGCACCTGCTGCTGCCGCTGCTCCTGCTCTCCCTGCAGCTCCTGGCCCTGCTGCTGCCGCTGCCCGCGCAGGCGGCCGGGCCCCCCCGCGCCAAGGGCAACCGGACCCAGGGGGCGGCGGCGCCGCGGCGGACCCCCAAACCGGGCAAGGAGCTCCTGAACCAGACGCTGGCGGGCCCGGGGGCCGCCGCCCCCACGGCGCTGCCCGGGCGCGGCAAGGGCGCGGGGGGCGGCAAGGCAGCCCCCGGAGGCGGGGGCGGCGGCGGGGGCTCGGCCCCGGCGCACGAGACGTGCTGGGGGTACTACGACGTGAGCGGGCAGTGGGACAAGGAGTTCGAGTGCAACAACAGCCTCACGGGCTTCCGCTACTGCTGCGGCACCTGCTTCTACCGCTTCTGCTGCAACAAGCGCGCCGAGAAGCTCAACCAGAGCCTGTGCCGCAACTACAAGAGCCCCGAGTGGGCCCACCCCACCACGGCCAGCGGCGCCCTGCCCGCCGACGGCGGCGACGGCGGCGACGGGGACGCCAACAAGTACGACCCGGACAAGGACAGCACCAACGCCACCGTCTACATCTCGTGCGGGGCCATCGCCTTCGTGCTCATCGCCGGCGTCTTTGCCAAGGTGGCCTACGACAAGGCGCGGCGCCCGCCCCGGGAGATGAACATTCACAGGTGCGCTCCTTCCCCTGCTCCCCCCCAGCGAGCCTTGCCCCTTGGCAGAGTCTGCTCGAGGGTTTCCCGGTGCGCTGCCCAGCCGAGGGTCCTCCTTTCGAGCGCCCAGCCAAGGGTTCCCCAGCTGTGCAGCTCTCTCCGAGAGTTTCCCGTTGCGTGGCTCCTCCAGGGATTCCACCTTTGGACTTGCTGTCCAAGGGCTCCGTTTTTACACCGCTGTCCAGGGGTTCTCCCGTTGTGCTCCCTGCCCAAGGAGTCTCCCTGTGAAGCACCCACTCGGGTCTCTGTGCTTTGCTCTGCCTCTCCGTGAGTTTCCCCTGCCAACCCTTCCAAGGGTTTCCCCGGTGCCATGACTCTCCGACGGCTGTGCCGCCTGGCCAAACGATTTCCCATTGTTCTGCCGCTTCGAGGGGTCCTCCCTTGAGTCATTTATCCAAGGGTTTCCCCCTTTGCGACGGCTGTCCAAGGGTTCCCTCTTCGCACCATCCACCAAAGGGCTTTCCCTTTCCATGCTCTGCCCAGGAGTTCCTCCTTCCCACGGTCCGACCCGCACCCCTCTGGCCATCCCACTGCCCACCCCGGGGCCTGTCCTGGTGCCCCGTGGCTCTTCTCCCGCGGCCGCGTTTGTGGTCTCCTCCCCGCGCCTTCGCCTTCAGCACCGGCTCCGCGGACAGCTCCGGGACAGCTCCCGGATAATTCCCGGGCTGTTCCCGGACAGCTCCGCGCTGCCCCGCTCTGCCCAGAGTCCGTCCCGGAGCTCCACGCTCAGCCGCCCCCGGCACCCCCTCCTGTCCCCCGGCACCCTCCTCTACATCCCAGAACGTCGCCCTTGCCCCTCGGCATCCCGGCACCCCTCTCCTGCCCCCCAGAGCCTCCCTCTGCACCCCGGCACCCCCTTTTACCCCTCGGAGCCCCCTCCTGTTCTCCGCACCCCGACACGTCCCTCCTGCCACCCCGGAATCTCCTCCAGCATCCCGGCTTGGCCCCCCTGCACCCCTCCTCCTTTCCCCGGGACCCCCCCACATCCCTCCTGCCCCCAGCGCTCCCCTCCTGCCCCTGGCACTCCCTCGCTGCACCCGGGATCCTCAGCAGCCCCCAGACCCCCCCATCTCCCCTCCAAGCCTCCCCACACCCCCCAGGGACAGCGGAGCCGCTCGGACCCCGCGGGTCCTGCCCTGCCCTGCCCTGCCCGGCCAGGGAGAAGTTTGGGATGGGTCGGAGCCCCCTGGGTGGTGCCTCCCCCCCGCGCGGCCGCTGGGGCTGTGCGGGGACGCGCTGGTGGTGGCAGAGCTCTGCACGTTCCCGTTTTCATTCGGTCCCTCTCAAATCCCGAGAAGCCCGTCCCTGCCGGCTGGAGAGGCGGCTCCGTGTCCCCTCGGCAGCGGCGTTACACGGCGCTGTAGGGACAGGAACGCTCGGCGTGGCACAGAAAATCCTGCTTCAAAGCAAAAGCTCGGGCGTCTGTAGCAATCCTCCTTTTGGACAAACGCGTGTTCTCTCTCAGTTCATATTTATTTTATGATGAAAAAGTCCCTCCAAATGATGAGTGCTGCTTGCGTGCCGCGAATCCGAGAGCTCCCCGTGTCTGAACGTACAAATTGGTGAGAGGCTTCTTTAGAAGAGCAGTGCTGAGCATCAGGGGGAAAGACCTTAACTCTACCAGATAATGCCTCCTAAAAATTATTTTAATGAAGATTTTTAATCAGAACTCTTGAAATCATTGACCATATTTTTAAGGCTGAACTTCAGCTGCAATCAACAGAGACTGGGGGGAGAAATATTAGTTTTTTTACCAGGAAAAAGATATGAGTGACGCAGTTTTTATTTATTTGGGAAGACGTGTTTTATTTAGACTCCTCCCTGCAGTGAGGACAAACACTGAGGCTGGTTTACATTTGCTGAGGGTCTGGCCCACATATTCCATTCCATATCCCACCTGCCCCTGGTCCCTGCAAGAATATAACTCCACAGTGTTAAAAAACTACGCACAGCTGGGGAGAGGCAAGGGTCCTGCAAGTGGCTTAGCCAGAAAATCGTCTCTTTTAAGTGTTTTGTTAATGATGGGATGGTTCCCCAGCTGCCCAGCTCTTCTGGCTTCAAGGCAACTTTGCCTGGGCCTTATCTTCACACTAAATTTGGAAATCTGGGTTGGATGTCCATATGTTACTTCTGCTCCAGCTCCAGCCTGCTGCAGGGTTGGATCCTTCACCCTTGGAAATCAGAGGCAGTGTTGCCAGACTCGTCTGGATTCTTCCTGATGTTTTCATTTCTTTGATGCTTGCTTTGCTTTATTTAGATAAGTTCTGGTGAAATGATTCACCTGTGTATAGAAGTATGAATGGCAGATTGAGTGCTCGGGAAGCTTGACTTCCAGAGCATTTTAAGGAGTTGATTGACTTCTATAATATGGTAGCTGGTAAAAGATTATACCTTTCAGAGCTGTGTTACCTGAACTTGATCAACATCACACGAGGGTTTAAATATTTTGAAGTGCATCTCCTGCATTGGGCTGAACGCTCTGAGTGCTCTAAGCAGAATGTAAATACGAGGAGAGGAGTGGTTTGTCTTTGCCTCTGACAGCTGCTGGGGAGGAACAGGGAAGGAGGAAAGCAGGTTGGGGTCAGATATTTCTGTCTGTTTGAGGTCGTGTCAGCTGGAGTGAAGTGTGACATCCAGAATAATTCTCTGTAGTGATGGCGAGTGCACTAAACCTCAGTGTGCATCCTCTGGGAGGAGGAGAGCAGCAGCATGAGCACAGCTTGCTACAGGGGCTGGAAGAAGCCTCTTGGGCTCGTATCCCACAGGCAGGGAGGATCAATCAGAACTTCCCTGCACCTCCCCACGAGCAGGATCACTCTGTAAATTTTACTTCCTCGTAAATGCTCGCCGAGCAGTGCCGTGTGTGGATGTCATCCCTCTGCTCATTTCTCGTCCAGCTTTTACAGAAAATCCTTATGAACTCGCTCAGAAAGAACATTCTGAGGGAGGCAGGGCTCATAGAATGTCTTTTGGTGGAAGGAGGGTTTGCAAGTTCACAGGAGAGCTGTCAGTGTGCCGTGGAAGGAAGGGCTGGCTGTGCATGTGCAGCTCCGAGCTGGAATCAGCTCCAGTTTCCAGGCACTGCCACGTCCCTTTAAAGCAAGGCACTGCTGTGATTCTGGGCTCACAATCACTGAGACAGGCGTTTCCAACAGCAGTTAAGTGGAAGTGCTTTGAAAACCAGGAGCTGAAATATTCCTATTGTACAGAAAGCCTTGTAATGCTTTCAGTGGAACTGATTTTTTTTAATTTTTTTTTTTGGCAATTATAGGATCTTTCAGCCTGGCCCTATAGAACTGCCTCTTGCTTTGGGGGTTGCACAGCCAGAACTTTGCTGGGCTCCAGGTAGAAGCTGGGGCTGGTTTCTGAGAATTACACCCAGCAGTACTGTGTGTGCTGATGCTCTCTCCTGCATTGGTGAGGATAGGTTGTTTTTGTCTCATTGTCAGGGTTGTTTTCTTCTCTCAGGCATTTCTTAAGTGAAATTTAAGAAGTATTTGCTTTATTTTCAGTCTGGGGATGAGTTAGGGAATCTTTGAGCAGGGACTATCAGCTGGTTCTTTCCAAAGCTGGGTGAGCTTTTCTGCAGCAAGAAGGGGTGACACAGAATGTTCTCATTCCATGGCCATGACCCTGCATCCCCCCGCTACAGAACACAAATAATTCACAGATGCAGCACTGCTCCACGACCCCTGCTTAGCCTCAGCAGCAGCCACTGCACTCTGCTGAGCTGGGAATGCACAGATTGGAACCTGGACTGAAATATCCCAAGTGCATCCCACTGGTCAGCTGAAGGCAGAGGGACACAGTGGCACAGCTGGCCCTGGGGCACTGCTGGGAGCCCAGCTGCTCTCCTGGGAAGCAGCACAGGGATTTTTCCCAGCAGACCAGCTCTGTGTGCTGCTACAAGGCCTGATCTGGCTGAGGGGTAGGAAAGGGAGAAGGGAAACAGGCTCTGTGCTGTGCTTCACTTCACCCTCCTCCCACAGCATCTGTGTTGCTGCAAAGAGGGAAGATATCTGTGCTGCTCTTCTCCTCAGCCCCTTTGCATCTCCTGCTCTGTGAGTGATAACTGACAGCTTTTATAAATGAACATCCTTTGCCCGTGTAGAGACCAGAGTTAAATCGATCCACTCCTGCTTGTTTCTGCTTGTGGCTCTGAATTCCAGCAGGAACCAGAGGCAATGGATCTGTCTGCTCACAGATCCAAGGAGGTGCTGGTCTGTGGGAGCCCAGCTTGAAATGCAGCAGGGTTTGTGTTCCTGCAGGCTGCCTCCCCACAGCCCGGGGCCCTGGGCTTGCTGAGGGGCTGCTGGAGGGAGCTGCTTTCAGCTGTGAAGGTTATGAGCAGTGCCTTTCTCCAGCCCTGGTGTTTGAGACGGGGATCACAGGCAGCTCCTTCAGCTCTGCTCTCTGCTGCCGAGGGCTGCTGGAGCCAAACGATCAAACTCCATCGTCCCCAGGGCAGGGAGGGAGTGCTGTGAACACACCTGGCCACAGGGACTCCGCAGGAGGTTTTCCTTCTTGGATGCTGTTCCTGCTTTCAGTCTCTTTCCACTGATGTGTTTTTATGCTCTGCTGGTTTTCACTCCACTCAGACTCACTCGGGTGCCTTTCAGCTGCTCTTTGCCCTGCTTTGAGTTGTTTAATCCTGATGGTTTCTGAGTGTCTCCTCTGAAGTGCCCTGTCCCTCTCACAGGCACAGAATACAGGTCAGACTGAACTAGGAAAAACCAAAAAAAGGTGCAGCCATAGAATCACAGAATAGATGGGCTTGGAAGGAACCTTAAAGATCATCTCATTCCACCCCCTGCCATGGGCAGGGACACCTTCCACCCGTGACATCACAGAAGTCACTCAGAGCTAGCTCTGTTTCAAACCAACCCTGCACCTGGCTGGATTTGGGGTAACTCCTAAGCAGGGAGGACACCTGGGTCTTGTCCTTTTGCAGGGCGAATTGTCCAGATGCAGACCCAAATCCAGGCCAGGTGTGTATCTGTGTGCCTGTACCTGTACAAATCATTTTTCCTTTTGTTTCACTTCCCTGCGCTGGGAAAGCTCCAGTCTGGAGCTCTGGTCGTTGTTTGCAGTTTGATAGTTGGGGATTTTTTGCCCTGTTTTCCTCTCTGAGTCCGTTTTATGAAGAGATTGACTCTGTGGGAGCACAGAGGCTGCCTGGCCACTGACTTCCTCTGGATGCTTCTGGGCTTCTCCTCTCCCTTTGAACCTCTCCCATTACGAGAGGCCAGGCTCAGAGGCCACGCTGCCTCCACCAAATCATCTCAGTGTCTCTAATTCCCATTTATTTGGCATTTTCCTGCTTGCTAATTAACTTTTTCTGTGAGTCTAACTCCATCATAAGGTGTCAAGGGAATCCAGTGTAGCTCTGAACTTCTATTCCTTTTAGTTTTGTAATCTCTTATATCCTTAAGTAGCAGTTGATCTCTGCGCCTTTGGAGATCAGATGCCTTTTAAAATTTCTGTTTCACGTAAGATCTGGACTTCCTGGGGAAGATGAGATCAGGGCATGTGTTGCTTGCCTGTGCCCCCACTCACACGGGCTGGCTGTGCTTCCTTAGATCTGTGTGCACTGATTGCTTGGAGGGCTCTGATATCTCCCTCCCCAGGTGGATAAACACAGGATTCTTCCACAATAAACGCTGGGCTGTGCTTCAGCTCTCACCACAACCTCCTTTGTTGCGAGGGCTCTTCAGAGAAAGTTCAGCTTTCTTCAGCGAGTTCAAAGCCCCTTCGCTGTGCTCAGAGCAGAGGATTTGGTGTAAAACCAGACCCCTGTGCTCCACCCTTGCCCAGGTGCAGCCGTGTGAGCACCGGGTTCTGTCGCTGTGTTTGTGCCTGGGGATGCACAAACGGGAGCAGGACAAAGAGCTGGCCCAGCAGAGCATCGTTCCCACAGCCCTTCACACCCAGCAAGGCCTGCTGGTTTTGTTTTCTCTCCTTTCCATGTGCTCTGTCCCTGCCCTGCACAGCTCCCCGCTCTCCCCAGCAGCCCTGATGCCTTTCCGGGGTGCATCCCTTTCCAGGGAGCCTCCCCATTGTTCTGGGAAGTGACGAGGCTGGAGCTGGGAGCTGGGGCAGGGGGGTCACAGGGGCTGCTCCCTCCTGCAGCCAGCCCGAGCCTCGTGGCACGGGGGGTACCAATCCTCTCCTGCCACTCACTGTCCCCAGCAGCCTGAGCACGGCTCAGGTGCAGGTCCTGCCCTTGCTGAGGACACTTTGTGCTCAGGGTGACATCTCTCTGCAGAGAAACATCCCTTGCAAAGGTTCGTTTTAAGCTTTTAATTACCAAATCTTTACGAATCAGTTTTGTTCTCTTCGGGGCTGCTGTGTTCAGAGGAACTGGTGTCACCCATTTTGAGCTCAGTCTCTGCTGGGAATTCTTTGCCCATATCACAGCAAGAGATGATTCAGTTTGGACATGGGTGTGAGGTGTGTGAAGTGGCTGTCTTTAGAGCCAGAGCTTCCCAAGTTGCATTTGGCATTAAGATTTCTCAGGAGACATCTGATTTTTCCTGTGTGCCCTGGGCACACAGGACCCGGCTGGCAGCCCCTGGAATGTGGGAATGCCCAGGAGTGTCCAGCCCTGGGCACACAGGACTGGGCTGGCAGCCCCTGGAATGTGGGAATGCCCAGGAGTGTCCAGCCCCAGGTGTGGTCAGCATTTGGAGCACACAGCAGGTGTGGGGACAGGAGCCAAGCCATCAATAATGCACAGCTGCTCTCTGTGAGAGTGGCTGGTGACCCAGGTGCTGTCCCTCAGAGAGAGCTGTCCCTTCCAGGTGAGCTGGCTCCAGGCTGGATAGATCCATCTCCTGCAATAACTGCCTCTTTCTTTCCCAGTTAGTAACAGAGCATAAGGGACTCTTTAACCTGGCTTTTTTTGGTAGTGAAATCCTGGCTGTGCTGAAGTGATTGGAGTTCTGCCACCAACTCCATCCCTGCTCTGCTTTTAGCAGCTCTTCACTGTGCTCTGCCAGACCCATTTGGTCATTCTCCTTCCATTCCTCCCCAGATTCACAGGGACTTGGAACAGGAAATTCTGTTTTTAAGGTCTGCAGGTGAATCAGTGAAGTTTTGAGTGTGCACTCCTGCACTTCTGGAAATGGGCAGCTCTTCCCTGTGCCCTTCCCATGCAGCAGCCACAGACCCCTCAGTCCAATCTCATTTCCCTCAGGCCACTTCCCAGCCTGTTGTCCCCAAAGCTCCCCTGGCCTTCAGCAGAAGGAACACCCATGTCTACACTCAGACTATTAATTGGTGTTGGGAATCTGTGGATATGGGGAAAGTGGGACAATACTTTCCCAAAAAGGCTGTGGGGAGGACAGCAGTCCTCGTGGGAAATTCAGGGAGCAGATTCAGGTTCTGGGCTGGGTTAGAGGGGCAGGATGAGCTGCAGAGAGCTGGTCCCTCCCAGCTCTGCAGCTTCACCTTCTCCCTGGCTACAAAGCCACATTTTGGGATCAAAGTCTGTCATTTCCCCTCCCAGCACCAGGCTCCAGCTGATGGCCAGCCTTGCTGCCCCACTGCTTCCATCCACCCCCTCGATTCCTTTGGATTTACACCAAATCCTTTTGATTTATCCATCTGAAAATTGATGAACCCCGGTGTTCATCCCACTGGGTTCTTTCCAAAATTTGTCCAGAGTGCCACAAGAGCCATCTCAGGGAGCAGGACCTGGCCTGGGCTGTCCAGCCACAGGACCCATCCATGGGTTTCCCTCCCCAAGCCAGTGCAGCCCCCTGGAGCAGCATCCCAGCTGGCACCGTGGCGTGGCTGCTCCGGGTTCGCGAGCGATGACGTGAGGGAAAGGTGTCACAAATCCTTATCAGTGACACGCTCCAGCCAGGGAGGTTTGTGTTCCTCAGATAAGAGATGTGTAGTCACAGGAAGGTTTCTGGAGTGTCTCATATCCTTGTGCGGGTGATTAGGGGGCTGGTGACATCAGTGGCACTAATTGTACCCAAATGGCTGCACACACACGGGATCCAAACATTCCAGTGAGTCCGTTCTGGAGCTTTGCAGTGGGCAGTGAGCCAGCTGGACCCAAGGGACTGTCACCAACCAAATCTGCCTCTTTTAAGTGGGACTGACCTTCCACCCCCTCAGGGCTTTATGGAAATGCGCTGGATCCCACACAGCGTGATTGAATTGGCTCAGAACGAGCCAGCTGCATCCCAGCTGGGCTTGCTGGTTTGTTCTGTCCCATTTCCAAACCCCAGCTCCTCCAGCTCCCAGTGTCGGCCCCACCCTGTAGTAAAAAATTGTGGTGAACCCCAGCTCAGGGAAGAAATGGTGATGTCTGCTCCAGATCAGGAGGCTGAAGGACAGCTTTATTAAAACTAGACTCTATTACATTAATACACTATTTAAAGAGATGCTATCCTATTCTACATACTCACTTCTTACTCCCCTCTCTAACTAACTCAAACTGTGACTCTGCTGAGAGCCCGAGCCACAGCTGGATCCCACTGGGCACTGAGCCCAAACAACCTTCACCAGAATCCAGCCCAGCAATCCCTGCAGGTGAACAATCTCCACACCACATTCCACATGGGGGAAACAAAGGGGCAGAGATAAAGATTGTTTTCTCTGCTTCTCTCTGTGCAATCCTGAGAGACAGAATTGTGTCTGTCTGTCCAGAGAACGGGAATGTTCTGAGGCTCCTGCCCTGTGTGACAGCACAGGAGGAGGGGATTCATTCCCCCCAGTAATCCTGGTGGCTTCTCCAGGCTGCCCTCCCCGAGTCCCTCCATCAGAACACCTGGAATGAAGTGTTTTGGAGTTATCCAGCCTGCTTTAGTGTTCTCCCCAGTTCTCTGAGTGATTGCACTCTCGACACTCGGAGAGTCTTGGACGAGTGTTCCAAACGAGCCCAAGCCACTGTGGGCCAGTAAATAACGGTGCTAAAGCAACGCGTGTGATTGAAAAATGGCCCTCAGTGTTTCTGTACTGCAGATGCCATTAAATGGTCATCTGATGCTTAGTACACCTTGGAGATTCCTACCAAGGGCTCGGATCTGCCAGCCCGCTGTCCGTGACAAATGGGATGGCTCCAGCTGGGTGTGTGGGGTGGTGCCAAACAGGCAGAGCTCCTTGGCCTCCCCGTCCTCCCCAGGCAGCAGGGTTGGGTGCAGTGGGGAGATTCTGGCCTGGAGAAGCCACCAGGATTACTGGGGGGAATGAATCCCCTCCTCCTGTGCTGTCACACAGGGCAGGAGCCTCAGGAGCAGCCTCGAGTCCTTGTTCTGCCACTCTTGTTCTCCATGACCTTGGGCAAAGAGACAAAGAGCCAAAAGTGTCCTGTAGGTTGGGGACCAGTTAGGGACACCTTGGGCATGGCTGGGCATGGTGGGGAGCACCCACAGCTCTGTGCCAGTCGGGGAGGAGGAATCCAGCAGCTTTGGGGCAACACCAAACACCAGTTCCTCACCAAACACCAGTTCCTCACCAAAAACCACTTCTTCACCAAAAACCACTTCCTCACCCAATGCCAGTTCCTTACCAAACACCAGTTCCTCAATACCAGTTCCTCACCAAACACCAGTTCCTCACCAAAAACCACTTCCTCACCCAATGCCAGTTCCTTACCAAACACCAGTTCCTCATTACCAGTTCCTCACCAAACACCAGTTCCTCATTACCAGTTCCTCACCAAATACCAGTCCTTCACTAGAAACCAGTTCCTCAATACCAGTTCCTCACCAAAAACCACTTCTTCACCAAAAACCACTTTCTCACCCAGTGCCAGTTCCTTACCAAATACCAGTTCCTCAATACCAGTTCCTCACCCAACACCAGTTCCTCACCCAACACCAGTTCCTCACCCAACACCAGTTCCTCCTTTCCCCAGGAGCAGACAGAAGGAGTCCTGGCCTGGCACAAGGCTCAGCACCCCTCTCCTGTGGCTGCCACCTTCACCCCTCTCTGGGCCTGGCCCAGCACAACCTGTGCTCTCCCATCCTTGCAAACAACAATCCCTTCACCCCACGAGGATCAGCCTGTGTGCACACACAGATATCCCCTGGTTGGTTATAGCCTCCAGGTCTGCTCCTTCTACAACCAATAAATAACCAAAAAAAAAAAAAAAAAAAGGGTAAAAATATCCTCATCTGTAGAGGCTGGTGCTGAACTAATGTGATCCTGCTCGGGAGCCTCTTGGATCCTCCAAGAGTTCCTTCTGTGGAGCACATTAGTATTGCAATCCATTATGCACAGGGACAGGAGTCTGGAGAGGAAATGATTTGGAAAATGGAACGGACCCAGGTCCCAAACTATTTCTCATATGAAAGCCCAGAAATGTGGCATTTAAGGGATGCCAGTGGATCTGAGCAACGCCAGCATCCCTCTTGTTAATATGCAATGAGGGGATGTCTCCTCCTGACATCTTCCCTGGGACCTGAGGTGACTCCAGACATGCTCCCCTTGCCAGGAGAACAGAGCTTTTCCAACTCCTTCAGCTTTCAAGTGCCACTGTCCCTTACAGCCCACACGAGCCACCCCTCCCCTGCTTTTCCTTAGGGCCCAGCAGAGAACCTGGGGCTGCCCTAGGGAATTATTTCACTGTGTCCATGATATTCACAGAGAGGGGGAAAAAAATCTTGGAGTATTCAAAGGGAAACCATTGGCTGCAGCTGGACTGGGTGACATTGCTTTTTCCTGGGAATGGCAGGGAGAACTGAGCCATTAAAGCAATCCCTGATGAGCACAGAGCTCAAGGTAGGCTCAGAGCTGGGCTGACACCAACCCCTGGAAGCTGGTTAATCCATTTTGCTGGCTCGTGGTTCTCCTTTAAAAAACACTCCCAGCACTGCAGGGGTTTGAGCTGTGTGCAGGGATTTCAGGATGCGGGGGTCACACTCCTGATCTGAGTCAGTTTTAAGGGACCTTGGCTTGGGCAGGGTGGTTTTGGTGCCACTTTTAGGAGGTGCCAGGGCTGGGGCCAGCAGTGGCTCCTGATGGAGGCAGTGCTTTATGTGCCAGGAGCAGTTTGTCTGCTCTGGGAGATGATGGAGAGGTACCATAACCCTGGGCTGAAGTGAATTAGAGAGAGCAGATGAGATACCAAACAATAGCCAGGCAAGCCTGGAAATTCCTGCAGCAGATACACTGAAAAAACCAGAGCTTTTAAGCCATATTTAAAAATTTTATTCTTACTGCTATCGTTGCTTTTTTTCTCTGTTTATGGTATGAACCCAGCTGCTTTGGATTCACCAGCACAAATACTGAATTCTATTCTATTCTATTCTGAAATACTGAATTCTAGCTGTGTGAAAATACATTTCCCCCCCTTTTTTTTTTCCTGTCTCCCCAGGGCTCTGGCCGACATCCTAAGGCAGCAGGGACCAATCCCAATCGGACACTGTGAAAGAGAGACAATCTCGGCCATAGATACCTCCCCCAAAGAGAACACCCCAGTCAGGACCTCTTCCAAAAACCATTACACCCCAGTGCGCACCTCCAAGAGCAACCCAGGTAAGTGCTGCTCCCTCCGTGCCCTCAGGAGCCAGCAGAACATCACCTGTGCAACAGCAGCCCGTGTAAAACCTAAAATCAGGATGGCAAATGGCTCCAGCAGGCAGGCAGGCAGGCAGGGCAGGGCAGGGCCCGGGGCTGATGGCTCTTTCAGGTTTCTGCTGAGCAGAGCGGCTCTTCTCTCCAGGCACTTTAAAAATTCACGACTGCTGGGCTGCGAATGCAGGTTGGAGCTGGGGATGGTGTTGGGCTGTGTGTTTGCTACAAAACACATCTGCTGCAAGGCATCAGCAGCTCCCTGCACGCAGCAGCCGAGGACACAGAGCTCCAAAGGGCTGGGGCTGCCTTGCTCAGGCAGGTGAGCTCCAGGGATGCACTGGGACATGCAGAGGGCATGCCAGCAGCTCAAAGAGGTGCTCCAAGAGCACTGGCCTGGGAATTAGGGCCCACAAAACACATCTGTTGTCGTTTTCAGCTTCTTTTCATCAAAAAAAAAAAAAAAAAAAAAAAAAGGAATTCTTTTTGCCCTGATTTCCCCAGTGGCCCAGGGATTGCAGCCTCTTGGCTGCAGACGTTGTTCTGATTTATTTAATGCTCCATGGATGGGTAATTGTCTGTTCAGTGGGGTGTGGCAGCTTCTCCATCACTGCTGGCCTGGATGTGGGGCTCTCCTCCACAAAGACGTGCCCTGCTCCACCCACAAGCTGCTCAGCTGCACGTGGAAGGTTCTGGTGGCATTTCCTGCCCTGTGTCACCTGGCTTTGCTGCCAGTCCCTGCTGGGGAAGGGTCTGAAGGAAGCCAGTGGGAGCTGTGGGCTCAGCTGGGAGGGCCCTTGCTTTGTGCCTGTTTGAAGGGCTTTTGGCAATGTCCTCCCCCTGTGGGGACAGGTGACAGCATCCTCTGAAGGTGACATTGTCCCTGCTGTTGGGGACAGAACCCTTTCCCTGGGAACTGAGAGGGATTCCTTTGCTTTCCCATGTTCACCCCCAGTCCAGGGAGCCCTGTGATTCTGTGTGCAAATCTGGATCTGTGAGGGAAAACCTCGGCCTGGAGAACAGCCTTGAGGTGAATTGTGTGGAAGAGGGAGGTGCTGCTGCATGTCTGAGGCTTGGAGCTGGCTCTGGAGAGGATTTGTGGCCCTGAAACACGAGGAGTGAGGGATTATGGCCAGTGACATCACCTGAGGGATTATGGCTGTGACATCACCTTAGGGTGACAGGGGGCCAGAGAATGAATCCTGAGGGCTGAGGGAGCTGGGAAGGGGCTCAGCCTGGAGAAAAGGAGGCTCAGGGGGGACCTTGTGGCTCTGCACAGCTCCTGACAGGAGGGGACAGCCGGGGGGGTCGGGCTCTGCTCCAGGGAACAGGGACAGGAGGAGAGGGAACAGCCTCAGGCTGGGCCAGGGCAGGCTCAGGGTGGAATCAGCAGGAATTTCCCCATGAAAGGGGGCTCAGGGATTGGAAATGCCCAGGGAGGTTTGGAGTGCCCATCCTGGAGGTGGCCAGGGAATTCCTGGAGGTGGCACTCAGCTCTGGGGACGGGGCACAGCTGGGACTCAATCACCTTGGATGCCTTTTCCAGCCTCAATAATCCTGGGATTCTGTGCCACTAACACCTTCTGGAGACACTCTGTCTCTTCCCACTGGCTCCTGCTGCTCAGTCAGGGCACACGAATCCAGAAGGAAGGTGCAGAAGGAATTCTTGGCTGGCAGCTGGAGGGACCAGCTGGGTGCTGCAAGTCTGGCTTAGGTGCTGTGTTCAGGCACTGCAAACCTGGGAGGGGATGAATGGGAACGTTTGGAGGGGAATTGCTGACTGCAGAACCCCTGCCTGCTGTCTGGGGGGAGCTGAGGATGCCAAGAGGTTTTTGAGAATTCCTGGCGCAGAAGTGAGGCACAGAAGGAGCAGAGCAGAGCTGTGAGCAGAACACCCCAGTGCAGAGTGACAGCACCCGCCCAGGAGCTGCTGGTCCTGCCTGAGGACTGGGACAAGGGGTCAAGAAGGGCAAGGCAGGATGTGAGCAGGAGCCAGCCCCTGCTCGGGTGATGTTTGCTGGGCTGTGTGAGCGGGAAAAGCCATCACAGGGGAATCCAGGAAAAGGAGATCTCCCCAAAGCCAGGCACACAGGAGAGCACTCCCAGCATAGCCTCCCTCCCTGGCACTGGGCTCTGCTCCCTCGGGGCAGCCAGCTGGACTGAGCCCTCAGCAGCCCCTGCCAGAGCTGGGAAGGGAGAACTTGCCCAAAAGAACTTGTTCCTGGCTCGGCTGTGGCCACCATCAGCTCGTAGATCATGGCAGACACAAAGCTGATCACTCACGGAGATCACGAGCTCGTAAAACAGCTTTACAGGTAATGTTTGCTTGTCATGTTTTATGGTCAGAGCAGGGCAGTGCTCTGTGGTGCCTGTGCTCAGTTATGAGCCAGACTTCAGATTGTTGTTGGGATTAGGAAATTGTACGAGTGGATGCTAAAATCTTCCAGTTGGGAAGAAGTAAAAGTATGTGTCCTAGCTTATATAGAATAAAGCTGGTCAGCCCTGGTGTGGAGTAGAAAATCAGCAATGATTGTTTTCTGGGGACAAGGGGAAGAAAAAGGAAAAAAAAAAAAAAAAAAAGAAGGAAATAGGGAGAGCTGGAGGAAAAAGAGGCAGTAATATGGAATAGCAGGATCCAGGCAAGGCACTGCTCACTGGGGCTGCAAATTGGCTCAAGGAGCCCACAGCTGTAGGGGTTTTTGGAAAGCAGCAGGTCTGGTGCTGTGGCTTGTCGGAGCAGCCCAGAGGAGGAGAGGTTAAGCAGCCAGAAAGGATTGTCCTCGTTGCACACGGGCTGATTGAGTTTTGTGTTCGTTTGACTTGGAACTTTTGTTTGTCCAAACTTATAATTGGAAGGGTGCCCCTAAGTCCTGCTAAATAAACCTTGGCTTCATTTTTCCACGAGGCTGGCTTGGTGTCAGCGAGCAGGATGATTGTGGTGACAGTGACAAATGGAGGTGGACTGTGCCTGAGGCTGCAGAGTCCCAGCACAGCAGCCTGGGCAGATCCTGCTGAGGGCAGGGTGGAGAGGAGTCCATCTCCCACTGCTGCTCCAAAGGAATTCCAGACTGGAATTACAAACCTCCTGTCCCATCCCTCCATGGCAGGGACACCTTCCACTGCCCCAGGCTGCTCCCAGCCCTGTCCAGCCTGGCCTTGGGCACTGCCAGGGATCCAGGGGCAGCCACAGCTGCTCTGGGCACCCTGTAGGCACAGTTTGGTCACTGGCACTGGGGCTGTGTGTGGCACACAGTTGGTGGCACTGGGGCTGTGTGTGGCACAGTTTGTGGCACTGGGGCTGTGTGTGGCACACAGTTTGTGGCACTGGGGCTGTGTGTGGCACAGTTGGTGTCACTGGGGCTGTGTGTGGCACAGTTTGTGGCACTGGGGCTGTGTGTGGCACACAGTTGGTGGCACTGGGGCTGTGTGTGGCACACAGTTGGTGGCACTGGCACTGGGGCTGTGGCCCAGCCTCATCCCCAGTGGTTCCAGCTGTGAAAAGCAGGTGAGCAGCACTGACAGCAATGAGCCATGGAGTGCCCAGGTGTGCTGAGCCACCAGCCCAGGGCACAGAGGGCACACAGGTGCAGTGCATGGACAGCAGGGGTGTGAAAGGCTGGCTAAAGAACAGCAGGGGCAGATGCTTGCAGCCTTCTGGAGAGGTGTGGTGTTACTGTGTGGGGGTGAAGCTTTCTGAATTGCATGGTGCCACTCTGTGTATCGTGACAGTGGCATGTGCTGTGACATGTCCCTGCCCTCACAGGGAGGAATTCTTCCCTTAAATTTCTGATCTAAATCTGCCCTCTTTCAGCTCAAGACTGTTACCTCTTGTCCTGTCCCTCCATCCCTTGTCAATTCTCTCTCTCCACCTTTCCTGTGGCTCCTTCAGGTCCTGGAAGGCCATAGTGAGGTCACCCCAAAGCTTCTCCTCTCCAGGCTGAGCACCCTCAGCTCTCTAGCCTGTGAATGTTCTGGAAGCCCTTCTGGCTTTCGAAATACTTGAAATATTTCTGGCCTTCAAAGGATATTTGAAGGCCTTTTGGAACCCCAATGCAGAGGGTTGGTTTGCTTTTCTCAAAATGTGGCCAAGCACTGAAAGATGCACAGAGCTGGTCCCGTGGGAGTTTTCTGAGTGCCCTGGGAGCAGAGGGGTGGCAGACATGCAGGGTCATCTCATGGCTGTTCTCCAAGCCAAAGAAAACCACAGGTGACCCCAAGGAAGGCTTTGAGACATTTGGCTGATGTAAGTCGCTGTTCTGTCAAAGTGCTGGGTTTACTAAAACCTTATGGATCAGGGGGACTCAAATCCTGCCCCAGAGCTGGCACAAATCCCTGATCCTCCAGCACAGCACGTGTCTGAAGTGTTCCTTTGCCCTCAGTCTCCTGCTGGCTCCTCCACACTGACTCTTTTCCATACAGCTCTCCTGGTTTCGGTCCCAGCCTGGGAGAAAAGGGATATTCAGCACCATCAGGCTGATGTGGGGAGCCAGATGTGTTCAGGACAGGGATGTCCCTGTCACCCCCGTGAAATGCTTTCAGCAGTGAAGGGTCCCAGGTGTCCCCTACTCCAGCCTGTGCCTGGAACTCTGGTACCTCTGACCTCCTCCAGGAGCAGGAGGCTGGGAGAGCAGTGAGGAGACATTTTTGTAGGAGGAAAGACTCTGGCCTAGATCTATATTCTGTTGGCCTCTTCACTCTCAGAATGCCCAGTTGCCTCTCCAGGGGGGTGCACTGGTCTGGATCCAGCTCCAGAGGTGCCAGGGGAGGGCTGAGGGAGCACAGGGAGACTTTTCCCAGGGTTAAAACCTGCTCCTCACCTGTGCTGGGGCCAGCAGGACCTGCAGGTGTGGAGAAGAGCTCGTTGCCAGGATCACCACTTGGAATGCAGCAAACAGCACAGGCCGGTGCTCTGATTAGCCTGATCTATCTGGGGAAGGCTTTTAATAAGCACTTTGAGTCAGGATGTTCCAGAGATGGATGCATTCAAAATGCTGCTTTCAGCAGTGCCTCGCACCCAGAGGCACATTCTGAGCTCGTTGTGGATGTGAACAAATGCAGGGCAGGCCTTAAATCTTCATGGAAATCATGGCAAACGTCTCCAGCCAAGCCCGGAGCAGCGTGGGGAGCGCTTCCACCCTGAGCAGCACATCGGGAAGGGGCTCTGTGCCCCTGGCCCTGCTCCCCACGGGCTCAGCAGGGCTCTGCCCTTTCCCAAAGCCCCGGGGATCCAGGTTCCCTCTGGGTTATCAGTGCCTTCCCCTAAAACCCAGGGGATCCAGATTCATTCTAGGTTATCAGTGCCTTCCCCAAAGCCCTGGGGATCCAGGTTCATCCTGGGTTATCAGTGCCTTCCCCAAAGCCCTGGGGATCCAGGTTCATGCCAGGTTATCAATGCCTTTCCTAAAGCCTGGGGGATCCAGATTCATCCCAGGTTATCAATGCCTTTCCTAAAGCCTGGGGGATCCAGATTCATCCCAGGTTATCAATGCCTTTCCTAAAGCCCAGGGGATCCAGGTTCATTCCAGGTTATCAATGCCTTTCCCCAAAGCTTAGGGGATCCAGATTCCCCCCAGGTTATCAATGCCTTCCCCCAAAGCCCACAGGATCCAGATTTCCTCCAGGTTATCAATGCTTTCCCCCAAAGCCAAGGGGGATCCAGATTAATTTCTGGTTTTCAATGCCTTCCCCCAAAGCCCAGGTGATCCAGATTCCCCCCAGGTTATCAGAACCTTCCCCAAAGCCCAGGTGATCCAGATTCCCCCCAGGTTATCAGAACCTTCCCCAAAGCCCAGGTGATCCAGATTCCCCCCAGGTTTTCAATGTCTTCCCCTCATCCCTCCTTCCCCCTCTGTCCCTTCCCCCGGATCAGCTGGGCTCTGTTTCAAACCACTTCCTTTCCTCTTCACGGAATTAGCGAGCTTCTCCCCCAAATCCCCAGCAAGTATTTGAATTAATTTGCCGAGGATCAGTGCAGGGCTGTGTGTGGAAGGCGTTCCAGCCCCTGCTGTTCGCAGTTTGTGTTGTCATTTACAGCTGTTCAGGGGAATACAAAGCAGGTGGAAAACGATCCCCCGGCCGTTTTCCAGCCCCTGCCTTTGCTGTGAGAAACTACTTAAGGTGCAGGTGGGTGAAGAATTAGGGAAAGCACCTGGAAAACGCCCAGAAAACACCCAGAGTATTCCAGGAACGGGGCTTTGCTGTTTCCATACTCCTCTCGCCATTCCCTGACATTTGAAAAGAAAGGAACACCAGCTTTGAAACCCTGAGGATTTTTAGGAGCTGAGGCAAGTCAGAGCCGCTCCATCTGCTTTTCCTGCCAGCACATCCCCTGTGATGGAGAGCCCCAGTGCCTTCCCTCCCAGGAAAATCCCAAAAGGGTTCAAAACGTGTTTTCTGAGCTGCCCGAAAATGTCAAGAGTTTCCTTCTCAGAACATTTCGAGGGGAAGAGTTTCTCAGTGTCCTGGCAGCCGAAATATCATTGCCAAGGGGAGGATCCCAGCAGGGCTGGGGGAGCTGAGAGTACACCAGCTGCTCTGTGGGGTGGGGGATTTAGGATCCTCACCTTGGACACCTGCTCTGCTCTGTGGGGTGAGGGATTTAGGATCCTCACCTTGGACACCTGCTCTGCTCTGTGGGGTGGGGGATTTAGGATCCTCACCTTGGACACCAGCTGCTCTGTGGGGTGGGGGATTTAGGATCCTCACCTTGGACACCAGCTGCTCTGTGGGGTGAGGGATTTAGGATCCTCACCTTGGACACCTGCTGCTCTGTGGGGTGAGGGATTTAGGATCCTCACTTCCACCATGGCTGCACAGAGATGCTCCTCCAGTCCTGTGTCCTCAGGCAGCCGGGGCTGGGAACAGCTGCCCGTGTTCCCTGGGAGGTTGGGGCTGTTGTCCCCAGCAGCTTTCGGCCCCAGGAGCACTCCCCAGGGAGAGGGGGCTGGAAAGGAGGAGAAGGAGCTGCAATGCAAACACCGTAACTGCCCTGGCTCCAAATGGATCTGTGGAGCTGCTACAAATATCCCTTTGCTTATCTTCTCTTAACTTTGCTGCTTTGGACAGCCAACCTCCCCCTTCCAGGGCTGCCTGGGGCTGGGGGATGTTCATTTTGGCTGCCCAGGAACACAGCCTGTGGTCCCAGAGCCTCACCAGCTGCTGCCTCTGGATGTGGGCTTGTTCTGCTCTCCTGAGCCTTTTGCTGAGCTGGGAAGTTTTAGGGTGATCTGTGTAAAAGAACCTCTGGGAAAGCTCTGCCCTGTTGTAGATGTCGGCAAACCCAATGGGAAGAATGATGATGTCTAACTCCATTTCAGAAGGCTGAATGATTTCTTTATTATAAATATGTTATAATACATTAATATGCTATATAAAAGAGGATACTAAATACTACATGCTACTTTCTCTAACTATCATATCTAACTAACTCACAACTCGTGACCCTGTTCTCTAGAGCCCAGATTGGCTCTCAGGCCCAAACAATCCACCATGATCCAACCAAGCACTCACTCTGGGTAAACAATTCTCCAAACACATTCCACAAGAGAAAAACAAGGAGCAGAAATAGAAATTGTTTTCTCTTTCATTTCTCTCTGTGCACCTCAATAAAAAATCTTGAGAGAGAGAGAAATGTGCTTGCCACACTGCCCCACTGCCGAGGCACAACAGAATATCCCCAGTGCAGATCTGTTTGCCAGTGAACTTGGTGGGGGCTGAGCAGCAGCAACATTTGCAGTAATTTCTTGTGTCTCACGCCCAAATATCCCCCGTGACTGATGTCAGGGGCTTGCGTGTTACAGCAGCTAACAAGTGACAAGTCTGAAAAAAAGATTGAAGAAATAGCTCAGAAAGTCTGGCTGTTGTGGGGAAACAGAGGAGGAGGTGGAGGGCTGTGAGTGTGTACACACAGAGAGGAAAATGACACCCGCAGGAGCTGCACAGCAGCAGCATCCAGAGCCCCAGGACAAACACCAGGAGCCTGCTCCAGCAGTCTGGAATTTACCCTTCCTTGGGCACAGAGCAGGCCCAGAGCCACAAGGCCAGCACGGTCCTTATCAGCCAGGTGATATCTGAGAGCTGGGTGTTACTATGGCAACAGCTTTATTTTAATTTTTTTTTTAAACCCAGGGGATCCCGGTTCCCTCCAGGTTATCAGTGCCGTTGCTAAAGCCCAGGGGATTCAGGTTCATTCCAGGTTATCAATGCCTATCCAGATTCATTCCAGGTTATCAATGCCTTTCCAAAAGCCCAGGGAATTCCAAATTCCCTCCAGGTTTTCAGTACCCTCCCCTAAAGCCCAGGGAATTCCAAATTCCCTCCAGGTTCTCAATGCCCTCCCCTAAAGCCCAGGGAATTCCAAATTCCCTCCAGGTTCTCAGTGCCTTCCCCTAAAGCCCAGGGAATTCCCAGTTCCCTCCAGGTTATCAATGCCTTTCCTAAAGCCCAGGGGATTCAGGTTCATCCCAGGTTATCAGAACCTTCCCCAAAGCCCAGGGAATTCCAGGTTCCCTCTGGCTTATCAATGCCTTTCCTAAAGCCCAGGGAATTCCAGGTTCCCTCTGGCTTATCAATGCCTTTCCTAAAGCCCAGGGAATTCCAGGTTCCCTCTGGCTTATCAATGCCTTTCCTAAAGCCCAGGGAATTCCAGGTTCCCTCTGGTTTATCAATGCCTTCCCTAAAGCCCAGGGAATTCCAGGTTCCCTCCAGGTTCTCAATGCCTTCCCCCAAAGCCAAACTCTCCTACCTGCAGTTAAGGAACTTTAACTAAAGCTGCTGAGAGTTTCCTCAGGGAGCAAAGCCAAGCCAGCCCACTGTCTAAGCAGCTGTGCCATTCTGTAGCTGTGGACAGGTAAAATCATTTCTGCAGCAGGTTTGAGTCTCCCTGTTTGCCTCTCCGTGTCTTGCCAGATCAATTATTGTTTGTTACCTCCATTAGATCTTCAGGAGAAAGACAGAAACACAATCTTTTCCTTCCATTAATCAGAGCACTTTACAGAAAACATCAATTTAAAATGTTAAGGCCAATTTGCAACTGGTATTGACAACAATTAAATTTGCCTCCAGAAAGTTGCTTTTTGACACTGTGAAGGATGAAATCTTTATAAGCACACTGTGCGTGTCGGGCCTCTCCTGGCTCCTGCTTGCTGATCCTATCACGCTCCATGGAAGTGTAAACAGGGGTGAGGAGCTGGAAGCAAAGCTCCATTAAGAGTGTGCCAGAATCAGTAAACATCCCCTCCCCTCTCGCTGGACCCCTGCCCAGGTATGGCAACTCAATCCACGCTCTGCTTCCATCACCACCAGCTTCCTTTAGCTCCCAGCTGGGTTATTTGCACTTTGACTGCACACGAATGTGCTGGGACAAAGGTTGGTGCTTTGTCCTTGGCATTGTCACGCTCAGCAGTGAGCTGCAGAGGGGCCCCCTGGCCACAGCCCCCAGGAGAGCAGTGGCCACGGGCTCTGGAAGGCTCTCAGGGACCCTTGGCAGGGAGAAGCAGCTCAGCTGGCAGAGGGGGATATTGTAAAAGCAGGTGAACCCATGAAATGCTGAAGCTCAGAAGGCTGAATGATTTCTTTATTGTAACTATGCTAGAATACATTAATATACTATTTAAAGGAGATACTAACACTACAAATCTACTTTTCTAACTACCATATCTAACTCACAACTCGTGCCCCTCTCTGAGAGTCCAGCCACAGGTGGGTTGGATTGGCCACCAGGCTCAAACAATCCTCACCAGAATCCAACCAAGCAATCACCCCAGGTAAACAATTCTCCAAACACATTCCACACGGGAAAAACAAGGAGCAGAAATAGAAATTTTCTCTTTCTTCCCTCTGTGCTCCTCTATGAACAAATCCTGAGAGGGAGAAGGATGTGCCTGCCACAGGGGGACAGTGCAGGTGGTGCTGGAGAGGTGACCTGGCTCAATCCCGGGGTGGGAGGAGTCCCTCACCTGAGCTCAGGTGTGGAGCTCTCACAGACCTCCACAGGGGAGCTGGGAACCTTTCCCAGCACAGGACGCTGCTGAAGCCTCTGAAACCTCCCTGATGAGGTTCTGCTCGAGCACCCACACCCCAGAGGGCTCAGCCAGGGCCTCTCCCTGGCTTGTCTCAGGCTCTGCTCAGCCCCAGCCAAGAGCTGAGGCCAAGGCTTTGCCTTCCCCTTTCTCGCAGCAGATTTCTCTACCTGAGGCAGCTTCTCCACAGCCCGTATCTCCAGGGCATTCCCTCCTTCTGGAACATGCTGAGGGGATTTTCTGGAGGCTTCCTCTAAGCTCACACACAGCAGGAAGGTTTGGCTCATGCTGAAGATGATTTTATTGTTGTCTACAAACAACTTCTATCCTTGGCGCAGGCCCTGTTGCCTTCTGGCCCTTCAGCCACATTGGGAATTGAGTGGTTCTTGCCTCACTTCCCCTTCCCTGAAGCTTTAATGCCCCTGAGTTGTTATGGGCACCTGGAAGGCTCCCCAGGGTTATTTATTTGAGCAGCCCTAAGAAGGAGCCGTGCCCTCCTCCAGGAAAGGACACATCAGCTCGTGCTGTTTGATTTAAAATATTTGAGGAGGAAGGGAAAGGGAGTACATCTGTCACAATCTCACTTACAATCAGTGAAGTTAATGGAAAGATTCCTTCTGACTCTCCTGGGCTTTGGACAAGGCTCTGTGCTGCAACATTAGCAAATAATGAAGTTCACATCTCATCAAATCCTCCTCAGGAAAATAACTGTAAAATATGTGGCTGGCCTTTTGCAGCTCTCTCCCAAATCTGTCCCTGGTTTGTGAGCTGTGCCAACACCTCTATCTCTGGTGGTAAATCACCTCTGTGGATAAGAGCTGCTCTCTAAGAGACCCCCCCACGGATGTTCCACCACTGCCAGTCCCCAGCGCTGCCCCAGGGCTCAGAGAGGCCCCTCGCAGAAGCACCGAGGTAAATATTGAACCTCCAGAATGTGGCTTCCTACCCAGTGTCTGCCAGCTGCAGGAATGGAGGAATCTCCAGAGAATCTCCACAAGGATCACCCAACCCAGCCCATGGCCCTGCCCACACCCCCAACAATCCCACCCTGGGCATCCCTGGGTGTCCAAGCTCTCCTGGAGCTCTGGCAGCCTCGTGCCCATTCCCTGGGGAGCCTGGGCAGTGCCAGCACCCTCTGGGGGAAAGATTTCCCTGAAATCCATCCCCAGACTCCCCTGGCCCAGCTCCAGCCCATCCCTGGCTGCTGTCCCTGTCCTAGAGCAGAGATGGGAGCTGCCCTGGGCAGGAGCAGCAGCCCCTGAGCTCTGCCCTCTGTGATCCCCCCCTGGCAGACCCACAGCAGTGGTGTCCCCTCTCTCTCTGTGTGTTTCTCCTCCTCGGTGCCCATCCCAGAGGTACAGGGGTACCTGCAGGACTGCAGGTGTGGCACAGCTGGAGCAGCTTTCCTGTCCCACCTCCACTGCTGCCCTTGGCTCTGTGCCCTGCGGGGCACAGGGCAGCACCAGGAGGTGGGTGGTGACTCCACTCAGCTCTCCAGCTGCCTGCCAGGATCCTGAGTGGGTTTGTCCACCAAAGGATTCAGCGTGGGATCTGCCCAGTGCTGCTGGAAGGGAATGGAGAGCTGGACTGGGGGGTTAGTTACCGTGGAATGTTCTGGAACTCAGCAGGGTGATGGTGTGGCTGTCATTCCCGATCTGTGAGGTCACCCTGTCCCTCAGGATGCTGTCAGTGACCCAGGGCAGTGCCAGCAGCCCTGAGGAGCAGCCCCAGCACTCCTGTCCTGGCACACAGCCCTGGGCTTTGCCCAGGGGAGCTGCCAGGGGCTGGGTCTAGATCATTCCAGGCTGTGAGATCTGGGCTGGCACAAAGGCAGAGGAGCTCTGTGAGCCCCTGGCTGGGCAGGGCAGGTAGGACAAGGCGTGGGTGGTGATCTGGGGCAGTGAGAACTGAAAGAACCACCAGGACCTGTTAGAACCCTGCTAGAATCCACAAGCACCCTCCTCCTTTCAAGCTGTGCGGGTCAGCCAGAAGCACAAAGGCTCTGGTTCCTTCTCTGCAGGAGAACCCAAACACCTTGAGGCCTTCGGTGCTCCCATGCTTGGGCTTGAGCTCAGTGTGAATCACAGAATCATTAAAGCTGGGAAAGACCCCCAAGGTGACCAACCCAGCTTGCTTTGCTCAGCTGTGCTCAGTTAGGCTCTGGCAGTCTGGGGAGTGCTGAGCTCTTCCCACAAGTACAAATTCTGCTCCTTGAGCTCCTGCTCTCTCCTCTGGGCTGTGGTGCTGCTCTCCCAGCTCCCTGAGCATCCAGCTCACCCCTGAGGAGCTGACAGCCCTGGTCACTCCATGGGGACCCGCTCTGCTGGCACAGGCAGCTCCCAGCCCTGCGTTCAGTGGCAGGTGACACCTGTGAACATGGCTCTAACATCATTGTCAGAGTGATCCTCGGTGGAGCTGATGAAATATTTACCTTGCAGCAGCTGTCAGGCCATTAACGTTTCACTGGCTGCTGCCAGCCCGCTCCTGAATTGTTGATGAGGTTTAATTGCACTGCCCTCTTCCATCAGGGCTTTGCTGGGGCACTGGCAATTAGCAACAGCTCCTGAGGGCACCCCTGGCCACAGGGCAGGGGGTGGCACGGCACTGACCCCCCACCAGCTGCCCCCATCCCACCCCTTCAGCCCGGCCCGGGGTGCCCAGTGCCACCCTGCTGTGTGACAGGCTCAGGGCACGGTGGCACTGCTGTCCCCAGGCTCACACCCCGGGGACTCTGCACCCACTTTGGGGACAGCAGCACGTGCAGAGGGTGGCTCCTTTCGTCTTGGCACCACTGAGGGTGCCTCACTGAGGGGTGCTGGCTCAGCTGGGCTGGGCAGAGACACAGGACAGAGTGCAGGTGCTGCCTTTGGGGGACGTGTGTCCTTTGTCCCCAGGGCAAGGCCACTGCAAACAGCCCTGGCCCCTGCAGGCCCCCAGCTCTGCAGAGGCTCAGGGGAGCAGCTCCTGCTCCTAAGGCACGTTGCTCTCCTTGACCTATTTGCTCATTACCTCCACAAATGTGATTTTGATTAAGGAATTTTCCTAAGTAATTACTCTGGCATTAGCAATCCAGCCAAACAGAAAATAGTCCAAAAAAGCAAGGTGGCCTGGTGGCTGCCCTGAAGGCTCTTCTCAGGGAGGGGAGCAAAACCAGCCCTGCAGGGCAGCTGGACACAGCTTTGTCCAGTGAGGGTCAGTCTGAGGGGCAGCTGGACACAGCTCTGTCCAGTGAGGGTCAGTCTGAGGGGCAGCTGGACACAGCTCTGTCCAGTGAGGGTTGGTCCAGGGGGCAGCTGGACACAGCTTTGTCCAGTGAGAGCTGGTCTGAGGGGCAGCTGGACACAGCTCTGTCCAGTAATGGTCAGTCTGAGGGGCAGCTGGACACAGCTCTGTCCAGTAATGGTCAGTCTGAGGGGCAGCTGGACACAGCTCTGTCCAGTAATGGTCAGTCTGAGGGGCAGCTGGACACAGCTTTGCCCTGCCCAGGGGGGCACAGGTCCTGCAGGTCGTGTCCCAGCTGGGAGAGGTTCTCACAGAGCTGCAGACCCAGGGGTTAAACCAGTGGGTGTGGAAGTGAAAAGGCTGCTGAGCTCTTGTTTGGAGCAGCAGGAGAGAAGCAATTCCAGCCCTGTTCCCAGGGAACAGGCTGAATGCAAGGAGCTGCTCAGGGTGGCAGTGACACCTCCCAGCCTGGCTGACAAGGGCCAAGCTCACGCCTGCCACATCCCTGCCAGGACACCCAGTTAGGAAGGAATTCCTCCCTGGCAGGGTGGGCAGGCCCTGGCACAGTGCCCAGAGCAGCTGTGGCTGCCCCTGGATCCCTGGCAGTGCCCAAGGCCAGGCTGGACAGGGCTGGAGCAGCCTGGGACAGTGGGAGGTGCCCCTGCCATGGCTGGGATGGCCTTTAAGGTCCCTTCCACCCCAAACCATTCCATGATTCTATGACTCTGTGATTTTGTGATTCCATGAATCTATGATTCTACAATTCCATGATTCTGTGACTCTGTGATTCTACAATTCCATGTTTCTATGACTCTACAATTCCATGTTTCTGTAATTCTACAATTCCATGTTTCTCTAATTCTACAATTCCATATTTCTGTAATTCTACAATTCCATGTTTCTGTGATTCTACAATTCCATGATTCCATGTTTCTATAATTCCATGATTCTGTAATTCTACACTTCCATGATTCCATGCTTCTATGATTCCATGATTCTGTACAATTCCATGTTTTTATGACTCTACAATTCCATGTTTCTATGATTCCATGTTTCTGCGATTCCATGATTCTGTAATTCTACACTTCCATGATTCCATGTTTCTATGATTCCATGTTTCTGAAATTCTACAGTTCCATGATTCCATGATTCAATGATTCTGTAATTCTGTAATTCTACAATTCCTTGATTCCATGTTTCTATGATTCCATGTTTCTGTAATTCTACAATTCCATGTTTCCATGACTCTACAATTCCATGTCTCTATGATTGCATGATTCTGTAATTCTACAATTCTAGAATTCCATTATTCCATGACTCTATGATTCCATGATTCTACAATTCTATGTTTTTACGACTCTACGATTTTATGTTTCTATGATTCCATGTTTCTGTGATTCCATGTTTCTGTAATTCTACAATTCCATGTTTCCATGACTCTACAATTCCATGTTTCTATGATTCCATGATTCTGTAATTCCACACTTCCATGATTCCATGTTTCTATGATTCTATGTTTCTGTAATTTTACAATTCCATGTTTCCATGACTCTACAATTCCATGTCTCTATGATTGCATGATTCTGTAATTCTACAATTCTACATTTCCATGATTCCACGTTTCTATAATTCCATGTTTCTGAAATTCTACAATTCCATGATTCCACGACTCTATGATTCCATGATTATACAATTCTATGTTTTTATGACTCTACGATTTTATGTTTCTATGATTCCATGTTTCTATGATTCCATGTTTCTGTAATTCTACAATTCCATGTTTCCATGACTCTACAATTCCATGTTTCTATGATTCCATGATTCTACAATTCTATGTTTTTACGACTCTACGATTTTATGTTTCTATGATTCCATGATTCTATGATTCCATGATTCTGTAATTCTACAATTCCATGATTCCATGTTTCTATGATTCCATGTTTCTATGATTCCATGATTCTGTAATTCTACACTTCCATGATTCCATGTTTCTATGATTCCATGATTCTGTAATTCTACAATTCTACAATTCCACGATTCCGTGACTCAGACAAATGCAACTGTCCCAGAGCAGGAACGCCTGCAGAAGGGGCCAAGGCTGAGCTCCCACTCCAGAGAGGCACACAAATAATGGTGTCACCTTAAAGATGAAATCAGCTGGCTGAGCTCCTCCCCGTGAGAGAAACTCCCTGGTGAGCAAAGCCAGCACTCCCCTTCTGCAGGCATCTGCCTCAGCCCTCAGCAGCTCTGGGGGAGTGCTGCCAAGCACACAGGGACTCATTCCAAGGCCTGGGCAGGGAAAATATAAATATCCCTCTGGTTAATTTTGGGTGCCACCATCCATCAGTGGCTGGCTGGTGCGATTTAGCTCCTCGCCACCTCCTGACAGCAGGGGCAGGAAGCGTTCCCGTGGTGATGCCACACGTTCTTTTTTCAGGTGGGAAAGGCTGGTGGGGACAGAATTTACCTGGAGCAGTCACTGCTGGGCTGGCTGTGTGTGACCAGAGGGGCAAACAGTGACAGGAGGAGCTGCAGGGCATGGCCAGCTCTGCCTGCTGGGACAGGCATCCAGGAAAGGGTCATGGAATCCTGGCATGGTTGGCTTGGGAGGGAACTTGGTGATTGTCCCGTGTGGGAGTGGGAATTTGGTGATTTTCCCGTGTGGGAATGGGAACTTGGTGATTGTCCCGTGTGGGAATGGGAACTTGGTGATTTTCCCATTTGGGAATGGGAACTTGGTGATTGTCCCGTGTGGGAATGGGAATTTGGTGATTTTCCCATGTGGGAATGGGAACTTGGTGATTTTCCCATGTGGGAATGGGAACTTGGTGATTGTCCCGTGTGGGAATGGGAATTTGGTGATTTTCCCATTTGGGAATGGGAATTTGGTGATTGTCCCGTGTGGGAATGGGAATTTGGTGATTTTCCCGTGTGGGAATGGGAACTTGGTGATTTTCCCATTTAGGAATGGGAACTTGGTGATTGTCCCATGTGGAAATGGGAATTTGGTGATTTTCCCATGTGGGAATGGGAACTTGGTGATTGTCCCGTGTGGGAGTGGGAATTTGGTGATTTTCCCGTGTGGGAATGGGAATTTGGTGATTTTCCCGTGTGGGAATGGGAATTTGGTGATTGTCCTGTGTGGGGAATGGGAACTTGGTGATTTTCCCATTTGGGAATGGGAACTTGGTGATTTTCCCATGTGGGAATGGGAACTTGGTGATTGTCCCGTGTGGGAATGGGAATTTGGTGATTGTCCTGTGTGGGAATGGGAATTTGGTGATTTTCCCATTTGGGAATGGGAACTTGGTGATTTTCCCATGTGGGAATGGGAACTTGGTGATTTTCCCGTGTTGGAATGGGAACTTGGTGATTTTCCCATGTGGGAATGGGAATTTGGTGATTTTCCCATGTGGGAATGGGAACTTTAATCTGGCTGCTGAGCTGGGGACAAGGGCAGGGACAAAGCCAAGGACAAGGCCATGGACAGCTGCTGCTCAGGACAGAGAGGGTGGGAAGATGCAGAAAAACAACCAGGAGGATTCCCAGAAGCTCCCCCAAAACCCCCTACAGGTATCACAGGGGGCGAGTGGGTAAGATCCCAAAAGATCCTGAGTCTCTGAGCGTGATGTCCCCTCTCAAAATGATTTAAGAAAGGATCTGGACACTTCAGCACTTCACAAACTTCAAGAGACACCATCTCCACCTTCAGGCACAGGAAGTACTGCCAAGAGCTTTTCCCTGCCTTTCCTGGCGTCAGCAGGATTTGCCCCTGAAGTCCTGGCTTTTCTTTCCTGATTGCAGCTCCCTTTGAGATGGCAGTTTTTGAAGCTGCTCTTCCCAAATCCTTTGCTTCCAGAGGAGAGCAGAAACCATAAGTGACTCCGTTTGAGGGTGTGAAACAGAACAACTCGCATCCTTGGACTGTGAATTCCATACACCCATTTATTTACTCACAATTATAAACAGAGCACTTCATAAATATTTATAAGGAGGCTCCCAAGGCCCAGCTGAGAAAATCAGTGCTATCACCATTTCCCAGTTCTCAGACTGAGGCACAGGCAGAGACACTGCTGGAATTGTGCAGTTTTACAGAATTCCTGGCAAAGTTTGGCCCCAGATTCAGATTCCTGAATCCCCCTCATGTTTAGCAGGGAATTGTGCAATTTTACAGAATTCCTGTGAAGTCTGGGCTAAGATCCCCAAATTCCTGAATCCCCCTCATATTTAACAGTGAATTCTGCTGTTTTACAGAATTGTTATAAAGTTTGGCCCAAGATCCCCCAATTCCTGAATTCCCCTCATGTTTAGCAGGGAGTTTTGCAGTTTTACAGAATTCCTTTCAAAGTTTGCCCTAAGATCCCCCGATTCCTGGATCCCCCACATGTTTAGCAGGGAAACTTTATGCAGTTCTACAGAATTCCTGTGAAGCTTGCCCCAAGATCCCCCAATTCCCAAATTCCCCTCATGTTTAGCAGGGAATTGTGCTGTTTTACAGAATTCCTGTGAAGTTTGACCCAAGATCCCCCAGTTCCTAAATTCCCCACATATTTAGCAGGGAACTGTGCAGTTCTACAGAATTCCTGTGAAGTTTGCCCCAGGATCCCCCAGTTCCTGGGTGCCCCCCACGTTTAGCAGCCTGGGTGGCTCAGCTGTCCCACTGAGAGCTGGGATGTGTGGTCCCAGCCTCTGGATCAAGCTAATCCTGGCAGAGATCAGGGTCAGTCCCCGCTGAGCAGTGGTGGGGGATGCTCCCCTTGCAGCCTCATGGAGCACTCAGCTCCCGAGGGGATTGAAGAGGATCCAGAGCTGCCACGCAGGGCCAGGGGTGATGTGCAGACCTAATTTCCCTGGAATGGTATCTGAGGCAGATCTGGACAGCTTTAGTCATGCACAGCTGACCCTCCAAAGGCCCTCTGATATCAGGGGATGTTTATCTCTCTGATATCAGGGAATGTTTATCTCTCTGGTGTCAGGGAATGCTTATCTCCAGCCTTAAATCCCTGCTGGGACAGTCACTCCTCAGTATTGTCCCTCCACCTGAGAAGAGCAGGTTCCATCTCTCTTCTGCTGATACCCTTGAAGCATGGGAGGTGTGATCAGCTCTCCCTTTGCCCTTAATCACTTTCCTTAGCCTATATAATTAAATTCCATCAGGTATTGCAGCTAATTTTTGAGGAGCTCCCGAAGAACAAAAGCCAGTTTGGTCGCAGGCGAACAGAACAAATTAATTAGGAGGGGAATATTAGGCCCTCTCTAAATGAGATTCCAGCAGAAGCAGCACAGCTTGGCTGGCTCTGGTGCTCCCCAGCCCCTGAGCAGCTGCTCAGTTCCAGGGGTACAAAGTGTTCAGGGAGGAGACGGGGCCTGGAGCAGCCCCTGCTGGAGCCACCCCTGGGATTCATCCCAGAGCAGGACACAGGGAGCTGCTGGTGTTGAGTCTCATTAAAGGAGAGGCTGGGCTCCCTGTCCCATCCCTGCCAGCCTGACCCCAAGAAAAGTTACTTGGGTGTTGAGCATTCCAAGGATGGAGCAGCCACAGCTTCTCTGGGCACCCTGTGCCAGGCCCTCACCACGCTCACAGGGAGGAATTCCTTCCCAATATCCTTCCCAAGATCCCATCCAGCCCTGTCCTCCTTCAGCTTAAGGCCATTCCCCCCATCCTGTCAGAGCCCCTGTGAAAAATCCCTCTCCACCCTTCCTGGAAGCCCCTTTGGGGGACCCAAGGCAGGAACCCCTGGGTGTTCTGGCAGCTCTGCCAACCCCTCACTGCTCCCTGCTGAGCTGAGGAGCTTCCCACCCCTCTGTGCTCTGGGAAACCTGGGCTGGGGACGTGTCCAGGTGTCCCCTGTGGCTGGGGACGTGTCCAGGTGTGTCCCCTCATTCTGGGGGCATGTCCAGGTGTCCCCTGTGGCTGGGGACATGTCCAGGTGCCCCCTCACTCTGGGGACATGTCCAGGTGTCCCCTGTGGCTGGGGACGTGTCCAGGTGTGTCCCCTCACTCTGGGGGCATGTCCAGGTGTCCCCTCACTCTGGGGGCATGTCCAGGTGTCCCCTCATTCTGGGGACATGTCCAGGTGTGTCCCCTCACTCTGGGGGCATGTCCAGGTGTCCCCTCACTCTGGGGGCATGTCCAGGTGTCCCCTCATTCTGGGGACATGTCCAGGTGTCCCCTGTGGCTGGGGGTATGTCCAGGTGTCCCCTCACTCTGGGGACATGTCCAGGTGTCCCCTGTGGCCATCAGAGCTCCAAGCCTCGTGTGCGTCCCTGCGGAGGAGAAGCAGCCCATGGGAGCAGGGCGGGTCCAGCCCTTCCCTGGGCTTTGTGCTGCCCTGCAGGCGCTTGTGGAGAGCTGGGCAGGGGCTCTGATTGATTTCCTGATCCCTTTGGTGCCCTCCTTTTGGAAGAGCTGCTCTCTGAGCACAGCACGAGTATTTCATCACTGTATTTCTGCCATCCCACGTTGCTGTGAGACCCTCGAGCGCTGCACTCCTGGGTTTTGCTTCCACAGAGTCATTTTTTAAAGTTAACAGAACCCAAAAGTGCTGTTTCCTGAAGCCTCTTCCAGCCTGCTCCAGCTCACAGGGGGTTTCAAAGTCAAGGACAGCTGCTGTAGTTAACGAATAACCAATTAAGAGAGGAGATGTTCCCTGGCTCACTGGAGCCAGCACAGCTTTGAGCTGCACTTTCTGCAGCTCTTCCAGAGCCAGGCAGACCCAGGAGCCCGGGCTGTGCAGCTCAGTGCTCTGGCTTTGGGCAGGTTTTTGGCAGGGCTGCCCCTTTGGACTGCTCCAAACCCCGTGGCAGGGAGCTGATCCCCCTTGGCTGGAATCTGAAATGCAGGGAACTCTCAGAACTTTGGGCCTGCGAGCCAAAGCTTAGAATTAAACCCAGGGCTGGATCTGAGACCTTGGGAAAGGCTCCCAAACTCAGGTGCTGGAAGCGAGAATGTGGATTTGTAGTTTAAAGCAGAGACTCGTTAAGCTAAGGAAAGTTTAGAGTCTTAGAGTTTGAAATATAGAAAAAATCAAGTAGTTACAGAGGTGAACAAGGAGTTTAGAATGCAGCACTGTGGGTTTGTGTGCCATAACATGACTGGCTAAGAAAGCTCACGCTGTAGCATGGGTTCATAAGATGAAATATTTAAGGATTGGGTCGAAAGTATAAATATCCTTGTTGGCAGTGTTTTATTGGTCAATAAATCCTTAAAAGTCTTGTAACTGAGGGTCTTGTGACCCTCTGAGCCTTGTGGTGAAGATGTGAGCAGGACTCACCCTTCCTGTCCATAAGAAAATAAATCCTATCATCTAAAAAACTCAGAGGTCCCATCTCTAACTCATTCAAAACTCCTTCTCAAATCCTCACACCCGTTCTTGTCTCGGGAACTCTCCCAGGATGTGTCATTTTCCACAGGGCCCAGCTCCTGGCTGATGATTTCACCTGAAAGTGCCAGGATTTGGTTGTGAACAGGGAGCTTTTACCTGGCCTGGTTGCAGGGAGGGGTGGAAGAGGTGATGCAAATTCCCCCTGGAATCAATCAAAAGGGAAAGTAAGGATCTACCTCTGGGTTTTCCAGCTGGAATGATCCTCCTGTTCTGTTTTGAACCCAATTCCCTGATCCTGGCCTGAGTTGTTCCTGTGTTTCCTGTGTGCTTGGGCAGCCCAGCTCTGCCCCTGGGCTCCTGCAGGCACAGCCCAAACCCTGGCAGGAAGCAGGGAAGGATGTTCCAGAGGCCTGGCGGGAGGAAAAGGGGCAGAAAGGAAGAAATTCTTTTGAAAGAAGGTGGAGTTAAGGGTGGATTGTCACATTTACTGCTCTCCAAACCCCCTGAGAGGAGCGTGCAGCCAGGGGGGCTCTGCTCCCAGGGAGCAGCAGGACAAGAGGAAAAGCCATCAAGTTGTGCCAGGGGAAGTTCAGACTGGATAACAGGGACAATTTCCCCATGGGAAGGGTTGAAAAGCCCACAAGAGGCTGCCCAGGGGGTTCAAAAACCCAGATGTGGCCCTTGAGGCCATGGTTTGAGCGCTTGGACTTGGTGATCTCAGAGATCCTTCCGACCTTAACATTCCTGTGCTTCTGGGATTCCTGGCACAGGGAACTTGGCTCTCCTTAGCCCACCCAGTGGGGTTTAAGCTACAGAAGATCTGTAGGACATGGAACAATCTGATATTCCCTGCTCTGACCTGGAATACATCCCGTTCATGTCTGACAGCTCACCCCAAGTACCGCTGAGCTCCTTCCAGTTGCTTTTTTGTGCACATTTTCACGTCCTGGACAGGCAGCAGTGCCAGAGGGATGGTGTTAAACAGGCAAAACTCAGTGCTGGAGCCCTCTCCGGGCTGTTTGTGACAAGTGAGAGAGGTGCCAGCTGGCTCCTGCTTTTTGGGTGGTTTGGAGAAGGAAAATGGGGACATTTGGTGTCTCAGTGGCGTCCCTGGGATGTCCCTCCTCACTGTAATCTCTGCTCATTTGCTCCCCAGGAGAAGCTCCCCAGGTGCCTGACGTGGTTGCAAACACTCCCTTCCAACGTGTAGCCGTGTCTGACACCCCCAAATTCCCCAAACTGGGATGGGTGGGGTGTCCCTGGCTGCCCTGGGCACCTCTGGGGGCAGGAACCCACGGGTTTGGGTCTGGAGCTGAGCCTCCCTTGCTTTCCAAGGTGCCCCAATGAGAGTGGCAGGACAGGGGATGGTGCAGAGCATTCTGCATTGTGGCAGCTCGTGCCCTTGGGCTTGGGCTGTTTTCTGTGTAAAACAGCCCCAAAAGGATCACTCCAGCTCTGTTACGTGGGAAACAGCTCCAAAAGGATCACTCCAGCAGAAATGAGCAGCACCAGGAGCAGGGAGGCTGTGGATCCTGCAGAAATGAGAGGATTTTTTCCCTTATTATTTCTTGCAGAGATCTGTCTGACAAGAATTCTGTGCTGAGGATGTGAGGGCTCCTCCCTGGGTGCAGGGCTCTTTTCCCCCAGGGCAGTTTGTGACGAGGCCGAGGTCAGAGCTCTGTGCATCTTGCAAAAGTCTGTCCACGCCAGTCCCTGTCTGCCCTTCTCGGGGTGATGTAATCTGTGCTCAGTAATAACATTTCCAAGAGGTGGATAACAGCATTTTAGTTCAGCTCTAATAATTCTGTTAAAGCGGAGCCGGGGTTGTAATTGCAGTTTGTGGCCGAGGTTGTTCCATATGTGAGTTCTGTAGGATGCCTTTGTAATGAAATGTTCCCTCTGAGCTCCGTGCCCTGAAGAATTTGCCTTTTTTTTTGTGTGGCAGGCAGAGCACTCTGCTGCCTTGTAACCAGAGGAGAGGGGGGAAAAGAATTGTGTTGTAATAAATGAGCCAGGACTCCATTTTTCTTCCTGCAGGAAAAGCCAAATCTTTATTGTATAGGTCATATTTTATAGGATTATTATAATTATTATAATAATTATTATTATTATCGGTCAGATTTTATTGGTTGACAATACATTCACACTCAGTTCATTGGTCAGTACATGGTATTTTGCACATCTATCAAACTTCTGTATTTTTAGTTAGTTTACATATTTTTTCTACTAATTCTCATGGGACAGATCTTGTTGTTTACACAGGTGCAGTTGTTTTTCACCCCAGGAATAGATTGTTGTGTTAATGCACTTTATTTCTCAAGCTGTTTTCGTATCAGAACTTGCAAACTGCACTTAGAAGTGACAGGCTGGACATGAATTTAATTAATTTTAATTAATTAAAATGAAATCAATTAATGTAACAGAGCAGGCCTGGTTTTGTGAGGCCTTTCTTTTATAATTTCTCTACCTGTTTGCAACAGAAGTGAAATTCCACCTGGTTTCAGTCTCTGCTGGGAATTTGGAGTTGTGGAAGTGCTGATCTTCCTGGGACAGTGGGAGGTGTCCCTGCCATGGCAGGGGTGGCACTGGAAGAGCTTTAAGGTCCCTTCCAGCCCAAACCACTCTGGCATTCTATGAAAAACCCCTGAAATCGGAAATAAAATGAAAATCACTCCATCTACACCGTTTTAGCAAAGGAATTTGGCATTTTTTAGCTCTCTCACCGTAGGGCAGAGGGCAACCCCGAGGTTCAGCCTGCTCAGGGTGAACATCTGGGATGAGTTCCAGGAGCTCCCTCCCAGCCCATGGCACAGGCAGCTCCATCAGCTCTGGAAGGACTCCCAGCACCTCGGGGAGAGCACAGCTGGAGGCAGAAAGGAGGAAAACTTCCAGTGGAGAAGGAAATGGGGAATTTCCCTGTCTGTGCTCCCGCTGCTCTGCTGGGCACCTGCATTTGGGATTGCTCCAAGGGACCCTTCACTTCCAGTGGGAGCCACCCAGCTCAGGACGGGATTGTGGCAAATAAATGGAATAACAATATCTGGATTTGTCCCCCCAGCAGCCCCCAAGCCCTTCTGAAAGGAAAAATCACTCCCGGAATTCTCCCAGAATTTTGCAAGGCTGAAATAAATGATCACAAGTGAGCAGGAATGAGAAAAAAAAAAAACAAAAAAAAAAACAAAAAAAAAAAAACCCAAAAAGCAAACGTAGCATCCTATAATATATCTGTGGAAAGGGAAAAGTCAGGCTGCTTGAAGTCTGCAAATTTGAGTTTCTCCTGGGAAAATGTAACTCCTGTTCAAATGCTAATGGCTCGTTATCACAGGGATGTTTTAATTGAACTACAATGTTCCATAAGCAGGGGCAGAGCAAGGTTCAGAGAGCAAATGGCTGATGAAGAATCCTCAATCTGCCAGTAAATGTTTGCTTTTTTATAAACTTCCCCTTCTTGATCTGTCTTAAGCAGATTCTCTGAAGGGAATTGTAAAAGGCAGCTGATTTCAGCTGGAGGTAGCAGCAATATTTGTGTGGTTCTTTTATCCTGGTTTAAAACAGGGAATTTATGGCACTGCTCGAGTGGCATCCACCGGAGTGGATGGGAGCCCTGAGAGCACAGAAATTCCTGGGATAGGAGCAAGAATTGGCTCACTGGACAGCAAAGATACAGCACATTTTAGAAGAGTGATAGAGAAAAGGGAATCCAGGCAGGCATTGCAGCCCCAGAGCATCTCTGGGGGCTCCTCAGGACCAGCACAAACATCAAACATCTCATGGAGCACAAACCATTCCAGAGCTCTGCCTCCTTTCCCGGGAATCCAGAAGCAGAGCTTGCGGGAGGGAGGTAGGAAGAGAAGGGAGAGAACCCACAATGTTTGCCATGGAAGCAGAAAATCCTCCCTTCTTTTTCCTGGATGCTCTTCTCAGGGAATTTCTGGGGGACGCCTCCACACTGGGAGGTTTTTGCCACCGCCTCGCATTGCCACAGCTGTGAGAAGAAAATTGGGAGCTGCCAGCACTCCCGAAGCTGTGGAAACACTTTGTGTGAGTTTGCTGACTTTTCCAGGGAGCACTGGGCTGACCCTGACCAGAAAAAGCCCGTGTGGGAAGGGAGTGGGATGGTTTCTCTATTAGACAGGAGTGAACATTTGTCACAAGTGCCAGCACCTCCTGCCTGCCCTGTGAGCTCCTCTGGGGCTCTCCAGCACCATCCCAGGGGGGCAGAGCCTGTGCCAGCCTCTCCTGGCCTGGCACCGGCTGGGGACGGGGCTGGAGCCTGCTCAGACCCACTGGGGGAGAGCAGGGGGGCTCAGGGGAGAGCCTGAGAGCCCAGCTGCAGAGATCTCAGCTGCAGAGAGAGACCCCACTGCAGAGAGACCCCACTGCAGAGAGAGACCCCACTGCACTGAGAGATCACACTTCACTGAGAGACCCCACTGCAGAGAGAGACCCCACAGCAGAGAGACCCCACTGCAGAGAGACCCCACTGCAGAGAGAGACCCCACTGCACTGAGAGATCACACTTCACTGAGAGACCCCACTGCAGAGACAGACCCCACTGCAGAGAGACCCCACTGCAGAGAGAGACCCCACAGCAGAGAGACCCCACTGCAGAGAGACCCCACTGCAGAGAGAGACCCCACTGCAGAGAGACCCCACAGCAGAGAGACCCCACTGCAGAGAGACCCCACTGCAGAGAGAGACCCCACAGCAGAGAGACCCCACTGCAGAGAGACCCCACAGCAGAGAGACCCCACTGCAGAGAGACCCCACTGCAGAGAGACCCCACTGCAGAGAGAGACCCCACAGCAGAGAGACCCCACAGCAGAGACCCCACTGCAGAGACCCCATTACAGAGACCCCACTGCAGAGAGAGACCCCACAGCAGAGAGACCCCACCTGCAGAGCTGCCCCAGCTCAGGCAGGAGCTGGAGCTGCTGCAGAGCCCAGAGGAGGCTCCAGGATGAGCAGAGGATGGAGCAGCTCTGCTGGCAGGAAAGGCTGGCACAGCTGGCATTGCTCACCTGGGCAGGAGAAGCTTTGGGGTGACCTCAGGGTGGCCTTGCAGGGCCTGAAGGAGCTGCAGGAAACGTGGAGAGAGAATTGACAAGGGATGGAGGGACAGGACACAGGGAATGGCTTCACACGGGGCAGGGCTGGATGGGATATTGGGAATTAGGAATTGTTCCCTGTGAAGGTGGGCAAGGGCTGGGATGGAATTGCCAGAGCAGCTGTGGCTGCCCCTGGATCCCTGGCAGTGCCCAAGGCCAGGCTGGACAGGGCTGGGAGCAGCTGGGACACTGGAAGGAGTCCCTGCCATGGCAGGGGTGGCACTGGGGGGGCTTTGAGGTCCCTTCCAGCCCAAACCCTTCTGGGATTCTGTGACATTTGGGGACCTTGGGGGGCTGGCCCAGGTGGGTGCTGGCCTCGGGTTGTTATAACCCCGTACCCACTGCTGGGGCTCTGGGGGCAGTGAGTGGCTGCAAGGGAAACAGGGAAGGTTCCAGAGCCTCTCTCATTCCCAAGGTGCTGCCAGAGAGCCTGAAATGGAGTTTTGGTGTCAGTCTCTGCAAAACAGAGGTGGGGCAGGCAGGACGGGCCCCAGCTGTTCCCACCTGGATCCTGGATGCCCTCCTGCTCCTGCCCACAGCTGCCTGCCCAGCTCTGCTCCAGCCCAGCACCTTCTGCCACCACAGCTCGGGCAGGAAATCAGGGAAAAGTGGAATTTCCCTGGGATTCAGCTGCGTTCCTGTAAACCCCCGAGGCCGCCCCGCTTCCCTCCCCCTGCACCTATCTTATCTCTGCCTCTTCCCGAAATAATAGGAACGGAAAAATTAACAACACGAAAAAGGGAGGAGACGATGAAGAGTATCTGAAAAATCATCTGTGTCCTCATTTCAGAGCTTTGCATGGAAACAGGGAGGCAGGGTGTTTTTTTTTTTTTTTTTCCTTTATTAATGTATTAAAATATTAAAAAGCTGGGTGTCTCTTGAACCTAGTGCGTTGCCAGGGGCTGAGGAAGCTCTGAGGAGTTTTTTGGGGAGGCTGCTGCACTTGAGGAGCTGTCCCAAACGCCAGGTGTGCTGTCCTGCTGCGGACGGGGCAGCAGCCTGGGCAGGGGACGCTGGCACTGGGGACAAAGGCTGGCACCGGGCGCTGGCAGGGGTCAGGAGTCGCTCCTGGTGCCCTTTGCCCTTCCGCGGGAAGGGCTGGGTGGCACCAGCGCGCGGCTGGCTCCGAGGCAGGGATGAGCCCTTTTCTGTCGGATTTGGCACTTGGCTGCTTCGCCCCTCACGTTCTGCTGGCTCCTGGGCACGTGCCAGGATGTGCAGTGGTTCTTCTTCACCAGTCTGTGCCAACAGGGAACCCAGGCGCTGACGTTGCTGCAGGTGTCGTTCTCTTTCATTGTGCAATGGCCGGGGGGACAGAAGGGCTGCACAGAACTATAGGAGGATAAAATTTAAACATGAAACACAAATAAAAATGGAAATAATAGAAATAGAAATCAAATATAAATATAAATATAAATATAAATATAAATATAAATATAAATATAAATATAAATATAAATATAATAGAAATATAAATCAAATATAAATATAAATATAAATATAAATATAAATATAAATATAAACATTAAATATAAACATAAACATAAACATAATTATAAATGTAAATATAAATAGAGATAGAAATAGAAATAGAAATATAACAACTATAACTATATTTATAGCTATATTTATATATTATATATAAAATATACATTGTATAGATATATAAAAAGAAAATAGATTAATGTCATTATTATATCAATGCTATTATATTATTGATACTATAATTAGTCTAGTTATATTATTATATTATTATATTATTATATTATTATATTATTATATTATTATTATATATTATATGCATAAAATATATAAAAACATAAATACATATATGTATAAACATGTGCACATATAGAAATACATATGAAAAATATAAATATAAATATACATAAATATAAATATAAATATAAATAAATATATATATAAAGAAGAAAATAGATTAATTATTATATCAATACTATTATGTTATTGATACTATAATTAGTCTATTAATATGATGATATTATTATATATTATATGCATAAAGATATATAGAAACACATATATATATGAACATATATGTACATATAGAAATATATATGAAAATATATGAATATTATACACATACACATAAACATAAACATAATGCAAATATAAATATAAATACATATACATATACACATACATATATAAAAATATAATTATAAATATAAATAAATATACACATACATAGACATATACATAAATATAAATATAAAATAAATATAATATCATTATAATTATAAATATAGATATAAATATAAATATACAAATATATAAACATATAAATATAAATATAAATATAAATATAATTATAAATATAAATATGAATATATAAAAGAATAAATTATAAATATATAAAAATATAAATATAAATATAAATATAAATATAAATATAAATATAAATATAAATATAAATATAAATATAAATATATAAATAAAAATAAATTATAAATATATAAATATATAAAGATAAAGATAAAGATAAAGATAAAGATAAGTATAAAGATAAATATAAATATATAAATAAAATATAAATATATAAATATAAATATAAATATATAAATATATAAATATAAATATAAATATAAATATAAATATAAATATAAATATAAATATAGATATAGATATAAATATAGATCTAGATATGGATGTATGTTCATTCCCAGAGACAGAGTGACCGAAGGTGTCTTTGTTTCCTGTTCCCTGGCAGGTCACTACGGGAAGGATATTTACCGCAGCGGAGGGCCAGATCTCCATAATTTCATCTCCTCCGGCTTTGTCACGTTAGGACGAGGACACACGAAGGGTACAGTGGAAACCATTTTTTGCTAAATAAAAAGCTCGTTTTAAATGCGAAGCTCGGAGCTGGCACCGGGCTCGGGGTGCCCCGAGCTGGCAGCGGGGTCGGTGCTGGGCTGGGGCAGGACCCGCGGGTCCTGGCAGGGCGATGCGGTGGCACTGCCCCTCCAGCCTGGTGTTCTCCTGCCTGCGTGGCTGCTGGCCCAGGGCAGGCAGTGAGCGCTTCCAGACTGGGGGCTGCAGCTCTTCCCTTCCACTTCTGGGCCTTTCTTTGCTTTCTTTCTTTCTTTAGATGGTGGGAGGAAGGGGGAGGGTTACGATGACTATTTTATAAAATGATTTCTTTTTAGCTCCTATCTTTTCTGTGTTCCTATAATCTGTGATATAATGTACAAAGAGGAAAACACAAAAATGCACATTTGCTGCTCTGTGTATGTTCTGTGTACATGTACTGTATGTAAATATCTGTGGAGAGACAGCTTTAACACAAATAACCCAATACAGGGGCTTCTGGTGGCACCAGAGCTGTGTCCTGGTGGCACCACAACCCCGGGCAATGTTGGTTGATGACGCTGTTGCCTGTTTGGTGAGTTTCTCTGGCGTACAGTGAGACGTGTTCGGAGTGTCCCACTCCTGTCCCGAGTGCCACCGGTGCCCTGGCTGTGCCACCGGGGGTGCATGTGCCACTCCTGTCCCCTTCTGTGTCCCCAAGACCGCTGTACTCCCTCTAGACACAATGTATGTGGAGATTCCTCTCTAGACCAATGTACTGTATGTGGAGCTGTGTCCTCGTGCTCGCCTGGTTGAACGCTCCTGTGTTGTTTCTGTGGATGACCGTGACTCACAAATGATTAAAAGACCTTGATATTTTAATTTTTTCTTTTTTTTTTTTTTTTTTTTTTTTTCCTACATTTCCTGCACTTTTTCCAGTTTTCCACGAGTGTCATCCAAAGTAGTGTTGGTCCTGTAGAACTGTCAGAGAAGAAACAAATATATGTATATTGTCTGTGTATGTCTGTGTGTGCTTAAATAAAGTTTACTGAGGCTGTGAGGCAGCACCCGTGGGACTTGTAATCCAATCCCTGCAATCCCAGATTTGTGACCCAATCCCTGCAATCCCAGATTTATCTCATCCCTGCAATCTCAGAATTTGTTATCCCATCCCTGCAATCCCAGATTTGTTATCCAATACTCTGCAATCCCAGATTTGTGATCCAATACCCTGAATTCCCAGATTTGTAACTGAATCCCTGCAATCCCAGATTTCTTATCCCATCCCTGCAATCCCAGATTTGTTATCCAATAGTCTACAATCCCAGATTTGTGACCCAATCCTGCAATCCCAGATTTGTTATCCAATACCCCGCAATTCCAGATTTGTAACCCAACCCCTGCAATCCCAGATTTGTTATCCCATCCCTGCAATTCCAGATTTGTGACCCAATCCCTGCAATCCCAGATTTGTGATCCAATGCCCTGAATTCCCAGATTTGTAACCCCATCCCTGCAATTCCAGATTTGTGATCCAAACCCTGCATTCCCAGATTTGTGATCCCATCCCTGCGATCCCAGTCCAGCTCTGCACCGAGGGAAGGGAAGCTGAGGAAGCTCAGGTGGGCTGGGAGCTGCACTGGTTCAAGGAAGGGCCCGTGGGTGACATTTCACACGAGGTGTCCCCGTCCCAGGGGGCATCTCCTGCCACACCAGGAGCGTGTTTAGGGTCAGGTAGCAAAGGTTACCCCGGGAGTGATGGTGCAAGGAGTGGGGTGTCCTGATGGCCTCCACCAAGCCATGGAGATGCCTGAGCAGGGCTGTAAAGGCAGCCCTTTGTCTCAGGCAGGTGAGTTACCCTCACCTCACACCCCTGGGGCACCTTCCAGCAGTTTGCTGGACAAAAGGCTGCTCCCAGTTCCTTCCCAGGTGAGAACAAAACCTCCTCTCCTCCTTCAGCTGCAAAGGCTGGGGGGCTCTGCTCTCCTGGAGGTGGGCCAGGGGTCTCCACACCTCTTCCAGAGCACATTCCCTGTCCCTGGGAAGGGGGGACAGTGGGCAGTGGGAATGCAGCCCGGCCATCCACCACAGCTGTCAGACCGGGGGTGCTTTCCAAACTGAACAGAAGGCTTTTGTTCTCTCAAGAAATGAATATCGTGGCTGTTTTTAGACATCAGAATGGACTGGCCTTAGAATTCACCTTTCAGCTGCCTGTAAATCCACCTGGTTTTTGAACAGTGCTATAATGTTCATTTCCAGTTTCTCAATGGCAAATTCCCCCACTGCTGAGTGGTGAGAGTGATGAACACCCCACACCTGCTGCAGGACCTGCTTGTGCTCATGTGTGGCTTTGTCTTTGTCTGTGACATGACCTGGTTATCTGTCTGTGCTGTGACAGGGGGCACAGGGGTGCCACAAAGGACTGAGGGGCTCTAGCATTAGGATAGTGCCTGAAGTGCTTGATTTGGGGAAATATTGTGTGACAGATTTCCTGAGTTCAGCATGAAGTCACCACCCAGTACCTGTAAGAGACCTTCAGCCAGGGCTTTAGATGACTGGGTTCTGTGCTATTTTGTCCTAATCCTGTTCAGATGAGCAGGTTTTCTGCTCTTTTGTCCTATTCCTCTTTAGATGAGCAGGTTCTGTGCTGTTTTCTCCTATTCCTATTGGGATGAGCAGGTTCTGTGCTCTTTTCTCCTAATCCTTTTTAGATGAGCAGGCTCTGTGCTGTTTTCTCCTATTCCTCTTTAGATGAGCAGGTTCAGTGCTGTTTTCTCCTATTCCTGTTTAGATGAGCAGGTTCTGTGCTGTTTTCTCCTATTCCTATTGGGATGAGCAGGTTCTGTGCTGTTCTCTCCTATTCCTGTTTAGATGAACAGGTTTTGTGCTCTTTTCTCCTATTCCTATTGGGATGAGCAGGTTCTGTGCTCTTTTCTCCTAATCCTTTTTAGATGAGCAGGTTTTGTGCTGTTTTCTCCTATTCCTGTTTAGATGAGCAGGTTCTGTGCTGTTTTCTCCTATTCCTGTTTAGATGAGCAGGTTCAGTGCTCTTTTCTCCTATTCCTGTTTAGATGAGCAGGTTCTGTGCTCTTTTCTCCTAATCCTTTTTAGATGAGCAGGTTTTGTGCTGTTTTCTCCTATTCCTGTTTAGATGAGCAGGTTCTGTGCTGTTTTCTCCTATTCCTGTTTAGATGAGCAGGTTCTGTGCTGTTTTCTCCTATTCCTGTTTAGATGAGCAGGTTCTGTGCTGTTCTCTCCTATTCCTGTTTAGATGAGCAGATTCTGTCCTTTTCCAGTTCCAGCCCTTGTCTTAGAACCCCCACTTCAGCCAAATGACCTCACCCTGCCCTGTGGCGAGGGTTCTGCCCCTGCACTGCACAAAGCCACTGAAGTTTCTCTCAATATTTCTCTGCACTGGGAGACACATTTTTGGTGTTTTCTCAACTGTCTTCTGTGCTGTGGCAGAACTCCAAGTGCTGAGTAATATTTAAGAGCTCATCTATTTCGGGCAGAAGACAAAGACGTGAGACATGCCAAAGTACCATGGATACCAAATCAGCACCTTCACATGTCTGACATGCCCAGGCTCCTGCAGGATGGGGATTTATGGCTCTTCCATGACATTCCACTGGGCCATGCATCACTGCCTGCCCTCGGAGGGCTCTGGAGCCGTCCCAGTGCGTGTTCTCCAAACCATGGGCAGTTCCTCTGCTGTCAGGATGATCCAGGGATGAATCCTGGCTCTTTGGGCTGTAGGAGCCCCCGTGGAGAGGCACAAGGCGGGGCTGATCTCATGCGAGGTTAGGTAGGAGGAGGTTGGATGGTTGGTTCTGAGGTAGCAGCTTTTAATTCCGTGTGGAGGCAGCTGGGGGACACCAGCACCTCTGAGGAGTTCACTGGGAGGGCACAGGGCACCTCAGCCCCCAGAGAGGGAGGATGGATCCCACATTCCTGCGTGGGAGCAGCTCCTGCTGCCGGTGCTGCCGTGGGAGGGTTCAGTGCTCCGGGGACGCACGTGGGAGACAGGAGCCAGCTCACCCCTCTGTGCACCAAGCTGATTTAAATCCCAGCTTCCCCAGCCTGTGCCGAGCATCCTGACACTGCCTGTGTGCCACCCTGGCCCGGGCTGTGCCCTCAGGGCTCCCCAGAGCTCTGGCACCCACCCAGCCTGGAGGGATTTACAGCCACACAGAGAGACAGCCCAGGGAGGGAACACATCCACTCCACACTGCCTACCCCACATCATATTGCTGGGCTTTGGGGTAAAAATATGATTTTTATTTTGGTTTTTGGTTGTTTTTTTTGTTTTTGTTTTTTTTTTTTACTCCAAGTCTCAGACTTTGGAAATAGTTTCCCAGTGGAATTGAGCTCGCTGAGTTTCAGCAGTCTGGGACAGCAGCAGGAGTTCTGTAGAGCATTTGATAACCTCTGGTCAGCACTCAACTGCTTCTTTGTTTTCCTGGTAGCTCTGCAGGAGTGTGAAAAACAGAGAGGTTATTTTCTGGAAAAAGCAGAATTTCCCAGGTGAACTGAGTGCAAGGGCAGGGGGAGTGAGGCAGGAGGAGCAGGGGGGTTCAGAGGGGTTCAGACTCCTCTGCAGGGTCAATTCATGGGGGAAAACAGAGCTGTTCCTACAGTCTGCTCGTTCCCTGTGAGCTCATGCCAGATCCTGGAGCAGCAGGAAAACTCAGGAGGAGTCAGATGTCCCCCGAGCCTGCCCAAGAACCCTTCCAGAAATGGAACCTCTCCCTCTTGGTTCGAGGCCTGGATTCCCTGCAGGTGTGCTCTGAGCCAGGGCATCTGCAGGAGGTTTTTTTTTTTTTTAATTTTTTCTTGCTCAGCCTTGCTCTGAGGATGCTCTCCTGTAGTACCAGCAGGCAGGAAAGAGAGGAAGGGATGAGCCACGTGTGCAGGGTAGGGCAGGGGCTGCACTGCCCCAGCCCCCTGTGCTGGCATCACCCCCAGCGTGGGCAAGGTGCAAACCTGCTGGGCACAGCCAGCCTGGTGACTGAGCAGCAAAAGCTCCCCCCAGAGCACTTGATCTTGTGGTTTGCTGTGCAGATTTGATCTGCAGCCCAAGTGTGGGATTTGCCTGCTGGGCTTCTGCTCTCACTCGTCTCCTACCTCGGGCATGGCCACAGGGCTCAGGGCACGGCTTTGGGGGCACAGGATTTGTGCCTGGTGGGTGGGAACAGGGATCTGTGCTTCAGCAGGACCTTGCACACAAGTAGATCCTGTCCTCAGATCCAGCCTCACCTCTGGTGAACATCCCCCTCCCTGGCTTTGTGGGTATTCGAAAGGAGAAACTGTTCTTGATCTACCTTAGGAAATGAGAATTTTCCCTGGGCATGTGTGCAGAGGGAGCAAATATTCCTGGAGCCAGGGCAGAGGAAGGTGGCTGCCTCGTGGGGTAAGGGTTTGGAAGCTGCAGGGAAGACAGGAGGCTGGAGGGAGAGGGGCTGGAGTGAGGGGGCAGCTGGCTCGTGGTTTCTCCCCTTGCCCATGTGCCAGTGGCTCCAAGGGGCTCAGGGGACACCTCAGCTCTGAGCTGGCACCTTGGCCAAGCTCCCTCCCTCCTGCAGCCTGCTGGACAGCCAGGAGCACAGGAGTGATGAGAGGCTGAGCTGGAGCAGAGGCTGGGCAGAGTTACAGAATAAAGCAGGGATTTGTTAAAAGGATCTCCTCATGGATCCACCTTGGGCAGCACCAGAGCCCAGCCAGGGCTGCACCCAAGAGGAACCAAAATGGTCCCAAAATGCACGAGCGCTCCCGGGGGCTCTCACTGGGATCAGCTCTGCTCCATTTGCACCTTGCAGTTCATTGTCCCATTCCAGCTCCAGCCCATGCAGTCCCATCCTGCTTGTTTTTTTTTTTCTCTTCAATTCACCACTGTGAATTAATTAATTCATTCACTTTTTGGGCCTGGAGCTTGTAACAGCTGTCTTTGGACAAGCTGGAAAAGGTTTGTTTTGTCTCCCTGCCCTGTGAAGAGAATTTACTGACACTTACTAGCTCAGAGCTACACACCTAGGCAGCACAGAATCTGAAAAATAGAATTACTGTTAAAAATATGAAAGCTAAACCTTAAGGCATCAGGAGGTGGGGCCTGGTGTCAGCAGGGTCACTCAGGCAAAGCCAAGCCCCACCTGGCAGTCCAGCCCGTGGGCTTGGGCACAAGAAAAGCTCCTCCAAAGGAGGAAATGTCCAGCAGGAGGTGGGGCCTGTCCAGCAGGACATTTCCAGCCATGGAAAGGCAAAGGCAGCTCGAGGGCACACCCTGATCACAGTCAGACCTCCTTGTGCTTCTCTGGTGTCTCCAGCTGAGCAGCTCCATTGGCTCATCCCTTCCTCCTCTGGAAGCTCCAGAGGTTTCCCAGCCCTGCTGCTCCCTCTGGAGCGATTCCTCCCCTGGCTGTGGAGACAGGAGCAGGGAGTCAGTGCCCCAGGGCTCGGGCAGTGTCTGTGGGATCTCAGAGCAGCTCTTGCTTTGGCAGCGGCCAGAGCACACCCAAAACTAATCAGAATGGTACAAAACTATTTATACACACACAGTTTAAATCAAATCTTTCAGAATTGCTGTTAAAATCAGTCAGAGGTTCTGTTAACGTCTTTCATTTGTGCCCCCATCTCATCCTCACATTTACAGGCCCCCATGAGGTTGGTCCTCCACACTCATTTTCACCTGTCACCCAATGCTCCCAGCTAGACGCCAGTTTCTGCTGCCTGTTTATTTATTCCCAAACCTCTCTTTCCCACTGTCCCTGACATCTAGAAAACTCCGTGTCACCGAGTGGCAGCAGGGCTGGGGACATCGTGTGGCTGCACCAGGAGCGGGTCATTTCCTCCCTGAGAAGTTTTGATCTCCTGTCCACGGTGTCCCATCCCTGCCCATCCCTGGCTGCTTTTCCTGCAGGCTGAGCAGTGTCTCTGACAGGCTCTGTGTTTCAGCACTGGCACATCTGGATGCAAACCAGTCTCGGTGCAGGCGCCTCAGCTGATGGAGGATGTGGGGCTGCTGCAGGCTGTGACACAGCCCTGCTGCCCTGGGCACCCCAAACTGAGCCCCTCTTACAGCCACCGGCTCGGGACCAGCGGGGTCGCCGCTCCATTGCCTGTAAATATGATTCAGAGATGAGTGGGAGAGGAGAGATTTATTAATTTGCTCCTCATTAGCAGTTGGAGGGTTCTGATTCCCCCCTCCAGCACTGCCCTGGTTCCCCGCTGCCAAGGCTGGTTCCCCATTGCTTGGCTTGCAGCTCTGTGCTCCACTTTCTTTCCCAAAGCGCTGGTTTTGTACCCTTAATTTGTTATTTTGGGGTCTTATATTACATCTGTCACAACTTCCTCGGCCCAGCACAGCTACAAAACACGCAGTGAATCAGCTCCAAGCTGGAATTTGCTGCCTGCCCCCATCATTAGTAATCCACACTTGCAGCAGACTCATTATTACAGGCAAAGGCAGAACTTTGAGGATCATTTTTTTCACACCTGCACCTGTAACTTGCCATGAATAGATTTGCAAAAATTGAGGGTTAGGCGTGCTGGGTGCTTAAACACTTGTTAGAAATCCCATCAATGGAGAGCTGTGGAGGCCGAGCCCGCTGCATCCCAATGAATCACCTTCTGTTCATCCTGGATAATTTCGGGTGATTTTGACGGGCGCCTTGCGGTGGGCGCGCCGAAGATCACCCGCATCCTGACTCCAGATGAATTCCAGGCCTTGCATATCCTGACACCTAATTGTATTGACTCGGAAATAGGATCATTGGGATGTGGAGAGGGGCCTGGCAGCTGGGCAGGAAGATTCCATGACGCAAAAGGACATTTCAAACCGCTCTGAATTATTTAACTTCCCTCAGACATGGCCCGGCCATTTCTCAGCAGCCTCTGGACAGCTCTGGTTTTTACAGCCCTCTGAACAGCCAGGTGGGAGGAGAGGGGGAGGCCATGGAAAACATTCCAGCAGCTGCAGTGCTGTGGGAAGGGATGGGGGGACACCAGCAAAGCCCCCTGAGTCCCTGGTGTCACCTCCTGCAAGGAGCACTGAGGTACCAGAGCTGAGGGGCTCGTGTCCTGCTGCCCAGGCGGGGCAGGAGCCTGGACAGAGCACTCTGGTGTGTGTGACTCTCAGATTCTCCTGGAATCTGAAATGCAGGGAGCCCTCAGAACTTTGGGCCTGCGAGCCAAAGCTTAGAATTAAACCCAGGGTTGGATCTGAGACCTTGGGAAAGGCTCCCAAACTCAGGTGCTGGAAGCGAGAATGTGGATTTGTAGTTTAAAGCAGAGACACGTTAAGCTAAGGAAAGGAAAGTTTAGAGTTTTAGAGTTTAAGATATAGAAAAATAAAGTAGTTACAAAGGTAACAAGAAGTTTTAGAGTGCAGCACTGTGGGTTTGTGTGCCATAACATGACTGGCTAAGAAAGCTCACACTGTAGCGTGAGTCCATAAGATGAATTATTTAAGGATTGGGTCAAAAGTATAAATATCCTTGTTGGCAGTGTTTTATTGGTCAATAAATCCTTAAAAGTTCTTGTAACTGAGGCTCTTGTGACCTTCTGAGCCTTGTGGTGAAGATGTGAGCAGGACTCACCCTTCCTGCCCAGGTAGAAGTTAAGAAAAATAACTTGCAGCATCTAAAGCAGCTCAGAGGTCCCATCTCTAACTGATTCAACATTCCCACACAAGCCAGCGTGTCCCACACTGTTGGTAACGAGCACGAGGGCTGGCAGCTGCCCTGAGAGCCTCCCTGGAGCTTGTTGTTCCTTGGAAGTGCAGGGAGATGGCCACAGGCTGGAGCACGTGGATCACTGCTGGACCAGGAGATCCAGGAGATCCCTGGGGCTGCTCCAGAGCCTTTTGTCTCCTGGAGATCCCATTGCTCACCCAACCATTGAGTTTGGCTTTTTTGACTTGGCCGGATCAAAGGGGCTTCCTGGGGGACAAGGAAAGGCTTGGGGATGTGTCTTCTTTCTCTCTTAGAGACAGTGGAAACCAAAATCTTGTGTTTGAGGCAGGGAAAGGGCCTCAAGGCAGGCCTTTCTGGGTGTGCACACCCAGGATTAGCCGGGTGTTTTGGCATCTGGGAGGTCACAGGGCTCCCCTGGCTTTGTGTGTGACACACCCAGAGTTTGGCACTCTCCTTCCCCACTGCTGAGGGCCTCCTGTTCCCATGCCGAGGTAAATCCCACAAGTTTTCACTCCACTGATTCCCCATCTGCTGAGTTCCACGGGTGGGTTTCAATCATGATGTGGAACCCCAGAATGGATCCCTCTTGTCTCTGCTGTGCAGTGACAGGGTGACAACGTGAGTGACAGGGGCTGAGAGGAGAAGAAAGAAGCCCTGCCTGTTCCTGGCTGCCCTTTCACAGGCAGTCTGTCAGCTCTGGGGGATGTTCTGGCAGATACCTCTGAAAGCTGAGCTGAAAGCTGGGGAAGAGCTGGCAGGTACAGCCCAGCTGTCTGTGAAACTGGAGCTGCAGCTGCTTCCACAAGCTCCTCTTTGAGGAACGTGCTTTTCTCTATTTATGATCAAGAACCGTTGTATGAAGAGCCCTTGCTAGGGTGTCACTGAGGATCTCAGGCTGGTTCTCTCCCCAAACAGGGAATTTAACCTCAATGCAGGCTCACCCTAGAGCTGGATTATGTGCCTTTGGCAGGGCTGCATTCGCTCTTAATCCTGCTTGCCAGTTGTAAATAAGAAATTCAAATATTGTGAAAAGAACTGGAGACTCCTGGCAGCAGAGAGGGGACTTTGCAGAGGGATCTGTAATTCTGAAGCATCTGTGATCTCTCCACAACAACATGGTCGGAGTTTGGCAGATGGAGAGCTTGAGCACTCCCAAAAATCTACTGCTCCAGCAAAGCCAGTGTGTTGTGCCCAGTTTATCTGCCAAAATTCCTTGGGAGGGACTCCGTGGGAGGAACTCGTCACCAGAGAAGAGTTTTTGGAGACACGGGGCTCAGGTTTGCCTTCCCAAGGCATCACCTGGTGTTCCCACGGAGCAGAGCTGCCAGAACCCGACCTGGGGCAGTCTGGGGGTTGGGTTAAACCTGAGAATTTCTGCCTGGCAGGTGAAAACGAGGAGCAGCTCTCTCCCTCTCCTCCAGGAGTGGCTGCACGGCAGGGAGCAGCATTCCAGCTCCTGGAAGGGGATCCATGGAGCTGGGAGCCCTTGGCCAGGGACAGATCTTCTCATGGCACTTCTTCTGCCTCTTGGAGAGTCCTGCCAGCCAGTGAAGGAGCAGGGGCTGCCAGTGACTCCTGTGGTGCCACAGAGCCCTGGAGCACAGCCCAGCTCCTCAGGCACAGAGCTGAGCCCAAGCCCATTTCCTGCCAATACTGGGAGTTTGTGATGGATTTCAATGGCACTGCCTTGGACCTGCTGCAGAAAATCAACTGGTGTGTGCAATGCACACCTGGCCCTGCTGAAAGGGGGGTTTGCAGTTCCCCTCTGAACCTGGAATGGATTCAAGGTGTGCTAGAGCCCTCCTTTTTATTCTCCTCTCCTCTCCTCTCCTCTCCTCTCCTCTCCTCTCCTCTCCTCTCCTCTCCTCTCCTCTCCTCTCCTCTCCTCTCCTCTCCTCTCCTCTCCTCTCCTCTCCTCTCCTCTCCTCTCTCTTCTTTCCCTTCCCTTCCCTTCCCTTCCCTTCCCTTCCCTTCCCTTCCCTTCCCTTCCCTTCCCTTCCCTTCCCTTCCCTTCCCTTCCCTTCCCTTCCCTTCCCTTCCCTTCCCTTCCCTTCCCTTCCCTTCCCTTCCCTTCCCTTCCCTTCCCTTCCCTTCCCTTCCCTTCCCTTCCCTTCCCTTCCCTTCCCTTCCCTTCCCTTCCCTTCCCTTCCCTTCCCTTCCCTTCCCTTCCCTTCCCTTCCCTTCCCTTCCCTTCCCTTCCCTTCCCTTCCCTTCCCTTCCCTTCCCTTCCCTTCTCCTCCCATCCCTACTTTCTGTCCCCAGAAGGAATGCAGGCTGCTCCTGACTGCAGGATTTGCTGCTGGGAGTTTGTTCAAGCCCTGGGCTCAGTGCAGGACCAGCCTGAGCTCAGGGATCACCTTCCAGCTGCAATAAGGAAAATATTTGTGCAGGCAGAGAGCTGCAGATCTGCTGAGCCCAGCTGTCCTTCAAACCCCATTTCTGAGCAGGGCTGAGCTCTGTGTGTGGCCAGGTCTGTGCTGCCCGCTCCTGGATTGCTCTTTGGGAGCACAGCCCTTCAAGGTTTTCTTCAGGAGCTCCACTCTTGTCCTGCCATCAGGCTGGCCCTGTTGTTTGAGGTGTGGCACCAGGTTTTATTCCAGGTGCCAGGGACGGGGGCTCAGTTCAGATCTGCTCGGAGAGCAGGAGTGCACAGTCTATAAACGGCATCTCCTCATCTTCGTTTTAAAGCAGGAAACTAAAAATAGAGCCAGTTCAAATATAGGTGATGAGAACAACCTGAGGTTTGGATTAGGAGGTGGAATGGGAATCAGGACTTCAAAAGTGCCTGGTGAAGTGTCTGTGTTGGAGGGAGCTGTGGATAAAAGGTTGTGACGTAGATTTGGGCCAGAGAAGGCAGTCTGGGGAGCTCTGCTCCTCCTGCCTTGTGTGGAAGGCGTGGATGGGAAAGGGCTGGGTTCAGAAGGGAGAGCAGGCAGTGCTTCTGTCCCAGGTGCCACCCCTGGGTGTCACTGCCACCCCTGGGTGTTACTGCCACCCCTGGGCGTCACTGCCACAGCGTTCTGTGGGGTCAGGAGGGTGCAGGACACTGAGCACAGCTCCTGGGCTTTTGTGGAGAGGGAGACAGGCAGAGCCAGAGTGACAGAGGAGTGAGGGGAGTCCTGGCAGTGTTCAGGCCCGAGCATGAGGTGCTTCAGGCTCTTGGGGCTGCAGGAACCTCCCTGAGCTCCTGCTGCCCCTCAGCTTCCAGGACAGGGCTTGTCCCGTGGAGCAGCTCACGCTGTGCACCCCCAGGCTGCCAGAAATACCCTCAGCTCGCCCCAGTTTGCTGCTGGGAGCTGAGAGAAACTGGGACACCCTGGCAGAGGGGAGCAGGAGCTGCTGGGGGAGGCTTGGGTCACCCTGAGAGCTCCCTGTGCCCGGCGTGGGGACAGAGGTGTCACCCCACAGCCCTGTGGCTCTGCTGAGGGGACACAGCTCTGGTGCTGGGCTCGGTGGCCCCTCACCTTTTCCTTCTCAGGGCTTCCTGACTTTTCTGCAGCTCCAGGGGCTGCAGTTTCAGGTGATGCCTTCAGTTTGAGCTTTCAGATTTCCCAGGCTCTGCACTGCACTGGGAAATAACTCTGAACTCCACATGAAGTGTCAGCCAGCTCTCCTCACAGCTCAGGCACACACAACAATCCTTCCCCAGCCCCACAACCAAGGACAGCGCTGCAGCTCCAGCCCCAAAAAGTGCAAACAGCAGGGAATGGAGGAGAGCAACCTGGGAGGGTGGGACTGCATCACCTGGAGCTGGAATTGGGCAGTGAACCCCAGTGTGGAAATGGAGCAGAACTCATAAAAGTGTGAGAACTCGTGACTCTGAGTCCATCCTGGGTGCAGCCCTGGCTGGGCTCTTGTGCTGCCCAAGGTGTGTCCTTTGAGGCCTTTTCATAAATCCCTGCTTTATTCCTTTACCTCTGTTCAGCCTCTGCTCCAGGCAGCCTCTTCAGCCATCACAGGTGCAGCTTGGTCCTGTGGCCCACACAAGCCCAGAGCTCCCAGCCCAGACACTGAGCAGAGCCAGCCAGGGGTGCTCAGAGGGAAGGACACCAGCACAGAGCCAGGAGTGAGGAGTTTGGCCATGGATGGGTTTTGGGTGGGAAGGTCTGAGCTGGGAATTGTGACATTCCCATTCTCTGGACAGAGAGACACAATTCTGTCTCTCAGGATTGCACAGAGAGAAGCAGAGAAAACAATCTTTATCTCTGCCCCTTTGTTTTGCCCATGTGGAATGTGGTGTGGAGATTGTTCACCTGCAGGGATTGCTGGGCTGGATTCTGGTGAAGGTTGTTTGGGCTCAGTGCCCAGTGGGATCCAGCTGTGCTGGGCTCTCAGCAGAGTCACAGTTTGAGTTAGTTAGAGAGGGGAGTAAGAAGTGAGTGTGTAGAATAGGATAGCATCTCTTTAAATAGTATATTAATGTAATAGAGTCTAGTTTTAATAAAGCTGTCCTTCAGCCTCCTGATCTGGAGCAGACATCACCATTTCTTCCCTGAGCTGGGGTTCACCACATTTTTACTGTAGGGAATCTCTGCAGCAGTGTCCCACCAGTGCAGGAGCTCTGCAGCAAGGACCAGCCCTTCCCACAGGAACACCCTGTCCCAGCAGCTCCCTGAGGAGCTCTGGAGCCCAGCAGGGACAATGTTTCTGTAATAAACCTGCTCCAGCAGCCCCGAGTGCCTGACGGGGAGCAGAATAAAGAACAATTTCCCAGAGCAGGGGGATTTATTTGTGCCTTTGTAGTTCTGTTCTGAAAGCACAAATAATATCCCTCAAGAAGTAGCACAGAGTCCATCAGCTTCCAGCTGCTCAGACCTTCCCTGAGCTGTGTCTGTTCACATCCTCCTCCTGCAGGAATTGATTGACTCGGAGATAAACAGATCAGGCCATTGCTTTTCTCTCCTCTAAACCCTCTGCTGTTCTTGCAAAATAGATCCTGTGCCTCAAATGTCAGAACTGCAGAGAGGAGGGGAAATCATGGCAGGGAGAGCAGGAGGGCAGCCCACAGCTGGCACTGCTCCCTGCCCCACACCCTCCTCCTTCCCCAGGGCATCCTGGCTGCAGCCCCCAGAGGTGGAGTTTGGGAGGGTGCTGGGTTTGGCTTTGGGTTATGGTTAGGGTGCATTTTTAGGGGAAAAGGGCTTGGAGGAATGTCACAGAATTCCAGGATGGTCTGGTTTGGAATGGAAGCTAAAAATCATCCAGTGCCAAGCCTGCCATGGCAGGGACCCCCTTCCACTGTGTCCAACCTGGCCTTGGGCACTGCCAGAGGTCCAGGGGCAGCCACAGCTGCTCTGGGAATTCCATTCCAGTCCCTCCCCAGCCTCCCAGGGAGGAATGCCTTCCTACGTTTTTCTAAATATTTTAAAGATGAAAAATAAGCTTTCCTTCTCTTTTGATTTGCAAAGTGAATCTGGAAGGAAGCGAATCGAGGAGCTGGGAGCTGCTAGGACTTCCCTTAGCCACGTTCCAGGAGCTCCTGTTTAGCTGCATGGATAAATCCTGCTGGGACATCTGTGGAAGTGTCTTGTGAAGAGCAAAGCTCTTTGATTATCCTGTTGCTATTTGTCAAATGCAAAGGACCGTGTAAAAAATCATTTTCAGCCTTCAGAACTACTCTCCTTTTGCTCTGCTTTTGATGTCTGAAGAGAAAATAGCCCTGTGAAGCAACTTGATTTCTTCAGAGCTATTAACAAGTCTTTCAGGGTCCCAGGGTGACATAACAGGTCTGGTCTGACTCATTCCATTTAAGAGTGTCTCCTTCCAGACTGAAATAGCTCAGTGTGCAGCCATAAAAAAACATGAATCAATTAATGTCTTCTATTAACTAGAAATGCAGATAAATCTCCTCAATCGTGGGAATGCAAATTCCTGGCTCCTCTTCCTTCTCCCTCCCCGTGCCCTTTGTATTTGGCTCCTTCATTAATTGCTCTTCTCTGGGTGTTGACTCCAGGCCCATGTGGTTATTTCTTGCAGCTGATCTCGGGCGCTCTGGGTTGCAGAAGGTTGTGCCAAACTGGGGTGCCACTCCAGGGGTTGCGTGTCCTGCTCCCCATGCAGTCAGGGGGTTTGAGTGCCCCACACACCCCTGGAATGATCACATTTCAGCTGAACTCCGACCAGCTGTGCCCCTAGGGCTGCCCTGTTTGCTGCAGGGAAAGGAATTGTGTAGTGCTGATGTTGTGACTTTGGGATTCGCTTTCAAGAGGAGTGCAAAATCCCTTTGATGAGGAATCACTTGTCCCAGGAGAATGGAGATAATCCACTCTGGGTGCTGCCATCCCTGGTACCCCAGTGCTCTTACCAGCATTGTCTCAGGTGACAAACCTGCTGTGCACAGGAATCGCGGGAGGTCACCTGGTAAATAAACAGGTTCGAAAGGCTCCCAACACAATTCCCAGAGACTGAGCAGCTCTTCAGGCTGGTGAAGCCTCTTGGAGTGGGGATGGGGTTATGGTGTGTGCCAGCAGCAGCTTCTGCTCCTTCTGGGGTGGTTAATCCCCATCTCAGCAGAGCAGAGGGGCTGAACCAGCCCCATCCTGGTGGGATTCCAGGGCAGCTCCGCGAGGAGTTCCGCAGCAGGAGCTGCAGCCACACAGGACACACCAGCTCCAGCTGGGATTCCACATCCAGCCCTGCTCCCCAGGGCTGGAGATGGCACTGGCACTGCCACGAGAGATGGTGCCTTCAGTTTGAGCTTTCAGATTTCTCAGGCTCTGCACTGCACTGGGAAATAACTCTGAACTCCACATGAAGTGTCAGCCAGCTCTCCTCACAGCTCAGGCACACACAACAATCCTTTCCCAGCCCCACAACCAAGGACAGCGCTGCAGCTCCAGCCCCAAAAAGTGCAAACAGCAGGGAATGGAGGAGAGCAACCTGGGAGGGTGGGACTGCATCACCTGGAGCTGGAATTGGGCAGTGACCCCCAGTGTGGAAATGGAGCAGAACTCATAAAAGTGTGAGAACTCGGGACTCTGAGTCCACCTTGGGTGCAGCCCTGGCTGGGCTCTTGTGCTGCCCAAGGTGTGTCCTTTGAGGCCTTTTCATAAATCCCTGCTTTATTCCTTTACCTCTGTTCAGCCTCTGCTCCAGGCAGCCTCTCCGGGCAGCAGGGGGATAACGGAGCCATTCCCCTTTCCAGGGGTCCCAGCTCAAAATCCAGGAGCTCCAGAGGATCCCCAGAGCTGTGGGGGTGGAAATCAAAGCTGAGCCATGCAGTGCCCCAGGCCAGGCTGGCAGGGACGTGCAGGAGCTGCAGGAGCTGGGCTTAGGGAGATTCTGAGCCAGCTCTGGGCTGGGTGAGGCTGGGCGTGCAGGAGGCAGCAGGACCCCGGGGCAGGGGAGGGAGAGAGGGGGCACAGAGCAGGATCCTCTGGGGAGCCAAAGAATCCCAGGATCCCAGAATGGTTTGGGTTGGGAGGGACCTTAAAACTCATCTCATCCCACCCCTGCCATGGCAGGGACACCTCCCACCGCCCCAGGCTGCTCCCAGCCCTGTCCAGCCTGGCCTTGGGCACTGCCAGGGATCCAGGGGCAGCCACAGCTGCTCTGGGCACCTGTGCCAGGGCCTGCCCACCCTCACAGGGGAGAATTTCTCCCCAATATCCCATCTCAATCTACTTTCCTTCAATTTAAAGCCCTTCTCCCTTGTCCTGTCCCTCCATCCCTAGTAAATAATCTCTCTCCATCTTTCCTGTAGCTCCTTCAGGTACTGGAAGGGGAAAAAAAAAACATGCAACAAGTGCAGTGTTCCCATCTGTGTGAGGCAGGTCTGGAAAGGGGAATTCCAGTGACATTTGCATTGTCATGGGCTCAGCAATGCTGTGGTGCAAAATTCAACCAGGCACTAAATCATTTCCTCCTGTCTCCTGCTTCTCCATGTGCTGGGGGAGAGGCATCCCTGCTCCACGGAGAGGAGATTTCAGTAATCTTTGGGGTCAGCTGGAACACCAAAGCCTCCGTATCAGTCTGTCTAGCAGCTCCTCTTCACCTGCTGCTAGGTGATAATGACTTGAAGAACAGAATTAATTAGGCTGAACCCTTCCCGCTTCTTGTATCTCTCAAGGTGGATTTTTTCTCTTTTTACTTGTTCAATACTCAGGGAAAAAAAAAAAAATCCTTTTCCCAGTAAGAAATATCAAGGAAAAGATTTACCTGTATTTTATTAACCATTGGATTGCTTTCAAGCAGGGTTTGGTTGGGCTCTCAGGGTGTCCATATTTTCTTCCACATTTTAGTCTTAGACCAAAGAGCACAAAATCTCTGAACGTCCGAAAGTTGCTGAATAAAGCTCTTTAGAGTGTATCACCGGATTCCCTGAGGCTGTTCCCTGTCCTAGGGATGCTCTAGGTCCCTCAGGCTGTCACTGTCCCCATCCCCATTTGGGGACTTTCTGTTGGAATGAATTAAACCCGGATTCCTTTCGAAGCATCAACCCCTGCCCGGATCCAGCTCCACTCCCCGAGGGCTTTTGTTCCTGAGGTAGTGCTGGAGTAGTGTGAATCATGATCTCATCAGAGACAATAAAACGCTGAAGAAGGCTCTTAAGTGCTGGGTTTAAGCTGCTGCCAGGGAACGTGCCCGTTAACATAAGGAATACATTCCCCCTTTCCACAGACACCACTCTCTTTAGTCCCCAGGTTACCCTTGTTCTGAATTAATTTGGGGTCAGACCAATCCAGCGCCGAGGGAAAACACATTTATGCCCAAATCAGAGGATTACGAAGGAGGTTGAGGGTAATGAACAGTCCCACGAAGAAAACATCAATTATTCATGCATGCACAAGTGCACTCACACACAAACCACTCTGCTGAATAAAAGCACCAAGCCAGAAGACATGGGGGATAAAACCATGGAAATAGCAACAAGTTCAGAATAAAACATCTCCACTTTTCCCTTGAAAAGATCATTTGCATTAAAAATGTGTGGCTTTCATCTAAATCTCCATTTTCCTTCGGAGGAAAAATTGCCTTTCCCCATTATTCCCTGGATGAGAAAGGAGCTGATTTCCCAGGCTGCCAGTGCAGCCCACGTCACACAGCCACAGCACAAGCTGGGTTCTCCCTGATTCCCAGGAGGAACGACTGGCACAGCTCCAGCTGAGCAGGTGATGGGCTCCAAAACACCCCTGTGAGTTTTGGTGCCTCAGCCTGAGGTCAGTGGGGCTCACCTGAGGCAAAAGCAGCCGAGGGGACCAGGCTGAGGCTGAGCTCAGGAGATGCAGCCAGCCCCAGACGAGCCCTGCCTGCTCTGGGGGGACAGAAGTGGCAGCAAGGGGTACAGTCCCCTGGACTGATGGCCCAGCCCCTGCTCAGGGACCCTTCACAATGACCCCATTGCAGATCCCATCCTCTCAGCCCTGGGGGCACATCTGGGCTGATCCCAGCCTTCTGCCCAGCCCTGGGGGCACATCTGGGGTGATCCTGCCCCTCTGCCCAGCCCTGGGGGCACATCTGGGGTGATCCTGCCCCTCTGCCCAGCCCTGGGGGCACATCTGGGGTGATCCTGCCCCTCTGCCCAGCCCTGGGGGCACATCTGGGGTGATCCTGCTCCTGTGCCCAGCCCTGGGGGCACATCTGGGCTGATCCCAGCCTTCTGCCCAGCCCTGGGGGCACATCTGGGCTGATCCCAGCCTTCTGCCCAGCCCTGGGGGCACATCTGGGGTGATCACAACCTTCTGCCCAGCCCAGGGGCACATCTGGGGTGATCCTGCCCCTGTGCCAGGGTCAGTGCTGTATCCATAGTGGGTGGCAGCTGCCTTCTGATGCACTGAATGGATACAAAGTGCAGCTGAGGGCTCTCAGATTGGCTGCTCAGCGTGAGAGCCACATTATTCAGCAGAAACCAGAGACTGGGATTGCTCAGGACTCGTCTAAGGAAGATTTCCCCATCCCTGGCAGTGCCCAAGGCCAGGTTGGACAGGGCTGGGAGCAGCCTGGGACAGTGGGAGGTGTCCCTGCCATGGCAGGGGTGGCACTGGGTGGGCCTTAAGGTCCCTTCCAACCCCAACCATTCTGGGATTTTCTGATTCATTTGTAATTATTATTATTACTGGTGTTGACTAATGGGATTTCAGTGGGACCTCAGGAAGCTCAGAGCTTTGATCTGCACTGTGTGGCTTCAGGAAAGGGAGTTGCTCCCCAAAGTGCTGAGAATTTCAGCGGTGATGACACAGAAAGAGTTGTTACACCCACTGTAACCACGTGAGAGCTGCAATGGCCCGAGTCAGGCATGGATTCTGAGATCAGCCACTCTGCTCAGGCTGGGGTGGATCGAAATTGGCCCATTTTCCTCCATTACAACAAAAAACCCTGGAATTATCACTTTAGTTGGGGCTGCTCGTGCTCAGGGCAGCTCCCCCAGAGACCAGGGCCAGCTGTGACCCCACTGAGGTTCCTGTCCCACCCACCAACAATCCAGCTGCTGGGACATCTGGGGACATCTGGGGACACTGCAGCCCCCAGAGCACCCCCTCCTGCTCAGTTTCCCCACTCCCACAGGGGTGAGGGCACCTGTTCTTTTGGGCTGTGCTCCCCTCCTGCTCCCGGCTCTGCTGAGCACCCTCACATCATCACAATTAACACCACGGCTGTAATTATTGCTATTATCGCATTACTGCCATTATTCTCCTTCCAAAGCAGCGTTTTTGTCTCCTCATTATGCTGTTTCTGTTGTGACCATGATTCAGATAAGGGAGCCAGATGCTCTGCCTTGCTTCAGAGCTCCCTCGTGCTGGTTGCTGCCACATCCCCTGCGAAAAGTCAGCCCTCAGCCCGGAGCACTTCAAAGCCTAATTAGAGCAGACAGACCAGCATCATCCTCGTCCACCAGCAGCTTCAGGAGCAAACCCTCGCCCTCCAGGACATTCAAGGTCACTCTGCCAGATTTCCCAAGGATTTGGGAGGACTCCCAACATCCCCATGCCTGCGTTGTTTTCCTCGTGCCTCCTGAAGCACACACGGCCAGGCAGGTGTTTACCCTGCTCGTGTTCATCCCCTGACAGGTGTCCTTTCACTTCCAAATCCCAGCCTATACATGAATGACTGAAGAAGAAAGATGTTGAGAATAAGAGACATTGAGGGGCTGGAGAGTGTCCAGGGAAGGGATGGAGCTGGGGAAGGGTCTGGAGGGGCTGAGGGAGCTGGGAAGGGGCTCAGCCTGGAGAAAAGGAGGCTCAGGGGGGACCTTGTGGCTCTGGACAGCTCCTGCCAGGAGGGGACAGCCGGGACAGGGACAGGGACAGGAGGAGAGGGAACGGCCTCGAGCTGCACCACAGGAAGTTTAGGTTGGATATTGGGAACATTTCTCCACAGAAGGGGTGGTCAAGCAATGGAATGGGCTGCCCAGAGAGGTGGTGACGTCCCCATCCCTGGAAGTGTTCAGAAAACATGTGGGTGTGGCACTTGAGGACAGGGATTAGTGGTGACGTTGGCACCCTGTGCCAGGGTCACCCTGTGCCAGGGCCTGCCCACCCTCACAGGCAGGATTCCTTCCCAATGTCCTGAATTTCCCTCTTTCAGCCTGAACCCGTTCCCCCTTGCCCTGTCATTTCAGTTCCTGGTGAGGTCCCTCTCCAGCGTCCCTGCAGCCCCTCCAGCCCCTGGAAGGGGCTCTGAGGTCTCCACACAGCCTTCTCCTCTCCAGGCTGGACAATCCCAGCTCTCCCAGCCTGGCTCCACAGGGGAGGTGCTCCAGTCCCTTTGTCAACCTCCAGGTCTCCTCTGGAGCTGCTCCGACAGCTCCTGGTCCTGCTGATGTTGGGGACACCAGAACTGGGCACTGTCCCAGGTGGACAGAATCCCCTCCTGGCCCTGCTGCCCACACTCCTTTGGAAATTCCAGCACATCCCTGCACTGGGACATCTGGGACCACCAATCCCATCTTGTCCCTGCTGATACTGGTTTTAGTACGAGCAGAACTAGGCTGAATTTTTAAAAGGGACCATCTAATTCTCAATCTGGATCCCTCTGGAGCAGGTCCAGCACGTGGAGTGGCCGTTTGCAGTCTGACACAACGGAGATGGGATTATTGTTCCCTGAAATCCATAGATATTCTCCAAATCTGCCACTTTCTATTAGAATGCTGCAGCAGCCCTGGGAGAATGACGGCATTTTTATCCGAAAGGTTAAGCAAAACATAATGAATGGAAAAGATGAGCTGTGACAGAGCCGAAACAGGAATTTTCAACTTCTGAAAAACATCCAGATATTTAACGCCTTTTAAATGAACTCGAGATGTTGTGTGAAATCCATTTGGTATGGAAACACTGAAATGCACTTCTAAAATTCCGAGCAAACCAAGCTTTTTAAAAAAAACATTCCACAAACATTTTTAAAGAGTCGGTGCGCTGAGCCTGAAAGGCGCTCCTGCGAAATCAAAACTTGGCCGGCCTGCAGCTCCCTCCCTTCCTCTCCTTCTGGGAGCAGGGTGGGATGAGCTGCTCCTGGGGCAGGGGTGGACACAGCAGCTCCCAGGGAGCTCCTCCCTGCGCTGTGGGAGGACATTTCCAGGGAATGTCCTTGGGCATGGCGCTTTGCTTGTCCTGAGCTGCTCCTTGCAAAGGGGGCTCTTCATGCAATGCCATCGTTCCCCACATCCAGGGAAAAGGCAGTTTGGGGATCCTGATCGGAAGGCAGGAGATGATGTCCCCTTGCTTGCACTTGGCAGTCACAGGGGGAAGGTTCATTCCTCCTCCTGCAGCGCCGTTATTTGAGCAATCTGATTTTTAACTGATGAAAATTGAAATGTCTCCTCTACGGGAAAGCTCCAATTTTTCTTCTGTAGGGAAAGCACAGATGTCAATTGCAGAGATCACTCTGAGGGATCCTTATCTTGCTCTGGGGAATGTGGGGATTTTACAAACCCGCCAGGAAGTGCTGAGGGTCGCAGGGGCAGGATTCACCCAGAATTTCTTTGACTTTCCCCGTTGCTGACTTCTCCAGAGGAGCAGATTATTCAATTTTGTCCTTCCTTTAGATGCAGCCCTGGAAAATGAGCTGTGGATCCTGCTGATCCAGGAGAGGACACCTCCAATGCTCTGTTGGCCAAGGCCTGGCTGTGTCCATCACACCCCCATCCCACAGGAGCTGCATTTTGGGGTGGGTTGGTTGGGCTCCAGGAGAGAACAGACACCACCACATGTCACCCAGCCCTGGAAAAGGAGCTGTGGCTTCAGCTCCTGCTGATCCCACAGGAGAGGACACCTCCAATGCTCTGTTGGCCAAGGCCTGGCTGTGTCCATCACACCCCCACCCCGCAGGAGCTGCATTTTGGGGTGATTTGGGCCCCAGAACAGGGCAGACAAACCAGGGGTCACCCAGCTGTGGAAAATGAGCTGTGGATCCTGCTGATCCAGGAGAGGACACCTCCAATGGTGGTTGGCCAAGGCCTGGCTGTGTCCATCACACCCCCACCCCACAGGAGCTGCATTTTGGGGTGATTTGGGCTCCAGAACAGGGCAGACAAACCAGGGGTCACCCGGGGCTCTGGCCCTGCAGGTAGCAGAGGCTCCTTGGGCAGGTCCCCAAGGGGACAGGGCTGAGCCCCCCGGCTCTGCCTTGCCCACCAGTAGAACCAGTTTGTGCTGGGGCTGCCACACGGCCCCTCGGAGCTCTCATCCTTCAGGGAGGGTGAATGGCTCCGTGAGTGCCCCAGATCCAGCAGAGTCATGTGGCTGCAGCTTTATTTGCTGTTATTGCCGCTTTCAAGTGGAAAATTGATATAATAGCAGTCCTTTCTCAGCACACAGCAGTCTGCACATTTGTACAATGTTCTTTGAGGACGATCAGCAGCCACTGGCATAGAAAAGTGACAGATGCTGTCTGCAAATAATGAGCTGAAGCAGTTTCCTTTGGAAGGGGACTTAAGCAAAGTCCCTTTGAGTTTGAAAAGCCAAAGAGGTTCCCATGTGTCCCCAGAAGCTGCTCGGAAAAGGCGTTTTCTAGTGGCTCATGTGGCATAATTATTCTGTAACTGTTTCTCTCACACCAACTCCTCTGGAGAGAGGGAATGACCCAGTTCCTGTTTACTGAGCCTTTCCTGCTGGGGACAGGCATGAAGGAGAATGAAGTTTATGGCTTATTCTCTTCCCCCCTCCAGTGCTCCAAATCTGCACAAACCACAGGGATAAGGAGCACAGTGGTGGATGAAGCACATCCCACACCTCTGGGATCCTCACATCCCTTCTTTGCAGCTCACACCAAAATTGTTTCAGCCCCTGAGGTCCGTGAGGAGTCTCCCACTTGTGAGGTTGAAGGAAGAGCACTGGGAGGTTTCATCCCGAGCCTTTGATCCTCTCTCCTTCCTCTGCTTTTATCTGGCACAGCCGGTCGTGTGCCAGGGGTGCTTCTCCTGATGGAGCTCTAGCAGGTGTTCAAAGTCCTCCCATCACCTCAGAGCGCTCCAAGAAGGCCAAATTACTGAAAATTGAGGGTTCAAAGTTTCCTGGCTGGACATTTCCAACCCTGTCAGTGAACTGGAGACACAGTTTGCCTTTACTGATGGAAATCTTCTCTCTGGTGCAATATGGACGTTTCTGCACTTGGTATTTTCTGGTTATTGCCACAGTCTTGAATCCTGAGGATGAAATCAGGCTCTGGGAGCCTTTGCTCTTGAGGTCTTGGAGAGATCCAGCATCTTTCCACGCTCCTGTAGGGAACTGAACCTATGAAAAAAACCAGATGGGGCTTCTCTCCAGTGAAAATAGCCTTTGATAAACTGTCCCTTCAGAAGGTCTCCAAGAATTGATTTTCTTCCAGCCTGATCTGTTCTCCTGGGCTTCTTTAGCAGTGGAATTCCAAGGAAATCCAAGGTAGGATGCTGTAATTCCCCACCCATTAGCTGGGATTAATGGTGGGAGCTGTGTTACACAGCACATTAAATCACAAATGGATCAAAATAACGAGCCACCATCCCTTAAGGCACCAGGGGGTAGAGCTGAGGCACAGCCTCAATCTTAATTCCCTTTCTTATTTTTAAAAAAACATCATTTGCTAAACTCTTTGTTTGTTTGATTCATTTTAGCTCTTTCCTTTCCGTCCCTTCCTGCACATTTATAGATGAGATGCATTTCTGGGCAAATTTAGAACAGTGTGATGTTGTGGGAAATTAATTAATACTGATAATTATTGGTGGATTCTGTAGGTGAAACACATATAACAAAGGAGATTAAAGTGAAGAGATTCTACTTAATTCCAGTGTCTGAAGGGAGCTACAGGAAGGATGGAGAGAGACTTAACAAGGGATGGAGGGACAGAACAAGAGGGAATGGCTTCAAGCTGACAGGGAATAGGGTTAGATGGGATATTGGGAAGAAATCCTTCCCTGGGAGGGTGGGCAGGCCCTGGCACAGGGTGCCCAGAGCAGCTGTGGTTGCCCCTGGATCCCTGGCAGTGCCCAAGGCCAGGCTGGAGCAGCCTGGGGCAGTGGGAGGTGTCCCTGCCCATGAATGGGATGAGCTGTAAGATGAGCCCATCCCACCCAACCCATTCCAGGATTCTCTGATGATTCCAGATTCTCTCACAAGAATTCTCTGCAGTTTTGTTGCCTTTAAAATCTCCCAGCTCTGGACACGAAAGCTGAGCACAGTTTTCATCCAGGGCTGGGCTTTCCTCGGCTGGTTTTGCTCTTGGTTGTTCAGGGGTGATTTTTTGCCGATGCCATTATTTGTTGACTTGGACTGGGGTTTTTTTTTTGAGCTCTGTGGTGTTCAATGAACTGTCCTCTGTGAGATGGAGATCCCTGGCACTGAAGGGATAATCATTTAGTGACAGCAAAGGACAATAAGGTTGCAGAGCAGAGAGAGTGAAAGATCCCCATCCCCAAAGTGGCAGAGCAGGGACAATCCCTCGCTCAGCCTCGGCTGGCTGGCAGGGAATTGTCTGACTGGGGAGCAGCCTGCTTGGTCCAGGGGGAATCCAGCAGCTCCAAGGAAAATATCCACCCCATCCTGGGTCTGGAATAGTTTGGGTGACAACAAAACCTCCCACAACAGAGCTGGGAGGACTCTGCAAATGAGTCTGCAGGTGCCCAAAGCTGAAGAAAGGGAGAACAAGTGACCACGAGGTGACAGGGTGAGGATTCATCTGACATCACGTAGGAATCTGGCCCAGAGGCAGGCTCCAGCTCTGGAGAACAGCTCCTCAAACATAACCCCATCCCTGCCTCCCTGCAGCCCTTGCATCTGTTATTATCCTCCTTCAAACTTCCACCACGAATGGAAAAGACATCTCCCAGCCACAGTGACCCCAGAGCAGCAGGAGGACACGGAGGGGCTCACTTTGGTGGAGCTTTGTGTGCCTGTGGAAGTCAAACCTGCCTTCTCCAGCAGCTGCAGAGGAGCCTCAGGGCCTGCACACACATTTCCTCCTGGAGAAACGACCTGAAACCAAGTGAGGACAGGAGGAGGCTGATCCAGAGCCAGGGAGAGGTTTAACCCTTCCTCCAGGCAGGCTCTGGAGCCAGCAGGACGTGGATAAAACATCCAAAACCATCTCTAAAACATCCCTGTGGGGAGGGAACGGCATCCAAAGGACAAGGACCTGTCCTGGAGGACAGTTCTACACGTGCAGATGCAAGGTCAAGGGAGCAGCTGGAGGAGAATGTGAAGCCCTGAGGACAGGGCTTGAGGCAGCTCTGAGGACAGGCAGGGGCAGGGCCTTGGCCCCGGCCTCAGACAGGGCCAAACAGCTCCTCTGCATTGTTTGGGTTATTTTTATCTCCACTTTGGTGCCTCTAAAGGAAGGCTGAACACCCCTGCTGTCAGAGGAGCCGAGAGCTGCTTCTGCCTTCTTTAGTCTGTGCAAATTCCCAGATGAACAAGAGAAACAGGGCTTTGGGAAGGGGGTCCCGTGGGAAAAGCAGCCTCCAGGAGCTCTGTCCCTGTGTTCCCTTTCTCTGTGGGGCTGCAGCACACAGGAGAGGGAGGTTGGGTGCTGTGGGTGACCATGAGGCCAAGGGTCCCTGTCCTGGTGGGCATTGGAGTGGCCGTGTCCTGCTGTCCCCTCTGGGACTCTGGGTGGGTTCCCAGGGGATGGCGAGCCCGATTTGGGGCCCACGATCTCCTCCTGCCAGGGAAACTGGCTCCTGATCCAGGCAGGCAGATGGGGCAGAGCCTTGAAAGCATTCCCGAGGGCATCAGAGCTGGAGGGAGGGGAGCTGGGGGGGGGGGGGGCTGGGAGGGAGCAGAGCCCAAGGAGCCGGGATTGAGCCAGGGAGCAGCGGGAGGAGGCCGGCAGGAGGATGGATGGCCTGGCACCCCCCCTCTCCTTCCAGCATCCCTGCATCCCTCCCACGGCAGCATCACACCCTCCCTCCTGCAGCTGCCTGCGCCTGCAGAGGCCTCTGCTTCCTCCTCCTCCTCCTCCTCCTGCCTGATCGCCCAGCCGCGAATTAACGGGAATGGTGCCTTACCTTGCCTGCTTGGGCTCCGGGGGTCGTGGAGCCTTTGGGACCCCGGGCCAAGGTCTCTGCGTTGTCCTGGCATTCTTGGTGGCAGGGACGGCGCCCAGGCTGGCAGGGATGCAGCAGGGATGGTGCCCAGGCTGGCAGAGATGCAGCAGGTTGCAGACACACGGCAGAGGTGCAGCAGGGACAGTGCCCAGCCCTGCAGAGGTGCAGCAGGGACGGTGCCCAGCCCTGCAGAGGTGCAGCAGGGACGGTGCCCAGCCCTGCAGAGGTGCAGCAGGTTGCAGACACACGGCAGACACCGTGGGGAGCACGGGCACCGGGGGCAGGCTGGCGGCGGCACCGCCGCTGCGGGGACACGCACGGAGGTCGCCGGCAATAAAATTCGGTCCCGGCTCCCGTGTTCCCTGCTCGTTTCCTTGTGCCTGACTGCAGCACAGCCCTGCTGCCTGCTGCCAGAACAGCTGGCTGCCAGCGCTGCACGCGGTGATCGATATGTTTGGCTTTTCATCCATCGGGTGCATCTGCTGTCACGCTCTCGGGATGGCAATGAGATGGGAGGGCAGGTCTGAACTTTGCTCTCGTGTCACTCACCGTCTGTGGCCTGAATGCAGAGTCCAGGCAGGCTCCTGCTGCTCACCTGGCCCTCTGGAGAGCGGGGTTCATCACAGCCCCTCCTTGTCTCTCCCCCCAAAAAGAGCCGGGCTTAGGATCCGAGAAATCCGCCCAGCAGCCGGGCACTCTCCTCCACAGACAGACACGGCTCGGGAGTGAAAGCCAGAGGAAAAACAGAGTTCCCAGTTTGTTTACTACCTCTTGGCACACATCCATGCCCAGCTTTTTATATCCCACTGCCAGGCTCGGCAGCCTGGGTGAGCAGGATGAGCTCCGGGGGGACCATCCCGGGACCCTGCGGGCTGAGAGCTGCGGGGGGAGCTGCTGCCTGCACGGGAAATTCCTGATTGCAAATAGGAATTACAATTGTGCGCGTGCTGGGGTGGGATAAGGGATTTCAGCCCAAGCTGCTCTGGAAAAAGCTCTTCCCTGGGTTGCTGAGCTGCCATGGGAAGCAAAGCTGACGTCATTTCTGAGCAGGGAAATTTGTGGAGGTTTCTGGATAGCGGAAGGAGAGGAAGGCTAATCCAGAAGTACTGATATGCAGGATGAGTTTTAGATGTAAAAGGAGGTGTTTTGGCAAAGACCTTCATTCCCTGGGTCAAGGGGCAGCCAGTTAAAAAACCCCACAATTCTGTGACTCTTTTGTACCTGACAGTAGGGAAAACGTGACCATAATGCTGTTTTCAGCTAGAAGGTAACTCCAAAATAAGTAAGCATAAAAGGAAAGAAAGAAAAATGAAACACTCATTAACCTAAAAGCAGTTTCACCAAGGATTGACTCCAGCCCTCCACAAAGCCCCACTGCTTGTGCTGGGTGTGACAAGGGACAATGTCACCCCCGTTAGGTGACAGTGCCAGCATGTGAGTGGCTCCAGGTGCCCCAGCCAGGCAGGACGAGTGGGAATTCTCTTTCCAGGAATCACAGGAATAATTTCAAGCCAAGGTTGGCCAACCCATGGTATCTCATGGTGGAGGTTTTGGTTGGGGTGTGCTCGAGGTTATCGATTCACATTCAGAGAAGTTACTGAAATAAAGGGAGGAAAGAATGTGGGAGCTGGAAGGAAAGAGGGTTAATCCAAAGAGCCAGCTTGCCTGGGATGGGGATGGCCTGGATCCTGCAGCACACAGGGCTGGAAGCTGCAGAGCCATGCTGGCCGTGGGTGTGTGTGGCACCAGCAGGAACAGTGGCACAGACACCGTGCAGGGAGGCGCCTGCACGTGTCAGCTCGTTCCTCGCTGTGTCTGCATTCCCCTCCTTTCCTTCTTTACCAGGAACAAGGAAAAAATATCCTTGAGGCCCCTTTTAAAGTGTCTCCAGCATCCAAGTGATGCTTTAACAGCGGCCTCCAGAGCAAGTTTACAGGTCAAGTGTGGCCAAAGCATTTCCAGGGGCCCAGCACAGGCAGGAGCTGGAGCTGCTGCAGAGCCCAGAGGAGGCTCCAGGATGAGCAGAGGATGGAGCAGCTCTGCTGGCAGGAAAGGCTGGCACAGCTGGCATTGCTCACCTGGGCAGGAGAAGCTTTGGGCTGAGCTCAGGGTGGCCTTGCAGGGCCTGAAGGAGCTGCAGGAAATGGAGAGAGAGAATTGACAAGGGATGGAGGGACAGGACACAGGGAATGGCTTCACACAGGGCAGGGATTGGATGGATGGGATATTGGGAATTAGGGATTGTTCCCTGGCAGGGTGGGCAGGCCCTGGCAGAGCTGTGGCTGCCCCTGGATCCCTGGCAGTGCCCAAGGCCAGGCTGGACAGGGCTGGGAGCAGTCTGGCACAGTGGGAGGTGTCCCTGCCGTGCCAGGGGTGGAAGGTTGGGATGAGACGGGGTTTGAGGTCCCTTCCAGCCCATCCTGGGAGGATTTTATGACTCTGGGATGTGTCCAAGGTGACACAGAGGGAAATCCCACAGGGACAGGAACAGCTGCCTCCCTCCATCCTGCCTGGCCTTGGAATGATGACAAATCCCAAATCTTGGGGTGGAAATGCCCCTGTGGGGTTTGCTGTAGGGCCAGGTGTGTTTGAGGCACCACAAGGTCTTGGGTTGGAGAACTCCTGGGAGAGAAGAGATTTGGGATCCTAGGACAGGAGGGATTTGGGATCCTGGGAGAGGAGGGACTTAGGATTCTGGGAGAGGAGGGATTTGGGCTCCTAGGACAGGAGGGATTTGGGATCCTGGGAGAGGAGGGATTTGGGATCCTGGGAGAGAAGGGATTTGGGATCCTGGGAGAGGAGGGATTTGGGTTCCTAGGACAGGAGGGATTTGGGATCCTGGGAGAGGAGGGATTTGGGTTCCTAGGACAGGAGGGACTTGGGATCCTGGGAGAGGAGAGATTTGGGGAACTCCTGGGACAGGAGGGATTTGGGGTCCTGGGAGAGGATGGAATCAGGCTCTGCAATGGCTCCCAGCAGTCCTGCAGCCCATGAAGGGTTTGTTAAGGGTTTGTTCCTGTTCCTCACAGCCATTCTAAGAGCAGTGCCTGGCACTCTTAGAACTGCTCTTAAAACATTACCATATTTATAAGTAATGCCCTAATTTGAAGGGATATCGAGTTCTTTTGGATGTAAGTAGTTATTAATTACAATGCAACAGGAAAATTCATTAGGGAATAGAATCAAACTTTCAATTAATGTCATTTTTATCCGGGAACATTAGATGAGCTGTTTTTTTTTTTTTTTTTTTCTCCTTGCCTTTAACAAGGATCTGGAAACATTTGCTAATTTCCAACTATTATAGTTCCTTCTATGAAATAATGTGAGCTCTCATTTGCATATAAGAAAACATTTTCTGTATTCACTGTGACTCTGAGCTGCCCTATTTATATCAGGAAACTGAGCTGAAGACTCCCTGTGCATTTCAAGGCGAGGCTTTTCTCATGCAGAAGAGCTGAACATTTTCCAGGCCCACAGTGAATTCGGGGTGTTATTTTGGGGGGCTCTAACCCCGGGCTCTGCACGTGGCTTAGCAGAGGGGCTGAGAACAAGCTCAGGGATTTTTTTTTTTTTTTTTTGCTGAGTGTTCCACAAACATTTCCCTTGGTCTCTTTCTGAAGTGCTCTCTGCACTTCTTGTTCCAAATCTTTTACTTTCAATTTCGTTTTCAGTCTCAAAGCCAAACCTGCTTGGTACAACAAAGAGCCTGCAGGAGCCAGGTGTGAAATCCTTATCACCTCAAACCGAGCAGATCAGGCACCTCCAGACTCTTTCGGTGGGGAACTTATTTTCCCTTCTGATCTGGGAACGTTTTCAGGTTCAGGCTTGGATTTGTTCTGGTGTTTCTATACTTAAGAGGCCATTCCACAGCACCCCTAGGTCCATGGAAAATGGATCTTTAGTGCAGAGGACTGAACCTGTGCTGCTCCATGTCCGTCTGAGCTCTGAAAGCTGATTTTGGTTTTATCTGTGTTCTTCTGATGAGCCCTGAACAGCCACAGGAAAAAGAAATAAAGCTTGCAAAGACTCCCTTTGCTCATTCCTTCACATCCTTTGTCTCCCAGGTTTCCATTTTTGCGGTTGCTACAAGCATCAGATAAATCAGCTGAAAAAAAAGAAAAATTACAAGCAGCAATAGCAGTAATCACCATTCCTTAATGATCTAAATGCTGAGGGCAGGGCAAGGCAGATAATTAATTTCAATTTTTAAAGCAGAAAAATCCATCAATGTTTCAATTGATCCCAGCCAGTTTTATTTTGATTTTATATGACAAAACAAGTTTCATATCCTTGAAAAACAACTTTATTATGGTTAATTTCATGTTGAGCTTTTTCCAATGATAAAAAAAATTAACAGTTCAAAAAATCCTTCTTCCCTTGCCCCATTATGTTATGAGGAGAGAAGCCCCAGGCCATGGGATAAATGAGAAAACAAAGAGGCTTTGGGTAAGGCTCCTGTTGGAAAGCAGGGATGGGGATTTCTCAGAGAGAAATTTCCCTTTCTGACCCAACCTCTGGATATCCAAGGCTGGAGTTCAGGGGTCAGAGCCATTCCCCTTTCCCAGCTGGGGCATTAAAATGAGCTCACAAAGAGAGCCCCAGGATGGCCCCGACCCTGGCAGAGTGTCCCTGACCCAGGATCTGCAGGGACAGGGGGAATGTCCCCTCCTGGGGTTCCTGGAGCAGCAGGGACAGGGGGAATGTCCCCTTGGTGTCCCTGGAGCTGCAGGGACAGGGGGAATGTCCCCTCTGTGTCCCAGGAGCTGCAGGGACAGGGGGAATGTCCCCTCCTGGAGTTCCTGGAGCATCAGGGACAGGGGGAATGTCCCCTCTGTGTCCCTGGAGCAGCAGGGACAGGGGGAATGTCCCCTCGGTGTCCCTGGAGCTGCAGGGACAGGGGGAATGTCCCCTTCTGGGGTTTCTGGAGCTGCAGGGACAGGGGGAATGTCCCCTTGGTGTCCCTGGAGCTGCAGGGACAGAGGGAATGTCCCCTCGGTGTCCCAGGAGCTGCAGGGACAGGGGAATGTCCCCTCCTGGGCTTCCTGGATATCTGCCATCCCCAGTCCAGCTCCCCCGGGCTGGGGTGGTGCTGCAGCATCCCCAGAGCTCGGGGGATCTGTAGGACTGCAGGCAGCTCCCTCCTGTCCCCTCTCCTCCTGTCCCCTCTCCTCCTGTCCCTTTCCCTGCCCTTCAGCTTCACTCCAGTCCCTTCTCCTCCTCTCCCCGGGCCAGCCTGTTCCAGGCTTTTGTTCCTTTGCTGGATGGAAACTTCCTTCAGTTTTCCACTCGGAATTTATTCATGGCTAGTGCCTACTTTTTGTTCTTGTGCCAAGTTTGTCTGTTAGATCTTCTCCCTCCCCAGCACTTTCCCTGCCCACATTTATTTATAGAAAGCAATCTTTGCCTTTTTTTTTTTCTTTCTCTCTTTTCTTCCTATTTTTTTTTTTTCTCCACAGAAGCCTTTAAGCTCTTCCTTAGCAGAGCAAAGCCTGGCTTTAGGGCAGTAGTCCAGCCTTGCTCTGGACCCACATTTCAGAGCTGTGCTCCTCAGCTCTGGCGGTTCCTTGGGGCCAGCAGGAGTTGTCAGCAGCTTGTTTTTCTTGGTGAGCCCCAGCAGAGCCTTTCAGCTGTCTCTGAGCCCCGTGTGTTTTTCTTGTCAGTGTAATGTGCTTAGTAACAACACCTACCACTTTTCCATGTCACACTCTGCACTCCTCCGTCAGCTACACGGTGACTGGCACAGCAACACAAAGAAATTGCATTTAACCAGCAAGGGAAAACGTTGCTTTCCTAAATAACCTTTGCCTCCTCCAGGTACCTCTGCAGGCCACGGGATTCCAGAGCTTTGGTGACTCACAGCTCTCCCACCTGGCAATTATTAGCTCAAAACAATTCCTGAAGCCTTAAACAAACCTTTTTTTTTTTTTTTGGGGGTGCAGGAACCTCAGTGACATCTTGCCAGTGAGTGCAGGTCTGCTGGAGTCACTGCTGCTTGGGAAAAATGCCGTGGCTTGAAGTGAGAAAAGTATAAATAGAGATTTTAATATGAGCCAGTAATACATCACTGCTATTTTACAGACCAGGAGGGATAATATATTGTGATAATATAATAACAGTTCCTGGGGAAAGTGTATTTTTGGATGAAAAGTGAGAAGGGAAAAAAAAAAAAAGTGTTTTGAGAATTGAAAAATGTTTCAAGTTTTCGAAACACGGAACCCAACAGGAGGATATTTCAAAAGGAATTCAGTTGTTCAAGGGAAATGTTTGTTCCCTTCGAAAAGATTATTTCCCTTCCAACACTGGTTTTGGGCAGCCCTGTCCAGCTGCTTGTGGCTGAAAGGAAAAGCAAAGGAGGCTCTGGAAGGAGAGCTGGGCTGGCCTCAAGCATGGCACAGCCTGGGGATGCTCCTGTTCCCAGCTGCCTGTGGCAATATTCCCATTTTTATGCTAAAACTCCACCTCTGGAGCATCCCTGGCTGTTGTGCTCCCAGCTGGGCACTGCTGGGACATGGACCACGCTCTCCTGGAGCTGGGGAGCTCAAGGGTCTTGCAGCTTTTGGCGTTTTTTCCTAGAAACGCAGGACTGGGGAGAGTTTGGGAAATTCTGGGAGCCAAACTGGCCTTGAAAAGCTGGGAAGTGGCAGCACAGTGGGCAGGGAGGGGGTGGGGGAGAGTTCAGAGCCTTCCCAGTCAGCCAGGGATGGCAAGGGAGAGCTGAGAGCACATCCCAGTGAATCCACACGGGACAGGGGGCACAGGCTGCACACAGAGCAAAGCCAGGGGAGGTTCTCTCTCTCCAGGCCCTGGAATGTCTCGTGGCACAAAGCCTGGACAGCCTGGGAGCTTTTTCCATGAATCCAGGATGGGCCAGCAGTGCAGGATGCAAAGTGGCACCCAGATAATCAGCCTTAATTCCTGCTTAGCCCTAAATACCATTTTGGCAAAGGGGAGGTAAAATGTAGCTTCTGACTCAAGCCAGTGGAACACTGGGAGATGTTAGCACAGAGATTTCAATACTCAACTAATTAAAAAAAAAAAAAAGCATCTCTCCCACTCTCAGGGGATTTGATTCCTTTTTTTTTTTAGGCAGGCTGGAGGTACCACAGCATTTCCAGATGATGTAATTAACCTGACCTATTTGGTGGCTCCACATTAATGTTTCTTTGTGATGGATTTACAATAAAGCCTCATTATTAAGGACTTCAAAACAAGATTTATTAGCATTATCTTGTTTCTCCCCATTCATTATTCCCTTCTCCTCAGCTGGAAGTGAGTCAGGACCCCCGGGCACTTTCCCTATGGCTCCCAGAGATCTGGAGGAGACTGATGGGCCTGACCTCTGTGCTTTGCAATTTTCTGCCTGGCACAGTGGCTGCAGAGCTCTCAGCACTCCAGAGTTGCACCAGGTTTATGTAATCCACCCAAAGAGCTGGAGCCAGGTGGGCAGAGGGCCGGGAATTCTGCAGCTGGTACAGATTGTTCTCCATGGGCATCTTCCTTCTGGTGCTGCCTTGAGAGGCTGAGCTGGAGCAGAGGCTGGGCAGAGTTACAGAATGAAACAGGGATTTGTTAAAAGGACCTCCTCCATGGATCCACCTTGGGCAGCACCAGAGCCCAGCCAGGGCTGCACCCAAGAGGAACCAAAATGGTCCCAAAATGCACGAGCGCTCCCGGGGGCTCTCACTGGGATCAGCTCTGCTCCATTTGCACCTTGCAGTTCATTGTCCCATTCCAGCTCCAGCCCATGCACTCCCATCCTGCTTGTTTTTCTCTCTCCAGCCCACGCTGTTTGTGCTCCTGGGCCTGAGATTTGGATCATTTGTCCTTGGTGCCCAGCTGGAGCAGGAATTGTTTTGTCTCCCTGCTCTGTGCACAGAGCTCAGCATCCCCTATTATGAAGCCCAGACCCACACACTAAAGCAGCACAGAATGTGAAAAATATAAAAACTAAACCCTGAGGCATCACTGGCAGCTCCAAGCCCACAGCCCCCACTGGCTGCAGTGCACTGGAGCATTTTCAAAGGCGCCACGTTGGGCTGGCACCCAGGAGGCTCCGAGGGCAGCGAGAGGTGGTTCATTAATCCCCATTTGTATCGGCAGCAAAAACCTCCCAAATCCCCGGGCTGAGCCCTGCTCTCAGCTGTAAGGGTTTTTTTGGGGGGATTACAATAGGTTTAGAGAGAATTCTGTACCAGAATCAGAGCATAACATTCAAACTTTTTATTTTTTTCCCCTAGAACAAACTGTTACAGAGGGAACTGCAGACAGATTTCTATACCTGATTTTACTTCAAAGGGCAGAGCTCAGCCCAAACCCCACGGCAGGCTTGGTCTCATTGATTGCCAAGGGCAGAACATTCTTAATGCATTGGTATTAAATAAACAGATGGGAAACTAACCCGAGATTTAAATTTCTGTTGATATAATGTCGAAAGGTTATTGACCCAAGGGTGCTGGTGATTGAGTTAAGTGTTCCACATCAATAGCTGTGGCCAGGCCTTTTGTAGGACGCTGAGGAATGGGCTCAATATTTTAAGGCCTGGGTTGGAAGTAAATTTTAAGACCTAACAGCAAATGTGCTTTTTTTTGGTCCACTGGGAACCCATCTTTAGAGAGAGTTTTGTCCCTGATCTCCTCCAGCACAGGGCCCAGCCCTGAGGGCAAGGAAGGGAATGTTCCAGGGGGTGCCAAGGAGCAGATTCAGTCTCTCAGAGCACAGGATGCTGAGCAGGACCAGCAGTGCCACGCACAGCTGCAGTGAAGCAGCAGGAATTGTTCTCCCGGGAGCCTGCAGGGCCCTCCTGGCAGCAAGACATCCCCTGGCCACAGCCATCCCCCAGGGCAGGGCTGTCCTCCCTGTTAGGCTGGGAATGGGAGCTCTTTCTGGCACTGGGCACAGATTTATTGAGGAGATGAGGCGGCCCCCAAGCCCACCCTGCAGTAATTAATTGGCCACTGCCGTAAAGGCAGCAGCAACATTTTGAGAGACATTATCTGCTGTCCTGCTTGGATTAAGAATTCATGAGGGCAGAAATCATTCCACGGGCTTTGTTTTGCCTTAAGTTATACTTTTATACAAATGATCTGAGGGGAGAGGCTGATTAATGACAGGGAGAGAGAGAGCTCAGGAGACAATCCATCTCTCATCTGTCCCACCCTGCAGCCTGCAGGACAGGGCAGTGAGAGCCAAGCAAACGCTCCAGCTCCTGCCTGGTAAAAGTCCTTGATCTCCCAGCCCATGCAGCCAAAGGAGGAGTCTGAATGTGCAGGATCAGCTTCTCAAGGTTGTTTATTTTCCCTTCTCTAGAACATTCTCTCTCTGACCTGCTGAGCTCTGTCCAGCAGCTCGGCCATGGCATTCTGTCTGCCCTCAGGGCAGTGTTCACATTTTATACCAAAAACTCCGTGTGCTGTGTTTACAATAACGTGCCAATGTCTGCCATTGATGTTGGACAGTGTGTCTGTACCTTAAACCAACAGAAAAGTGTCACCAGCACAGCGAGACATGGAGGGCAAGGAGAAGGAGAAGAAGGTCAGGACACGCCCAAATCCCTCCATCTTGTACCTTGAACCCCATTCTAGAAAGCCCCAAAATTCTACTTTTTCACCCTGTGTTAATTCAACCACCACACTACTCAAACCCTTGTGGCTTGTAATTCCTCACACAGAGTTGTCGGTTTTTGCCACGGGCTAAAATGGAAGCCACAGGTGTTTTTGACTTGGTGCCAAGGTCTCCGAGCTCCCTGCCAGGGTCTCCAGCCAGCCAGAGGGATGTGCTGGACTCCGACACTGCCTGGGGCTCTCTCCTGTCCCCTGTGCCTCTTGGATTTGCAATGAACACAGACTTCTGTGAGAAGCTGTCAGAGCTGAGGCCAGAGGACTGAAAGTGTCACCCCCAGCAGCATCTCTGTGCTGCTCAGGGCTGGTGCCACGGCAGGAAGCTGCTGTGCCATGTCCTGAGCACCTGCCCCAGGTATCCACTGGCTTTCCAGGAGTGAGATGGGTGTGATTGCCTTGTCTGTATCCTGCAAACCATTATACAACTGGGTTTTGTGTCACATGCCCCCTCCTTTAAGGTTTCAGCTGTAACCCAGCTTTCCGTGGTGACAGTGGGGGTGGGACAGAGGTGGCAGAAGGGTGACACAGGTGTTTCCCAGATTAATTAGAGCCTTCATGCCAGCATTTGCAAGGCCACATGTGTCTCCCCATCCCTTGCCTGCACGTGGCACTCAGTGCTCGGGGCTGGGGACAAGGTGGGGATCGGGCACAGCTGGGACTCGATGACCCTGAAGGGCTTTTCCAGCCTGAATAATTCTGGGATTCTATAGAATCTCCTGAGCTGGGAGAGACCCACAGGATCATCAAATCCAGCTCCTGGCTCTGCACAGACACCCAACAATCCCACCCTGGGCATCCCCAAAGGCTCCTGGAGCTCTGGCAGCCTCGGGGCCGTGCCCATTCCCTGGGGAGCCTGGGCAGTGCCAGCACCCTCTGGGGGAAGAACCCTTCCCTAAATCCAACCCCAGTCGTTCCCTTGGGTCACCAGAGAGGAGAAAGGACCCCTGAGAGCCTTTCCCTTTGTCTGTGGTCATCTCCAGTGACCAGCCTGGAGCACTGAGTGGAGGTGGCCAGCCCAGCCCAGCCCAGCCCAGCCTGGCCTGGCCTGGAGAGGACCAGCAGGACCACAGAGCCCCTGTTGTAAAAGCAGGTGAACCTGGTGGGAAGAAATGCTGATGTCTGACTCCAGCTCAGAAGGCTGAATGATTTCTTTATTATAACTATGCTAGAATACATTAATATACTATTTAAAGGAGATACTAACACTACAAACCTACTTTTCTAACTCCCATATCTAACTCACAACTTGTGCCCCTCTCTGAGAGTGCAGCCACAGGTGGGTTGGATTGGATTGGATTGGATTGGATTGGATTGGATTGGCCACCAGGCTCAAACAATCCTCACCAGAATCCAACCAAGCAATGACCCCAGGTAAACAATTCTCCAAACACATTCCACATGGGAAAAACAAGGAGCAGAAATAGAAATTTTCTTCTCTTTCTTCTCTCTGTGCTCCTCTATGAACAAATCCTGAGAGAGAGAAGAATGTGCCTGCCACAAGCCCCCTCTGCTCTGGCTGCACAGTGGGCTGCAGAGGAGGAACTCCAGTTCAATGAAGCTCAGAAAACCAGCTTTGGAACAGGGCAAACTGCAGGGACTGCAACTAGACCAGGCTAAAAGCCTCGAGGGAAGGGGCAGGCTGAGCTTAAAGGGTGCAGAACTGAAGGGGAATCACAACATTCCAGAGCTGCAGCCTCTGCCCCACGGAGTGCAAAGGCATTTAGCCACCATTCCAGGGACCTGGAGAAGCAGGACTGGGGATATCAGTATGCAGGAAGGAATCAAAGCAATGAATCTGCTACCAAATGAGAATTGCAAGAACAATTGATTCCAACGGAGGAGCACAGCAAACAAAGCCCAACAAATTTCTTTCTGCAGAGCATTCTTGCTTCCAAAAAGCACCATTTGGAAACTCCATTTCATACAAAAGGGGCAGGGGAGAGTGTGATGGTGTGACCTCAGCTAAGACCTTGGATTTTTGGAGGAGCTGGCAAAAAGTCCATGAGGTTCTTCCCTGTGAGAGCCAGGATGCCCAGAGCAGCTGTGGCTGCCCCTGGATCCCTGGCAGTGCCCAAGGCCAGGCTGGACAGGGCTGGGAGCAGCCTGGGGCAGTGGGAGGTGTGGGATGAGAGATGGGATGGAATGAGAGGAGTTTTAAGGTCCCTTCCTACCCAAACCATTCTGGGATTCTTTGACTTGGGGGGCTGAATGTGGGGTCTGGTTTCTGAGAGATTGAGGTGGGGAAAAAGAGCAGGAGAAAGAGATGGAGGGAGCTTCACCAGCCCTGAGAGAGGAAGGGCCAAGCTGCAGGGCAGACAGCAAGAGGAGGGCTGTAAAATGATGAGGGGAGAAAAAGAAGGGGAGAAATGATGAGGGGAGAGAGAAAGGAGATGATCCCACAAACCAGAGCCAGGAAATGTTTACTGCAAAGGGCTGAGTGCTGGCCAGGGCCTGCAGACACACTGTGAGAGCAGGGCAGCAGGGACAGGGGTGGTGGGAAGGTCTCACAGCTTCCAAAACCTCACAAACTGGGAACCCACCTTACCCTTCAGGCCGGTGAGAAATGCTGCATCATCTCCATCCTAACGGGGACAGGGCAGCTGCTGCTCCTCACACGGGGTGGCTGAATTGCCTACAAAACAGGATAATCAAAAGTGATCTTTGCAGCTCGGAGGCAGCAGCTGAACGACCACAAGGGAAGCCAAAGGCAGATATTAGCTCTCTGATTTAAAATTAAAACAATTGATCAATTGTCCTTGCTGGAATTAATAGCAAAACAAATAGGCCTGCAATATTAAACTGAAATTCACTGCCTGGGTCTGGCTGGATCCAAATGTATGGGGTCTCTCAGGACAGTGCTGGATATTTATTATGGCTGAATGAATTGGATTTTTTGCACATAAAATGCAGATATTGGGCAATTTGAAAAGTAAAGGTCATTCTGTAAAGGATGGGGGGGGGGGGGGTTTGATTCATTTTTTTGAAGTGTGTGAATTTGGAGTTTCCAGAGCTGGTCAAGCTCAGTGCAGCAGAGGGCACAGTCGGGAATGGCAGCGGGGTCCGGAGGGAAGGACGTGGGATTTCAGTCATTTTTATGCTGCAGTTAAAGAAACTGCTTCTGTGCTCTGGCTGAGGAGAGGGGGCTCTGGTGTGGGGTGGGATCAGCTCCTCATGGGCTCGGCCTGAGCCCTGGTGGCAGAATCGTTTGGGATTTGGGATGGAATGGGGATTGAGTTTCCCCTCCTGGTGCCTGGGTGAGCCTGTGCTCCCTGGGGGCTCGGGGTTACCTGGCCTGAGCTCACCTGGGACGGCAAAGGCACAACAAAGGGGACGTGGCCAAACACTGCTGAGCACTGCAAAGGGGCAGAGAGGAACCCCAGCACCCCAGAATCCCAGGCTGCTCTGGGTTAGAGGGACCTCAAATCCCCCCCAGTGCCACCCCTGCCATGGCAGGGACACCTCCCACTGCCCCAGGCTGCTCCCAGCCCTGCCCAGCCTGGCCTTGGGCACTGCCAGGGATCCAGGGGCAGCCACAGCTGCTCTGGGAATTGCATCCCAGCCCCTCCCCACCCTCACAGGGGAGAATTTGTCCCCAATATCCCATCTCACCCTGCCCTCTGGCAGTGGGGAGCATTCCCTGTGTCCTGTGCCTCCTGGGGAAATACGGAGCTCACGGGGGCCATGGCACCAAAATGCCTTTTTTGGAGAGAACAGCAATGGGAACCTCAGGGAAATGTTTGGATCCGGTGGAATAAAAAGCAGCAGAATGTCCCTGCAGAGCCTTTGAATGAAAGCAGACAAGGAGGAATGAACGAGCCAGGCCTGGCTCATTCCGTGTGCAATTCCCTGTGGGATTTAACCCCTCCTTGCATCCTCCTCCCAGCCAGGTGTGCAGTGTGCTTCTCACAGGGCTGCAGCGCCTGGAGCTGTCCCTGGGCTGGATTTCCCAGGATGTGGGTGCAGAGCAGGGCTCCAGCAGGGGCTGAGGGCTGGGCTGGGCTTCCAGCCTGGAATCAGCTCCTCACTTCCACTTGGGAGACTTTTGGTCTGTGTTTAACAATGTGTTTCATTGCAAATTCCCTGTTTGTCTTTAAATGACAATTGAAAGATGTTTCATAATGAGCTAGCTCTGAATGAAAATACAAATGACTTCCCCTGAAGGACCTTGATATAAAACATTTCATCTGGAGTGCAGGGAATCGCTTATTTGCTTTTCTTTGCCTTAAACAGATCAGCAAAATGAAGATGAGTTAATAAAATGCTTTTGATTCTGCCATTTTTTTACATAAAAAATTCTGGCACTTGCGAAATGCTGCAAATACCCCAACTCCACTGCATTTAACAAAGACAATTCCTAGGGATTTTTCAATTCCAGATGCATTTCCTCCTTCCTGCTCCTCAACTCCATAAATCCAGTGCCTTTTCCATCTCTCAGAGCTCCCTCTTGGTGACTTGGAAGAGTCTCAGGGATGAATTTTCCCTGTGTGCCATGGGAAGAGAAGTGGCTTTGCCATGCAGGACAAGTTTTGAGCTGCACCCACCCATAAATCAGCAGAGAACTCTGAGCTGGGGCAGATGTGGGGCCGTGGTTCCCCTGGCTGAACGTGCATTTCTCTGGCAGAGGGAAGGGGATCAGCCTCACACCACTATAATAAATCAGGTGCCCCTTTTTTATCACCCTGACTGTGCCTGGCTCCTAAAGCAGCTTTTTGAGACAGAATTTTATAAACAGAGCCTGGATCTCATCTGAAGGGGGGAGAATCTGGAAAGCACCAGAACTGGGGGGGAATACTTCACCAAGGGGGCTCCTAATTGGGGAGTTCTCATCAGATATGCTAATTTACAGAATCTACAAAAATTGTACATCTTTGGTGTTCTTCACCTGACAAATTTGTGCATATAAGTGTACCCCTTTTTATCACCCTGTGTCTGAATCCTGTTTCTAGGACCAGAGAAAAAGGCACCAGGGAAGGCAGAGGGTGTTACACTATGACACAAAATAACTCACACACGGACGCCAGATGTAAAAGAGGGAAGAAAAGAACTAAAAAATAAGATTTTATTTTCTAGCTCCACTATATATAGAATAACAAAAGTGACAGTGGATTGGAGGGTGAAATTGCCACCTCTCCAACCACACTTGTCAAAACCAACAATCTGTCAATTCTCTCTACTTACAAAGAAGAATACAAAACAATCATTATTTACATGAAGAGTGTAAGAAAATTCAGTAAAAATATATAAACATCAGAAAACATAGAAAACTTTTAGAAGAACTTTAAAACTCAAAAAACCCAAACAACACAGAGGGTGCTGTGCCCTGCAGTGACCTTGGGAAGGAGAATGAACTTCTCCTCCATCCCAGAGCCCCCAGGAGGAGAGGACACCTGAGACTGGAGAGGCAGCAGCAATGATTGCTCTTTAGCTCCCAGTCCACACCCAGCACCTCAGGGCAGCACATCAAATATTCAGTGCAACGCTTCAAAGCTCGCTGCGCTCCTCGCGGGAAGCTCAGCAGCATCGCCAGGCTGTCCTCGGGCCACCAGGGCTGGAGAGCTGTGCTGGGAGCTGGCTCTTCCCAGCCCTGCAGCTGGAGCTGTGCTGGATCAGCATTTCAGGCACTGCCGGGAGCCACAGGGACCACACCGACTCCTCAGCCTGGAATTTTGCATAAAAACTTTCCCTGCGACTCTGCAGCGCTGCTCTGCAAGGGTATCTTACCAATGTTCGTCCACAGCAGGCTGGAGAGGGACTTTGCACAAGGGCCTGGAGGGACAGGACAAAGGGAAGCATCTTTAGGCTGAAGGAAGGCAGATTTAGATGGGAGATTGGGAAAAAAATTCCTCCCTGTGAGGTGGGCAGGCCCTGGCACAGGTGCCCAGAGCAGCTGTGGCTGCCCCTGGACCCCTGGCAGTGCCCAAGGCCAGGTTGGACACTGGGGCTGGGAGCACCTGGGACAGTGGGAGCTGTCCCTGCCATGGCAGGAGTGGCACTGGATAATCTTTACCATCCCCTCCAACCCAACCCATTCTGGGATTCTGTGATCTGCATTTGATTTAAAGGTTTCACCTGATGGACACTTGACACCATGCCCAGATTATTTATTCCAGCTGGGAGCTGTGGGGTATTCTCAGCTCAGTCAGAGAGAAAGAGAAAGGTTTATTAACCAGGCGAGAGCCTGGGAAGCAGTTGGGAAAGAATGTAAATAATTCTCTAATCTACCTTGTTGTTCACATTGTTTATAGATATGTTCTGTCACTGTGCATCATTCACTGCCCACCAATGGTGTGGGATGTTTTTACTCTAAGACCAATGAAATTAGTCCACACGATGTTCTCTATATATAGAGCGGTGCATTTGAAATAAATCGGAGCTCATTCTCTTTGCCTTCTAACTTGGAGTTCTTCTGCTCCCGTCCTGCTCAACAGCGACAGGGAGCCCCCTTCACTCGGGTCTATCTGCACCACCCTTGTAGGAACAGGTCTGCTCCAGGCTCAGCTCCTCTTTCTGGGCAGCCTTCCCCTGCCTGACAAAGCCCCATCCCAATTCCCCATCTCTCCTCTCGAGGCAGGAGTCTGGAGATTGTATTTATCCCCCAGAAAACCTTCTCCTTTGATAAATTCAGTGATTTGGCTCCCATTTCTCAGCAGAATTGTGTCCTCCTGGGTGCTCTCAGACCAGGTTGTGCCTCTCCACACCAACAGAATGTGCTGGGCTGTGCTGCCCAGGACCCTTTGCCAAGGGAGGGACTGGGATGGAGCAGGACGTTGCTGCTTCTCTCCTCTCTCCTCTCTCCTCTCTCCTCTCTCCTCTCTTGTTGTGCTCAAGTCACTCTTCTACCATCAATGAAATTCACGGGGTTTTTGGAGAATTGGTGTGATTTCTCATATGTAAGTTAAATTTATGAGAGGAAGAAACTATTATGGGATATAAACTATTGAGGGAATGGATTTGTCTACTCAGAGCAATCTGGTTTCACTATAAATTGCCTAAATGGACAGGAAGGAGCTGTTACACAGCACCTTTGGAATGATTTTTCCCTCTTCTGCTTTGGGACTTGTGTAAGCAAAATGCCGTTCCAAGGTGTAAGGAGGAGACATTAAATAAATAAAGCACCAATTGCCAAGATCTGGAGATTGAAAGTGTTTACACAAAATAACTCAAAAGCTCTCCAGGGGCTGACTTGCACAGCCTGGCAGAGCTGAGCTGGAGGGAACTCTGATATTCCAGAACACTCAGGTAACATTTTTCAGGACAACTTGTGCTGATGGGCTTTAGACAAGAGTGTTTAAAGGCTGTCCTGAGAATGTCCCCCAGGATTTGGCACCAAAGGCCAGGCTGGATGGAGCTGGGGGCAGCCTGGGAGAGTGGGAGGTGTCCCTGCCCATGGCAGGGGCTGGAATGTGCTGTCTTTAAGGTCTCTTCCCACCCAAACCATTCAGTGACTCTGTGGTTCTCTGAAAGACCGTGCCAGGAATGGTTGCACACATCTGGACACATCTGGGGAGTTTGGAATCGCAGGCAGGGCAGCCTCACACTCAGAGCCCTGCTGTGTTTTATATGCACAGCACTCAGAATTCAGTGCATTGAATTGAAAGGTCTAATTTTCCAAAAATGTTAAAATGCTAGGGAATTCGTAGCAGAAATGGGACTTGCCTGAGGCACAGGGAGAGCTCGGGCTGGATCAGTGGATTCCTGTGAAGAAAGGTTTCATGGTGATGAGCTGACGTCACCCCAGGAACAGTCTGGCATAAAATCTGGCACTGCTGCTGTTTGTTGACCACGGGATGGGCTGTCCTGCACCTCTCTTGCACTGCAGCATCTTCCTGAACCACCACCAGCTCTGTGGAGGCAGGGAAAGCTTCTCTTAGAGCGCTGCAAGGGATGGAGGAGATTTAAACAGGGCTCCTATGCCCAAAATGCAATATATGGATGAGCTGGGGTCTGCCTGTGGAGCCCAGCTGTACAGCCTGGGTGACCTCCTGATGTCAGGGACAGCAATCCATCCAGCAAGGTTAAAGGACTGGATTTAGATTAATTCCAGAGCTTGTCCAATAAGATAAAGCAGTGTGAGGAAGGTAAATATTTGCAGCTTTATTTACTGGGAGATTAATGTAATTGGTTTGGATTCCTTCACATCCTCCAGCCTCTTCATAAACACTGCACACTGTTAAATGCTGCAATAATGAAGGCATTTTGTCTTCATCATACCGGAGGGCAAGAGGCAGGGGAGAGCTATTCTTGCAAAATATTAGCCCAGTTTTGCACACCCCGGAGGATCTATTAATTTAGGTTAGAGTCTCTGCAAGGGCTGAGCTCAGTGAGCAGGGGAAGCTTTCCATAACCCCACCTCCACCTCCTCTGGGGCTTTTTCCCCCTTTCTTCCATTTTTTCAATTTTTTTTTTCCATGCAGCCAGTGCAGAACCCGGGCATGGAGTAACCCAGAGTGATCCAGTTTGTCTGGATTCCCTCCCCAGGGGCTGCCAAGTAGGGCTGGGACTGCTTGGAAAATTCCACAGCTCTGTTGTGTGGCATCACTGCTGTGAGATCCTGATCTCCAGGAACTGGGAGGTAAAAGGGAAGGGAGGGACTGATCCCAGTCCAGCCCCAGTAACCAATGCCATTTCCCTCTGCTCCTGCAATGGGACAGCAGAACGTGGCTCTTCTGGCAGAACTTGAGATTTAACCATGGGATGTGCTCAGGTTTGGCTGACAAGGTGGGGTTTGCTCACAGGTTGGACTCGATGATCCTGGAGGGCTTTTCCAGCCTGAATTATTCTGGGATCCTCTTCTCTGGACTCAGCATCACAGGGAACAGAGACCCCTCTGGAGGCCCCCCAGTCCCACCCAGCTCAGGGCAGGCTGATCTTACACTGGCTGTCCAGGCCTGTGGCCAGATGGAGTTAGGATATGACAAGGGAAAAGCTTTTCTGTGTCTAAATGGAATTTAAGTTGCATTTCAGTTTTGTATTCACTTTTTGGTGTCCTTTCACTGAGCACTGAGAGGAGCCTGGATCCATCTCCTTCCCTCACCTCCATCCCTGCTGAGTCTCTACAGCCACAGGGATTTTCTCCCTCCCTTTGTTCAGCCAGGGCAAGGCTCTCCCAGCTTCCTCTGGTGGAGGTGGGAGTGGAAACAGAATTCAGTTCTGAAATTCAGAATATTTGGCTTTCACCCATTGCCTGGGAATCCCAGCTGGGCAATGACCGTGTGTCGTTACTATGACACGAAATAACTCACGCACGCACGCTAAATGTAAAAGAGGGAAAAGAGAGGAAGTTTATTTTTGATCTCGCAACATATAGAATTCCAAAAATTGATAATGGATTGGAGGATTAAATTGCTACTTCTCCAACCACACTGGTCAAACCAACAGTCTATTAATTCTTTCTTCCCACAAAGAAGAATGCAAAACAATCATTATTTACATGAACATGCGTGAGAAACTCCAGTAGAAATATGTAAACATCAGAAGGTATAGAAAACTCTTAGAAGAACTTTAAAACTTTTAAAAGAACAGGGTGACAACCATGGAACAGAAGGCAGCTCCTGCACTGTGCCAGCTGTGGCACCAGGCTGGGCTTGGTCAGATGTCCAGCCCCAAAGTGGATCTGGGCTCTCACCCCTGGCCAAGCTGCACTGCCAGCCCTGGGCCCCAATCCAGGCAAGGGAATCTCTGCAAAATCAACTAAAATCCACCTTTCCGATGTGGGACAGGCCAGGGATGGATCCTGCTCGTGTTTCCCCAGCCCAGCACGCCAGGCCCTAATTACCTGCTGCTTTTCCTCATACCCATCCATCCAAGGGCTGTTTTGGTGCTCAGAGCCTGCTAACGACTTTGGGGACTCTTTTAAAGATCCACTTGTCTGTCTCTCTGCTCGCTGATTTCCTTTCCAGCCTGCAGATGTTCATTAGTGGGGTGTCTCATGGAATCCATACACATTCCTTGATTGTTGTCACCAAAACGACACCGGCCACATCGGCCTGGACAGCAACAACAACAACAACAACAACAACAACAATCCAGGCCTGACGAGCTCTTTAATCTCTTTAGGGTATTGATTAGGAGGTTCTGGCTTGGCTATTGAAGAGCAGAAGTTGTTTGTTGCAAATATCTGATCGTGCATCACCCAGCAGCTCTCGCTGGGGAGAGCAGAGTTATCCCTCTGATTTCCCTCTCTCCTGCATGGGGAAGCCAAGTGCAGGGGATGTGAGGAGTTTGTGGGGCTGGAGGGGATGTGGGGATTTTATAGGGCTGGAGGGGATGTGGGAATTTTCTAGGGCTGGAGGGGATGTGGAGAGTTTGTGGGGCTGGAGGGGATGTGGGGATTTTGTAGGGATAGATGGGATGTGGGGAGTTTGAGCTGGCGGGGGCACAGGGATTTTGTGGGATGGGATGTGGGGATTTCGTAGGGGTGGAGGGGATATGAGGAGCTGCTGGGGCTGAAGGGGATTTGGGGAGTTTTTTGGGGCTGGGGGGGTCACAGGGATCTTGTGGGGCTGGAGGGCTGTTTGCCAAAGGGCAGGGATGTGGGACACCAGTGGAAGCCCCAGCTGGAAGAAGTTCTGGGTCCCCAGGGATCACCACCCTCACCAAACCTCCCACAGTCTCATTTCTGGAACATCTGGCTTTCCCACACTGAAATTGAGCGGATTGTGTCCTTCCAAATTCCAGTCTGGTTAGGAGGCCAGAGAACTCAGAAGGATTTTATTGCTCCAGCAATGCCTGGATGAGATAATTTAGTGACCAAACCAAAACTTTGGACAGATAACATTGTCCAAATGTCACTTTGCCCCTGCCTGTGCCACTGACCGTCCCTGCTGGGAGCAGGGGTAGATGAGGGGCGGGGAGGGGACCCTGCTGTCTCTCAGCAGTGACTTTCAGCTCTGAAAGTCTCTACTCAACCCACAAATGGGTGTCAAGGCACAATCATCACGTTACTATTTCTACAAGCTCCCTGTAGGTGACTCTCCCAACTGCAGTGTGGATCAAAAACATGCCAGAATGTGAACAGAAGGTAATTTTAGGTCTGTGATTTCTTTATAGAGATTAGCATCAAATTTAGATCTGTTGCTGTCAGCACAAACCACCCACCCAGAGACCTGGTTTTCCTGAGGTACTGCAGACAGCACTTCCCTTTTTGGGGACTCTCAGGATGCCCCATTTCCTACTGGCCCTGCTTTGTCTTGGTCAGGAAACTCCTGTGGACCCATCCAGTCCCATCCCACCCCACAGCTCCTCTGGGACAGGAGAGACTCAGGAAAAAAGGCTCATGAAAGCACAGAATTCTCTTTCCCATCTCCTCCCTCCTTCCCCTCTCACAAGGCACTTGGAGATTCCTACAGCTGACATTGCACCTGGACTCTCGTGCCATTACTTGCCTGTCTGATCTGCTTTTACATTCCCTGCACTTCTTTTGCCTTTCTTTATTTTTTTTTCCCTTCCCTGGCAGTGAGTTTCACAGTTTCACCAGGCACTGCTTGAGAAAATGCTTCCTTGGCTGTTCCTCGGGCTCGCTGCAGCCGTCCCTGCCTTGGGTGGCCTCTCACGCCTGCCTGTGACAAAGTGTGAACAATCTGTCTTCACTCCCTCCTCTGTCACTCGCCATTCCAGAGCCCCTGCTCCTGCCTCCCCAGGGCGGGCCATGCAGAGAATTCTCATCCCAATCAACCCCATAAATCACAGCCTCGGAGCTGAGAACCCCATCTGTTACCTGCTGGTGCCACGGAGCTGTGGGGGGCAGACAGACACAGCAGCTGAGCTTTGAAACAGCGTGGGGCTGGGGCAGGGCTGGCAGGTGGGACAGCAGCCCAGCTTGGGACCAGGGATGTGACACAAGGCCACAGAGCCCCAGGTGACACTGCCAGGGGTGTCCCTCCCTGTGGGACATCCCAGGCCTCATCCACAGGGCACAGCTGCCCAAAACTCTGCTGGTGGACAGAGGGAAAGGCAAGGGAGGAGTCTGAAATTATTTATCCTGCTGCCTGGAGAGGCTGCCTGGAGCAGAGGCTGGACAGAGGTAAAGGAATAAAGCAGGGATTTAGGAAAAGGCCTCAAAGGACACACCTTGGGCAGCACAAGAGCCCAGCCAGGGCTGCACCCAGGATGGACTCAGAGTCACGAGTTCTCACACTTTTATGAGTTCTGGTCCATTTCCACACTGGGGTTCACTGCCCAATTCCAGCTCCAGGTGATGCAGTCCCACCCTCCCAGGCTGCTCTCCTCCATTCCCTGCTGTTTGCACTTTTTGGGGCTGGAGCTGCAGCGCTGTCCTTGGTTGTGGGGCTGGGAAAGGATTGTTGTGTGTGCCTGAGCTGTGAGGAGAGCTGGCTGACACTTCATGTGGAGTTCAGAGTTATTTCCCAGTGCAGTGCAGAGCCTGGGAAATATGAAAGCTCAAACTGAAGGCATCAGCACTGCCTCTCAGCAGAGCCCTGTGAGACATCCCCAGCCTCACCCACAGGGCAGAGCTGCCCAAAACTCTGCTGGTGGACAGAGGGAAAGGCAAGGGAGGTGTCTGAATTTGCTTATCCAGTCCTGAAAGCTCAAAGGGAACTTCAGGCACATACTGGGAAATGGTTCCTCTTCAAAGGCAGGAGAAGCAGGGTCGGGGCAGGAGTGTCTGGGCAGCCTCGGTCACCTGGAGGTCAGCAGAGCTGGAGAAGGCACTGCAGGGTGGAGCAGCCCTGGCTGCAGTGTCCAGCCCACTGGGGATGGGCCCTGGGGCTGGGCAGCAGCTCCTGGAGGCCCTTCCAGAGGGGCAAGGATGAGGAAATGGATCTGGGAGCTTGGAGCAGGCAGCACCATCAGACCTGAGCTGCTGGCAGCACCCCGGGCGTGGTGAGGCCCCAGGGCAGGGGATGAGCACCCCAGAGCCTCAAGCCCTGAGTCCCTTCTGGCACTCTTGCCACGTGTGGGTTTGGACACGAGACCCCTCCAGGGCTGGTCTCTGGCCATGGGTTTGTCAGCAGCCTCACCCTCTCCCAGCCTCCAAACCCAGGGATTGCCTTGCCCGTGCTTTCCTTCTCTGGCCTTTCCCTGCCCAAGCCAAAGCAGCTTTTCAATCCCTCCTTCCCCCGGGGGCTGCTGCTGGAAATCAGGGAAGTCCCCAAATGGTTTCTTCCTTACTGAAGTCCTGCTCCTCCCAGTGCTCTGTCGCTCCCAGGGACTGTCCCTGCTCCCAGCACAGCCCTGAGCTCGCTTTCCCTTCTATCTTCCCTTCCCTGAAGCTGGCATGCCTGGGATTTAGCAGGAGATCCAGGAAATTTCATACCAGCAGCTTGCAAAACACTGAATTCACCCTCCGAGTTATTGTGGCTGAGGTCTCCTGAATCACAAAGGAGGTTTTCCTTTCTAAAGGAAAACCACCACGTGATCGACTTAGTAATGGCTTTATCATTCTTTAATTGCTGCTTTTGTTTCTAAACAACAAAAAAAGTATGCAAAGAAGCCAAGAAAAGTATATATTTACATCAAATCAATTGAGATACATGAATGAAAGGAAATGAAGCAATTTACCAGGCAGGAAAGGTTAAGGATGATTACATGGATTAAAATCTGTGCAATCTCTTTGCAGCACTACTCATTCTAGGCTGTGGTTACTGGGACAGAAATAGTCCTGTATTTTATATCTCAAAAAAAAAGGGTTTGAATGCACTAGGTGGAGAAAGCAGAGAGCTGCTGGGAGCTGGCCAAGCCCTCCAGTGGCAGGCACAAAACTTTGGTCACTGGGATCTTTGCTCTTGGCATCTCACAGCTCCTTCCTCCCTCTCCTTTCTGTCTCCTCACCAAAGCTCTCCCAGATCTCCTCCCTCAGTTTTGTCTCCCCCTCAAGCCTTCAGTGCTCCCCCAGGCTGCTCTTTGTGGTGGTTCCAGAGCTCCTCCATATTTCTCCTGGTCTGAAATTTTGAAACAAATGCCATTTTGAATTTAAAAAAAACAAAACCTGAATAAACACCAAAAAACCCCACGCTGATCACAGATCTTTTTCAAAACCTGAAGAGACTTTTGAAGAATTTATGATTATTTACCTTTAAATGTGAGATCTGGATTTGTCCAGTTTGTCAGGGAATCACCATGGAATTTTTTGGGTTGGAAGGGACCTCAAAGCTCATCTCATCCTGCCATGGGCAGGGACACCTCCCACTATCCCAGGTTCTTGCCACTGAAGAAGTCCTGGTGCCAGCCTGGACCTGATGCTCTTGGAGGTTCTTTTCCAGCCTGGATGATGCTGTGATTTCCACACCCACTGCTCGGTGCTGAGATGTTTCCTGCGTTCTGGGAGTGCCTCAGGCGTTCTCCTTTACTACTTCACCTCAAAACAGGACAAATGGAAATGATGCAGGGAAATTCAGGCTTCCCTTTCAGTGGAGAGAAGTTCACACATTTCAGCGAGGAGATTTCAGAAGTGCAAATGTTCCTGTAGTACACTGAAAAATATGAATGAAAAGGAACACGCCGGAGCTTCAAAATAGCCTGGGGTGAGATTTTTTTCTGATGAGGAGGAGACAGAGTGAAAAAAAAAAAACCCAGGATAATTTTATGCACAACCCAAGATGGAGCAGGGAGCCTTTTTCATGTCAAAAATGGATCATCCTATTTTTGAAACAATGCCTGTTTCTGGTCTCCACGAAGCTGTCCCTGTGAGGGAGCGCTGGAGCTGAGCTGCTCCCTTTTGCCATTCCCTCCCAAATTTGCTGTGTGTGCAGGTGCCAGGGCGCTCCACAGGGACAGGGACTGGGAGTTCAAGGCAGAGGCACCTCGAGGTCCTGGCTGTGGGTAAAGCCCGAGTCAGGCTGGGAACCAGCGTGGTGATCTGCCTTGCAATGGGAACAAGAGAGCAGAAATCTCTCCTTTGGCAGCCACAGAGGCTTTCAGATCTGTCCTCCCTGCTCATCCTCCCCAGCTGCCCCTCTGCCAGGAGTGCAGGAACAATTCCCATCCTCTTCTTGCAGCCAGGGCTGTTCTCAGCAGCAGCAGCAGCATCCTGTACGAGTTCAGGACTTAAATGTCCTTGAATGTCCTGAAATGTGTTAAATCTTTGGGATTAACTACCAACATAACCGACCTGCAGGAGTTCTCTCTCCATCCTGCAGCTCTGAGGGTGATTCCTGTGCAGCTTCCCATTGCTGGGGACTCAAAATGCCCAGAAATTCCTGGGTCAGAGGCACCTGGTTGCTGACCCCAGGACAAAACCCCACAAAATCCACGTGCAGCCCCCGCCCTCGTGTTTATTGTGGTGTTTACTGTGGGAATGCCAGGTCACCACCACCCCCAGCACCTGCTCAGGTGGGGTGCCCCTCTCCTCCCAGTCTCACCTTGGTTTCCTTGGCAGGCACAGAGCTCTCCTTGTCTCTCTTCCCACCTCATTTTATTTTTCCTGCGGAGGCAACAGAGCTGTACTTTCATGTCTTTGTGTGTTCTTAGGCTTGCTCCACTTCTCCAGACCTTTACCTACTTGGCTCTGGCTCCAAGCACCAGGAGTAAAACATATATTTATGGAATAAGTAATTCTAAAATTTGTTCTTGCTAATTATTACCTTCATTCCGGCTCAGTCCCGAGGGAGCGCTTGACGTTTTGAGAGCTTTCTAATCAAATTGTTCTAAAGCTCATTTTGAGCTTCATTAAAACATGGGAGGATCTTTCATCTTTATATAACTTTTGAAACTGCTAATGGCCTTAAATAAAATAGGAGCCTTGTGAAAAATGCACCAAATATACCAGGGAGGCTTTTGAAAAAAAAAAAAAAAAAAAAAAAAAAAAAAAGGAGTGAGAGGGTGATGATTTAAAAGCATTTGTGAAGAAAGTTTTCCAGATTAGTTAAAGAAAGAGAAGTGGGAAAAGTTTGGTGGGTTCAGCACAGAACAAAATCTGCTCCTGGGCTAAGATAAAGAGGGAACCTGCTGGGAATCCTAACAAAGGATGGCATAAAACCCTAAAGGGCCATGTCTGCAAAATCATGGCTGAGCCCCATGGCTGTGTGCAGCTGGAGGAGGATCAGTATTCCACGGGAAAGTCAAAGTCAGTGCAGGAAAACGTGCCAGGAAGGAACGAGGTCAGTCACATTCCCAGTTTCTTTGTCCCTAAAATGCTGCCTTGCCTGCTGGGGGTGGGATGCTGAGAACCACCTTGGTTTCTTTGCAAGTACACCCTGCACATCCCCAGCTGCTGCACAGCCTGTAGCCATAAGGGAACAGGCCCATATTTTTCCCCCTTAATTTACAAGATTGTTTGCACTCTGGGATGCCAGATGGCCTGAACTTTAAGTTAGGAGATAATGGAGTCAAACGCCAGCCTCCCATCCTGAGAGGAGCAAAGAAAATCCCTCTGGAGAGGCAGCTCCGTGCTGAGTGCTCACAAATGTCTCCACCGAGGGCCCCAGGGCTGTGCAGGGCCAGCAGCAGCCTCAGACACCCCTCCATGGCTCCAGGCTGGCTGCAGAGGAGCAGCTGCTCTGGGACACAGAGCCACAGAACAGCCTGAGCTGGGAGGGACCCCCAGGATCACCAAATCCAGCCCCTGGCCCTGCCCAGACCCCCAACAATCCCACCCTGGGCATCCCTGGCTGTCCAAAGGCTCCTGGAGCTCTGGCAGCCTCGTGCCCATTCCCTGGGGAGCCTGGGCAGTGCCAGCACCCTCTGGGGGAAGAACCTTTCCCAAAATCCACCCTGACCCTGCCCTGACACAGCTCCAGCCATTCCCTGCTCTCACTACAGGTCAGAGCTGGGCACAGCACCCAGAGGTGCCCCCAGGGCTGGGCACAGGGGCAGGATCACCCCAGAGGTGCCCCCAGGGCTGGGATCACCCAGGATCACCCCAGAGGTGCCCCCAGGACTGTTCACAGGGGTAGGATCACCCCAGATGTGCCCCCAGGGCTGGGCACAGGGGCAGGATCACCCCAGAGGTGCCTCCAGGGCTGGGATCACCCAGGATCACCCCAGAGGTGCCCCCAGGGCTGGGATCACCCAGGATCACCCCAGAGGTGCCCCCAGGGCTGGGCACAGGGGCAGGATGACTCCAGAGGTGCCCCAGGGCTGGGATCACCCAGGATCACCCCAGAGGTGCCCCCAGGACTGTTCACAGGGGTAGGATCACCCCAGATGTGCCCCCAGGGCTGGGCACAGGGGCAGGATGACTCCAGAGGTGCCCCAGGGCTGGGATCACCCAGGATCACCCCAGAGGTGCCCCCAGGGCTGGGATCACCCAGGATCACCCCAGAGGTACCCCCAGGGCTGGGATCACCCAGGATCACCCCAGAGGTGCCCCCAGGGCTGGGATCACCCAGGATCACCCCAGACCTGCTGGGAATGCCCTTCCTGATGCCCCTCTGATGGAGCTGGTTCAGTGACTCCGCCGCCAGGGAGGGTCACTGCTGTCTCCACACCCACCCCGTGTTTGTTTCCTTTCCTTCTGCCATTGCTGCAGTTATGATTTGGTTTTCAGCAGCATTCAGTTCTCTTGATGGGGAAACGATTGGCACTAATTGATAAAACGCTTTCATTTACTCACTGACAGAATTATTAGAGGCTGATAATTGATGGGATGGTATCACACAGCTTTTTTCCGATGATCACATTAATTATAGATCCCTCCTGCTTTCTTGTCTGCAGCACTGTTGCTTCCATTCATGTTCATTTAACTCGATCATGCATTTCATTAGAAAACAACAAAGTGTGATTGTGCAGAGCCAGAACAGCAGTGGCCTGAGCATCACTATTTGACACGGGGAAGGCAGTCGTTTTTTGGAGTGGATTTTGGAGGGGTATGTCAGGAAAATCAATCCACAAACATCAGAGGCTGATGTCCAAAAAGGAGACAGAGGAGTCCTTTTTCTTTATTTGAATAAAGGGAGAGGCCATGGGGCATTCACCTGGGCTCTCCCCAGTTTTTGGAGGACGCAGCCTCCTTTTTATCCCAATTTCCCACATTTCCCTTCTCTCTTTCCCCATTGCCTGAGCTACTCGAGAGGTTCTGACTTCCTGATATGCCCGATACCAAATATTTCCCTCTAATGTACAACCCTCCCTTTTAATTTTTAATTCTTACAGAATTTAGGATTTCCCCCCATTGTTTCTCTCATCTTTCAATATCCAATTTCATTTATCAGCAAACCTAAAGCTTCTTTGTAAAGGCAAATATATTTTTCCATTCGTCAGTGAGTGGAATCCTTCCCATTGTTTCTTTTTCCTCTCAGTGCCGGTTTTATCTACCACAGCTGGTTTGGAAAGACAAATCCCTCACTCCTCTCAGGTATTTGCTTCATTTGTTCCCTGAGAGGCTGGTCCAGAGCCGGAACAGGGGAAGCCATCCTGGCAATTCGGGGATGTGGATCTGCATGTGAATGAGGTGATCAGGGCAGCGGCGGGTGTTCCAAAGCCTTCCAGCTCTTTTTAATGCAGATGAAGTCCAAGTTTGGCCTTGGGTAGACGCCCTGTGGAACACGGAGGGTTCCTGTCAGGGAGTGACCCTGGAAAAGGGTTGGGGTGAGAGCACTGAGGTGTCTTGAGGGAGTTGTTAGCTAATTATCTTCGGGAACCCGGGATTCAGTGTCTGAAATTCAGTTTATTTTCAACATTCTGAAAATAGATTGTCAGAAATTTCAGGACATTTTCAGGATTCTGAACGGAGACTGCAGAAAGAGAAATTTCTGCTGTTAGTCACAGAATCCCAGAATGGTTTGGGTTGGGAGGGACCTTAAATCCCCCCCAGTGCCACCCCTGCCATGGCAGGGACACCTCCCACTGCCCCAGGCTGCTCCCAGCCCTGTCCAACCTGGCCTGGGGCACTGCCAGGGATCCAGGGGCAGCCCCAGCTGCTCTGGGAATTCCATCCCACTCCTTAAAGCAGCATGAAAGGGTTTTAAGCGATTTCCACACGGAGATGTGGTGCTGTTTGTCACACGAGCGTAGCCACACAGAGAATCCAGAAATCCAGAAGTTTTTCCTTGTGGGAAACCTTCCTGCATGCCTGTGAGAGAGCCAGGGAGAGCAGGGAGTGGCGCTGGGTTCCGTGTGTGGGCTGGTGATGGGGAACCAGGGCAAGAGAAAAGAAATGGGGCTGAGGAAGGTGCAGGGTGTGGGGCACCCCCAGCTGCAGTGGGCAGTGGGAGGCAGGAGTGGGAAAATGCACTGCAGAGGAGGCTGAGCTGCCTGGGCCCACATTTGTTCTCAGATATATTTTGATTTTCTGCAGAAAAGGAGGCTCATGGGGGACCTTGTGGCTCTGCACAGCTCCTGACAGGAGGGGACAGCCGGGGGGGTCGGGCTCTGCTCCAGGGAACAGGGACAGGAGGAGAGGGAACGGCCTCAGGCTGGGCCAGGGCAGGCTCAGGGTGGGCACCAGCAGGAATTTCCCCATGGAAAGGGGGCTCAGGCCTTGGAATGCCCAGGGAGGTTTGTGCCCATCCCTGGAGGTGCCCAAGGAATTCCTGGAGGTGGCACTCAGAGCTCTGGGCTGGGGATAGGGTGGGGATGGGGCACAGCTTGGACTGGAGGATCCTGGGGTCATTTCCAGCCTCAGGGATTCTGTGGTTCCATTCCCTGATCCCCTGAAGAGCCCCTTGACCTTGCTCAGCCAAGCCCTGAGTCCAGCCCCAGGCTCTGGTGCAGATTTTGAGTTTCCCCTCCCTCTGGCTCTGCCCTCCTGGATCTGGGAGTTTTTAGGACAGGAGTGACTCTGAGCACTCAGGATTATCCAGGGGTGCTGAGGCTGAAGGAATTAAACACAACCCAGCTTTGCTTCCCTCAGCAGCATTTTGCTGCTGCTCTGCCTTGGGAGACAAACATATGGCCCTGAGTGTGCTGGGAACGAGGGCTCCCCTGACACTCCTCACTGACATATGAGACAGGACAAGCTCCAGTTTTGCTCTCCCCTGGCAGCAGGAAGCATCTGTGGTGCTGGGAGCACTGGGATGGGGCAGGAAAATGACAAGGATCCCAGGGAGAGGAAGAGAAAACTCTTAATTGGCACTGAAAATAAACCCGAGACTCAACCTGGAGGAAGAGAGGCTCCAGTGTCAGGTGAAACTGTGGAGGTTCCACTGGAAGTGCAGAAAATGAGCTGAAAGCTGGAGGAAACTTCCCTCTGAGGGATGAGGTGGGTGTCGCACTACGACACGAAATAACTCACAAACTCACTAAAGATGTAAAAGAAGAAAAAGAGGAAGTTTTATTTCTGATTCCGCAATATACAGAATTCCAAAAGTGGAAGTGAATTGGAGGATGGAATTGCCACCTCTCCAACCACACTGGTCAAACCAACATCCCATCAATTCTCTCCTTCCACAAAGGATGCAAAACAATCATTGTTTACATGAACAGTGTGAGAAAACTCCAGTAGAAATATGTAAACATTATCAGAAGGCATAGAAAACTTGTAAAAGAGCTTTAAAACCTTTAAAAGAACAGAGCAACAAGGTGGGTGTTTGTCTCTCGGCCTGTGGAGGCAGGCGTTGGTTGAGAGTCCAAAAAACCAGTTGGACAAAAATGGCACAAAAGTGACACAAAAGTGGCACAAAAATGGCACAAGAATGGCACAAAAATGGCACAAAAACGGCACAAAAATGGCACAAAAATGGTACAAAAATGGCACAAAAACGGCACAAAAATGGCACAAAAACAGCACAAAAATGGCACAAAAACGCACAAAAATGGCACAAAAATGGTACAAAAACAGCACAAAAATGCCCTTCATGGGCCAGCTACAGAGAGGGAACAGCTGGGGAGGGGACAGAGTCTGTGCAGGAAGGGCAGTGCGTGGAAATCCCGATGTTTTACCCTATTGAAGCACTGGAGGAATATCAGGGGGGACCTTTGCCAAGGCAGCAAACAGGTCCATTTTGGGACCATTTTGGTTCCTCTTGGCTGCAGCCCTGGCTGGGCTCTGTGCTGCCCAAGGTGGATCCATGGAGGAGATCCTTTTCAGAAATCCTTATTTTATTCTTTAGCTCTGTCCAGCCTCTGCTCCAGCTCAGCCTCTCCAGACACCAGGGTGGGCACAGCTTCAGTTCCCAATAAATGGCACGGAGAACTCGCATCACTCCTGTCCCTCCATCCCTTGGAAATTCAGTGGTGAATTCCCTTCTGGGCTTTGTGGATTAAGCAGGGAGAAAGCCAGAGCAGGAGAAATGAAGGAACAACATGAAATTATTGCATCTTTCTGTTATCGCTTAGCCCAGCATTAGAACATCAAAAAGCTGCTCTCCCAAACCCATGAAATCTTAAAATATTTGGGGTTTGCTGTGTAAATCTGTTGAATTCGTGCATATTGCCTTCTCTCTCCAGCCAGCAGGACTGAAAACTTTTATTTGTTAATAAAGCCGAGTGGCTCGGGGAGCCTGGAGAATGGAGTGTGCTGGGGAGCAGCAGGAAATAATTCTGCATTTCAGTGGGAAGAATCAATGGGCTCAACACCACCACTGTTATTTGCTGAACTCCTGAGCTGTTTTGCAGTGGGCCTGACAACCCCAAACTGCTGTTCCTTAAAGGCAGAGAAAACACTGGAGCTGGGAAGCCTCAGAAATGGCCTTTTATTGAAGCTTTTATTTCATTGCTCACGAGAGACGTGGGAAATCAATTTCACCAGACGGATTTTTTTTTTTTTAAAGCAACATCTAATTGCTTGCAAATAGGGGCTTGGAGGAGAAGGGCCTCCTTCAATTACAAAGCAGCAGCATGGCAGGGGAAGAACACGATGTCTATTACTTTTTTGATAAATCAATAAAAAAATAAACAAACAGCAGCAGATTGGTCTCCCGGGGATGCCAAGTCCACTCCCAGGATGGATTTTATAGGCCTTATAAAAACAGAGTTTATATTATGGCATCTTAATTAGAGGAGAGCTTCCAGTGCTGCTGAGGATTTATATAAATTCCTGTCCATGGGCCAGCCAGGCTGGAATTGCTGCTCTTCCAGCCACAGAGCCCCTCTCCGAGCTCATTTCTTGCAATTTTGGCTGTTTTCAGAGAAGATGAGACAGGAAACTGAAGCTGGGAGTGAAGTTTAGGTGAGAAATGCTGATATTTTGATGTCTTGTTTTTTCCTGCCTGAAAGCAGAAGAAAAAAAGATATTTAAAAATATACACTGATAACAGAAATTTGGGACAGATCTTGCAATGTTTCCATTTTGCCTTCAATCTTTGAAGGTTTCTCTTGTAGGCTGTAAGTGAAATTTTGAAACAAATGCCATTTTGAATAAAAAAAAAACCAAAAAACCTGAATAAGCACCAAAAAACCCCACGCTGATCACAGATCTTTTTCAAAACCTGTAGAGACTTTTGAAGAATTTATGATTATTTACCTTTAAATGTGAGATCTGGATTTGTCCAGTTTGTCAGGGAATCACCATGGAATTTTTTGGGTTGGAAGGGACCTCAAAGCTCATCTCATCCTGCCATGGGCAGGGACACCTCCCACTATCCCAGGTTCTTGCCATTAATAATTATTCCTTCAGGACACTCTTATTTGTCACCTTCAGCAAATGGTGGGAGAGGAATTTGGAATCACTGAGCATTTTCCCTAGAGTGTTAAAAATGAATGAGTTACAACTGGCGCAAGTGGAATTCTTTATCTGGAATTTGAACCCAAGCTTTATAAAACCCTTGTGAAACTCTGGAAATTAATTGCAGATTAATTACCACTTCCTAAAAAAAAAAAAAAAAAAAAAAAAAAATTGCATTTCTAGTCCTAACCTACAGCCAGGTGCCTTGGAAGAGCTGAGACACACAGGGAAAACTCATCCCTGAGATTCTTCCAAGTCACCAAGAGGGAGCTCTGAGAGATGGAAAAGGCACTGGATTTATGGAGTTGAGGAGCAGGAAGGAGGAAATGAGTCTGGAATTGAAAAATCCCTAGGAATTGTCTTTGTTAAATGCAGTGGAGCTTTCTTTCTGTCCAGGAAAATATTGAATCTCACTACAACGAGGAGTTACAAAGCTACAAATGGATGTGTAAAGAATGCAGGGAATATATATAAGTTTTTTTAAAAGTAAAAACCAAAATGGCATCACCAGCAGGGATTTTCCCTGGAAACTTTTCCCTCCTGTCGGTGCCTCTCCTGCAGTGAGGGTGGATTTCCAGGCAGGCTGTGTAACAGCCGAGGTGCAGATTTAAATTTGCAAATACCCAGGCAGGCAGAGTGGAAATCTCACAATATTTGATTACCCTGAATTATTTGCTTTCATAAACAAGTGGGTTTTGAAGATCTCTCCAGGACTGCAAATGATTTTGGCAATTATCTCGGAGAGATAATTACAGATTTCAAAGGAGGATGCTCTGAAGGGGAGAAGGGAGGATGCAAGGTGACCTGCTGCAGTAATCCACCATGAAGATTAGGGACGAAGACATCAAAAGGAGCTGGATTTATTGATGCCATTCCTATTAACAGGATTAGTGGTGGTAGCACAGGAAAACTGCCCTGGACAAGAGATATTTCCTCCCAGAGGGCTGAAAACAACAGAACAAGAGTCGTGTTCTTCTCTGGGCTGGACAATCCCTGCAGGCCCACGCTGGGTGAGAGGCTGGGAGAGTGAAAGGTGTCCCTGCCCATGGGCTGCAATAAAATGAGATTTAAGGTCCCTTCCAGCTGAAACCACTCTGGGATTTGACCACTTCTATTTATTTTTTTTTTTTTAGTCACAATACATAATTTTAACTAAGAGATCAAAAATCCTCTTGACTTCTCAAAACACTGAATTAGGAAAAAGAAAAACCAAACCAAACTTAGCCAGCTGGAGATGCCAAAATGGGGCTTCTTGACAATTCAGAGATTAATATCCTTGAACTGTTCATGCTGCTTATTTTCCAGTGATTAGAACTTCTTTATTTCTTTTATTTTCAGTCCAGGATAGCTTCTTTTTAAGCAATAATTGCAATAATAACTGCAAACCATGTGATGGGACTCATTCTTGCTTTGGGTGTGGATCCCCCAAGCCTCCTTGGCTGCAGTGAGGGTGGGGAACGCTGTGCTCACAGGCTCTGAGTGAATTTCCAGATTGCAAAGCTGGGGTGTAAATGATAGGTGGTGACAGGCAAAGGTGTCACAGATACATTTATGCAAGCAGCTTTATGAGGAGGGGAAATTGAATTTTCAACCAAAAAAAAAAAAAAAAAAAAAAAAAAAAAAAAAAAAAAAAAAAAAAAAAAAGAAAAAAAAGCAGAAATTAATAGCAAAAAAGGTATTACTGAAAATTCTTTGGACACCCATTTTTCTTCTTTCCTTTCCTTTCCTTTCCTTTCCTTTCCTTTCCTTTCCTTTCCTTTCCTTTCCTTTCCTTTCCTTTCCTTTCCTTTCCTTTCCTTTCCTTTCCTTTCCTTTCCTTTCCTTTCCTTTCCTTTCCTTTCCTTTCCTTTCCTTTCCTTTCCTTTCCTTTCCTTTCCTTTCTTTTCTTTTCTTTTCTTTTTCTTTTCTTTTTCTTTTCTTTTCTTTTCTTTTCTTTTCTTTTCTTTTCTTTTCTTTTCTTTTCTTTTCTTTTCTTTTCTTTTCTTTTCTTTTCTTTTCTTTTCTTTTCTTTTCTTTTCTTTTCTTTTCTTTTCTTTTCTTTTCTTTTCTTTTCTTTTCTTTTCTTTTCTTTTCTTTTCTTTTCTTTTCTTTTTCTTTTCTTTTTCTTTTCTTTTCTTTTCTTTTCTTTTTCTTTTCTTTTCTTTTCTTTTCTTTTCTTTTCTTTTCTGTTTCCCTCTCTGATTTTCCTCAGCTTCTGCAAGGAAAATTCAGCCCCTTCCAACCTGCTCTCCCTTTAAAACACAACTCTGCCTGGGATGTCTTGGCCAATCAGAGCCAGATAATTGCTTAATTTTCTTAAGAAAATGGGATTTGTGGGTCAATCCAAAAGGAAAAAATGAAACACTTCACTTTTTTTTTTTTTTTCCTTCCCCCACAACCCAAGAACTGGAAAAGAAACTCCCAGAAAAGCACGCTGAAGGGTGAATGAAACATTGTGGTTTGAAGTTTAGTTCAAGCTCTTTTCTGTGTCCTCTGGGGTCAGGACAGGCAGAGAATGAGAGGGAATAAGAAAAAAGTGGCTCAGAAATGGGAGAGTGAGAGGGGCCACCATCATATTATAATTAATATAATATTTTATATACATATATAATAATATAATAATCATATTAATAATATCATGTACCATAGCATAATACACATTCATATAATATACCACAATGTAATATATTATATTATATTATATTATATTATATTATATTATATTATATTACATAACTTTATATTATATTATAATTATATTATATCTATTACATTACATTATAATTATATTATATTACATTACATTACATTATATTATATTATATTATATTACATTACATAACATTATATTATATTATAATTATATTATATTAATATTTTGCATTATTTTAAAAATATAAAACATTTTTGAATGTTTGTATTTTGTGCTGGCCCCACCTGAGCCCCTTCTCCCTCACTGGCTCAGCACAGGGCTGCCAGATGGTGCACTTTTATCAGCAGGGACAGGAGGGAAGCTTCCCAGGAAAGGATTCCATGAGCAATTCCCCAAACCACCTCACGTGGGGTAACGGGGAGCAGAGAGGCTCAGGAGTGAGGAAGGGAATGTCATTCAGCTCCCAGCTCCTGCACTGGGGTCAATTCAGCTCCAAATTCCTGCACTGGGATCACCACTGGGATAAATTCAGTTCCAAATTCCTGCACTGGGATCACCACTGGGATCAATTCAGTTCCAAATTCCTGCACTGGGATCACCACTGGGGTCAATTCAGCTCCAAATTCCTGCACTGGGATCACCACTGGGGTCAATTCAGCTCCCAATTCCTGCACTGGGATCACCACTGGGGTCAATTCAGCTCCAAATTCCTGCACTGGGATCACCACTGGGGTCAATTCAGCTCCAAATTCCTGCACTGGGATCACCACTGGGGTCAATTCAGCTCCAAATTCCTGCACTGGGATCAATTCAGCTCCCAGCTCCTGCACTGGGGTCACCACTGGGGTCAATTCAGCTCCAAATTCCTGCACTGGGGTCAATTCAGCTCCAAATTCCTGCACTGGGATCACCACTGGGATCAACCACTGGGGTCACCACTGGGATCAATTCAGCTCCCAATTCCTGCACTGGGGTCACCACTGGGGTCAATTCAGCTCCCAGTTCCTGCACTGGGATCACCACTGGGATCACCACTGGGATCAATTCAGCTCCAAATTCCTGCACTGGGGTCACCACTGGGGTCAATTCAGCTCCCAGTTCCTGCACTGGGATCAATTCACCTCCCAATTCCTGCACTGGGGTCACCACTGGGGTCAAACTGGCAATTAGGGAACCTGAGTGAGTCCCACTGTCCCACTGTTCACATCCCACGGGGTACCTGTGCTTCCCATGCACGCTGTGTGTCCATCATTTATTTTTTTAACTTATAAACTACCTTGGGGAGCTTATGTAAGCTCCACCTGACACACACGGGAGGCGTTTCTGGGTCATGCTCTGTTATCTCTCAGAGCTCAAGCCAACTCCCAATAATTGATGCAGCTCCAAGAGAACATTTTCCTGCGGCACTTTATTTGATAATTATTCACCACGGGGTTCCTCAGCTGTTTGTGGCCCTGGTTTGGACAGGAAGCCAAGCTGGAGGGAGTCCTGTTGGAGTCAGGTCCAGTGATTTCAGATAATGGAGGTCCCACATGATTACCTTTCCTGGAGAAAAAGATGTTCCTGTTTGCCACCTTGACCCTTTCCAGGCAGTCCTGTCTCAGATTTTTCCTCCTCTCAGAGGGGGACTTGGCTCAGACCACATCCCAACACCTCATCCCTCACTTCCTGCACCCCAAAATACAAAATTTCTGAGAGGTTCTTGTTTTGCTGGGGATCTTTCCTTTCTGAGGGGGTGGAAGTGAACTCAAGGGTGAGGATCTTTGATTTTGCACATCAGTTTCCCCCCTGTCACCCAATGCTGGAGCTACCTGACCATGAATAACCCCAGGAGATCCATAGTGGTGGAAACTCAGGGATTTCACTTCCACCACGGACTCTGATGATGGACTGGTCGCTATGGAAACCCTTCCAGCCTCCTTCCTTCACCTTCTGGTAGGGATTGTCACAACCTGTTTGCCACGGGAGAGAGATCCAGGAGGGTCTAAGAACTCCAAGAAAATAAAGGACACTCAGATTCCTGTGACAGCTCCACTCACTGCCACTCCCAGCCCACATCCAGCCTCATTCCATGAGGAAAACTTCTCCTGGATTAATTCAGGGAGGGCAGTGAATATTCTGCTGCCTTCAAAAAGGGAAGGGGGAAGCACAATGAAATTTCGGGCTGAATATTAAACACCAATTCGTATTAATTAAAAGTAGACTTCAAGAATCTGAGCAGACACCACAGTCAGGAGTGGGAGATGGAGCTGAATGAATATTCAGCACCTCCTTTTCCTGGAATTCTAATCTTGCTGAGCTGTGGAATATTCTGGCTCTCTGCTGGCCAGGAAGGTCTGAATTGGAAATAAATTATGAGCTTCTTAGAGTACCATTATTGCTAAAACACATCCTGCCCTATAAGTGCTCTGTTGCAGCAAAACAGGCTCCAGAATCACTTGATTATTGGTTTGCAGAATGTTCTGCATTTTGTTTAGTTCATTGCCCACGTTCTCATTGTTCTGGGGAGGTGCCTTAGCCACTGATTTTGGAAATGAGCAGGATTTTCAGCAAATTAACTGGCCATGAGCTAGGGAGGTGTCTGGCAAAATAAAGGTAGGTAGGATGGTGGTGGTGGGATTTACTCAAGAGCACACTGGAGTGTGTTGAAGCATCTGCTTCAGTGCCAGGCTGCAAAAGGACCCAAAACCAGCAGAAATCATCAAACCCTCACCGCCAGGAAGTCAGAGGGGCTTGAGCACAGGGATTGTGCAGGCACAGTTTGGTCACTGGGGCTGGGGCTGTGTGTGGGCACAGTTGGTGTCACTGGCACTGGGGCTGTGTGTGGCACACAGTTTGTGTCACTGGGGCTGTGTGTGGCACACGGTGGCACTGGGGCTGTGTGTGGCACACAGTTGGTGGCACTGGCACTGGGGCTGTGTGTGGCACAGTTGGTGGCACTGGGGCTGTGTGTGGCACACAGTTGGTGGCACTGGCACTGGGGCTGTGTGTGGCACAGTTTGTGTCACTGGGGCTGTGTGTGGCACAGTTGGTGTCACTGGGGCTGTGTGTGGCACACAGTTGGTGGCACTGGGGCTGTGTGTGGCACACAGTTGGTGGCACTGGCACTGGGGCTGTGGCCCAGCCTCATCCCCAGTGGTTCCAGCTGTGAAAAGCAGGTGAGCAGCACTGACAGCAATGAGCCATGGAGTGCCCAGGTGTGCTGAGCCACCAGCCCAGGGCACAGAGGGCACAGAGGGCACACAGGTGCAGTGCATGGACAGCAGGGGTGTGAAAGGCTGGCTAAAGAACAGCAGGGGCAGATGCTTGCAGCCTTCTGGAGAGGTGTGGTGTTACTGTGTGGGGGTGAAGCTTTCTGAATTGCATGGTGCCACTCTGTATTGTGGCTGTCTCAGCTGTGCCATGTGCTGTGAGAGGTTTGAGCACACCTGGGACTCACAGGTACCCTCAGCTTTGTGTTTTCTTGTGTACATTGGCATTGCTGTTATCATCAACAGGGATATTTTATTTGGTTTTTTACGTTTTTGTGCCTTCTCCACGTGAATTGTGATTATTCTTCCCCACACCTGTTACTGAGTCTGTTATGAAATCCAGTTATGCAAGGTCTGGGACAGGTCCTGTAGTGAAGACAGGTTCACATGTCTTCTGTTCCAATTTCTCCTTCTGCCCATATTGATAAATACTTTAAAAATAGGAATTCTGTGTCACAGCAGGTTGTGCCTTCCCTAATTTCACTGGTGTGTAGGTGTGAGGTCCAGTTTGCCATTTTCAGTTGTTCAGCTCATAGACAGTCATGAAATATTCAGAGTTTCCTTGATGTCTCTGTAGTTTTTTTGGATGCTCACATTTGCCCCGCAGCTACCACGACCTGTGGCTTTAAATTCCCTGCAAGGACCTGGCAGGAAATGTCCTTGGACTGAGAGGGTTTAAGCAAAACCCTTTTAGCTGGTTCAAAGGGTACTGTTGTAAATCTGGGAGGGTGAAACACTGACCAGAGCACTGCCAGCCCCCTGGGCTGTGTCAAGCAGCACAGGTGAGACCCAGGCTGAGCATTAAAGCTGCTCTTGGGCTGGACAGCCCTTGGAGGATGGAGATGTGAGGTCTCAGATTCCTCCCTGCACCACCTGAGCCTTGGCCTGCTGGTCTGTGATCCCAGCCCGGTGCTGGCTGACCCCGCTGGACAGGTGACAGTGGAGTGTGGCTCAGAATAAAAGAATCAGTCAGTCCTATTTTGCACATTTTCCTTTCTTCCACACTAAGCCAGATCACAGATCAGTGCAAGGCCCTGGCGCTGGATTCCCTTCCACATCCATCAGGACAGTCAGAGTTAATTCCAGTGCAGCCACAGGGCACCTGAGGCACCATCAGTACAGAGACAACCCCATGGCTCTGTGACTTTTGTGCAAACACGTTCCTCCACCTCCTTTTATAGAACTGGATTTTCTCTGTAACTTCTGGGCAAAGAACCTGGCTCAAGATGTTTGACCTTGGCCAACTCTTGGCTTTGAAAATCTGTCTAGCCCCAGTGTTTTGACAAGTTAGCTCTACCAGTGTAATTAGCATTCCAGGGGTGATGCAGGGTCCCTCTCTGGCTGTGAAAGGTTCTGACTTCCTCCTCGGTGAATTAATCCTTTTATTCCCGGGTTTGAACTTGCTCATTCTGTGGAATGACCCCAAATCTCTTCAGGGGTTTTCATTAAACACACACAGCTCCTCCTGGAAAAAACCTGCTCTTCCCGTGGTGAGCAATCCTCCGACGTGGCAGCTTTGTTTGAGCAGTTTGTGGTGCCCCAGGGAGCAGAGTCCAGTGACAGAGATCTCCATCAGAGCAGCAGAGGGGCCCAGCAGGCCCTGCAGCCAGGGACCCTGCGGTCACAGCTGCTCAAAGATGCACATCCATCCCCCAAAATCGTCTGCTGCGACTCCCACTCAAGGGCTCCAAAGGCAAAGACATCTTGAAAGCTTTTGTCAGCTGGTTGAGATCAAAGAAACCTGGTTGCATAAATCTGGAATGCTAAACTGGAATGAAAGGAAGCTGGCATTGCGGATGGAGGGAAACGTAAATTCACAAAATTCACAATTTTCCCCAATGGACTCAATCTTGAGCTCATCGACCTCAGCCTCTGAAGGAGCTGGCAAGGGCTGTTCTCACTTTGGACATAAAAGGGAGTGAGGCTGTGCTGGGCTCCTGATTTCCTTGGGACTCCAGCTCCCGTGTCCACAGCAGGAACCTTTATCCCACCTCAGTTTGGGGCACAGCAGGGAGTGGCACGAGGCAGACCTCAGAGTGTGGGGACAGGGCTCTCAGCGCTGGGCTGACAGGCCCTTGGCATCCATAAAAGATGTTTTTTTTCATTTTTCTTGCATTGCTTCAACTGATGGATCGTGTGTTCCTCCTCCTAAACCCACACAGGCAGCACCACTGGCTGCTTCTTCTCAAGAAATCAGTTTTGATCGACATTGATCAAAACTTTGACAGGATTGCCACCCACAGCGTTGTCCATCAAGTTATTTTCTCCAGATATTAATGATAGACTTGATCTTCTATCTCTCACCAATTAGCAAGCCCCAAAGTTAAATGCAGTGGTCTGTTATTTCCCAAAGTTTTGTCTTTCTCTTTCCTAGTTGGTTCCCACCTGAGCTGATGCCAGGGAATCCAGGTTCAGCTTTTCCTCTCCATCTTTAGGGGTTCATTTCCCCTTTCTCATCAGCAGTAGCTTCCCCCTTCCTTGACCCCAGGTTGTTTAATGTGGATCTTTGAGCTGCCCAAAGGTGTTGTTTTTTTTTTTCCTTTTCCCACAAATGTGACACACCAAAATACCCCTTTAATCCATGTTAAGAGTACATAGTCAATCTTTTATCTTTATTTTTTTTTTTAATGAAGACTTCAATGAAAGCAGTTTTTGCGGTGGAAAATGGCTCATACTAAAATGTTCCACCAGTTTAGAGGGTCAGGTTGGACGGGGCTGGGAGCACCCTGGGACAGTGGAAGGTGTCCCTGCCCATGGCAGGGGTGGCACTGGAAGGGCTCTGAGGTCCCTCCCAACCCAAACCTTGTGTGATCCTGTAGGTCTGTGACTTAGGGGTGCAAAGGAACATGAGAGATGGAGAGTGGAAAGGTTTATGAAGAGGGGATAAAATGGAGGGTGACGTTATTGGGACTGCAAAGCAACAACGACTACAAGAAAATCATTAAAATTCTCTGTTGCCCTGCCTGGTCTAATACAGAGCTGCATTTTTGCTCTCTCATCTTCCCTTCTCTAACCCAGAGAACAACCCAGGATGTGTCATTTCCCAGAGACTGGCAGCTCCTTTATCTCCCAAGACATTTTCCATCAGCCAGGCTGCAGAACCATGGGAATCCTGGGTCAGGATTAGCCTTGCTGAGCACACGGCAGTACAGACAGTTTTCCTGGCTATAACTCCTTCCCTTGAAGGGACAGAGGTGTGGCAGGGCAGAGGAGCAGCCCTGTCCTTCGGGGGGTGTGGAGCTGGGTTTGGATGTCACCCTCAGGCTGCGGGTGACATCACTGTGAGGGACAGCAGACGTGCCTGGCGGGGGCACAGGGACACGGTGACCTAAGGGCTGTTTATGGGGAATTTGCAGACATGAGTCACTGTCCTGGAGCCACAGCCACCTCCAGGAGGGCAAACCGGTGCCTTTGGTCGTGTAGGTCGTGGTGATGTGATGGAGATGCCACAGAGATTGGTGCCAGCACAGCTCTGGGGACGTTCCTCAGACGTGAGGGGCCCCAGCCAGATGTGCAGCCCCAGCAGCAGCTGTTTGCTTCGACCTTTCAAGGTCCGGCCCTCGCCTGAATGCAGATTAAACTGGAGATGTGGCCCAGAATGGCTCAAGGGTTTGTGGGGGGAAAATGATGCCTCAGGTTTAGCTTTTATATTTTTCATATTCTGTGCTGCTTTAGTGTGTGGGTCTGAGCTTCATATTATGGGATGGTGAGCTCTCTGCACAGAGTAGGGAGACAAAACAATTCCTGCTCCAGCTGGGCACCAAGGACAAATGATCCAAAGCTCAGGCCCAAGAGCACAAACAGCGTGGGCTGGAGAGAGAAAAACAAGCAGGATGGGAGTGCATGGGCTGGAGCTGGAATGGGACAATGAACTGCAAGGTGCAAATGGAGCAGAGCTGATCCCAGTGAGAGCCCCCGGGAGCGCTCGTGCATTTTGGGACCATTTTGGTTCCTCTTGGGTGCAGCCCTGGCTGGGCTCTGGTGCTGCCCAAGGTGGATCCATGGAGGAGATCCTTTTCATAAATCCCTGCTTTATTCTGTAACTCCATCCAGCCTCTGCTCCAGGTCAGCCTTCCCGAGGCAGCACCATGAACGTGGCTCTGTGTTGAGCTGGGGTCAGTTTTGTCCAAGGGCAGAGAGGTGGAGTGAGTGAAATGTTGGAGTCACAGGCAAGTTATGATGCTCAGGATTAAAAAAAATAGCATTTCCTGACTGTAATCCATCAATTTCTTGGTTTGAAGTGCCAGTATCAACTGGAGAAATGAGGCAATTTTTCCAGGAGTGAGCCCAGATTTATAAGCATCTTAAAACCTTAACCTCCTTCCCACCAAGTGTTTTAAGAACCTTCGGAGTTTTCTCCACTGGGGCTTCAGGCCAGGCGTGAGAATTAAGGAAGATTTGAGCTAAACCTGCTGAGATTGACATTCACTTTGTGCTTTCCTTCTGCTGGGGTTTTTTGGCATGGCAGAAAATGACCCAGGAGCAGCTACTCAGGGGTTAAACAGGGGAACTCACCACTGCTCCACCAAGGAGGAGGGGTTTGAGGAGATCCCTTCCAGGTCATCTCAGGACAAGGTTATCTTGTAAGACTTATCTTAAGGCTTTTGGTACCTTCTCCACTGGACAAAGCCACGTGGCACACGAAATTCCCTTTCATGTCTCTTTTAATAAAATCCTCTGATAATTCCCCCACCTGCTGCAGCCTCCCTGTGCCCACTGAGGGGACTCACAGTGACTTTGTTGTGATCCCATCAAAAGCCAGGACACGCTGCAGTGCCCAGTGCTCGTTTCTCTGTGAATCCTGGATCAGAAAGGTCTGGGCATTATCTGAAGAGTTTGAGATTTCTTTCCAAAACAGTGCTTTATCCTGCCAACAAGACAATAGCATGCAATAGCTGCTGGAATCCTGTTGTTGACAGGGTTTATGTCCTGCAGGAGCTAAAACCAACAAAAAGACACCAAAGTTTTTCCCCTTACATAAGCTTTGAAAGTTGTCCAAGCTAACTTTAACTTCATGGAAATGTTTGCACGTTTGGAAAGTGTGACCACACCTCCCAGGAGAAAATCCAGTCCTTTTCAGAGCAGGAGGATGAAAGAATTGCTGGCACTGAGCTGAGGGAGCAATGACAGACGACAGCAAAGTGCCTGCAGGTATTTAGTTGAACTGTTGGATTAAAATTCTTTGGCTGTACTCATGACAACACTCGTCCTTAGTTTTCCAGGTGTTCTTGTTACCTGCCTTTTATCAGCTGGAGTTACAGGAAAGTAGTTTTAGGAATTTGGTTGTGAGTACTGGACAGGAAACTAAACAAGGAACAGTGTTTGAACAGACCATCAAAATTCATTGCTGAGCTCGAGGTACCCCGATGCTGACAAAAACTTGTTTCATTTGCAGTTTTGAAGTGGTGCATCAGGAGATGTGTGCAAACAGCCCCAATGAGATAGCACAGCTCTGCCCTGAATTTAAACCAACCAGCCATGAAGGAAGAGAAAATTCTGAATATAGGAGTTGAATAATTTCTTGATTTGAGAAAATTTGCTTTTATTCCACAAATAAATCAGATTCAGATTCAGACTGCACAGGGTATACTGAGTGTGAAGAGAGCACGCTCATGTCAGGTGAGCTGAGATGAACTGACAGATCTAATAAAGAGTTTCTTTAACAGCTGAGCCCAGGCAGACAGAGAAAAATCAGTTCAACTCAGGAGAGCAACACAGAATCCCAGAATGGGAAGGATCCTAAAGTTCATCCATTCCCACCCCTGCCATGGGCAGGGACACCTCCCACTGTCCCAGGCTGCTCCAGCCTGGCCTTGGGCACTGCCAGGGATCCAGGGGCAGCCCCAGCTGCTCTGGGCACCTGTGCCAGAGCCTGCCACCCTCCCAGGGAACAATTCTTTCCCAAAATCCCATCCATCCCTGCCCTCCTCCAGGTTAAGGCAATTCCTCCTTGTCCTGTCTCTGCAGTCCCTTGTGAAAATCCCCCTCCAGCCCCTTTAGGTACTGGGATGGCCACTAAACAATAAATAATAAACTAAAAAATAATGAGAATAAAATAAATAAACTTAACATGACCAATAAGTTCCTCCATCCCTGGGGGCTCTCAAGGCAAGGTCAGAGCTAACACAAAACTCAGCTGCTGTAGCCAGAGCAGTGCAGGGATCAGGATCTGGCTGATCACCACTGAAATTGAGGAATTTGCCCAAAGGTCCCAGCCTGGCCTGAATCAGAAGCCAAGGTGCCTCCTTCAGTGAGGAGATAAAAATGGGACATTTATCTAATCAGGACTGGCAGCTGGAGGAGGCTGTAAGGAGAACATCAGCTCCTGGTTATTTTTTTTTTGCTAGCCAATATTTGGTGATGTGCTTCCCCTGGGAGCCTCATCCCAGCTGTGCAGGGTTTATTGCTGGAATGTGCTGAGAGCAGAATTTTGCCCAGGTTTTCCTCTACCTCCTCGTACTGGGAGCTCAGCACACTCCTCTGCAAGGTCCCAGCTGCTGGTGATAGCAGGCTAATCTTTTAATGAGATTTTTCAGGACTTTATTGCTAGTTTTATGTAAGGAGTCCAGAATCCCAGTGTCAGGAGCTTAATAAATAAGGTTTGATGGTCTGGGGAATTCCACAGATCTGGAGCAAAAATTAGAGGAGAATTTTACTCATCCACTAGGCTGTCTAACAGTCAGGAGCTTATTCTTCTGCACAGTCACTGAAGAGAAAGGAGCTCCTCTCTTCAGCAATTCAGGTCTCAAATGGAGCCTCCTTTCTGTGGCATCAGCACTTCTTGGGGCGTGTTAAACCTTCAGCTCCAACTTCAGCACAGAGGCACTGGGAGCAAAACCCATGCACCCATTTTTCCAGTGTCACCTGGAACTGATGAGTTCCATGCAGCAAGAAAAGTCATGCTTATTAGCTGTTACTAATCAGCTGTAGTAACTTCTGGAATGAAGCTTTAGGCTTGGATGGATGATTACCTGGCAGAATTTATCTGCTCACTGTAACTCCTCAGGGGTAACTTGGGAAGGTCTCCAGAATGCAAATCCTTCATTAAGCACCCTCAGTTTTCTCTGCCTGTTTTACATCAAGCCTTACATTTGTCAGGTGAAATGGGAGCTGCATGAAAAGCAGCTCCGGAGATTCAGGAGTTACTGGTAATATCTATTTATTCACAGAAGTTATCACTTGGGTTTGTTGGGAGGCCATTTCCACAGCAGCGAGTGAAAGCAGGCTCGTGTGCAAGGAAAAACTGAAGGTTCATTTCCATTTTTCTCAATAAATTATGCATGAAGAGCGGGAATTGTGCTCAAGCTCCTGGCTCGGTGCTGTCAGGTGGAGCTGAGCACGAGCCAGGGATGGTTTCAGCAGAAGGCAGGGCTGGAAGGCAGCGGGGCCTCTCGAGGACCTCAGCTGCTGAGCAGCAGCAGCAGCTGGGCTGTTTGTTCAAACTGCAGCGTGGAGCTCTGCTCCTGCACTTCCTGAGCTTTCCAGGAACTGCAGTGTGGGAGAGGGAACCTCCTGGGCAGCAGAGCCCTGCTGCAGGCACCTAAAACAGCAGCAGCAAGTAAAGACGGGCAAACCACTTCAAAATTCCAGCAGCAAAAGCCCCTCTTTAATGTCACAGCCTGTTTTTATCCATTTTCCCAAGCTGTCATGTTTAATTCTGGTTGGTTAGTAACTTCCTTGCCGCTCAGTTCATTGGTTAGAAGCTGTTTGTGCGTGTACATGCCAAGACTCTCTCTTTACACAGGTGTTTGCATTTTTTTTCTTTGTGGATTCTCCCGTGGATGTGGATTTCTTTGTGGCTTCTTGCTTTTCACAGGTGCAAACTCTTACAAGAATAGATTGTTATGCAAACTGATTCTCATTCTTCTGATTCCCACGGGAGCTCGACAGGCTAGCTGGTAATTCCACCAGGAGCAAGGCCTGATTTTATGAGGCTTTCCTTTCATAAGGTTTTACCTGCATGCAACAGGCAGCTGCACACGAGGAGCTGCTGCTGCTGAGGTGCCAGTGGTGCCTGTCAGTGATTCCAGCTCTTTCCATGCTGCATTGTCCCACCCTTCTGTCCTGCCCTGATTTTACAGCTTTCCTTAATTCTGGCCTCAATTGAAATAGGTGATTGTTCCCAGTGAATTGTTTGTTGGGATCCCAACCTTCTCCACTCATTTTCTGCCCAGATCTTTGATCCTTTCGTATTATTTCTCCCCCTTTCCCATGTTTGGGTTGCCTCTCCTGCAGCTCCTGTGTGAATTTAGCCCCGGGGTGGTTGCAGTGGGGTGGGGAGCAGCAGACTGGATGTGACACCACAGGTTCTGCCCCTCAGCTGGGGTTTGGTGCTTTGCTGTCCCTCCTGTCCTTCCCCTGATCCATCACTCACTGCAATGCCATCCCTGGGGCTCCAGGAAGGTCCCCACAGAGATCTCCAGGCTCCCACCATGGCGTGAGGCAACAATGCTTGGCACTGCCCAGCCTGGAATTTGGCATTTAGGTCCTAAATCCCCTCTTAAAACAGGGAAATTTGCTGCTTCACTGCTAAACTGGGAGGTTTCTCCTCTAATTACAATCTAAATATTCCAACAGCTGAGTCAGGCCTCTACAGGACTTCTGGGCACCAAGGGGAGCAGGCCAGAGCCACCTTTGAAATATTCTTGTTGAGAAGCACAGTGAACACCCCCAAGAAATCCCCAGTTCCAGGCTGCCCTGTGACTTCTTTCCTTTTTTTCCCCTCGCTCTCACCCTTCTCCTTTTTGCTTTCCAGGAGATTATACCAGAGGCTGACAAAGTGCTAATCTTGCCGAGGATTACGCACGAGGAATCTCTATTGATTTCCTTTTTCTCTTTTACAGAAATAATAAAAGGCTGCATTGCAGGGGTTTGGGAGCTGCTGGGGATGAGAGCGCACTTTTTGCTCACATTAACTTTGAGGGTTTTGCTTGCATAAAGCATTGATTTATTAGAGAACCTACAAATAATAGACTTAGTAGAGAACACGTTGCATTTATTCAAGTGGAAGTCCTCATTAGTGTGTATAACAGCTGAGGCAGAATAATGCAGGCAGAGGACGTTGGTATTATTTTTATTATTATTTTTATGTAGTGCTGTGAGTTTATCACACTCAGTCAGTCACACACTGTGCACTGGCTCTGTCCTCTTGGGCAAGGATTGATTCCTAGAAATTGGGTATCATTCTATGGTAATTTCATTCTTTTTCCATGGACTTTTCATGAGACTTGGACTAGTTCAAAAGGAAAATCTGTCCCACCAGCTCTGCCGGATGGGAGAGGCTGTGTCTGGGAGAGAAGAGATTGTCCCACCAGCATTAGGTTCTCACTGAGCAGGTGAGAGACGAGAGCTCCTGGTACCCAAAATCTGACAGAACAATAGGAAACAGCCCTGGGCAGGCCCTGGCTGCAGCCAATTTTTTTATCCTATGGCTCCAAGTGTCCATGCTGCAGCTGGAGGATCCGGGCGGGGCCCTCTGAGGGTGCCTCAAACCCTTTGTTCCCAAATGGCACCTGGGGACAGCTCCTGGGCAAAGGCAGAGTGTCTCAGGAGGCAGATGGGGTGGGGTGGAGGTGCTGTTCTTGTCCCCAGGCTGGCTTTGAGCAGTGCTGGTCACTGGAGGGGTCAGTGGAGGGTGGACACGGCCGAGGACCAGGCTGGGGGGACAGGGAGCTGTCCCAGCTGACCCCCACTGACCCCATGGAATCATACAAATGTTGAGGTTGGAAAAGACCTTCAGGATCATCAATTGCCACCCAGCCCCACCACCCTGTTCACCACTGAACCACGTTTTTTGAACACTTCCAGGGATGGGGACTCACCACTGCCCTGGGCAGCTCCTGCCAATGCTTGGCAGGGTGAGGTCATGCTCAGGAACAAAACTGAGGAGCAGCTGGAGGGGAGGCTCTGCTCAAGGCTGCCTGGGCATCTCTCGGTTGGTGATGAGCAGCTGTTTTAATTTGGGTTTTATTTCCCTCTCTTCATTACTTTCCTTTTCATTACAATTTATTATCTTTCATCGACTGTCTCTATCCACGAGTTTTTTTTCACTTTTACCCTTCCAGTTCTCTCCTGCATCCTGTTGGCTGTGTGGGGCTGAGTTCCAAGCTGAGAAAAGAGACAGTGGGGAAAGAGAAAGGAGGGATTTGTTACCCAGAACAGCCTGGCTGGGCAGGATGGGAGGGTCTCCTGGCACTGGAACCAAAAGTGAGCTCGGGAGAAGGGAAAGGGAAGTGGTGCAGTGACAGGAGCTGTGGTGGCAGTGCCACAGGGGCTGTCCCCAGGCTCCTGGAGGGGGACAGCAGGCTGCAGTCTCAGAGAGGAGCCCAAAGCCCCCCCTGAGCTTGTCTCTCTCAAAATTTGGGATAAGTGCAGGGAAGGATGTCCCAGTGTCAGTGGGGGGGTACAGCTAATAAAGCCCAGCAAGTGGCAGAGAGGCCTGGGAGCCATCTCACGGTGCTGCCTACAAGCAAAACAAATGTTCAGCTCCCAGACAGGGGCAGGGCTGAGGAAAATGAGCTGCTGTTTCCTTTCACTGCCTCGGCAGAAGGTTTAGCAACAGGCAGATCCTCCTCTCAGTCCCCTCCCCTCGAGGCATGGGCAGGACCTGGTGCCTGCTGCCAGAGATTTGCCAGGAGTAAAGAGCAAAGATGAGACTGTTCCCTCGAGCTCAGCAATGAATTTTGATGTCTGTTCAAACACTGTTCCTTGTTTAGTTTCCTGTCCAGTACTCACAACCAAATTCCTAAAACTACTTTCCTGTAACTCCAGCTGATAAAAGGCAGGTAACAAGAACACCTGGAAAACTAAGGACGAGTGTTGTCATGAGTACAGCCGAAGAATTTTAATCCAACAGTTCAAATAAATACCTGCAGGCACTTTGCTGTCATCTGTCATTGGTATTGATTTATTTAGATTTATCCAGAATCACCAGGAGTGTTCCTTTGTGTGCTCAAGGACGTGTGGAGGTCTCTGAAGCCAGGCAGATCACCAGCCCTCTGCTCCCTCCTTGCCATGGAGCTTCTCCCAGCAGAACTTGGACAAGAAACAGTGAAATGGGTTCAGTTCTTTCCCTCCTGCCCTTCCTTCCCAGAGCGAGCACAGCACTGGGCTTTCAGAAAGGTTTGAGTGCATTTTTAGGTCATTTTGGGCCATTTTGAGAGCATTTTTGGGTCATTTCCCTCCCGTGACTGCATGGTCACAGCAAGGGCTTCTCCTGGACAGTGCCCACTGCAGGACATTGGTGTTGATGGGTTCATAACATCCTTCTGTAAAGCCACCTCCAGAAAGTCATGGAATTCTCTAGTCCAGAGCCCAGTGTGTCCACCCGGGGTGTGAGGGGAGCTAAAATGAGCTCAGGCACTGCAGCTCCTCCCAGGGCTGTGGCTACAGGGCTGGAGCCTCACGTCCCCAGCTCTGAGCACACCCGAGGAGGGCTGGAGGAGCGTGGAGATCCAGCCCCCCGTGGTCCCTGCAGCTTTCCTGCCTCCCTGGCTGAGCTGGAATGTTTAATGTGAGCCAGCGAGATCTCCACCGAGGGCCTGAAGGGGAAATGTCCTTTGGGAAGCTGCTCCATTTTTGGTTTCACGCAGCTTTTACTCAATATCTTGTGACTAATTCCATCCCTCGCCTGAAGAATATGCACACTAATGTTGATTTTCCATGAGCCCCACATGGATTTAGATCAGCGGGATGATGCTTATGGTAACTCAGATTTATTCCCAGGGAAGGCTGGGAATTGTTGATGTGGTTAGAAAGGAATTAAAGCTTTCTTTCCCCAGCCCAGCACTTTCTCCCAGGGATGGGTTGTGGGATTTGGAGGGCTGATCCAGGCAGGTTTGCTCAGGGTGAGGAAAGCCCCAGAGGAGGAAGGAAGCTCAACCCTTTCTGGACTTCTTTGTTTAGGCTGTTTTAGAATGGGGAAAATGGAAAAATCAGGGAGATTATATGGGATTGATTGGAAAAACTCCTGGATAGTGGCTGAGCCAGACTCAGCAAGGCAGTGGGGAACCTCTGGCCTTGCCAGGGTTTCTTCTTTCATTTTAGATCCTAAAGAATCTGTTCTCCATTGCTGGAGACGATGATTAATTGCCCTGTAAGACAAGGACTATTTTTGCCACCAAGAAATCCCTCCTATTTGAGAGTATTGACTTGGTTCCTCCAGTGCCTGTGCGAGAGTTTCTCCCAGAAATGACCAGAGGATAAATGATGTGTGTTCATCATCTCTGAATCAAAGCATGTGGTGTGACTCACCCCTGGCCAGCTCTGTCGTTGTCCTTATTATAGGATCTCCTACAAAGGTCACATCTGACTACTAAAAATAAACCCACAGCCCAAAAAACCTTCGCTCCTCAGCAAACAGAGCAAATGTAGGCTACTCTTGTATTAAAAGTACAGATCCAGGTCACCGAGCTGACCTACTTAGGGGATATTTTAGGGCTTCCCAAAAGATTTCACGTCCTCCAAATGTCAATCTTACTTCAGCTCCACACATCAGCAGAAGTCTTCTTCCTTCAGAGGGGACTCTTATTTAGATGTCGATTTTATCAAAGTTAAACCCAGCTTAAGGTTTCTTATATGGAGCTCGGAGAAAGCTGAGGTGAACTTGACTCCTGTGGTTGGCAGCAGGAGGAGGATGAGTGAGTAAAAGCTTATTTAGGTCCCAAATGATACAACTGACTCTCACCTTGTGCCTTTGACAGCGATGTGTGATTCCACCAGCAGCACAGACCAGGGAGCTTTATTTAAAAGCTGATCTTTGGAGAGCAGTGTCTGAACTCAGACCCCACAAAGAACCTCATTTCAACCTCGTTTTCAGCTCACACAATGCTGTTTCCTCTGGGAATGAGTGTCCTCAGCCTTTGCCTCCTGAGGAGGACGATGGTTGAAGCCACCTCTGCAGCATTTCCTCCTGGGTGCCCCGGGAAGGTCCCTGCCCTGTCCTGGTCGCTCTCTCTGGCCCTGTCCGAGGTCCTGAACGTTCTGTCCCGGCTGCGGGAGCTCTGCAGGGCTGCCTGGCCACTCTGAGGTGCGAGCCTGGTTCTCCTGCCAGCCAAGGAACCTGATTCCACCTGAGCTGTCTGAAATAGTTCAGGTAACTCTGGGTTAGTCCAGGGGGCTTTTAAAGACCCTGTCAAAGCCGTGGGGTACATGAAGATGATACCAAAGTGTGATCTTGTCACCTCCTTGCCAGACCTGCCCATCTTACAGCAGGAAGGGCAGAGTTCTCCCCCTTCCCAAGAAGGGTGTGAGGAACCATCAGGGTGTTGGAGCTCAGAGCCTCTCAGGGCACGGATAAACTCAGCCAGAGCGTGGAATCCATGGCAAAGTCCAGGAGAACAGAAATCCCTGGGCAGGGGAGCTGGAGAGCTCCATGCAGGGCTCTGCCTGGCTCTTCTCCACCTGAGGTGATGCCTTCAGTTTGAGCTTTCAGATTTCCCAGGCTCTGCACTGCATTGGTAAATAACTCTGAACTCCACATGAAGTGTCAGCCAGCTCTCCTCACAGCTCAGGCACACACAACAATCCTTTCCCAGCCCCACAACCAAGGACAGCGCTGCAGCTCCAGCCCCAAAAAGTGCAAACAGCAGGGAATGGAGGAGAGCAACCTGGGAGGGTGGGACTGCATCACCTGGAGCTGGAATTGGGCAGTGAACCCCAGTGTGGAAATGGAGCAGAACTCATAAAAGTGTGAGAACTCGTGACTCTGAGTCCATCCTGGGTGCAGCCCTGGCTGGGCTCTTGTGCTGCCCAAGGTGTGTCCTTTGAGGCCTTTTCATAAATCCCTGCTTTATTCCTTTACCTCTGTCCAGCCTCTGCTCCAGGCAGCCTCTCCGGGCAGCAGAGAATGGGCAGGGGCTGCTCAGGCTCTGCTCACACCCAGGGGTCACACCCTCAGCTCAGGCTTTCCAGGAGTGTGTTTTCCCTGCTGACATCACCTCATCCTTTCCCAGTGATCTGTGTTCCATGAAGAACAAGGAGCATCCCTCTGAAAACTCAGATTTCAGTGGCGGCTGTCGCTCTGTTAAGCCTGAAATGCATCTTTTGAAAGAAATCAATCATTTGGGGGCAATATCCATGAAGGAGTAGAGCCAGGTGGCAGTTTGAGGAGTGAGACACTGGGGAGGTGTTTCCTGGTGGGAGTGAGGGACAGCTCAGCCACGATCCCAAGGGATTCCAATTAACCAGTGATGTTATAAGAGCAAGACCATTAAACCCAGACTTGTGCATTTCACTCTAATCACATCTGCAGATAGAATAATACTTTAATAAGCCTTAAGCTGGAATTGATTTTTTTTTTTTTTCACATACCAGGAATTGAAATCGAGGCAAAAATGGTTGGAAATTATTTAGCAGTTACTAAGAATTAAGGAAAACCCCTTTATTGTTAATCAAAGTGGATTAATTTCTTTTAAATATTATTATTATTGAGGAGCTAAAATGTATTTTCCTCATTTTGTGAGCTCAGCTGGGATGGGGAGAGGGCTGCTGGCATGGCTGGGGTTGGAGGTGGGTGCTGCAGGACTGATGGGCACGTGGCCTTCCAGGAGGGCAAATTCGAGCAGAGACCTGCTGTTCTACCTCCAGTGCCTAAATCTTTGTAAAATCAGGATTTTGGGGAGCTGGACAAAGCAGTGTCCAGCTTTTGGAGCAGCATGTTCACTGCCACACCAGGCACTAATTCATTTCTGTGTTTACACAAGTCTAGGCGGACGCAGATTTAAGCCTAACTATTCCTGTTGTTTTCTGATTCTCTTAATTGGAATATTTTCACGTCCCCTTGCTGTGATCTGGGTGACCTTTGTGTCAGCCACAGCTGCCTGCCCCTTTGCTGGAGGGCTGATAAAACCCTCTGCAGGCTGATTTGTATTTGGGCTGTGGGGCTGCTTCTCATCAGTCCCTCCAGATCCCATCACCAAGCCTATCAAATTTTTTCCTGTTTCATTTGTGAGCTCATGTCCAAATAAATACGGTGTTTTGGTGGCTTCCTGTGAAAAACACAGCCCTGAGAAGAGCACCAAAAATAGCTGAGGGCTCTGCACGTGCTGCTGAAAATTATATTGGCCTCTTGATTCTCCTTTGCAGTCCAAACTTTATTGCAAACTTAATCAGATGTTTGGAAAACCACTAACACAGTGTAAATAGAGATTGACAGGAAACTATCTTGGAACAAATAGAGCTGCTGGAAAATATACAGAATTTTAGACCGGGGAGAATGACAATGTCACAAGGAGGCAATTTCACCAAAAAGGCTGCCATGAGGGAATAAAGATCTGCGTGATTATTTGTGTGGAAAGAACCACTGGAAATTGGGTGCAAGAATATGGAAATGTGCAGGGCAAATTGAGGTGGCTCAAGTGGAGCAGAATCAAGCTTCAGAAGGAAGTGGGTGCTGCCTTTTCCATTTGCTGTGGGAAGCATCCTGGAAATGCAGGAAACGTCCCCAAAAGCTGCCTGTGTTCCTGGTGCTGCCTGTGGAAATCCAATTGGAATTCCTTCTCAGGGAAGCAAGCTGGCTGTCAGTGCTACAACACTCTGCTCTCAGGAAGGATTGGCAGATTTTTCACAGATTAAGTTAGAGTTTAGTTGGTGAGGCTTCTGTAGGCTTGCTGTTTAGCTGCTACATTTTCTGACCTTAATGATTCTGTGATTGATGATCTGAGCAGAAGTCAGAGATTGCAACTGGGCTGAGCTGGGTCTAACCCCTCAGCTGGTGACAGCCTGGGTGCAGAGAGGGACAAAGGGGGCCCTGGGGACAGATGTGACTGCAGGAAGGGCAGAATGCTGGTGAGCTCGTGGTGCTTACTCTGATCTCTACTCTCAAGCATAAAAAAAAAAAATTGAAATAAAAAGGTAATGATAGCAACTGCTTCCTGTGAGTCATCAAAGGATTTCAGGGAACACATGGAGCAGCCCAGCGAGCTCATTTGAATTGGAAGTGGGTATCTCAGTCCCTGTTGGAAATGTCCTGGGAAAATGAAGCCTTGCAGAAGAAATCAGATAATTAACTGATCCACCAGCATTTCATCCGACACTCTGGAGCAGAACAAGCTTTGGCAGGAGCCCAGTGGCTCCAGGAATCCTGACTGGAATTGTCCAGCACAGGGAGATCTGCAGCTCTGGGCTTCAAAGGAAAAGGAGGAAGGGAGGATTTTGTGGCAAGAGCTCAGACAACGAAACTGTCTGAGAATAACTCCCTGTGGAGAGATCCAGTGCCTCTCCTGCCATGGAAATCAACTCTTTTCTTGGATTTACTGCCTGACTGGTGCAATTTCTGTCTCCCCATTTGTGCCAGCGGGCCTTGCCCTTTTCCATCCCTGCCTTCTGTGCAAAGAACAGCCCTGGCAAAGCAGTGGCTCCATCACTGATGTGGGATCCCACTTGGGGTTTGGCTGCTCTGGCAGCCCCCACAGCCCAGGACAGGTGTCCTGCTGACCCTCACAAACCTCAGGTGAGGCAGAGGGAAGGGATAGAAGGGTGTGAGGGTCCCACCCACGGGGTATCTGCTGGGAAACGAGCCCAGGCTTTGATCCACACGGGAGCCTCAGCCTGCAGAACCTGTCCTGAGGCAGGTGCTGAGTGTTCCCACAGGTCTGGGGGCCCTGGCACAAGGAAATTCTGCTGTGTCCTGGGGCATGGGAGAGCAGAGACAGCAATCAGGGAACAGCCACGGTCAGCAGGGTGTGGGCAGTGGCGAAGGGACACAGAATCACAGAATCACAGAATCACAGAATCACAGAATAACAGAATAACAGAATCACAGAATAACAGAATCACAGAATCACAGAATCACAGAATAATAAGGTTGGAAGAGACCTCTAAGATCATCAAGTCCAACCCATGCCCCAACACCTCAACTAGACTACAGCACCACGTGCCATGTCCAGTCTCTTTTTAAACACACCCAGAGATGGTGATTCCACCACCTCCCTGGGAAGACAATTCCAGTACTTTATTATTCTTTAGGTGATTTTTTTTTTTCCTAATATCCAACCTGTATTTCCCTTGGTACAGCTCGAGGCTGTGTCCTCTTGTTCTGTCAGTGCTGCCCGGTGGAAGAGACCGACCCCACCTGTCTGCACCTCCCTTCAGGGAGTTGTGGAGAGCAACGAGGTCACCTCTAAACACCAAACATCCCGGTGAATTCTGGGCTCTGTGTCCATCAGAAGAGCAGCCTGGGGGTGTGGTGGGTGTTAACCACACACCTGGGGATGCAGCAGTGCATCCCAACAGCTGCGTGGGGTGGGGGATACGGCCCAGAACCCAAAGGTTTTGTCATTGCAGACATGAACAACAAAAGTACCTCGGAGGTTTATAATGAACGTGAGCAGAAAATACAACCTGGTGGTACAATTTTCAATCAGCAGCCAAAGCTGTGTGTGTGCCTGCTTCCCAGTCATGCTTTTAGCAGATCTTTATTAATGGCAATTAGCACAAGTTGTTCCAATGTGTCTGCTAGAAGGCAGCATCAGCACATCTCAGCCTGCTGCTGTCCCAGGGAGGGCTCAGAGCAGTACCTGGGAAAATCCTGCTGCTTCTGTAATGAGATCTTTATTATTCTAATAATCGTCATGGACGGCAATAATATTTTACACTCACAAAGAAAGCTTATTCTGAAAGCATCCCCACAGGCCTTCCAATCCTCTGCACACCCTGCAAAGGCCGAGGGCTCTGCCACGAGATCCCAGGCTGGAAACCCTGGGTGTAAATTAGGGAGTCTGCATTCCATGGATTAAAGCAAAAAAGGAAGGCACTGGTGGTGGATTAAAGCCATATTAGTGTCCAGAAGAATTGTAGCCCCAGAAAGGAGACACTGGACATCTCTCCAAGGTCAAACACACACTGAGCTGGTGAAAGACAAGGGATGAAAAAAAAACCTGACAGGGAAATTTAACATGAATACATTTAAAATGGAAATGACAGGGTAGAAATGATCGTCCAAGAAAGGCCAAATTTGCAGAAATTAGGTGATCAGGAGAATTTGGAGGCCACGTAGAAGAGGAAGAGGCCAGCTGCTGGTTCTGAGGAACCGAATTGCTGCAGCAATGAATATGCAAAAGAAATCAGCACAGATGGAGATGAGGTGGAGCAGAGAGGGGCTCCTCATCCTTCAAAATAAAGGGGGACAGCAAAAGTAACAGGAGTTGGTGTCCAAGCAGAACAGGGCAGAGGACAAGGAAAATGAAATGGGAGAGAAGAAAGGAGACTGTTCCCAGGCAGGGTACAAAGGGAAAAAACTGGAAAAAAAGAACAGCAGAAAGGTGCCAGCAGAAAGGTCAGAGAGTCTTGGTTAAGAATTTCTTGTCAGGGAAAGGAGGTGCTGAGAAGAAAGGAAAGGACAAATGTGGGCCAGCAGGAGGAGGAGTAAAACCACATCAGAGCACCTAAATGGGTCAGTGTGAAGGGGCTGGGGCATCAGTGAACAGCAGCAGCAAAAAAGAGAGGAGATGTGAAGGAGCTGAGAGAGTTAAGGGACAGGGAGGGGTTGAGGCTGGCCCTGGGGTGTGCAGGGCTGTACAGGTGAGGTGGGAACGTGATGGAAAGAGGAGAAAATCAAGGCAATCACAGCAATGAAAGTGTGTCATGGCTGCTCCCAGTCTGGCACAGAATGGCAACACAGGTTCTGCTGGAGGAATGTTTATAATGAGCTGCACATTTGCAGGGTTGGAGCTGGAAATGGGTAAACGCTCCAAAATTAGTGTTAGTGGAGGAATTTTGTCATCAGGGGGATTTCAATCCCCTAGAAAATAACAGTTTACAGAACAAGTCCCAGTTCCCTCTGGTGCCTTGGACATCTCCTGAGCTTCTCTCCCCAGCAGCCACTGGATAAACAAGAGGCACCACTTGTGTGGAGCTGTGGGGCCTCACCAAATGCTCGTGGGACACGAGGACCTTGGGTGGAATGAGCACAGAAGGCTTCAGATGAAATGAAATACCAGGACCAAGGAGGGGTCTGTGGGTAAACCTCTTCAGCCCCCAAAGGAAAGCTCTTACAAACTCGGGGGAGTGCTTAGCAAAGCCTGACAAGCTCAAGGACTTCAGTTCAGCAGCAGCATCTCAAATTCCAGGTGTAAAACTATTCGGATCTGGATTTTCAGGGGAGGGGGCACCACAATTGGCTGAATTTAGAAAAGGCCCCTTAGGAATAAGCAGAGCCTGGAAGGAAAGAGAGCAGCTTATTCCTTAGGCTGTGCAACCAGGCATGAGGGCTTGCTCAGGGATGGGTTGTGTTTCCTGCACTCCACTTACCCCAAAACCCCCCAGAACAGAGACAGCACCCCCAGCCTCAGCCCCTTCAGTCTCACCCAGCGTTTCCCTGGCCCAGGGGAGCTGGGGGAGCCTGCAGGCACTGGCAGGCTCCTGCAGGCAGGGCTGGCTGCAGGCTGCTGCCAAGAGGAATCTATAATGCTTTGGAGATGCTTCCTTTTCCCTCAGTGCAGCCACTAATTTGAATCTCTCTCATCTACTCAGCTGCCAATTTTTGAAAAAAAAAAAACAAAAAAACCTTGCAGAATCTTAATTATCACAGGTGCCATCCTTTCAGGTGGGGTTGGAATTGGCCATTGGGTTTTAAAGCTAGTGCAGGAGAGGAAGGAATAAAAAAAGTGATTGGTTTAGGTTTTTCTCCCTTGGGAAAGCAAGCTGAAGGAGATTGATCAGCAAAGGAGTACAACTTAGAGGTCAAGAAGTGCAGTGATGAAGGGAGAACTGTCAAGTGTCACAGTGAGTTACACGTTAAAGCGAAGAGGAAAAGCTCTTTGGTTATGTAAATGAGAGGAGGAGGAGAGACAGGAGCAAGTGAGACTGCTGCAGAATGAGGGGGATGTGAAATTACAGCCACCCTCAGCAGGACTCCAGAATAAAAGCAGGACTCGTCTCCCATTTGTAATGATGTGGACGATGCCAGGGGATCAGAAGGACAGAGCAATACTCGGGGAATGGTCCAGGAGCTGATGCACGACCCCAGCCACAGCTCCGGGACCACAGCAGCACCTCAGGCTCCAGGGGTTCTGAATGTCCCCTTGAGGGCAGTCAGGATGCATCTGTCCAGCACCCACTGCTGAGAGGATTCCCAGACTGAAAATCCTAAACCAGCCCCATGAGAGAAAAATGGAAAATCCACCACGTGCAGAATTCCAGATAATGACTTTTTTTTTTTGTTTTGTATAAGGAGAGGAAGGTTCAGGGCACCCAATCATACAGATGTCAAGAGATACTTAAGATTAAATGCTTTAAACACGTCTGTGTTTGTTTCCATGTGAACAGGAGGGAGGGAGGAGGAAAACAAGCTGTTGCTGCAGAGAGCAATCACACTTTTGTATTCCCAGGGAAAAGAAGCACCTCAGGTGATTCCTGTAGTGGCTGCCACTCCAAATCCAGCAATCCCATGCACCAGGGCAAAAGTAGAGTCTGGCACAAAGCTTGGCAGATTGGTAAATGAAAAATCTGATTGTTCTGATGCATCTTTAGCAGTGTTTCCTTCCTGGAAATCTGTCTGTCTGTCCCTGAAATGGAGAGGCAGAAATGGGAAGGCCAGACTGAACAAACTCCAAGTGGTTTGGTTTGACCCTTCCCCAGAATTGCAAGAATTTAGACCAACATGAAGATTTTTTTTTTTCACCAGAACACAAGAAAAAGTGAATAAAGTGTTTCTGACGCTCTTGATCATGCAATTGATATTCCTGAGGTCTGTGCAGCTCCATGAAACTTCCTCCTTCCACGGTGGTGCTTCAGGCAAAGGGTTGTGTCAGAGCCACTCAGCCCCAGGGGCCATGGCCAAACACAATTCCAGCCACAAAATTCCCCCCTCCACACTTCGGATCTGGGGCTGTTTGTGCCAAAACTGGAGTCAGTGCTCTCGTGCTTGTCAATCCTGAATGAAAGTCCAGGAGTTTTAGCATTCACTGCATGGAAATGAAAACTGTAGGGTATCCTGATTTACAGAACTAATTAACTTGCTGATAAATTTGAAAATATCTACAGGGAGCTCATTAAGGGGGAAAAAAAAAAAATCTCATGAATGGTGGAGTTCACAAAGCTTAACCCCGAGGTGAGAAACAATGAGCCAGACTAAATATCACTCAGGAAAACTCCAAAGCAGCCACGAGTAGCTCCAGCCAAGGAAGGAGCTGGACACAGAGACACTCCTGGGTCACCAGGGCCCCTCTGCATGCAGGTTCTGCTCTGATTTATTTTGGAAGAATGTTTCTTCCAGTTTGAATTTCTCTAGTCCTCAAGGTTGTCTGCAATTTGCCCCAAGAGCCAGGTTTGGGCTGGATTTCCTTACAGTGCTCCCCAGCCATGAGTTATTAGCACGTTGTGTACTTTTATTAAGATTTTTTTTCTCATAGAAATACTGAACAATATTGGCCTTAGGGGCTCTGGCAACTTCTCCCAGCTTGACGCTTCCCTTTACCACAAGATCTTTTCTGTCTTGCCTTCATTCAGCTCCTCCCTCCCCTTTTAATTCTCCTGTAATCCTCGTTTTCCTCGGCAGCACTAATGAGTTCCTGATGTGGCACCGTATCGAATGCTCTCTCACAGCCCCCAGAGATGCTATCGAGCATGTTCCCTTTGTCTAAAAACTCCATTAGCTTATCAGAGAGAGATATCAGCTTAGCCTGCCACAATCTCCCTCGGATAAAGCCTTGCTTCATCCCAGCCTATTTCCCACTTAGAGCCACGGCTTTAATTACTTCTGCCTTCAAAATCCATTTTCACAGCTTGCAGCAAGCTGAGCTCCTCTTTAGGCTCCAAAGGCGAGTGTTTGCCCTGCCTCAGCAGGGCCCTTGGCCGGGGGCAGAGGGGTTGTCCCACGAGGGAAGGGCTCAGCGGGGTGTGCTCCTCCTGGGCTTCCAGTGGGGCTGCCAGGCAGGAGGGGAGATCCTGGAGGGTGAGTCTCGGGGTCTGGGTGTTGGGATGACCCCGAGAGTGTAAAAGTCCTTGTTCTCCCAGCCCGTGCAGCCAAAGGAGTCTGAATGTGCAGGATCAGCTTCTCAAGGTTGTTTATTTTCCCTTCTCTAGAACATTCTCTCTCTGCCCTGCTGAGCTCTGTCCAGCAGCTCGGCCATGGCATTCTGTCTGCCCTCAGGGCAGTGTTCACATTTTACACCAAAAACTCCGTGTGCTGTGTTTACAATAACGTGCCAATGTCTGTCATTGATGTTGGACAGTGTGTCTGTGCCTTAAACCAACAGAAAAGTGTCACCAGCACAGCCAGACATGGAGGGCAAGGAGAAGGAGAAGGAGGTCAGGACATGCCCGAATCCCTCCATCTTGTACCCTTGAACCCCATTCTAAAAGCCCCAAAATTCTACTTTTTCACCCTGTGTTAATTCAACTACCACACTACTCAAACCCTTGTGGTTTGTAATTCCTCACACAGAGTTGGCAGCTTTTTCCACGGGCTAAAATGGAAGCCACAGGTGTTTTTGACTTTGTGCCAAGGTCTCCTTGCCCCCTGCCAGGGTCTGGAGCCAGCCAGGGCAGCCAGAGGGATGTGCTGGATTCTAACAGGTGAGAAACTCCTCCCAGGGGGATTTCCTGGCAGCCTGGGCAGCTGTGACTGCTGGGAGCAGGCTCACAGTCACCTCAGCTGTGGCACCACAACACGAGTTCTGGGATCCCTTAAGGGACTCTGGAGTTGCCACTTCTCTCAGGCATCCAGACTGAACAGGTCTGGCTGAGGGGACCTCCCTGTCCCTGCTCCTGCTCAAATGGAACCCAATTTATTGGCTGGAAAGCTGTTTGTCTGAGGAGATCCACCCAATAAAAAAATGGCAGCAATAAATGGCCACTCCCAAGGCTGGGGTTGTTCCTCCCCAGGGGCAGGACCTGCATCTCTGAGCTCAGGAGCCTCAGGTGATGAGGACAGTGCCACATCTCCATCCAGGACAACCCCTGAGGCTCTCCTCAGTGCCTCCAGAATGAAACAGGCATTTTCAGGGTACAGTTCACCACAGCCCCCTGCCAGAAGAGCTTCCCTGCCCGCTGCAGCCCAGCTCCGAGGCAGATGTCTGCATCAGAGGTGTCAGAAAGCACAGCCTCGGGAGTCAGGCTTCGTTTCACCCAAATTCCAAGTGTCACGATGCTGAAAGAGCCTCTTGTTAGGAAAAGGTCAGCTCCTTTATTCCTCGTTATTCATTATCTTTTCATATCCCTCTCCCATCAGCTGTTTGAAAAGCTATTATTGCAGCACGTTCAGCGGTGAAATGGATGAAGTTCTCTTCTCCCCCCACGCTGTGACCTCCATGAGGGCTGTGAATAAAACTAATGACAATAAATTATAGAGGTGTTGCTGGATATTGCCAGAGGAGTGATAAAATGTGATGGCAGTTAATAGAGGATGCTGAAAACACACAAGGCAGCTGTTGTCTACCAGGAGAGACCAAAATGCACTCAGAAAGAGAGAGAAGTGGGGTCCTGTGCTCAGGGCCAGAGCACTCGAGGGCTCCCTGTGGTTCCTGCTGCCTGCAGAGGCTGCCTGGAGCAGAGGCTGGACAGAGGTAAAGGAATAAAGCAGGGATTTATGAAAAGGCCTCAAAGGACACACCTTGGGCAGCACAAGAGCCCAGCCAGGGCTGCACCCAGGATGGACTCAGAGTCACGAGTTCTCACACTTTTATGAGTTCTGCTCCATTTCCACACTGGGGTTCACTGCCCAATTCCAGCTCCAGGTGATGCAGTCCCACCCTCCCAGGCTGCTCTCCTCCATTCGCTGCTGTTTGCACTTTTTGGGGCTGGAGCTGCAGCACTGTCCTTGGTTGTGGGGCTGGGAAAGGATTGTTGTGTGTGCCTGAGCTGTGAGGAGAGCTGGCTGACACTTCATGTGGAGTTCAGAGTTATTTCCCAGTGCAGTGCAGAGCCTGGGAAATATGAAAGCTCAAATTTAGGGCTTCATTTTGAGCTGTAACCTCTGTGGTTCTTTGCCTCTTCCCCTGCACAGCGTGTGCTGCTTCCCAGCCTGCAGCCACCAAAACCACACCTGCTGCCCAGGTGTGCTCCTGGTGCCTGGAATCAGGCTGACTTTGGAACAGAGACCAGACAAAGGTAAAAAAATACAAGTGGGTATATTTAATGAAAGGTCTTCAGGTACATTAATGGCAGACAGAAGCCTCCCCAGGGGGCTACACCCAAAATAGATGGTGGTTATGAGTTTTTCAGACAGGTATAACTTTGGTCTGTTTGCAATCAGGAGTTAAGTGTTCCATTACAGCTTCAGGTAATGAAGTTCCCCCAGTTTTCTCCCCTCAATTGACTTTTGTTTATACTTTTTGGGGCCTCAGGCAGAGGATGTCCTTGGATCTCAGGCCTGGAAGGATTTATTTATTGACCAAAATGTGAAGAGAGCTTGCTAACACCCTGTATGGAGTTCAGAGCTATGCACTAATGCAGTACAGGATCTGAAAAATACAAATCTTAATGCATCCCTCTCACCCTGCCAACCTCTGTGCCAGCAGCAGGTCCTTGTGGCCCTCTGCAGTCCAGCCCAGAGCAGCAGGGTTGGTGTCCCCAGTGCCCAGCTCAGGTCACTCCTGTCCTGGTGTGACAGAGTCCATGAGCCTCCCGTTAGTCACTGTCACACCCTGGGGCCTTCCAGGCTCTGCAGATCCCGCCCCAGTGACAGGATTTTGGGAGGACACGCCTGGCTTGGCAGGAGCAGCGTGGGAACAACGTGTTTGGCTGCTCCAGACAAACAGAGGGAGAGCAGAGGGGTTTTAGCAGCTCCTGGACGTCTTGGTGCTTTTGTACAACACATCCCAGCAGTACCAGGAGAGCCCTGCCACGGAGAGTGAAGCAGACTCCTCCTGACAGATTGCTGCTCCCGTGTTTGCTTTGTCAGAGCATGTACAAACTCCCTGTCTGCAGAGATGAGATAATCACAGGCTGCTGGGGGATTTGAGTGCCTCTGAGTATGTTCAACAAACATCGAGGGCAGCAAATCTGGGATGCTGGAAAAAAGGATCATCAGCATCTCCTGTTCACTGCTGATCCCGCTCAGGGAGGAGAGCAGAGGGCAGGCCCTGCCTGACCCCTGATCAAACTGAGATTACCCTGAGACTTCAGTGGTCCTTCACCCCACCCTGGTGGGCCCTGTCACACTCTGGGCGTGTGAGGAGCTCAGGTACCTGTGATTTTTGTCTCTGGCTTTAAGCCAGGCTCCCTCAGTCCCCTTAAGCCCTCCACTGACCCGGGGCTGCAGAGCACAGCTCATAACTGGTCTCCTGTGAGCAGGGGTTGCTCCAGCTCATTCTCCTCTGTGGACCACTAATCTCAGAGATTTTAGGCTGGACTTTCTTAAGGAACGACCTCCCTGTAAGTCTACCATGGATTTGGGAAGCTTGAGACATTTCTATCAGTATGAACCTACTGTTCTTTTTGCCTCCTCCACCCTCTTGCCTGCCTTGGGAAGGACCACACTGTGGGAGTGCTGTGGCTGAGCAGCTTGAGGGTTTCAGCACAGGCCTCAGGAGATGCAGCACAAATCACAGCAGAGAGAGAGGGGTGGCCCTGGCTGTTCTGTGAGACACATCCTGGGATAGGGCACAGAATTCACCGATTCCCAGAATCACAGAATTCACAGAATCACTGAGTTGGAAGAGACCTCCAAGATCATCGAGTCCAGCCCAGCCCCAACACCTCAACTGAACCCTGGCACCCAGTGCCACATCCAGGCTTTGTTAAACACACCCAGGGATGGTGACTGCACCACCTCCCCGGGCAACCACTCCAGAACTTTATCACCTTTCTGTAATAAACTTTTTCCTAATATCCAACCTGTATTTCCCTTGGCACAGCTGAGGCTGTGTCCTCTGGTTCTGTCAGATCCTGGAGAAAGAGCCCAAGCCCAGCTGAGCACAGCCACCTTTCAGGAGCTGCAGAGAGTGCTGAGGTCACCCCTGAGCCTCCTTTTCTCCAGGCTGAGCACCCCCAGCTCCCTCAGTCATTCCTCACAGGGTTTGTGTTCCCAGCCCCTCTCCAGCCTCGCTGCCTCCTCTGGATGTGCTCGTGTGGCAGCCCAGAACAGCAGCAAGATCTGTCAATGACTGTGGGGAGGATCCAGCTCCTCAACAAGATCCCAGTCTGTCGCTGTTGAGGCAGGGACAGGAATGAAGAGACTCCATCTTCAGAAGGCAGAGAATGAGCGTTTATTCAAAAGCACTTCTGTCTTTTATGGAGAACATCGTGAACATTAATTCCATTGGTCTTAGAGTAAAAACATTTCACCTGATTGGCACACTGGACTCAGGTCAGTGTGGTAGAACAGATCTATAAACAATATGAACAGAAAACAAGATAACAGATTGTTTACATTGCTCTCAGACTTTTCCCAGGCTTAGCCTGGCAGAAATCTTTCTCTTTTTCTCTCTGACTGAACTGAGAATATCCACACCAGTCCTGCACAGGACAGGGAGAGCAGAGAGAAGGGCAGAGAAAGCAGAACTCATCTCCCATTCCAAAGAGCAGCAGCCCAGAGGCTGCTAATTAAACAATATCTGCCATGAACGCAGGCAATGAGGGTGACATTTACCTCTTGTAGGCTATAAATACCCAGCCATAAGCAAACATTTCTAATCAGTGATTACGGGTGAGGTTATTTTCCCTGACGTTATTAATGATTGTTTGTTTATGCAGAGTTAATGGGCAAGATCATGCTGGAGGTGCTGGCCAAGGGCTTGGAGCTGGTGCCTGCACCAGGGCTTTGGCACCACGCTGGACTGGGTCACCAGGCTGGGGAGGGCAGGCAGACCCTACAGGGTGAGCCCTGCCAGGGGTTTGTGCCAGGGTCACTGAGGCCAAGAGCAGAGTGGTGACGGTCCAGCCCTGCATGGCCTCCTCCTGTCCTGAGCTGGACACGGGGCTCTGTGCTCTGGGGTGAGCATGGAGCACTCCTGCCCACCTTGCTGGGGGCATCCCACCCCTCAGGTGGGGCGAGAGCCGGGGGGCATTGAGTTTGGGATAAGTGCTGACAGAATGGAGGGAGGAGACCTTTGCCCAGGCTGCTTCCAACGCCGGCAGGGGCAGGCCGAGGTGCCAAAGCTCTTTTTTTGGCAAAGCCCTCTTCTCCTGCAGGCTTCTGTGTGAGATGGGAGCCAAACCAGTGGGGAATGAGTAGGAGCGAGGGTGGGGAGGATGGTCAGGATGGACGGAGACGAGAGATCTCTGAAGCCAGGGCTTGGAACTTGTGGTTTATTGCAAAGGACGTGGGTGCAGGGCCCTGCTTGGGGCTGCCAGCCACAGCTCAGAGCAGGCCTGAAAGAGAGACCCCAAAGAGAGACCCCAAAGAGAGACCCCAAAGAGAGCCCCCAAAGAGCAAGACTGTCGCTATTGGACACGAAATGAGTACACAGAAGCTTGGTAAATTCAAAAGAGAAAAAGACCCAGTTTTATTCAAACATCTGGTATTTATAGAATTCCAAAGGTGACCGTGGGCTGGAGGATGGAATTACCACCTCTCCAACCACACTGGTCCGAAGAGCAATCAAACATTTCTCTCCACCCACAGAGAAATATGTAAACTATTCTATTTACACATGAAATTGTGTGGGAACTCTGACTCTCAAACATGTAAGCATTATCAGAAGGCTAAAGAAGTTTCATGAGAACTTTAAAACTTTCTAAAGAACTATAAAAGAAAACTTAACACTTTTAAAAATCAGGGCAACACAAGACAGGGAAGTTCCCGTTGCAATACCACAAATCTGTGCTGAATATTCTAACTGATCTAGTACAAGATACAAATCTATAGCATTTACCTACAGCCTATAAGAATCATGACATTACCACCCTGTGTTACATTTTCAACCCTAAAAACGACTCTTTGGACCCCTTCTGCCAAGCTGGCAGGGTCTGCTCTGAGCCTCGGAGCTGTCTGCAAGCAGAGGGTGTTGTTTCATCAGGAGGGGATTACCTTCAGCTGTCCATGCCATTGTTTTCCACTTGTTCACTAACCAAGGCTTGGTGTCTCAAAGCTTGCTTTCATTTCAATCTTGCTTATAGCTTCCATATTCTCAAAATCTTTTGCCAGGCAATCGTATTTATAAGGCTTTCCTGTGTTGTTATTGGACATGAAATGAGTACACAGAAGCTTGGTAAGTTCAAAGGAGAAGAAGAGCTAATTTTATTTCTGACTTCGTAATGTGTGGAATTCTAAAAGTGACAGTGGATTGGAGGATGAAATTGCAACTTCTCCAACCACACTGGTCAAACCAACAGTCTATTAATTCTTTCTTCTTACAAAGAACAATGCAAAACAATCACTATTTACATGAACAGTGCGTGAGAACTCTGGTAGAAATATGGAAATACCAGAAGGTATCGAAAACTTTTAAAAGAACTTTAAAATTTTTAAAAGAACTATAAAAGAAAACTTAACACTTTTTTAAAAATCAGGGCAACGTTCCTGTTTTCCCCAGCATCATGAGCCTTGTCACAGGATCTGGGCAGGCAGAGGCGTTCCTCCCCTCCAGCCTTCCCACCCCAGCCAAAGCCCCCAGCCCAGGCCATGCCCTCAGCACAGAGAGGGCAGGGAAAGCGAAAGGGGCACGGGCAGGCGGCCAGCAGAGCCCAGAGCCCTGCCAGGGAGGGGGGCAGGCCTGGAGAAACGCTGCTGGAATGGTTTGTTGGTGCTGTTGAGGCAGGGACTCGCACGATTTCAGAAGGTAAAAATGAGAGTTTATTCAAAAGCACTTCTCTCTTTTATGGAGAACATCATGAACATTAATTCCACTGGTCTTAGAGTAAAAACATTTCACCTGATTGGTGCACTGGGCTTAGGTCAGTGTGGTAGAACAGATCTATAAACAATGTGAACAGAAAACAAGATAACAGATTGTTTACATTGCTCTCGGACTTCTTCCCAGGCTTAGCCTGGCAGAAATCTTTCTCTTTTTCTCTCTGACTGAACTGAGAATATCCACAGTTTGTGACAGCTCCCGTGTGTCCCCGGGGGGTGCCACAGACCCGGGAGAGCCGGGAGTGGCGGAGCTCAGGGAGCTCCTGTGCCCTCAGCACCCTGCTGCATTTATTCCTGCCTGCAGTTATTCAGTAGGGGTTTCCTCCTGAAAGCAGAAAGCTGGGATGTGCTGGGCAGGGCTCTGGGAAGCAGGGTGGTGGTCCTGGGAAGCTCTGGGAAGCACTGGGAAGCACTGGGAAGCTCCTGGAAAGCGGTGTGGAGCTCTGGGAAGCAGTGAGAAGCTCTTGGAAGCAGTGGGGTATTCCTGGGAATCACTGGGGTATTCCTGGGAAGCATGGGGAGCTCCTGGAAAGCATTGTGGAGCTCTGGGATGCACTGGGGTGTTCCTGGGAAACATTGGGGTGTTCCTGGGAAGCACTGGGGTATTCCTGGGAAGCATGGGGAGCTCCTGGAAAGCATTGTGGAGCTCTGGGATGCACTGGGGTGTTCCTGGGAAACATTGGGGTGTTCCTGGGAAGCTTTAGGAAGCACTGGGAAGCATGGGGAGCTCCTGGGAAGCAGTGGGGTAATTCTGAGAAGTGGCAGGAAGCTCTGGGAATCACTCTGGTGTTCCTGGGAAGCAGTGAGGTATTTCTGGGAAGCGCTGGGAAGCATGGGGAGCTCCTGGGAAGCATTGTGGAGCTCTGGGATACACTGGGGAATTCCTGGGAAACATTGGGGTGTTCCTGGGAAGCTTTAGGAAGCACTGGGAAGCATGGGGAGCTCCTGGGAAGCATTGTGGAGCTCTGGGAATTGCTGGGGTGTTCCTGGGAATCACTGGGGTGTTCCTGGGAAGTGGCAGGAAGCTCTGGGATCCACGGCTTGCACAGGAGCTGCTCTCAGCTGAAACCTGCCCCAAATCTGACCACAGGAACCACTGAGCAGATGGGGAGCAGCTCTTAGAGGCCAGATCCTCTCCCTGCCACAGATGTTGGCCCAGATCCGGGGTGGCCCCTGGTTTTATGCTGATTTCACACTTCTATCCCACTGTTCACTGCCGTGTGATCCTCGGGAGGGTTTTTCTGCCCATGCCACACCTGGAGCTGTGGAGTCTGGCAGGGCCAGTGCTCTGCACCTGCACTGGGATGGTTTTGCACCACAAACCAACCACCTGCTGTGTGGGGAGCCCGGCCCAGGAGCCACCAAGCAGCACAGCTGAAATATGGTTTTTTATGAGAGCAAATGACACCAGGTGTATCTGTTGAGCTCTTGGTGAGCTGATTTCAGCTCCCAGCCATCTGTGCAGCCTCATTTTCCTGAGCCTGGGGGCTTGCAGTGCTTCAGCAGCACCTGCAGCCTCAGCAGTGCCTTCCAGCCCCTTGGCAGCACGCTGGAGCAGCCCGTGGCAGCCAAAATGTGGGAAGGATCAGCTGTGGGGAGAGCTTTGGCTGCCCAGTGGCCCAGTCTAGCCCAGTTTAGCCCAGTTCCCCACGGCCTGGCTCAGGGTGGAGGGGCAGGAGGTGGGTCTGGGGAGAGGAAAGGCACCAGCAGTGCCTGCCAGCATCCAGCACAGGGAGAACCACCTCTCCTCCCGGGGAGAGCCCCCCTTGGCCCAGCAGCCCAGTGCTGGCTGTCACTGGGACTGACGTGGCACACGGCATCTGTCACAGCAGTGATGATGAGCGGCTTCATCTCTAGAACGGGGACAACTGGGCATCCAGGGCGTGCTCATCCATGGCTTCGCTGGCCCCTGGATCCCTGGCAGTGCCCAAGACCACGCTGGAAAGGCTTGGAGCAGCCTGGGATTGTGGAAGGTGTCCCTGCCATGGCAGGGGTGGCTCTGGGTGGGTTTTAGGGTCCCTCCCAACCCAAACCATTCCAGGACTCTGTGATCTCTCCTTCAGAGAGTCTGTGCCACCTTCTCCCTTTGAAGCACTGCCAGAAGAGAGCGGGGAATTCTTAGCAAAAAGCAAGATTTTGACACTGTCACACACACATCGTTTATAGAATCGCTATTTTGAAAGCCTCTCTTTAACGTGGCTTCAGTTGGACTTAAGCAGATGCTTAAAGTTAACCATCTGCTTAATTGCTGATAGGATTAGGATTTAAATCGAGCTCTCCCTTCTTCCCTAACACGGAGCCACTTTCTTTGTGCCTCAATGAAGCACTTATGGCCATGGCTCATTTTAAGGGCTTGATTAGTGCCGGTGACTTCTTTATCTGCTTGAAGATAAGACTCTGATCAGTGTTAGATCGCATCTGCATCTTAATTGTCCTGAAAGCACTGGCCCAAAGCCACGTTTAGCAGTTGACAGGCATGCAAACGAGCCTCCATCCAGGGAAAACAAATCGCCAGCAATCAGCAAAAGGGTGGGATTAATCTCAAACCCTCACATCCTAGCCCCTCTGGCCCCTGGGAAGACAGAGAAAGTTTTTCCTTCTCTGCCCAGACACCTCCAGGCTGGCCATGCCTTGGTGACAGATGATGAGCAAGTGAATTTCTGTGGCTTTAGAGTGATTTAAAACCAGTTAAGGACCTCAGTCTATTTATCTGCATCGTCGTGTTGCTTATAACACCACAGAGTTCTCAGTCCTGAGGCTGGGAGAGCCCTGCTGGGCTCTGGGCAAGCTGGGAGCCACCCTCCTCTCCAGGCTCTGCGCCCTCCTGCAAGCACCTGGAGGCAGGACAGGGACTGATCCAAAGCCTTCTGGAGAAAAAAAATAAGATTATTTTTCCTGTGATTATGCTTGGAGGGTAGCAGGCAAGGGGTTTAGCTCTCTGCTGATTCCTGTTGCTCTTCAGTCTGAGGAGGAGGATGGGACAGCCAGGCCCCGGTGTTTCCTGAGGGAAAGCAGTGACCAGGGCTGGATTTCTGCTCTCCACGTGGATTTAGGGTCCAGCACCTCTGGACTCACTGGAGAGCCCTTCTCACAGGGATTTCATCCTCAGCTTTTTCTCTTTATACTTGGTGGGAGAGCAGGACTTTGTGTTCCCTCCCCTTCTCCCTTCTGCCAACACCGTGGGGTTAGAAGGGAGTGTGTGTTACTTCCAAAGGTATTTGCATAATTATCTCAGCACTCGGAATGTGCAAGGACTGGCTGTGTTCCACCAAAGATTGCATTTAACTAATCCTGCTTTGACACCCAGACTATTTATACCTTCTCAAATCAGCTCCATCTCCAGCAATGCCCTTTAAAGGACACGTTTTGTTCTCTCCTGACCATATGTTTCATATGTTTCCCCCGTTTTTTTTGGTTTTTTTTTTTTTCCCCATTCTGGATGTGCTTCCAAAGGTTGCTGCTCCCCCAGCTGCTGTGGTGCTCTGCTGGCTGATGTTAGTCATGCATCCTGCTCAGCTGCCGGGTTTTTCAGGAAAACAGGCCGTATTTATCCAGTTGGTGTTGCCAAGGCAGTGGGAAGTTCCCAGGCACCCCAGGGTTGTGCCCTGAGCTCTGCAGAACTTACTCTCCCCGACAAAAAGTTCTGGTTCTTTCTCTTCACCTGGATTTTTTTCTCCTGATTTATTCTGGAATGTGTGGGAAAGGGCAGCAAGGGGTTAAGTGAAAACAATGAAAATCAGAGCAAATAAAGCAGGGAATGCTACAGAGGGATGCTGAACTCCAGCTCCAGGTGAGTTCAGACGTTCCCAGCTGGCTGAGGATGCCGTGGCTGCTGCTCTGGGGAGCAGAGGCATTGCTGGGGGGATCCCCAAGGAGGAAATTTTACTTTTCCAGAGCCTCCAGCTGCTGAGCCAGCAGGAAAAGCTGCCTTTTGGACAGAGCTCACCCTCACTGTCCACGAGGAGGAAAAACCATTTCTTTTTCAAGCCAACAGCCTGTCCAGAGGTGCTCCAGAAGGCATCAGCTTCCTTGGGGAGGGAGAGATTTGGAGCTCTCCGTGACCTTTATCTTCAGCACGGTGCTGCTGTTTTTAAAAATATCACTTTAAAGCCAAGATGGGGAAATATTTTTCTCGTGCCTTTGTGGGTTTTTTTTTTTTTTTTTTTTTTTTTTCTGCAAGTGCCCTTTTGAGCTGTGGCTGCTTGAAAGCAGGAGTTGCATTTTCCTGGTGCCAAGCTGTCCCCTGCAGCTTGCTGTGGCAGCTGGGAGGAGCTGCAGGGATGTGCAGGGAGGGAAGCATGTGTTGGTGTGTAGGGAGCTCGTGAGTGGGCCTGGTTTCCATGTTCCAGCGTGGATACGAGGGCTGTGTGGGAGGAGGAGAATCCTGTGAATGAGTGTGTGATTTGCGCAGCCTCTCAGCACAGCAGACGGATTTTTGTGAGCGAACCCAAGCCCTGTTGTACGAGAACATCCTGCTCACGCTCCTGTTTTCACTCAGTTCAGGGAGAAGGATTATTTTCCACATCACAGCTCAGTGGGCCTTGCTGATTTTTTAATTTTTTCTCTCTTTTTCTCAGACATAACCTCCGGAACTTCAGTGCCCATTGCAGCCACGTGTTTTCCACGTGCAGCTGCACATTGTGGAGCTGTGTCAGGGCAGGGTTAGGGTGGATTTTTTGGAAAGGTTCTTCCCTCAGAGGGTGCTGGCACTGCTCAGGCTCCCCAGGAAATGGGCACAGCCCCGAGGCTGCCAGAGCTCCAGGAGCCTTTGGACAACCAGGGATGCCCAGGGTGGGGTTGTTGGGGGTCTGGGCAAGGACAGGAGCAGGATTTGATGATCCTGGGGGTCCCTCCCAGCTCAGGACATTCTGTGATTCTATGATTCACCTCCTGCTTGATTTCTTAGATTTCATTTAAGCCTTCATCTCACATAGCCTTAAAATAAGGAATAAACACAACCCAAGCTGGAGAAACAAGGGGTCAAAAAGGCAGCAAAGGACTGAGCTGAAGTCTGCGGTGCAATGTTCACTCACACAGCCTGCAGGTGCTCTCTGGACATTTTGCAGGTGAAATCCCTGTTCCTTCAGGTGCCCCTCACCAGGAGGCTGTGCCCTCACTACCTTGGCTGGGATGGAGAGCGACAAACCTGGGGTTGAGCTGGGCTGGGGGAGCATTTCCAGTGCCCCCCTCCCATTTGTGACCAGTGATCCCACCTGCCTTCATTATCTTCCCCCAGGTACCCCGGGAGCCCTTCCAGCTGCCTTTCCTCCCCCACGAAAGGGCCGTGATTAATTAGCAGCTGATTTGTGCTTGCAAAATCCTATTAAAAAAATCCCCCGTGTGATACGAAAAAAACCTGCCCCGAGTTTTCCAGGGCTGTTCCTCAAAAGGAATAAAGGCTGGCAGGTGTGAGCACACCTGTTCTGGGCTCAGGTACAAGCTGGGCTGGCAGCCCCCCACCCTGCCTGCCGCGGGAGGCTGTTTGTGAGCCTGGGATGGGTGGGGAGGAAAAGCCGACGTGGAAAATAACAGTTCTGTAATCAGTGCAGGATTTGGATGGCGTGGGATACTGAAGAACAGGGCCATTCACCGCTTAATGAGGATTAAAATAACTCCTGAATAGCTGCCTTATTCCCTGAGCATCCTGTTCAATGAATGAATCACAGGATTACTGCTGAAAAATAGGTTGGAATGGTAGAACAAAAAAACCTGACATAATGAATATCAGCGGAGGGTTTGGGGACAACCTTTCATTTGGCATTTCCAGCCCCTCGAGTGACTGACGTGCTGACTCTACCCGCAGCTTAGCTCTCGGGTTTGTCTCGTTTGCCCCTTGGCACTGAACATTTGCAGGGGTCGGCGTGCTTGGGGAGTGCCAGGCAGGTGCAGAAACACTCTGCAAGCAGGATATTCACAGCCCAGGGGTGTAAAAGAATTAGCGACTGGCTCGTGTGCACAAAAGGCAGCTGGGTTTGATGATCTATTAGGCTAAATATTCCTGTGCTCATCCCCTCTGAGCCCTGCCTGGACAGACCCGGCTCAGGAGGTGTCTGCGGCTTGTTCCCCCATTCCTGGGCTGCCCAAAATCCCTGGAAAAGGGTTGGGAAAATCTGCTCCCCTTCCCAGCCCTGCTTGACCATGGAGCAGCTGAAGGACATTTGCTCAAGGCTTCCCCTCTGGAATACAAATAGTGACCAGAAAATGCCGGAGGGGCCGGTGGGGGATGAACGAGGAGCTTTGTGCTGGAAATATTTCCCTTCTCCTCAGCAGTTTAGGGCTGCTTTCCTCCCTGCCTTGGGGCCTTGCACTACCCTCGCTTCCTCAGCCCTGGAAAGGGATTTTCTCTTCGGTAGAGCGGGTATCAGGGAGGTTTCTTATCACCAGCACAGCTGCTGCTTCCATCCTGCTCTGGAATCTCAGCAGTTTTGGTGACCAGACCAGAGGGGCAGAAGGCAAAGAATTGTTTTTCACGGAATCATTTAGGTGGGAAAAGGCTTCTAAGTGTCCAGTCACTAACTCATGGCCCCAAACGCCACATCTTTTAAATCCCTTCAGGAATGAGGATTCCGCCCCTGCCTGGGTCCCTTCACGGGCTGATGGCTCCTCTTCAGGCCATTTCTTTTCTCCTGTTAACTACCGATTTCAGAGCAGCTCCGAGTACTTTAATAAATTCTCCAAAACGAATGCAAAGTACAGCATGACTGTCAGAATGATCATATATCTGTGTTCCAGTTACAGGTGTATCTGTAATACAGCTGGCATATATTAACAATATCCTTGCTTTGCAGATTTCATAAGGAATTTTATTAGGAAAGACAGGCTGGAAAACGCAGCATTTTCTTTTCATATTCTGACGCTTAATTTTTTTTTTTTTCCATTACAGAACACAGTAAATCAAGTTTTTATTAGTAATATTCCCATATGAAATCCCTGAGACTGAGGGAAAAAAAATAGGCTCTGGAGAAGTCTAAAACCAAGTACCAAAGGAAAGGTTAAATCAGTGAAAAAAGGATTTTCTAGGTAGGAAGTGCATGGCAAATCTTTGGGGGCTGTTTAGAGTGTTCTTGAAGAGCTGCCCAGGGTTTTGGCACCTTGGTGCCGATAATTCCCGTGGTGATTGTGCTTTAACCCCGGCTGGGAAGATCAGCCCCTGGGATGCAGGGGAGAGCTGGACGGCTAAACGTGAGAACATTTGTGGATGGAGGCAGTTTAATCCAAGAAATAAAATAATAAATTGTAAATGAAAAGGAACGTGTCTCCTGTGCACGTGTTTGCAAAGGAGTGGGAGCACTGGCTTCCTTTTTTCCAGTGAAACATCTCACTCTTTCTGCTGGTTATTTTATCTGATCGCTCCTCCAGCTGCGCTCAGAAATTTCCTATTGTGGCCTGGCAATTCAGAGCCCTGTGGCTCCTTTCTTCCCCTAATGGAGTTTCCTGGTAAATAGCTTTGAACTCAGATCCTTGTCTCAACAATAGATAAGCTCCTGCCTAACTGGCACTTCACAATTAACAGCATTATCTTGTTAAACCTGAAGAGGTGTAGGAGGGCTCAGCCATCATTTTAAAGTATTTTATTGCTTAGAAAGTGTTTACAAAGGGCTACAGAAGTGGTAAATGAAGCCCAGTGCTGCATTCAGATGCTTGATTAGCTCAGCCACATCAAAATGCCAGTAATTCAGGTTCTGACGGGGCTGGAGGACGTTGCTGAAGCAATAGCCTCAAAACACCTGAGGTTTTAGAGAGGAAATAAAAGGGGAAGGGAAAGAGGAAAAGGGGAAGGGAAAGAGGAAAAGGGGACGGGAAAGAGGAAAAGGGGAAGGGAAAGAGGAAAAGGGGAAGGGAAAGAGGGAAAGGGAAAGGGAAAGGGAAAGGAAAGGAAAGGAAAGGAAAGGAAAAGGAGATTAAGGGTGAAATGAAAAGTTGCTCTGAATCAGATGATGGTTCCTACTCAGGTGCAACTGTCCCCAGTGAAGAGCCAGGAGTGAGGTTATGGGAATAAGTGCCCCATGAGAGGAGGGAGAAAGCTCTGCTGGTTCCCTTCTGGCACGATTGGCGTGTTCAGGTTGTGTCTGCTCCTGTTCCAAAACCCGGCATCTCACACCTGGAGTGTCCCCATCTCTGTGTCCCCCCTCAGCCGCAGCTCCTGCAGCGTGTGGGCAGCACCAGCAGGGAACGGCACACACAGAATTTGGGCTTTGGGCGTTTTCTGCTGCTCGATGAGCTTTGCTGGAGCCAGGCTGGAAGTCCTGGCCATCCTTAGCATGAGTGCAGCCCACGCCTGGCTGCAAGGGATGGGCACAGGAGCCACAGGCTCCTCTAGAAGCTTCTGGAAGGATGGAGATCTCCTGGGGAAATTCATCCTCCCAAGGCTTGCAGGGCAGAAGCGTCTGCGGAGCCGTCCAGTCGTGCTCGATGAACTTATCAGCTGCGAATATCAGGGAGTGGTCACGGAGAAACGCACCGGGCTCGGTACTCACTGCCCGCTGTGCAGCTCAAAAATAGATCGAAGAACGAGGAAATAAACGGGGGCAAAAGAACCGCTGGAATTCGGGAGCAGGAGGAAGATGAGGGAGCGATGCGCCCTGGTGGCAGAGGAGGCAGCAGCATCCCGGGAATGGGGCCAGCGGGGCAGGGCACGGCTCCTGCCTGGAACAGAGGTAAAGGGATAAAGCAGGGATTTATTTTAAAAAGCCTTCAAAGGACACACCTTGGGCAGCACAAGAGCCTGGCCATGGCTACACCCAAGATGGACCCGAGATGGACTCAGAGTCCCGAGTTCTCACACTTTTATGAGTTCTGCTCCATTTCCACACTGGGGTTCACTGCCCAATTCCAGCCCCAGGTGATGCAGTCCCACCCTCCCAGGCTGCTCTCCTCCATTCCCTGCTGTTTGCACTTTTTGGGCCTGGAGCTGCAGCGCTGTCCTTGGTTGTGGGGCTGGGAAAGGATTGTTGTGTGTGCCTGAGCTGTGAGGAGAGCTGGCTGACACTTCATGTGGAGTTCAGAGTTATTTCCCAGTGCAGTGCAGAGCCTGGGAAATCTGAAAGCTCAAACTGAAGGCATCAGCAGCACTGGGAGGAACATCTGCAGTGCTGGGAGCAGTGACAGGCTCCCAGTACAGCAGAGCCCTGGTTGAACTGGAGCAGGTCCAGCACAGGCCCAGGAGGATGCTGAAGGGTCTGAGCTGGGGTTCCTCAGAGAGGAAGGCTCAGGGGGATCTCCTCAGTGCCTCTGATGAACTGAGGGGTGAACAAAGAAGGTGGAGCCAGTCCCTTCCCAGTGGTGCCAAGGCAAAGGGCACAAACCCGAACACACAAAATTCCCCCCAAACAAAAAAAATCTCCCTCAGTGCGAGGGTGGTTGGACACTGGGAAAGCGTCTGGAGAGAGGATGCAGTGTCCATCCTCAGAGTCCATGGGGTCACAGGAAGGATTGTTCAGGCTGGGAAAGACCTTTAAAGTCACCCAGTCCAGCCACCAGCCCAGCAGCACCTCCATGGGCACTAAAGCACGTCCCCAACACATCCGTGTGGTTTTTGAACACTTCCAGGGATGAGCAGGAATTCGTATCATGCTTGCTGGGAACCAGGTGAAAATTAACCCATCTGATCCCATAGATCTGAAAATGCCTCCAGACAGTCACAGGGATTCCAGAAATACCCAGTTTCTTATTTGTCCCCCATCCTCTGGTCGGGCTTTCACATTAAATTGAAATTTGACTACCTGGAGGGACAGAAACTGAAACAAAGTCACAAAATGAGCTCCTGCAGAATTTTTCCTTGCTGAAAGCAACCAACAGTGGAGGATCCAAAGGAAAATTCCAGCTAGGGAAACCTGTAGGGCACTTATTTAAGGGCACTTGGGGTGTCCCTGGGCTCCTCTCAAGGTTTGCTCATCTCGTGCTGGCAGCCAGGCTAAAACCCTCCCATTTTTCCATCTGTCTCGGATATGAGGAGTGCCTGGATTCTGGGTGGAGCAGGAAGCAGGTGAAGATGCCCAGTTTGCTGTCACCTCAATAAATATAAACCCTGATTTTAATCCTGGTTGCACCCCATAGTGAGGGAGAGAGATAAACAAGCAGCCAGCACTCCGAAACAAATCATGGCAACTTAACCTTGTTTGTTTTTTTGTTTGGTTTTTTTTTTTTTTCCTGTGTTTTATGGCCAGGGAGGAATAACTCATATCAAGACCTCAGCAAGGTTTGCAGCAGTTTTTAGCAAAGCAATGTGAGAATAATTAGAGAAGCAGGTTGTTAATGAACCTGTTTGGGGTGGAGGCCACGAGGGCTGAGTGACCATGCAGGGACCAAATATCAGGGGAAGGATGGCCTGGTGTGGTTCTGGATTTGGTCTCTTTGCTCCTGGTGGAAAAGGAATTCACTTATTAAATTTGCAGGTGATATGAACCTTGGATGACTGTAAGTCTATTAGAGAACAGGATTAGAATTTAAAATGTTCATGACAAATTGGATAAATAGCCTGAAAATAAATTGATTAAATGGAGAAAAATGAGATGCCTCGGGCTGAAGCAGGAATGCTAAAAAGCCTTTTCTGTGTTAGAGAACAATTGGAGAGTTCCTTGGAAAAGCAACAAGGAACCTTAAAGGATCACAGACTTTACATGAACCAGGAAAAGAAAAATATCACCTGTTAGTGTGAGCAAGAGAAGCTGACTGGGGACAATCCAGACATTCCGCTCTGTCCTGGTTAGGGCTCTCTCAGAAACACATCCCAGAGCTGAGGAGGATCTGGCTCAGTGGGAGCACAGGGGGCTGCAGGGACAGGGACCCAGGGCAAAGCAGGTTTTACAGGGAAACAACAAAGGAATGGTGTCAGCACCAAGGACAAAGGAGCACACAGCAGCTCTGGTCATACAGGGTTGGGCAGAAATAAGGGAGGTTCTCTCCATGTCCCTGGGAGACAGGAAAGAAGGAATTGGTCTGAAAAGCAGGAAGGAAGATTCGGGGACACAGATCTTCTGAGGGGAAAGGAGATATCCATGAAAGGTTTGGGAATAGCAGAGTAGCCCCTGGAGTAACCCCCTGCAGCAGCAGAGCAGGACATGAAGGATCCCAAGAGATCTCCTCTCATCCTGATCTGGACAAGGAGCTCAGTCCTTACTGAAGGCTAAAGGCCATGGAGGGTTATCAGGAGTCCCTTATCTGGTGATTGCATTGCAGTGAGGAGGAGACAGAGCTGTTCTCCACCCCAAGGGCAGCTCCCAGCCCCAGCTCCAGCAGTGGCTCTGCCGTGGATCATTCCCCTGCATGGATTCCCATTTCCTGGGGAGGGATCAGAGCTCATGTGCAGCTGTGTAACTCCTCAGGGCCACACCTTGGACTCCTGTCTGCGCTCACACAGGACCTGGTGCTCGTGCTCACAGAGGGACAGTCTGGCCTTGGGTGTTTGGGGCTCACATCCTGAACACCTCCAAAGCTCCAAAGCTGGAGCTGGAGCAGTGGAAAGGGGCCTCCAGGAGCAGCCCACCCTGTGGCTACAGCTGGGTGTGCTCCTGTCTGGATGTGTTTCTCACCTTTGCAGAGAGCCCTCATTTGCAGGCTCAGCAGAAGGGGAGCAGATTCCCATTATCATGTTCTCCTTGCATCTGGAATTTTAAGTGAACTGCATAACAGAATCTTCTGCTTTCTTAAGCATTTCCTTCTCCTTTCTTTAATCATGCTGAGATTTCCTGTGATACTGTGAGCTGTAATTATCATCTGCAGATCAGTGGCGATGCTAAGCTGGTTCTTAAAGGGATTTTTTTTTTTCTCTGTGAATTTCAGATGACCAAGAACAAAATTATAATCACCTGATACTAAACAGTGACAACCAGACACCTACACATGGTAAGAGAAAGCAAAGAGCAAAATTACACACGTTGTAACTTTCCTCTGCCAGCCAGTAACATTTACTGGTACCAAAGTGTGTTTAATGTGGATGGAAATATTCCTCTGGCAGTGCTGCATGGCTGATGGCTCCCACTGACATTAAACACAGGACCATATTTTCAGCAGTGTGCACAGGGAAATATGGCCCAGTCTTTTCTAACTGTGCTGATCAGCCTTGTGTCTAATTCTGAGATACTCCTTTGTTTCCCACTTGGTTTCCTCCACCTCGTCCCAGCCTGGAGATGTTTCTTTGCTTCCTCCATGGCCAGAAGCTGCCCCACTCTGCTCAGCCCTGTCCCCCAGCCCTTCTGTCCCCCCCTTTGCGTTTCCCTGAGCAGCAGTGGAGCCTGGGCTGTGTCCCCGCTCCCTTGGAGGCAGCCAAACCCTGGCAGCTCCTGGCTCCACTCAACCCCAGGCCAGTCCAAACCCCTGTTTCCCGGTCTCTGTGCAATCAGAACAACCTCTGATTGACCCCTCAGGTTCCCTCTGCTTCTCCCTTCTCTTCTGCTGCTGCCTTGTCTTGGTCCTGTCCGTGTCCCTCCCTGCCCCCTTTGCCTTTGGAATGTGATCCATTCCTCCTGCTGTAAGCTCTCGGTAAATCTCATCTCTATCACTTCTGGCAGCTCTGAACCTCTGTATTTGTTACTCTTTCTTGTGCTGGTGTTTGTTCTGAATTCTGAAACCTCATCCTGGCTGTTCTGGAGCCGACTTATTGCAAGTTCATGTATAGAAATCTCCCCGCTGCTAAGGAGGGTGGGAGAGCAATTGCCCTTGGAAAGATCACCCAAAACCTTGGGGTTTCTCCTTCCCAGAGGAGGCAGGCATCTCTTCAGCCTGCAAATTGCTTTCATGGTAAGCCTGTGTTATTAGGACTTCATTTTCTGTCTTCCAAACACTCCAGGAGGAAGAGTGTCAGCTTTAAACTCATCAGTGCCACAGCAGTATTTATTGAGCCTGAACTGACAGCCTCCAATGTTCCTGACTATTTATTCTGTTTACTTTTTTTACTTTCCTGAGGGAAAAGAAAAAGAAGAAAATGGAGAAATAGGGTTGAAATTGTGTTGTCTTCTCTTTGGTCTTGGTACTCATTCTAAAAATCCAGCCCCTGCTGGGTTCTGAGCTGCCCTTGACTTGTGTCTGCCCAGGAGCTTTAATGCAGCTCCAGCACCAGGGTCCCATTGCATCCAAGAACTCCAGGGAATGTGACAAAACAATTCAACTTTCCTCTGCTCCTAACAGATGCTTTGCTTTTTTATGTACTTAAGAGGCAAAAAAACGAAGGCAGATTCACTCACAGTCCTGGATTCCTTGTGCTTCCTGTGTTTTAATAATTTGGTTGTTCCGAGGGACTCGGATGAGCTGACTACAAATGAGTGTGTGATTCAGAGGTACATCTTTCCTCTGAGTTATCCAGATGGCCATGGCTGCTTTTGTTCCTTACATTCATGTGTGCTGTTGCTGGTGAGCCATTGCTCGGCGAGTCTGAAAATATATTTGGACTTTTCAAGTGAGACATCAGAAGAGCTTGCAGGGTGGCACAGAGGGCTGGAATGAGTGCTGGGAAATGGGATATCATGGGGAAGACAATTCCCAGCAGGATCAGAAGTGACCACAGGCAGCTGAGTCACCGTGTTCTGGTTTGAAAACAAAACCAGTGAGACTCCAAGTCAGAAATACAATGTATTAGGAAAAGGGAAAAAGAAAACAAAATACATGCAGTAATACAAAAGAAAAACCATGGACAGAGTCAGAACACAACCTGACACCCTTTTTGGTCAGGGTGTTGGTAGCAGTCCAAATCGGAATGGCTGCATCCATTAGAATGGATTTCCTCTTGGAAATCCAGCGGAAAAGCCTGAGTCTGGTGTCCCAAAGCCCAGATTGTATCCAGGTAGGAATGCTGGGTGGAGCATCTCCCAATGGGATGTTACAGTTCTTATCAGTCACCAGTGACATTCAACAGCCCGTTATCAGCAGATGTCTCCCCTGAGAGAGGATTGGCTGTGGAAGAGATAAGGAAAACTGCCCAATTAACACAAGACAACTGCCACACAGATGGCAGATGGAATACACCTTGCCTTGCAGTCTGGGACACACAGGAGGTGTCCAAGGCCAGGTTGGACAGGGCTTGGAGCCCCTGGGAGGTGTCCCTGCCCATGGCAGGGGTGGCACTGGACCAGCTTTAGGGTCCATCCCAGCCCAGCCCATCCTGGGACTCCTCAGTTCCGTGACTCTCCCAGCCCAGGGGCTGCAATCCCAGGATTTCAATTCTGCTGGGGTTGAGGGCTCTGAATTAACCACAGTGACTCTGAGCATCCCACATCTGCCAGAAATCCTGTGATTTTTTTTTTTTTTTTCTGCTGCTGGACTATTCCTGCCCCAAACTCCCCCCCAGGACACCAAACATCCCATTCCAGAGGTATCTACACCCCTTTAGAAACCTCAGTTGAAATTCTGCTTCCAGTGACAGAATTTAGACCCCAATTCCACCAAAATCTGAATTTTCATGTGGATTTCCTTAACTCTAGACTTTATTTCTACCTCAGCTGCAGATTTGAGCTGCAAATGAAGAACTCTACAGCAGTTTTAGGAAATGTAGTGATTTGTATGTAAAATATGAGTGGGAAGGAGCAAGTATTAGGCTCTAAGCACAACCAAGTTTTACATATGAAATGCAGCTAAATCTTTTGATACATTAATTTATCTTGCTTAGATATTCAGCCTTCATACAAAATAAGCACATAAAATGATTTTCCCCCATAAAAACATTAAAATATGAAGGAAAAAACCGAGCTGGGGGCACAAAAGAGAACTGAGCATCAGCTATAACAGAAATACACATTGACTGCCTGGGCTCAGTTTCTGTACAGATTATTGCTTTATTTTTTACTGCTACTGAAGTTTCATCTCATTATATTTAGTGCATATATAATTATCCTAACCTAAAGAGCACCTAATAAACATTTTTTTTTACATCCTTATAAATACCAAGCACATTTCCAAATAATATGGTTAGAAGGAAGTTCATATCACAACTTTTATGTCACTTAATTGCATTTGACAATCATCTCAAAAAATACTTGGTAAAGCACTATGAGCAGCCAATTACTTCAAGGTTTTAATTTGGCCAGGAGTTTTTCCATGGATGATGCCTGGGATTGCTCTGGTGGAGGCAAATTTCATTTTATAGCTGTACTTGTGTGGGTTTTTATCAGTTCCCTCAATATGTACTCATGTATGAGTGTGGCTTCCCTTCCCTTCCCTTCCCTTCCCTTCCCTTCCCTTCCCTTCCCTTCCCTTCCCTTCCCTTCCCTTCCCTTCCCTTCCCTTCCCTTCCCTTCCCTTCCCTTCCCTTCCCTTCCCTTCCCTTCCCTTCCCTTCCCTTCCCTTCCCTTCCCTTCCCTTCCCTTCCCTTCCCTTCCCTTCCCTTCCCTTCCCTTCCCTTCCCTTCCCTTCCCTTCCCTTCCCTTCCCTTCCCTTCCCTTCCCTTCCCTTCCCTTCCCTTCCCCAATTTATCCCCTCTTTTTAAAATTTTCTCTCCTTTCTTTTCCTTCTTCCTTCTCTTTTCTTCATTTCAAAAATCCAGGGCATCTTCCTTCCCACACACTAATAGGGCTTTGGGGGATATATTGCTGAAAAAATCCTTGCATCAATTTTCTAACATCAGACCAGAAGCTTCAATTTGGGGCAATCCCAGAAGACATGAAAATGATTCCCTATTCTGTCACATCTCCTCCAGCAATTTGTTGAGAGTTTTGTGTCTATTGTGTTTAAGACACTGTTTACAAAATCATAACAATTAAGGACTGTTTAAATTAGCTTTATCCCCAGCAGAAATATATGGGGGAAAAGGAGAAGATAATGAGATGTGCAGCATACAACCCACAGCACAGCCAGACCTTGGATGTCCTGGCCTTGTGCAGGGCTGGAATGGCAGTGGGAGGGGTGGAAATTCACTTGGGGGGAATTTTGGAAGGAATTTGAGATGGGACCTCTGAGTTGTTTTTGATGATGCAGTTTATTTTTCTTATCTTCTGCCTAGGCAGGAAGGATGAGTCCTGCTCACATCTTCACCACAAGGCTCAGAAGGTCACAAGACCCTCAGTTACAAGACCTTTTAAGGATTTATTGACCAATAAAACACTGCCAACAAGGATATTTATGGTTTTAACCCAATCCTTAAATATTTCATCTTATGAACTCATGCTACAGCGTGAGCTTTCTTAGCCAATCATGTTATGGCACACAAACCCACAGTGCTGCATTCTAAACTCCTTGTTCACCTCTGTAACTACTTGATTTTTTCTATATCTTAAACTCTAAAACTCTAAACTTTCGTCTACTTAGCTTAACGTATCTCTGCTTTAAACTACCAATCCACATTCTAGCACCTGAATTTGGAAGCCTTTCCCAAGGTCTCAGATCAAACCCTGGGTTTAATTTTGGAATCCCTGGCAGTGTCCCAGGCCAGGCTGGATGGAGCTTGGGCAGCCTGGGACAGTGGGAGGTGTCCCTGCCATGGCAGGGCTGGGATTGAGTGATCCTTTGTGATCCAAACCAAACCAAACCAAACCAAACCAAACCATTCCATGCCTGTGTGACTTCCCCTTTGGGATCAGCTCCCTCTCCCTGCCCTGCCCACGAGGCCCTTGCAGAGCTGGGGGGAGGTACCAGTTTGCAGTGGTCTCAAAGCCAGCAGGAAGGGGTCCCAGCCCCAGCTCTGCACACCCCTGGCTGCTGGAAGTTCTGGTGCCAGAGCCAGGTGTTTTATCTGCAGCCCCCTGCAAGGGCAGCGCACTCCAGGATGAGCAGATCCTTTGCTCTGACTGCTCTGTGCAATTTTAATTTCTGCAGCTCTCCCTTTCATTTTAACTGGCAGCGTTGCTCCTCTCAGCCCAGCTGTGGGGTGCAGTGTTCAGTGGAGCACTCTGTGTGCCCAGGGGCCTTTCCACACTGATCCCCCGGGTGACAGCACTCAGGGGTGTCATTGTCACATGCATTGTTGCCCTGCAGTGTGGCTGCATCCCTTCCCTCTGCACCTTCCTCCTTCAGGCTGCTGCTCAGTTCTCAGCCAGGAGCCCTGCAAGACCCAGTGCTCGAGCCACCCTGACAGACACAGGGTTTTTAACGCTGGCTCGATTTGAAATCCTCCATCTCCAGCTCACATAAATGAGGGCAGCTACTCGCTGGAGAGCTCTGATTTACACCACAGAGGATCTGACCTGGAAATGTAGAAACCTCCTGGAGATTAGTCATGAGAAATGCAAAGCACTGTTAATAACAGTGTTTGTAACACGAGGAAGCAGAAGTGTGAAAACACAGACACTCAAGATCTACGTTACAAATTTTGGCTCTGAGAACATCAGTTTATTTGCCTGCCCTGACAGCGTGTCACTTCAGGATGGCCTGGGAGCTCTGAGCCCCGGCACAGAAGGCTCCAGAACGTCAGCAGTGCCACCAGATTTTCCTGAGGAATGGGGCCCTTTGTAAGAACTTGCGTCAGAATCCGAGGCTCTGCGTCTGAGCCTTCAAAGGGCTGAGCAGAAGGCAGTGCTGGGGGAGCAGGGAGAGCTCTGACAGAGGGCTGGAGCTCTGCTGAGCTGGAGCTGAGCAGCAGAAGGCTGGGTTGTAGCAGCTTCTCCTAGGTGACATTGTTTGCTTTCTCTGGGTGAATGTTTTAAAAGGCATCTGTTGAAATGTCTTGCAGAATTCGCACAACATATGTGCAGACTCAAATGCAAATCTGCAGCACATCCCTTTTGCCACTTGAGCTTTGTTTAAAACTTTGCCATCAATTCATATTTTTTTTTTTCTGGGTATCATCTGCTCCCGTCCTTGAACATGAAAGGTTTTGAGCCTCATGTAAACACACTTTGAAAGCGTCTTCCGACAAGAGGGGCAGAGCAAGATGTGACAAGAAGACTTCAAGTCTAATCTGCACAGCTCTGGAAATCCTGAAGCTTCTCTGAGCCCTGAGCTTGCAGAGAGGTTGCAAAGCACTGGCAGAGAAATGAGGCTCTGCCTCAGCCCAGAGGGGCTTTGCTTCCCTGGTAGATGGCAAAGCAGCCGAGTGCAGGAGTGAGCAGAGCAGTGAATTTGTGTGAATCCCCTGCCACCCCCAGGCACAGCAGGGCTGCAGGACCCACAGCCACCTGCTGCCACTCCCAGCCCATTGTCCTCTTTGGACCAGTGCTGCCCTGGGGTGGCTACCTAGAACAGAGGCTGGACAAGATCAAGAGAAAAAAGTGGGTATTTATTAAAGGCCTTCAATAGATACACCCTGGGCAGTCAAAGCCTCACAGAGGCTACACCCAGGATGGACAATGGTCATGAGTTTTATATAAGTTTGGTCTGTTTGCATATCAGGGGTCAATTCTCCAATTACAGCTTCAGGTAATGAAGTCATGTTCCCCCAGTTTGCTCCCCCACAATTCACTTTTGTTTACACTTTTCAGGGCTTGTGGTGTGTCCTTGGATCTCAGGCCCAGAGGGATTGTTCTGTCTGACCAAAATGTGAAGGCAGTTAGCGACATTTTCTAGGAGTTCAGAGCTGTGCACTAATGCGCTACGGGATCTGAAAAGTAGAAAAGCTGAAATCCTAAGGCATCAGCAGGGTGTGGTAGGAGCACGGGCAGTCCCTCCAGGGCAGCCCCTTCCCCAGCCCTGTGCAAGGGAGTGACAGAGCAGGAGCCCCTCAGAGCCTGGCCCAGGGATGCTCTGGTTCCTATGAAAATACAGCAGGGCCCAGACTGGCCTGGCAATTCTGGCTCGTGAAGCAGAAGAAATGCGCCCACCTGGCCTGGTGGGGCTGCAGGAGGACAGATTGGGGCTCCAGGAGGAGAGATTTTGGCTCCACAAAGTTCCCTGCTCCCTTCCTGAGCTCCTTGTGCCAGCGTGGAGCAGCCTGGTGAGCTCCGGGCTGGGCTGTGCCCCTGCCAGGGCTGGAGCATCCCTGCTCAGGGCACCGTGCAGCCAGGGCTGTGTGGAGGGTGAGGAAATGCTGCAGAGCTGAATCCCTGCCGAATGAATCGGAGACATCAGCAGAATTTTAAAGCCTTGCATTGGCTGCACCAAGGTGGGGCTGTCCCCAGGCTGTAGCAAGGAGAGTTTGGAGCCCAAGAGGTTCCTGTGGCTGCTGGGAGTCCCCTGTGCTGGCTGAGCTTCACCTCCTGCCTGCTCCTGTGCCAGGAGGGATGGCGTGTCAGAAAATGGGCACGGAGAGGCAGGGTGGTGCTGAGGAGAACGGGGACCAAGCCTGACTTTGCAGGTAATCCCGTGGACAGAGCTCGTTTTCCAGTGCCACCTCCAGCAGGGATGATGGGAATGCTGGAGGACACAGTGTACAACCTCAGCTGCCTTGCAGGGAGTGGGAGAGCTTTTATTTGCATCCTGGTGGTTGATTCTGACCTGCAGCTTCCACAGGAGCCACAAGCACCACAAACAAAGAGGGACCAGAGACAAATGTATTGCAGGAGTGAACAACCGCTGAGAACCAGGTGCTGAACTGGCCTCAGAATATAAATTGCATGAAATATTTCTCCTTACTAGAGCACCTCAGTTCTCTGATCTCCCCCTCAAGCTACATTATGCAAAAGACATCTGAAATTAGCTTTGGTCATTTCAGTTTATCCCTTATTTTGCTGAGTGATGGGCAGTGGATTTCAAGGTGACTTCTGGTTTGCCAGAATCATTCTGCTCTGCTCCTGGATGGGAAAAGCAGCAAGAAGATGAAGTGATCCTGCAGCAGCCCGTCAGATAAATGTGTGGCACTTAATTTCACACCCCTCATGCAAGCAGTCAATTAATGCTCCCGCTCTGGCACCGAGCACAGCTCCGTGTGTGTGACTGGGCTCACTGCAGCATGCCCAAACCTCCATGAAAATGGAGATTAGCTACAGGTTCTGCCTGAGGAATTTGCAAAGAGATGTTACCCCGGGGTCCTTGCCACACAAGCAGGAGGAGGAGTGGGGACATGGTTTCAGTGCTGATCCAGCCTCTGTTTGCTGGATAACATGGAATCAATTGTTTCCAGCCCCCTGATGAATGCCACGCACTCCCTGGCCCTGCAGGCAGTCTGTTAGGCATGGATTGAAGTCCTCAGCAAGGAAATGCTGCTCTCTGAGAGGTGACACTCCAGATCCCTCGGGTCTGTGCTCTTTCTGCCACGCCAGAACCCTGTTCCAGGAGAGCAGAGAGGAGCAGGAGAAAGGGGAGAGGAGATTTATGGACCGAGGTGGTTCTTGCATTGGTAGGAGGAATTCTTCACCAATGCTGGATTCTGTGAGAGAGAATTCCTTTCTTTCTTGCAGAATTACTGTGAGAGTAATTCCATAACTACTGAGGCAGGACTGCCTCAGCCTGTCTTTGACACTGTGCAGTGCTGAGGGTGGGTGTCAGGAGGTTTAAAACATCCAGGGGAAGTCCCAGTGGGAGAAAAGTTGTGGAAGCAGCTCTGGATCCCCGTGCAGACACACAGATGAGCTGCTGGGTTCATTTCCAGGCTGCAGGGGCACCGAGGACACGGTGACATGAAAAATTCAGAGAGGAGGAAAACATTCTGCTGTCCAGCAAACAGGGCTCCACACGGCAGAAAGGCAGCAGGGGAGGAGGTGGCCTCACTCTCACAGATGTTTTTTGGAGGAAACAGATTCACTTAGGACTCAGGTCCAGAAAAATGTCTGTGAAATGTCTGCACTCTACTTGGGTGGATTTTGTTTTGAATTTTTTTTTTTTTCTGGGAAATGGGAGAAGTTGGCAAGTGTATGGACACTGCACAAAGGCAGCAGTTTTCCAAGTGAAATTCCCCTGCTGCTCTGTTCCTTTTGGGCAGAATCTGTGCTTTCATCTCAACCAGCCCATGGTGCAGAGGAGGCAAGAGGGCTTGGGGCAGGTGAGTGCACACTGATCGTGCATTGCTCTTCACGGGGACACTTAGGGATGGACAACAGGAATGTGTGAACCCAAGGCTTGGACATTCTGCTGCTCCTGCAGAGAATTTACCCTTCTGATTTCATTTTCAGGCCATACCTGAAGTGGCCACCTCCTTGGTCTTTTGCCTCAGCTACTGGACCTCATCACTGCTGTGGGGTCTGACAGAGCCCACTGCTGTCTGTTCTGGCTCTGCTCCCAATAATTGAAGTTCCTGCTTTGTTAAATCCTTTCATATCTGCCCACTTTAATATCTGAACACCTGGGAGTTATAACTGCAGCTCAACAGGGCCCTGTGCCTTGGCTGGGCTGATGAAAGACCATTTTTCCAGCTTGCAGAGAAGGAACAAGGTTTCAAACCCCTGCAGATAGTTTGGACTTCAATTTTAGCATCTGGGCTCAGGGTTAATCTTTACTGCCAGTGCCCTCAGCGTTAGAATTGTGACAGAGGGCACTGGGACCCTGCCTGGGGACCCCTCAGTGACCAACAAAATGAACATCAGTAGAGGAGCATCCTCCACCCCTCAGGGATAGGGATTTCCTGCCTCAGGAGCCTCCCCAACACCTTGCCTTGCCCTCTGAGTGCCCCCAGAGGTGCCCCCAGCCCCAGCTCACAGCCCTGAGTGCAGGGAGGTGTGAAGGTTTGCAGAGCCCCACAGCCCCAGAGCCAAGGGCCAGCAGTGCCCCGGAGCCTCCAGGTTCAGAGAGGATTCATGAGGAATGTGGCACACGGAGAGGGCAGCTGGAGCATCGTGATGGCCCAGTTAAAGAACCCCCCAGACTGGTTTTGTGTCCCTGAGCATGGGGAGGGCACACTGCGGGGGGTGAAGGTGAGTGATGCCGCCTGAGCACCTGGCACAGCCCTGCAAGTCCGGGGTGAGTGCCAGTCCAGCCCCAGCCCTGTGGGACAGCTCCAGGGGATGTGAGGCAGCACTTTGCTCTCCCCATGATGGCTGTGCACAGGAAGCAGCACCACAGGATCCCGGATTTCTCCCGGATCTGCTGGTGCCAGTTTGAATCATGCCCAGGAGCCTGTGGCTGAGCCGGGCTCGGGTCCAGCTTTGCTCCCTGCTGGAGCCTGTGGGGACAGCCAGCCTCTCTCCATCCCCTGGGGACACGCTCTAGACCTGCCTTTCTCTGCTGTTTTTTTGCAGACAAGCCACGAATGAACAACATCCTCACTTCAGCCACCGAGCCCTACGACCTGTCCTTCTCCCGCTCCTTCCAGAACCTCTCCCACCTCCCGCCGTCCTACGAGTCTGCTGTCAAGACCAACCCGAGCAAATACTCATCTCTGAAGAGACTCAGTAGGTGTCAGCTCCTTTCCTTCCCCCTGTTTCTGGTTTGCTCCCGAGTAAGGAATAACCCCTTCCCTCAGCTGGGCACTCCCGGGTTGGCATCTCCAGCAGTGACTCCTTTGGCTCTCACTCCCCAGCAGGGATGGGTGTGAATTCTAGTGAATTGCTCAGGTGGGACTTTTTGCCTTCTGTGCCATTGGCTATCCTTAAGTTTGAGGTGAAGTCCCCAAGGTCCTATGAGGTGTCTTTTAACCCAGTTTAGGAGAGAAACTTCTGGGCTTTTGTTCTTTTTAAGGAGTCAAAGGGTAACTTGTTTACTCCATCAACATTCCTACAACTTTGGTTTTGGCCAGCTGTGCAACCAGCCCTCCACATTTCCCACCCCAAGCCCAAGGTGGGCAGAGCTCCTGGAGCTCTGGGTTTGTTTCTCTGCTGCCCCTGGGCGCAGGAATGCCGAGGTTCCAGCGCTGTGCTGAGCTCTCCCTTGGCACGAGGCACGTGTGAGATGCAGCACATCATGTGGGGAGTGAATCTGTAGAAATTCATTTGGAGAAATGGAACTAGAAACAAGTTTCAAAGGGTGGCCTTGCAAATAAGACTAGGTACTTGAAAGAAATAGAGCTGTGAAAGGTGCATTGTAGTCGGGCCATCGAGGGGTAATTTTAGGTGATTGGCTTTAAGGCATTTACAGTGTAGTATGGCAGGCCAAGAAACGCTTATAATGTATTGCAATTAAGAAATAGTTAACTTCTAATTGCGATGGGGTGAATTATAACATCTGTATTGTCTCACCCTTCACATGAGACTAAAAATAAAATAGAAGTTTTTAAAATGCCTCTCAGTTAGCCCGTCTCTGAGCCAAAAAAGAACCTAATCCAACAACATTCCTGCCAGGCTCCGTTCCCCATCCCTGGCTGTGGCTGGCAGCCCTCTCAGAGCCAGCAGCCTGGAAAATGTCTGTCTGGTGCTGCCTGAGCAGCTTGTTGGGTGTGACACGCGGCCCTTCCGCCTCCTCTGACTCCTCTGAGATGGAGATGAGAAGCTCTTCCACACCTGGAAATGTTCCTCCTCCTCCTCAGCATCACCGGAGGCACGGCCTGAGTGAGCTTAGAAGCATCTTTGAAATGAAATCAGCTCCCTGAAAGGTTTAGCCATGGCAGCAAAAGGCTGTACAGACCTGTACCAGGGTCACAGGTGGGGAGAGGGAAGGAAAAGGGATTTTTTTATCCTCCTGATGGACAAAACATTTTAAAGTGTAGCAAACGCTGCATTTTTAGGCTAAGGAACAACTTCAAACTCCTTCCAAGCAGCTGGTTGTGCCACCTCTCTAGCAGCCCTCAGAGCTGTAAACCTCACATAAGCTGGTTTAGCTCCTGCTGGCAATTACCAGAGCCAGGTGTGAGCATCCAAGCACATCTCCATTTGGGATGTTCTGTGCTTTAATTACATCTATTTAGAGTCACATGGGCAAATCCTGTGGAACTCCTCTCATCCAGAGCAGAGGCCAAGTGCCAGAGTGGTAATTGCTTCATTCCCACTCTGCAGCCAGCCTCCAGCATCGCTGCTGAGCTCTGCACACCCAGCCTGGCATTTCCAACCTGGGCAAAAACACAGAATAAAAGTGCCTACAGCTCCTGGGGCCATATGGAATTTCCCCCGCCCTCAGGCTTCCTAGAAGGTGATTTCAAAGACACGAGAGCTCGAGGCCAGGAGAGCTGCTGCCTGACATTTGCAGTGAGACATCCTTCCGAGAAGTGTTGGATGGTAAAAAATAAAGATTCGTTCCTGCAGTGCGAGCTCTGGAGAGCAAACCCCACGAGCAGGAAGCCAGCACAGGGGAGCTGTGGGTGACCTCACGCCTTGGGGCTGTGTGGGCTCTGGGGAAGGGGTTGGCAGCAGCACTGGTGGCACAGATGTTCTCAGCTCCTACTTCTGGGTGTGAGGGAACCAGCCCCACCTCCTCACGGAGCTGGGCTGTGCACAGGGGCCTGGCAGCAGCGAAGGGAAGGTGTGGGACAGGGGATGGGGACGTAAGTGAGGGACGTGGCCCAGCACAGGGTGGTGACAGCCCTGCAGGGTTTGGCTGAACTGGGTATTGCTTTTAAAAAAAATCTTAAACACATGTGGAGTTGCTTCTTTGAATTACCGGTAGGTTGAGTCAGGTCGTTGCCGCTGCTGCAGGATTCCAGTGATCTATCACGATACAGCTGCAGTAGCCAACATCCTCTCTGAGCCCTCAGCATTTCTCTCGAAGCCAAAGAAAGGAGGGTGAGTGTGTGGGGGGTGTGTGCTGCATTTCAGAGCAGCACAGAGATCATTTAAGATGCAGGAGCAGCAAACCGAGCAAGAAATGTTCCATGGGATAAATTCTATTCTATCAACCAAGGCTGATCATAAAAATGGGAAAGGAAACCTTAGGCAGGTGATTCAGTGTCTCAGAGACCACCAAACCTGTTTTGTGATCACATTTACAAATATTTAAATGCGGTAATTAAAATGTGATGAGGTCACTTATGGGCTCCAGGGAACGGCCATGTCTAAGGCCAGAGGTGAGGTGTGCGTGTTCTCAAACGGGGACCTCACCTGCTCGTGTCACCCGCCCTGTTCTTTCCCAGGGTGACATTTGAAGGATGTGACAATTTGAGAAGGTGACATTTGGGAATTTCTCCATAACTCACCTCTCATGTAAATCATGGGGTACCACGGTCTGGCCTCCACATGGGGGAGTGTGGGGTGCACTGTCCCCACGCCTTTCACACTCCTCGGCCTGCCACAAGCCCTTGGTGACACCACCCACCCAGGGCTGTCCATGCCTGTGGCAGACGGTCCCTCAGGTGTCACCGGGAGGCAGCTCCAGGGCCTGGGACAGCACTCTGACCTTTCCAACCTCTCCCTTTCCCTCCCCACAGCTGACAAAGAGGCTGACGAGTACTACATGAGGAGGAGACACCTGCCCGACCTGGCAGCCCGGGGCACGCTGCCCATCAACGTCATCAAAATGTCCCAGCAGGGCAACCACCGGGACAGGCCCCGCCGTCCCATCAGGGCCATGTCCCAGGACAGAGTGCTGTCCCCTGAGAGGATCATGCCCGAGGAGTTCAGCATGTCCTACGAACGGATTCTCTCGGACGAGCAGCTGCTGTCCGCGGAGCGCCTGCACTCCCAGGACCCGCTGCTGTCCCCGGAGCGGTCGGGCTACCCCGAGCAGTCCATGTCGAGGGCATTGTCACACACGGATGTCTTTGTGTCAACACCGGTCTTGGATCGCTACAGGATGTCAAAAATGCACTCCCATCCCAGTGCCTCAAATAACTTGTACAATACCTTGAGTATGAACCCGACCTCGGCCAAGCGCCAAGCGTTCGCCTCGCGCCGGCACAACACGGTGGAGCAGCTGCATTACATCCCCGGGCACCACCACCACTACCGCACCGCCAGCAAAACAGAGGTGACTGTCTGACACGACCCAGTGCATTGTAGATACTCCTTAAGGACTGGGGTGGCCACAGCACCCCGTTCTGCAGTGGCCTTATAGGCCAAGATAACCTCTACTAACTCAGTGTCTGCAAAGACTTCTCTGACAGTCCCACCCACGTTGTTTTTAAAGCCACCCCTTCATCAGCGACACAGGAAGAACTGAAGCAGCAGTCAGACACTAGTGAGGGATAACAGAGGAAATTTCCTGATGTGCATCAGTTTCTGTCAAAGAAAGCCATAGTAACCGATGGCTCCTTCCAAGGGCTCACCTGCATTATCCCATAGTTTCCATGAATTCTGGACTTTTCAGTTGCTCCAAGGAGAAGCAGCCTGAGACAGGGAGGAGGAAATGCAGCTCCCCCAACCTGGCAGGAAGGGGCCTCGTTCTTGGTCCTCATGTTTGGCCTTTCTGTAGCAAGTAGGGAAGTTCTGGCTGCTGGGGTCACCCCCAGGCTGCTCGACACCCGTCAGCACCCACACATCTGTTTTTGTCACCCTCGGAGCAAATTCGAGGGCAGACTTTCCTATGGGACTGGCAGATCTAGGGTCAAGAATAGCCTGGCTGAGAAATAAAGTTTTAGTTTATACTAAATATACTCATAAGATAAAAACATACTAGTGCCTACAAATCGCCTGCTCTCTCAGTGTAGGAAGTAGTGGGGTTGATGTGTTCAATAAGCACAAATATGCTGAAATGCTTGTTAGACCCTTTTCTCCACCCATTCTAGTAGCTTGGTGTCTCCAACATGTAAATAGGAAGGAGGAAGAGGGTTTCTCTTCCTCCAGCTTCTCGCCACTGCTGAACATGAAGCACCAGAAGCCGTTCAGCTCCACACTGCTGACCTGTGCTGGGGGAGGCCCCGACCCACCGAGACCCCCACAAGGCAAGGCTGCCACGCCTGTCACCCAGCCTGGATTTCTCCCCAGAAGTTTCTTTTCCTGATAGCATTTTCCATGGCCCAATTCCCCTGTTTCTGAACGTTTTCTCCTCCCATTTACAGCCTAGAACTCCATATGTAGCAGATCTTTTTCCAGCCCTTAGCAGAGGCACAAGGCTGAGGGTGTCTGTTTACCGAAAAGCAGGTCGGTAACTTTCCGTGGTTTTCTCTCCCTGCAATGGCCTCCCAAGAAAACCTTCCAAATTCCAATTCCACTGAGTCCCAATCCTAACCATGAAGACAGTTACATTTCATGCATATAAATTATATATCCAGCATAATTATAATTAATGGGCATGTTGTATATCTGATATAACGCTAATTAGATACTGTATATTTGTAAAATCTTTAAAACATAGACTCGTGGGTCCAGAATTTGCGAGGGTTTTACCTTTGGCTTTCCAGACAGATTGGGCTTTGCTTTGGTTTTTTGTTAGATTTGGATTTGGATTTTATTTTTTTTTTTGTTGTTTGTTTGTTTTTAACCCTTTGATTTGTGTTCCTACCAAATTCTGTAGAACCGACTCCCACCGGAACACACTTCTGCAGCCAGGAAAGGGTCTCAGAGGGTTTGAAGGCCAGCCAGAGCTGGTGCTGGAGCTGTGGGTGCTGGACACTGTCCCCGGTGTGCCCTTGAGGCCCCAGCACATGCACACACCCCGTGGGTCAGGGCAGGCACGCTCCCTCCTTGGGGTGAGATGACGACTGACTTCAGGCTGTGAGCACATCCCCTGCACTCCTCTTCATGTCCCACATCCCCACGCCAACTCTTTTCCTACATGATTCATCATTGGGCATCCCTGAACTTTGCTCTGCCCTCCTCCCTCCCCTCAAATACCTCCCACCTCCTGGCCTTAATGACATTCCCAGCCCAGCTGTGGCAAGTCCTGTAGCAAACAGTGATCGTAGGGCGTGAGTCTCCTGTGGAGGCTTTGGTGCAGCACCAGGTTTGTCTGGTGCAGGGCAGGCAGGAGGAGCATGTCCTTACCCCAGTGGGACTTACAGCTGGGCCTCAGTGGGGTGTCCAGGTGGCCTTTCTCTTTCCCAGGCTGTCCTGGAGCTGGTCCTATTTCCAGAGCTTTATCCTGCCCCATCTGATGGAGCCTGTGTTGAGAAGGACTCCATCAGTGAGAGGTTACTGGGGCTTTGTTTGACGGAAACTGAGCTGGGAGGGAATAAATAAATAAATAACAATCTCCAGGGTCAGATCCTGCAGCCTTGGGCAGAATCACTCTGGGCAAGAACCAGAACTGTCTGTGGATCAGGGTGGCAGTCCATGGCACGGGAGGCATGAGAGAGAACAGGCTCACACCTCGTCTCCTGCCCCTTCCCTTGATAGACACTACTCTCCCCTGACTACCTCCAAGCTCCTCGGCTCAGTCCCTGGATTCTTCCTCCCAGAAGACAATCCCTGTGAAAACATTGCCCTGCTGACCTTCCCACAGGCCAGAGGTGGGACTCGTGTGAAGAGAAGAGAAACTCTCCCGGCTGATGGGGAGCCAGCCCCTGCTGAGGTTCTGGGGCTCTTCCACTCTCTCTTGGCCCAAGAAAGCCAAGGAGATCTGAACACTGTGGGAGAGCAGAGTCCACTGTGGAGTCTCCAGGAGCTGTGGTGGCAGAGTTGGAGGAGAGGTGACGGTGGGAGGCTGTGGGTAGGTGAACACTCCTCTCTCTCCATGTCCATAGCTGTGTGTCTCAAGCTCTAGTCCTCATCTAAATGTTCCATTTGTGAGCTAAGAAGTTGCTGGACCAGATGCAAATTTGGAAAATTTTCATTCACGTAGCCCGTGCCGATGCTGAGCTGGGCCATTTGACCTCTGAGTCTTCTGTTGTGGCTAACAAATATCACAGGCCCTCTGCTGACGTGTCTTACCTGGGCAAGAATCCTCCAGAGAAATCCCAGCCTCATTTCCTTGTCTTTTTTCCACCCACTCAACTGTTTCAAGCAGATGTGTCCCACAAGGATCCTTTTTAGGCCAAATCTCTTCAGGGACTCTGCCACCACCACAGAAAATTTTCAGCAAATTTCCTTGGGAAGGAACTGTGCCCTGGATACCACCTGGGCACCATGTGTTCCCACAGCTCTCTCTGTGTGCTGGGATGGGTTGGTGGATGGGGCAATGGCATTTCAGCACACACAGGTGTCCTTAGGTCAATTTTCTCCCTTATTCCTCCTGAGAATTTGTCACTGAAAGAACACTTGGTCTGGGACCGAGTGTCATGACCCACAGCCTGGTCCCCAGCACTTCAGTTCCCCGTGGTCCTCGTGTGATGACAACAGGAATTTCCAGTTCTGTGGAGGGATCAGACCACAAGGTCTGTGAAGTGCTTTGAGACCCTCTCACAACAGAAGCTGTAGAGCAGCAAAGTGTTTTTGTCAATCTTGTTTGTCATTGTCCTGACGCACGGTGCGTGATGTGCCACAGTCCACTCTGCCCAGAAGGAGAGTGCTGGGGTGGGATTGCCCAGATTCCCTCTGCTCTCCTCCTGGTCAGGGTCCTGCAGCTCCAAGGGATGCTGTTCCCTGCACTGGGACCTTCCTGCTTCCTTCTCCTCGTGTCTGAGTCACCCACAACATCCCGCACTCAGGAGAAAAGCGGGAAGCAGCCACATTCCTCTGTACAGTAAAATATAACCTGCCTTGATTAATCTCATATACTCTGAAGAATTGATCTGTATTTTCTCCACCCCCAGGTGCAAACAAACACCTGGGGAGTGTCCAGTTCCCAGAGTGCATGTGCAGGGACTGGGGGAAGGGGATGTAGAAAAGTTTATAGTATTTCCTACAAGCTGATAATTATTTGCATTCCCTGAGCAGCAACACATCCTGGATGGCTGCAATGGGTTTTATACAATTCTCTGTGTATGTGTATATAGATATAAATATATATATATATATATATACATACATACTGTAAAATGCAATCAACACGTTCTGACTGCCCCTGTACCAACCGAAGCTTCCAAACTGTGTTGAATCATTCTTTGAAATGTGGAAAACTATTTTTAATGAACCACACACAGCACCACACGGAACAGAAACTTTGTCATAAAAAGCCTTCTAATGCCAGTGAATCGTGTTTTAAGGAAAAAAAAAAAAAAAAAAAGAAATATTTTTCAATGTTTTAAAGTTCCTTTTATAAATGATGATCTGTTACTTGGGGATGGGGGTGGGTGGGAAGAAACAGAGACAGTTGTCCAGGAGTAAGCCCTCCTTCCCTGGCCTGGATTTAATTTCTGTCTGCTGAGCCTGGCTGGCTGCAAAGCTGCTCCCAGGAACCTGAGCTTCCCACATGCACATTTCTGTTCTGTCAGAAGCATTCCCACCAGGAATCTGCAGGAGCTTGGCATCAGGTTTTTATAGTTCCTGGTAGCTGGGAAGACACCCTCATCTTCTTCCACTGCCACAAACAAAATCACCATGGAAAAGGGTAACTTTAATTGTGCTTGAGATACGTTCTATTTGTGATCCTTTTGCCATCTTCAGCTCATGGAGAAATAGCTTGTCTTAGTTTAGTTTCAGATTTACTGAAGTTAAGTTAGTTTAATTTCCAGATTTAATCTGGAAGGAGGGGCTCTGCTGAAATACCTTTGGCACGAACAGATTTCGTGTTCAGGTGTGTTTCAGCTGAGTGAAAGAAGGGAAATGTGTGAGAAAGGGGCTTAAATATTTTCCTAGCGAGTGTTGTTAGCAATAAGCCCGTGTTGGGGCTGCTCCTTGGGGAACAGCCACTTCTGTGCTGTGTGTCCACAGGCAGGTGGGAGAAGGGATCATTCCCAGCCCTCTCCATGGTGAGAGAGAGGTGCCCTCCCCGAGCCCAAATCCCAGCTGGGAAAAGGGCTGGGATTCCCAACCCAAGGGTGAGGGGAGAGTTGGATGGGGCTGCCCGAGCGTGTCGGTGTTAATCTGAAAGAGATCTCTGCTCCCAGCACCCCGGGTCTCCACCGTGGCCACACCGTGTCCAGGAGGTCTCCGTGCCAGGAGGTCTCTCTCCATCCCAGGAGATCTTCATCCTTGGAGCTCTCCATCCCAGAAGGTTCTCCCTCCATCCCAGGAGTCTCTATCCCAGGAGATCTCTCTCCATTCCAAGAGGTCTCCATCCCTGGAGGTCTCCCTCTGTCCCTGGAGGTCTTCCTCTGTCCCTGGAAGTCTCTCCCCATCCCAGGAGGTCTCTGCCCATCCCAGGAGATCTCTCCCATCCCAGGAGGTCTCTCCCCATCCCAGGAGGTCTCTCTCCATCCCGGGAGGTCTCTGCCCATCCCAGGAGATCTCTCCCATCCCAGGAGATCTCTCCCATCCCTGGAGGTCTCTCCCCATCCCGGGAGGTCTCTCCCTATCCCACGAGGTCTCTCTCATTCTCGGGAGATCTCTCTCCATCCCAGGAGGTCTCTCCCCATCCCAGGAGATCTCTCCCATCTCAGGAGGTCTCTCCCTGTCCCGGGAGGTCTCTCCCTATCCCTGGAGGTCTCTCCCCATCCCAGGAGATCTCTCCCATCCCAGGAGATCTCTCCCATCCCAGGAGGTCTCTCCCCATCCCAGGAGATCTCTCTCCATCCCTGGAGATCTCTCTCCATCCCAGGAGGTCTCTCCCATCCCTGGAGATCTGTCCCCATCTCGGGGGGTCTCTCCCCATCCCAGGAGATCTCTCCCATCCCAGGAAATCTCTCCCATCCCAGGAGATCTCTCCCATCCCAGGAGGTCTCTCCCCATCCCGGGAAGTCTCCCCCATCCCAGGAGGTCTCCATCCCACCCCGCTGCCGGGAGGAGCTGCTCCCCCTGACCCTCTTCTCCGCTGCCGCTCCCGCCCGCCCGCAAACCCCTGAGACATTTTTGTAGCAAGAATTTCTTGGCTCTGAGAAAGACACTTCTTACTGTAATATTTTTAGTTCGGGGGACAATATTTCCTAAGAGGGGTTAAGTGGATATTTTTGTGCTTTAGCCCAGTTTATGGATTCCATGTTTATTATACAGTAGTACTGAAGAGGAAGTACATTTGTATCTGTAACTTTGCACAGACTCTTGGTTAACCATTAAACAAGCTTCAAGATGAGCAGTATTTGACTGTTTTTCTCCGTATTATTCTTGTTGTTATACTTACCTGTAAAAGCACATTCTGTATGTACTGTAAACAAAAATATTATCAGTTTAGTAAAATTTAGAGTCTTAAGGATTTTTCCACTTTTGTCAGTAACAACTATTTATGGATTAAAAAATAAAGGCAATTTCAACATATAAACTGTTTCTTTTTGATATCTATTGGGGGGAAATAAAAGCCATTTTCTTGGCAGCCTTCCCAATCTTTGTAACCAGCGTTTGAAAGGTAGATACCTGTGATTCTGTGTGTAGTTAAATAGCATCTATTAAAATGAATGCTGCAAGGTCTGCAAGACTCATTATTTTTATGTATTTATTTACTGCATTTCATCATCTTGCCAGGAAAAAGCAGGGGGAGCAGAGAGACATTACCACTTGCTGTACAATTTTGTCTCACAAGCCTAGAAGATTTTATTTTAAAGTTGCCCTTCCTTACGTTTGCCTCCATAAACCATGATATTGTCTCCATCTAGAAAGCCTTGAATTGCAAAGTTGGAGCCTGTGGAATGTCCCACGGTGGTGAGGCTTCTCACAGGGGTTTTGCTTTTGCCCTTGGCAGTGGAGCACACGCAGGATTTTCCCCATCACCCTTCCAGGATGTGAAAGCTCCAAGGAGGTCAGGGTGGGTCTGGCTGAGCAGCCCCCACTGCCACCCCAGAGGGGTCAAACTGCATTTTCATTTCTGGCAGCTCTGAACCTGGGCTTCCTTAACACTCTGTCCAGCTGGGAAACGTGGCAGGGATATTTTCCTTGTCTTTTGTGAAGGAAATGTAAAATTTCATATTTCACAGTGCTGGTGCCCCAGGGATCCTTCCCACTGCTGCCTTGTGTGGGGCAGAGGTTGTCACCTCTCCACCACTCACTCACCAAGCCCCGAGCTCTGTTTTCAATCTTTGGCACATTGGGATTGCCCAGCGTGGTAAAAAAAAAGGCTTCAGGATGAGCTGACTGGGACCTTTCAGTGCCGGAGTGGAGCCAACAGGAAAGGTGGAGAGAAACTCCTTACAAGGACACAGGGAATGGCTTCACACAGAGAGACTGGGTTTAGAGGGGTATTGGGAACAAATTCCTCCCTGTGAGGGTGGGCAGGCCCTGGCACAGGGTGCCCAGAGCAGCTGTGGCTGCCCCTGGATCCCTGGCAGTGCCCAAGGCCAGGCTGGACAGGGCTGGGAGCAGCCTGGGACAGTGGGAGGTGTCCCTGCCATGGCAGGGGTGGCACTGGATGATCTTTCCTGTCCCCTCTAACCCAACCCAGTTTGCAATTCACTTATTCTGTATCTTTCTGTTACTTTGCTCCTCAGCTTTGGTAGACCAAACTTAAGTAGATCAAACTTAAGTAGATCAAACAAGCTTTGAGGAGCAGCACCCCACCCTCATCTTCCAGGGTGGGTCCAGAGGGAAGGCATGGCCCTTTTGTAGCCCTTTGGCCAGGCTTGTGGTCTCCTGTGTGAGCAGAGCTCAGCCGTCAGGCACAATCTGCACTTCCCAAGGAGCACATGGACCCAGCAGAGTTAATTAAAATGCGTTTTTCAGGGAGAAGTTTTGTTTTGCCTGGCAGTTCTATTCATAATTGCCCAATTCTGTGTAGCACTAATAAGTGGGGATGGACCAACGGGGAATTCGCTAATTTCCCCACTTCCCATAAAAGTTATTGAGGAGAACGTCAGGATTTGGAGTGTTGAGAGCAAGCGGTGACAAAGATGAAGCTGGGACTAATTCTTACCTCCAAAGCCAGTAAATCCCATTGTCCCAACCCCTGTGTTAATTATGTCAGCACTCGGGTGCAGAGCTCACTGTTTGCTGAGCAGCCCTCACTCAGGCCACCTTCACTGGCCCCACTGGGTGACCTTCTCAGCCTCTCTGCTGGTGGCCCCAGGTGGCTCTGGTAGCCTGGGCAGCCTGGCACCACCCCTGGTGAGGGCAGGACATCCCGAGTGTGACCAGAGGGACACTTTGGTGGCTGTCCCAGGACGGGAGGAGCCCCTGGCCAGCACCAGGGCCCTGGGTGGTGTGGTGGGATGTCCCAGGCTGAGCCAGAGCTGTGGTTCGGTTGATGAGGAGGTGTTTGGTCAGAGGTTGGATGTGGGAACCCAGCACATCCCTCTGGCTGCCCTGGCTGGCTCCAGACCCTGGCAGGGGGCTCAGAGACCTTGGCACAAAGACAAAAACGCCTGTGGCTTCCATTTTAGCCCGTGGGAAAAACTGCCAACTCTGTGTGAGGAATTACAGCCACAAGGGTTTGAGTAGTGTGGTAGGTGAATTAACACAGGGTGAAAAAGTAGAATTTTGGGGTTTTTAGAATGGGGTTCAAGGTACAAGATTTGGGCGTGTCCTGACCTCCTTCTCCTTCTCCTTGCCCTCCATGTCTCGCTGTGCTGGTGACACTTTTCTGTTGGTTTAAGGCACAGACACACTGTCCAACATCAATGACAGACATTGGCACGTTATTGTAACCACGGCACACGGAGTTTTTGGTATAAAATGTGAACACTGCCCTGAGGGCAGACAGAATGCCATGGCCGAGCTGCTGGACAGAGCTCAGCAGGGCAGAGAGAGAATGTTCTAGATAAGGGAAAATAAACACCCTTGAGAAGCTGATCCTGCACATTCAGACTCCTCCTTTGGCTGCACAGGCTGGGAAACGAGGACTTTTACACTCTTGGGGTCATCCCGACACCCAGACCCTGAGAGTTGGACTTGATCTCAAAGTCCTTTCCAGCCTGATTAATTCTGTGATTCTGTGATCCCTCCCTGTGCTGACCAGAGGGACAGGCTGAGCTGTGACCCAGCAGGAGCCTCACTGGGGGCCCAGAGGCAGCAGAGAGCAGGAGCAGCTGATGGACGCTTATCTGGAAGGATGGGAATGATGGGATGGGTGTGGAGGCACCTGAGGAACAATAAAACTGGATTTTTGTCCACTGTCACTCCTACAGCAGGGGCCTGGTGTCACCTTGTCACAGCAGTGCTGGCACAGAGCCGTTCCATTAGCAAAGCAGCAATTCCTCTGCCTGGGAAGGCTTGGGATGCTCACACCTGAAAAAAGACAGGACTGTGCCCATTCCTGGAATGACAGAATGCAGGAAAACTGCTGGGAGGCCCCAAAGGTGCTGCTGAAGTGAGAGTGGCCACTCCATCAGTCACAGCAGCCCTCCCACTCTTCCTGGGCCCCAGCAAAACCCACAGGAATGTTTCTCAGGCCAAGGATTAGCTCTGCTCCCAGTTGCCTTGGAAAGGTGCTGGGAAATGATGAGGAAATTAAGGACTGCAGGGTAATTAGCATCTGCCAGTGTGGGGTTAAAAAAGCAGATCTTGTCAAACAAACTCCAACCAATTCTCTAAAGTTCTTCCAGCTGGGGCTGGCAGGATGGTGGGGAGGTGCAATGAGCTTCACCTCTCCCACACCACTGGGTCCCGTGCTGCTGGATAATCTGAGGGAGAATTTTACCACTGCACAATAAATAAATAATAAAGAAATAATATTCATTATTATTATCCATTATGCTGGATAATCTGAGGGAGAATTTTATCACTGCACGATAAATAAATAATAAAGAAATAATATTTATTATTATTATTATCCATTATGTTGGATAATCAGAGGGAGGATTTTACCACTGCACAATAAATAAATCTGAGGGAATTGGTGTCAAAGGGCTGCAGCAGAGAGCACCTGGAGGAGCTCAGAGAGGGGTTTCACCCTCTGAAGTGCCACCTCAAGTGGTGTTTGGGCACTCAGGACAAGGCCACACACACTTTACAACACTGAGCTCAGCAATCCAGCAATAAGAATGAAATTGTCACTGCTATAAGTTTCAGGAGACGCAAAAATTTTGGGATGAAAAGAGCAACAAAAGAGGGAAATTCAGAGTCAGGCTGGGCTGGGTCCTTTGAAGAGGAGGTGTCCTGATGCCACCAATTCTCTCAGACCTGCAGGAACCAGAGCAGGACTGCTGGGGTGGACGTGGATGTCCGAGTGGAAAAGCATTCCAGCTCAAAACGGAGTTGGGGAAATGCTTTTCAGTGAGGTTTTTACAAAGCTCAGCATTTTAATTCAAAGTGAGATGCTGAGGTGACAGGGTCACTGCATATAAGCACTTTTAGGGGGTGAAAAGTGGAGGGTATTGAACAGCTCTTTAATCCAGGCTCAGAAGGAACAGCTGCTGAAAGCTGGGGCCAGGTCCACTGCCGTGGAAAAAAAATCTGTCAAGGACACACAGAATTGGGGAATGTGTGCCTTCAATAAATGCTGGGAGGCTGCCAGCACTGCCTTATTGCCACAGGGATCCTCTGAACAGGAATGCACCTTTCCCCCAGCTGTTTTCCCAGTCAGAACCCACAGCCCAGCCTGTGACTTGCAGCTCCCTCCAAAGCCGGGGGCGTTTTCTGCCCATGGAGGAGGGATCTGTGCCCACGAGGTGCTTCTGCCCCAGCAGTCACACACCTGAAGGCATTTAATAAAGAATGGGGTTTGGAAGAGCTTTCAGGAGCACTTCCACTCCCTGCAGAGCAGAGGGGACGTTGGAAGGAGAGACCTCGGGAAGTGACTCACGCCAGGCACAGAGTGAGTCAGGAGCACTCTGGGGATACGACGCAGCTCCCCATCCTCTCTCCTTCTCCAAATGCCAGCTAGCAGCTCTCCTGTTCTGCCTCCAGCTTTGGGAAGCACTTTTTTGTTGTTATTTATTTGAATTTGAACCTCAGGGCTGCCGACAAAGCTCGGCCGCTGCCAAAAGAGCTTCAGCTCCGCAGAGACCACGGGCTGCTGGGGGGCTGAGGGGAGGGCAGGGGACAAACCTCACAGGTGACCTGCAGATGCGTCCCTGTCACCCAAAGGTGGCCAGGAAGGTTCGTCTGCTCACCTTGCTGCCTCTCCTTGCTTGGCACAAGGCTACATCAGGTCAGAAATCAGCTCAGGGCTGGCTCAGGGCGCTGCAGGTGATTGAGGGTCACACTGCTGCCCCAGAGCTCCTCAGGAGCTGGCTCTGCTCGGGGACTGTGCAGGGTTATGTGGCAGTGCCTGTAGTGATCCAGACAAAGCTCAGGAGCTCAGCACTCATTTTGTGAAGAATTTTTTCCTAATATCCAACCTAAACCTAATGCAGCCTGAGGGCATTCCTCTCCTCCTGTCCCTGTTCCCTGGAGCAGAGCCCGACCCCCCCTGGCTGTCCCCTCCTGGCAGGAGCTGTGCAGAGCCACAGGTTCCCTCCTGAGCCTCCTTTTCTCCAGGCTGAGCCCCTTCCCAGCTCCCTCAGCCCCTCCTGGTGCTCCATCCCCTTCCCTGGACACGCTCCAGCCCCTCCTTGTCCTTCCTGTCCTGAGCTGTCCCCAGCCCTGGAGGTTCCCCAGCAGTGCCAGCACAGGGGACGGGCGCTGCCCTGGCCCTGCTGCCACCCCAGGTGGCCTTGACCTCTTGCCCACCTGGGCACACCTGGGCTCTGTCAGCAGCACCTCTGTTGGGTACAACCCCCTGTGACAGCCCGAGCTGTTCCTGTGCCCCTCTGAGGGCCCTGCTGTGTCCGTGGGGCAGAGGCACAGCCCGGAGCCCACCAGTGCTGCTGGTTTATCTCGGATGCTGGGGCTGGCGTTTCCTGCCCTGATGGCTCTGTGTCTGCAGCCCTGGGGAGGAGAATCTTTCTCAGGGGGAACCCTGGCTCCCCTTGCCTCCAGCCCAGCTCCAGGGCCAGGCCCTGAGTCAGAGTCTGTCCCTGTCTGTCCTTGTCTGTCTGGGCTCTCTGGGGCAGCAAATCCCACCCATTGTTGTTCTCCCTCGCTGACCAGCCTGGTGCTCACAGCAGATGAGAGACAAATTCCCAGCCTGGTCCCGAGGGAGGATGCCTTTTCAGCTGGCCCTGTTTGATGGTGACTCGTTTCCAGAGGCCTTTTCTGTGCCATTCGTCGGGGCAGGGATGAGGCTGGGCAGGGCAGCTTTATCTCCACACACCCAGATGAAGAGCCCCTGTTATCCTGGTTGTACAAAGAACTGAGGCATGGCCCGGCAAGAGCAAATGTGCTGGTGCTTTCTGAGGGCTGGGTTTATGGAAGGAACAGATTTTTAGAAGATTTACCATCACACAGCACCTCTGGGCCCGCAGGAAAAGCCTCAGCTGCAGCTCTGAATTTGGAGTATTGCTGGAAATTATGTCCAGCAGAGAATGGGGCTGAACCAACAGCAGCTTTTGTGTGTGCATATCCAGTCAGTGCAAGGAGACCCAGCTGAGCCCCCTGGCAGCATCCACCCCATTGTTTCACTTCGAAACCGGGCAGAAACACTAATTTTGTGTGGTGGTTTTGGTTTGCTAATTTAAGATTTCTCTGATTTTGAGATTTTCCTGGCCAAAGCACCAAAGAATGTGGCGGGTTCAGTGCTGGCCAATCACCAATACACTTCCTGCTGTGAGAAAGGCAAAGCAGGCTCAAAACTCTAAAAGGGTATAAAGAAAATTTTATTAAAAGCAATTAGAAGGGAAAAAAAAAAGTAAGAATCCAAACAAACCCTTCAGAACACTTCTCCTCCCCCCACAACCTTTTCTTTCTCACTGACAATGTAAAGAAACTAGACCTAACATTTCCAGGCAGTTTACCACCTCTAAAATAGTTTTTCTGCAGTTCACTGAGGGAGGGAAGCCCTTGTTGTTAAGAACAACAGCCAGCAGCTCTTCCCTTCCCCGTGCCCAAAAGTGCTCCTGAATTTGGGCTGGGGCTCTACAGGCAAACCCAGGGCTGCCCTGGAGGAGCTCTGGTTGTGCAGAGTGAGGTGGGGACACAACAAATGTGAGCTGCAGTCGTGGATGGATCCTCTGGCTGCAGCACTGCTCCTGTGTTGGTGTCCCCTAAATGTTTTGGAGCTGTGTGGAATCACAGGAAATCGGTTTCTTTTTAATAGACACTCTTTAAGTGCAATCCCAGCTTCATCTGCCAATCCTCCCCTATTTTTCTCACATCAGCTCCCAGTTTTTTCAGTTTGATGCAGAATCTTTCCTGGAAACTGTCACTGAGTGAAGTTTGGGAAACATGTGGGAGAGCATCTCTGCATTCAGGAATGCCAGGATCCCACACCTGCCCCAGCCCTGCCTGCCCTGACACCACCCGAGTTCAATGCAGGCACAGCAGCACAGAGAGAAACTGAGGGAGCCTCAAATCCTGGGATATCACTGCAAACCAGCACCCAATTAGTGACAAAAACCCCACACTGCTCACCCAGGCTCACCCCTCGCTCTGTTCCAATTACTGTGCACTCAATTCTGGGATCCTCTGCCAGGAACCTTCTTGTTAAAGCAGCCACCTTTGCTATGGGGCTGCTCTGCTCCAGCTCCTTTGAAGCCCACTATAAATATTCAGATTAATTTAGGATTCTTTGGATCCCTGACTGCAATTCTGTAACAGGAGAAACCTCAGGCAGGAGGGCTGGTGTTAACCAGTGGTGCTGTGCTCAGGTCAGGGCTGGAGGCAGCTTCATTCCTGTATTCATTCCTCTGAACAGCACAGCCAAGAACTTTGGGAAACGAAGTTCTCACAGTTTTACCTGTGCCCTCTGGGGAGTGTGGAGGAGGCAGAAGAACCAGACAAGAACAGAGGGGTTGTCAGTGGAAGCCCTTGCCTGGTCTGTGCAGAAGCATGTGTGAAGATTTATATCCCAGATTTGTCAGGTGGGGTAGGACAGCAGACTGCGAGAGAACTCCAGCTGCTTTCTTATTTACAAGCCTTGCTTTTTATATCTTAAGCAGGTTTCGGACCAACCAGTACTGGTTTTACTCGAGTGGAACTGATCTTTAGACCATCCCAACAGAAACACCTCTGAAATGCACCTCGAGCTGGGTTTGAGCACTTTCCTGCTTTCCTGAAAGCCCTGCTGAGCTCACCCCACACTCACCCTGTGGGGTGAAGGGCAGGATCCTGTCCTGCATGTGCAGGATGCTCCTCAAACATTCATTAGCAACTCCCCAGGCACCTCCAGGCCGCGTTCCACAGGGATTTGTCCCCAAGCCTGTGATTTTGGACAGGCAAGAGCACTGAGGCTGTGAAGCTGTGGAAGCCCTCAGGGATCTGCTCTGAGCTCTGCCTGTTGGAGCTGGAGCAGGCACAGCTCTCACCTGCAGCCAGGTGCCTTCCTGGGCACCACAGATGTTCTTCTGCACTGTCACAGGGCATGGCCTGGAGGGGATAACACACCTGACCACGGGCAGCAGGATCTTGCTCCCCACATCCAGGTCCCACCTCGCCCTCAGGCACAAGGAGAATTCACAGGAAATTGGTCCAGGCTTGGCCCAGGCTGTGAGCTGGAGAACCGAGCTCTGCCTGCAAGCAGAGAGTCCAGAATGATTGCTGCGAGTGATAGCAGAGAGCGTTCGTGCTCATTAGAGACAAATTGCACTGCCTGCTGTGAGCAAAATAAAGAGGCTTTTACCCAGGGTTTCTTAGAGGCTGTGTTTGCACAGAAACATCCCCTCCGTGGGGCTGAAGAGCTGCTTTTAGTCTCCGAGGATGGAGTGGGTAAATGAGGACTGCCTGGGAATGGGGGTGGCCATGGGGTGATCTCCCTGTTGTGCCCCACTGGAGGGAGGTTGGCCTGGGGACACGCAGAGCTGGCTTTAAATCCAGCCAGCCTGTGGTGGACAGGCTTCACTCTTGGGGTCTGGGTGTCAAGGTGACCTCGGGACTGTAAAAGTCCTTTTGTTTCCCAGCCCTAGCAGCCAAAGGAGGAGTCTGAATGTGCAGCATCAGCTTCTCAAGGTTGTTTATTTTCCCTTCTCTAGAACATTCTCTCTCTGCCCTGCTGAGCTCTGTCCAGCAGCTCGGCCATGGCATTCTGTCTGCCCTCAGGGCGGTGTTCACATTTTATACCCAAAACTCCGTGTGCTGTGTTTACAATAACGTGCCAATGTCTGTCATTGATGTTGGACAGTGTGTCTGTACCTTAAACCAACAGAAAAGTGTCACCAGCACAGCGAGACATGGAGGGCAAGGAGAAGGAGAAGGAGGTCAGGACATGCCCAAATCCCTCCATCTTGTACCTTGAACCCCATTCTAAAAACCCCAAAATTCTACTTTTTCACCCTGTGTTAATTCAACCACCACACTACTCAAACCCTTGTGGCTTGTAATTCCTCATACAAAGTTGGCAGCTTTTTCCACGGGCTAAAATGGAAGCCACAGGTGTTTTTGACTTCTTGCCAAGGTCTCTGAGCCCCCTGCCAGGGTCTGGAGCCAGCCAGGGCAGTCAGAGGGATGTGCTGGGTTCCCACACTTCACCACCAGGGGAGTCTGGCTTGGATTTTGTTTTGATCTCCTGCACTACCACAGCCCCTGAGGCTGTTGAAGTGCTGGAGTCAGGTCACTGCAGCGAGGCCATCACCCATCAGCTCTCCCTGTCCCTCCAGGCTGCTTTCCAGAGCACAACCAGTTCCGTGCCACCTTTGTGCCCAAGCCTGCTGGCAGGAAAACAGCAGATCCTTGCTGTGGGTGAAGAGGGAGAGCCTCCAGCAGCAGCAGTCTCTCCATCTCCCCCAGCCAGGCCAGGCTATGTCTGACCTGCTGCCCCCCTGCCTGGCCCAGCTCTGAGCACTGGGACTGCTAACTCATGGTTTTCACCCACCCTGTTATGTTTGAAGGTATTTTTCCAAGGCAGCCTGGTAGCAGCTAATTGAGGAGATCAAAGAGTTCAAGAAAGGGATTTAGTCAAATGTTGGATTATCTGATTAATTGCCTTCCACTGCACGTATTTTTCCCAAGGTAAATTCAAGTAAGCACCTGTTGAAGAGCTTATTACTCACTGTCAGGGCTCTGGTGCATTGGAATTCAAAGGTTTTCTGTGCTGGAATCCAAAGGCTCTCCATGTAAAACAGGACAATTTCTCATTGTCTCCGCCGGCAGCCACCTCCTTCCTTTGTAATTAAATAAACACTACGTGGCCAAAACTCGCAGCCACCGCACCCAGATGTGTCCCCACATCCAGGTGTGTCCCCAAGCCTGAACAGCCTGCCCGGCTCTCCAGGACACCGTGGCTGCATCTTCCCATCAGCCACAGGTGTGGGCCAGTTTGCTGGGTCTCAGAGCAGGCACTGCCCTCACAGAGGGGCTCTTTGGAACAGAGGAGCCCTAAACCAGCTGATGAAGGGTTTTGGCGGTGGTGACGATGTGGGAATGGTCACATCACCCCTGGAAGCTCAGGCTGGTGCTGCCAGTGATGCCTCAGCTTTTAGCTTTTATATTTTTCAGATTCTCTGCTGCTTTAAGTGGGCAGTTCTGAGCTTCATATCAGGGGATGGTGAGCTCTCTGCACAGAGCAGGGAGACAAAACTCTGTCCTGCAGAACCTGGAGGGTGCTCTGGGGGTGGTGACTGCTCTGCCCCTCACAGAGGAGGACAGCAGTGACAACCTGCTCTGCAGAGCAGAGGGGTCACAGCACACGGAGCAAACCCAGAGCAACTGTTCCTCAAGGTGGTGAGCACGGCAGGATCCAGTTCACATCTCACACAGGGTTTTTTTTTTTCGGTTTCACTTGTGCTCCCTGGTGTTCCTGCAGAGAGGTCTGGCAGGGCTCTGCAGCTGACGCAGCCCTGAGCACAGCTGATCCCAAAGTGCCAGCGCTGACCTGGATTTAGGGGTCAGAGCAGCACCGTAACTCACCGTGACTCAGCAGCAAGGGAGCCAACTCTGCTCTGAGATGTTCCCAGAGAGGAGAGGCCCAGGGCAGGGAGGTGACTCCAGCCCCTGGGGACGATGGGCTGAGGCCATCCACACACATTAGAGGGATGACAAAGAGGGAGCGAGTGCAAAAAAAGAGCCATAAAAATGATTTGAGGGTGGAAGAGAACACTTTGAAGTGAAGGATTTAAAACCTCAACCTGTTTAGCTAATTGAGGAGACACTTGAAAGACAATGTGCTCACAACACGGAGCGGCTCAATGTGGAAAAACACCAAGTTCTGAAAGGCTTCTCAATAAACTGGGAAAAGCAACAGGAGCAGGGGCTGGGAGCTGAAGCCAGGCATATTCAGAGGGGGAAAAAATATGCAGATCTTTCCCAGGAAGGATGATACAGGAACAAGCACCCATAGAACTAATAGACTCTCCCACTCATAATTATTTAAATTATCTTTAGTATATGTTGTGTCCTTGGTCCAGCATGGTTTCACCCACCTCTCTGCTCCCTGGAGCAGCTCCAGAGCACTGCTAGAGCATCCTCAGCTCCCCAACAGGTCTTGCAGAGAGAGATGTTTATGCTTCAACTCCAGCTGACCCCACATGCTCCAGGACTCCCCTCACACGTTGTCCTGGCCAGTCTTTCCAAGGGGAGGTTGATTTCCTGTGGAATCTGAAATATTGGGTAACCAAGTGCAGCAACGGCCTGGGGAAGCACCAAAATCCTCTCCAGGGCTTTAGACGTGGTCTGCAGCCATCTCCTGGCAGCTCTGCACCTCCCAGTGAGCAGAGCAGGGCCTGCCAGCCAGCCCACATCCCGCTCCTTCCCAGTGCAAACGGGCCTTTAGAAGATCTCTCCGTGGGCTGCCCTTTCCCTCGTGTCTTGCTGATCCATCTCCCTGAAATCCAGGTTTTTTTCTGCTGCAGGTTTAACCAACAGAACAACTCTGCAGCAAGACTGGGAGCATTTGCTTGCTGGCTTGTTTGAAGATGGGTGTGGGCAATGGAATGCCTCAGGCTGTTCTCTTTTCCAGGGAAGAGCCAGCTGCATCTTGATTTCCCAGTGCAACCCTTTTGGTTGCCACGATGTCTTTGAGATCATACATTATTAAAACAATTATGAATATTTCTTATGCATGTACCTGTGTGTAACACAAGGGAGAGCTGGAAGGGTTCAGCGTGGGTTTGAGGATGGGGCCACAAGGAAATTTTGGAGGAACCCTTGTGGTTGTCGTGCTGGGATCAGCTCAAAACAAGGCCATGGATGAACCAGCAAAGGTGATGGCCAGGCTGGGGGGAAGCTCTCACTCACAGCAGTCTCAGCCTATTCTTTAGACACAGCTTAACATTAAACCAGACATGAAATGAACACTGTGTGCCCGTGGAGGGCGCAGAGATGGCTCCTGACAATGCACTTCTTCACTCTCATCCTTTGTCAGTGTTCAGAGGTGTTTTACTGTTATCTGCATCAACTGCTCCATCCTCCTGCCTCCTGGCACTGCTCCCAGATGCAGAGGTCAGCTGCAGTCGAGGAGATCCCATCTGGCACTCAAATGTCTCATTAATTTGCAGAGATGCTGCCTGTTGCTGCCCCCACCCCGAGCAGCGGGGCTGACCCTTGGCTCTGTCACGTGCCACAGGTCCCTGTCCCTCCTGTCCCACCTGCCCAGCCCAGCTCAGCAGCAGATGCTGGCCCTGACAGCCCAGATGTCCCTACACCAAACAAGCTGGGGACAAATGACTCCCAAGAGGGGACAGAGGAGGAGAGTGGCCTGGAGGATGCAAGCAGGGACAGGAGCACGGGGCTGTGGGCAGGCAAAGCTGGCACCTGGGCTCGCTGACCACCAGGCTGAGCTGGCCTCTGTGATCTCCGGGTGGAGCCACGACTGGTTCCTCTAATTAGCCCTGATGCCTTCAGTTTGGGTTTTCAGATTTCCCAGGCTCTGCACTGCACTGGGAAATAACTCTGAACTCCACATGAAGTGTCAGCCAGCTCTCCTCACAGCTCAGGCACACACAACAATCCTTTCCCAGCCCCACAACCAAGGACAGCGCTGCAGCTCCAGCCCCAAAAAGTGCAAACAGCAGGGAATGGAGGAGAGCAACCTGGGAGGGTGGGACTGCATCACCTGGAGCTGGAATTGGGCAGTGACCCCCAGTGTGGAAATGGAGCAGAACTCATAAAAGTGTGAGAACTCGTGACTCTGAGTCCACCTTGGGTGCAGCCCTGGCTGGGCTCTTGTGCTGCCCAAGGTGTGTCCTTTGAGGCCTTTTCATAAATCCCTGCTTTATTCCTTTACCTCTGTCCAGCCTCTGCTCCAGGCAGCCTCTCCAGGCAGCAGCCCCAAAATCACCTTCCCTGATCTGTCAGGCAGCCATCCCCACCCACTCCCGCTGCATTTCCCAAAGGAAAGTTTTATTTCCTTTATCGTTTTATATGTTTTATTTATAATTAGCATATGATGCATTTTGAAATGAAATGCTTCCCCTGGACTAAGCCCATTATGCAGTTACCTTTGTCAGCCCAGCCTGGAATTACATCTTTTGTTTCTTTGACCCAAGTCCTACAAAGCCTCAAAGTCTGGCAGCAATTGCCTTTGCTGGCCTTTAATCCAGCATTAATGGCCTTTCATTCACGTTCTCCTCATCCAATTTGGCCATCCCTTGTGGCCTTTTTATCTGGGGGCTTTGTAAATTCCCAGGGGATCTCTCTGGGAGCCAAGGGCACTCCAGCATGGAGCCCAGGAGGTACCAACACCCTTGTCTGGCTGCAGAGGGAGGGATTCATCCCCCTGCTTTAGGGAACAGAGGTAAACATCTCCCATGTGCAAAGTTCACCTCAGAACCGCCAGACTCTGCTGTCCATCTGTCCAAAGCAGGGATTAGAGCTGAGCACTTGCCATGGTGGGACCTGACCCAGTGGGAAGGATTCCCAGGACTGTAATTTTGCCTGGTACAGGCTCTCTCCCACTGCTCTCAGCTTCCCTTAGCAATTCCCCACATCTTCCAGCTCTGCTTTGTGAAGAATTCTTTTTTCCCCCTTTGCAGTTGTTCTCCATTCAATTTTATTTGCAGTTGCTAACACCATCCACCCTCCAGGCTTTTTGTCAGAACTGCCTCTCTGCTTGTGGCTTTTTTACTTCCCGACACCTTTCTTTAGAGAATGTTTCACTTTTGTTCGTTTTCGTTTCCCCCTCCACAATTTTCTATTCCTAATTATCATTAACTTGGAGAACTTGCTCCTTTTGAAGAGCAGATAATTAATTTCCAGGGCTGACGTCTTTCTCCACTGTAATCAGATCCACATCCTCATTCCCTCGTGCCCTGTGTACTGCCTTTTTGTGCTGGGAAGTGAGGGCTGATCTCATGAGGCTCTCAGCTCGTGGCCCCCAGCACGTCTCCTGGCACTGGTGCTCTGCCAGCTCCTCTCCTCTCCCTCTGATTTATGCAACCAGCCCTGGGAAATGCTCCCTGCAAGGGAGGATCTCACAGGGAAGGGCACAATGGGAGATTAGGGGGCAGGAGTGGCAGGAGGGGGGCTGGAGCCTCACAATTTCGGTAACAAGTGGAAGGAAAATGCCAACAAGAGTTGGTGAAGAGTTGATAGACCCCAGACTCTTGCTGTGATCCAAGCAGGGAGCAGACTAAGGGTGGATTTGATGATCTCAGAGGTCTTTTCTCATTCTATGAGATAAACCCTTGGATGGATCCAAAGCAGCCACAGGTGACTTATCCCACTGTCACAGGGTTGGTAAAGGAAGGCACAGAGGGGATGCCCTCAGAAATGAGCCTGGAACCATCACATCCCGAGCCTCAGGGGTCCCCAGCTCCTCCAAAAGCTGAGCTGGGCATGGGAAGCCTCTTCCTCCTTGGCCCCTCACTCTGCCCAGGGCAGCCCTGGCTCCCCTGGGCCATGGGGGAGCAGGGAGGGTGGCACAGCTGGGACAGGCAGAGCCTCAGGACAGATGGAGGATGTGGCCTCAGGCTGGGCCAGGGCAGGCTCGGGGTGGGCACCAGCAGGAATTTCCCTATGGAAAGGGGGCTCAGGGATTGGAAATGCCCAGGGAGGTTTGGAGGTGCCCAGGGAATTCCTGGGGGTGGCACTCAGAGCTCTGGGCTGGGGACGAGGTGGGGCTGGGGCACAGCTGGGACTGGATGGTCTTTGAGGTCTTTTCCAACCTCAGGCATTCTGTAATTCTGTGATTCTGTGTGGTTATCCTGAAAATGCCCTGAATGTGCCAGGGTCTCTAGGGTTGCTGAGCTGGACAAAACTTCCCTCACAGATATGAGCCACTTTTCCTCGTGTGGCTTTCATCAAACCTCCCACAGTGCTACGAATATTCTGTTTTTTCCCAGGTAGTGTTTCCCACAGTGAGGCTGCAGCACTGAACCAGCCCTTCCCAGGAACCAGAGGGGTTCAGGCACTGGGGCTGTCACAGCTGACAGCTCCCTCATCCCAGCTCCCAGTGGATTCCCAGGAACATTGAACCAAAATACCAAATTCAGGCTCAGGGTTTTGCCTCATGGCTTCTGGCACTAATCAAGATTAATGTTTTAGGAGCTTCCTAGAAGTGAACCCCAAAGTTTGCACACATAAGTGGGTTTCGAGGCCTTTGGACAAAGTATTTCCACCCTCAAATCACCCTCTCCACTGACAGGAGCACCAGCACTCCAATTAGATTGGCTGCTTAAACTCCATGAACGTCTTGTGCAGCATAAAAGCTTTTTAAATGAGGCTCACAGCCGTGAACAAGGTAAATACATTTGTAGATTTGTTTGGGCAATTACAGTCATTTAAAAAACAATGCATAATAACAGACATGAATCTAATAAGCCATTGCTAATTAAATGTATTAATGCTACGTTATAAAACGAATGCATCTTGCTGATACGTTGCAGCTCCTTTTGTGCTGTAAACACTCGAGCAGTGACACGGGCAGAATTTGCATCCCTGGGCATTGCCAGTGCTCAGAAATAGCTGCAATTAATTTGCCCCAGTGGAGCCAATCTCCTGCCCAACCACCAAGGCTCTCCTTTATGTGCCTGCTCCTCGTTTTCCTTTGCTCTGTGAGCAACAGTTGCAGTAAAATGGAGCTGGTTAACCCCAGAATATGGGACACCACTACGAAGCATTTGTGAAGACTCTACTTTGAACTGTGCTCCTCTGCCAATTATAATTTGCAGCAGGTACAACATTCCCAGGCTGTGGAAAAGCCATTTCTCTGTCCTGGGAGAGTTCAGTCAATTTTACCTGACATTAAGTGTTCAATAGCACTATTTTCCTTCTCTCGCTTTCATCTCTTTGGAAAATGTCACCAAACTGGAGTTAACCAATTGACCACAGACCTTTTGAGGAGTCAGGCCCAAAGGAGCCCCACGGATGCAGAGAAAGGCTGAGAGCCAGGCTGGGATCCCCTGGGCACCCCAAAACACCAACATGATTGTTTAAAACCTTGTTAAAAACCAAGCTGGGCCCTGCTGGGGGTGCTGAAGGAAGGGCTGGGGTTCAGCAGGTTTGGGGAGCTGGGTGAAGGAGTGGGGTCAGGATGGAGGGGCTGTAGGGCAGAGAGCACCCTCAGGGATGGGCCTGGACAATGGCCTGGTGAGATTTGTTCCAGCAGTGGCAAAATCACACCCCAGGGACTCCACTTTTATGTAAAAGTGAGCAGCCACGTGTTCCCTGTTATCAAACTGCCAGAAAATCACAGAATTCCAGGGTGGGCTGGGTTGGGAAGGAACTTAAAGCCCATCCCATGGCAGGGACACCTCCCACTGCCCCAGGCTGCTCCCAGCCCTGTCCAGCCTGGCCTTGGGCACTGCCAGGGATCCAGGGGCAGCCACAGCTGTGCCAGGGCCTGCCCACCCTCACAGGGAACAATTCCTAATTCCCAGTATTCCATCCAGCCCTGCCCTCTGGCAGTGGGAGCCATTCCCTGTGTCCTGTCCATCCATCCCTGGAAATTCTCTTTCTCCATCTTTTTTTGTAGCTCCTTCAGGTCCTGGAAGGCCACAGTGAGATCCTCCCTGGTCTCCTCTCCAGGTGAACAATCCCAGCCTTTCCTGCCAGCAGAGCTGCTCCATCCTCTGCTCACCCTGGAGCCTCCTCTGGGCTCTGCAGCAGCTCCAGCTCCTGCCTGAGCTGGGATCCTCCACCCCAGCCCAGGAGAGCAGAGGAAGGTGCCAAGTGGGCAGCTGTCTCCCAGAGCTCATGCACAGAAAGCCTTGACCTTTGGCTAATGAATCACTCCTAATGAAAAGCCTGTCCAGCTGGATTTAATTGCCTGGTTTGGGCAGATATGGCTGGAAAATCTCACTCCTGTCAAGATTTTTTTCCACCCCCTAAAGCATCAAATTATTCACCGTCCTCTTGTAGCATTTTGCAGCCAACTCTTTCCTGTGATGATTTCCAAAGGATGAAGAATGAGCACCCTGGTGACATTTCTAGTATCTATAAATATCTCCCCACTACCCTGCCTGCCCAACTGGTGAATTATGCAGGGAGATATATATAATAAAACAATCAGATCCATTTTGTTGTCAACAGACCATTCTTCTTCAGCTGACAGGAGGACAGCTCAGGCTGTGGCTCTGGAAAGAGCAGGCAGTGCCTGGGGAGTTACTGAGCTTCTCCTTCCCTGGATGTACAGGGGCATCTTGGAGGGCAACACTGAGCAGAGAGAGGCCCTGCTATGCTGGGAAAAGGAGGAAAGGCTTTGAAAGAGAAAAAGAATGAATCTTAGGACAGTGAAAGTCTCTGTAATGGCAGGAAATCCAACATCCAGAGCACCAAGAATCACATGGAACCACAAACAGCATCACTTAGGTTGGAGAAGATCTCAAAGACCATCGAGGCCAAGATGTGCTCCATGCCCACCTTGTCCCCAGCCCAGAGCTCTGAGTGCCACCTCCAGGAATTCCTTGGACACCTCCAGGGATGGGCACTCCAAACCTCCCTGGGCAATTCCAATCCCTGAGCTCCCTTTCCATGGGGAAATTCCTGCTGGTGCCCACCCTGAGCCTGCCCTGGCCCAGCCTGAGGCCGTTCCCTCTCCTCCTGTCCCTGTTCCCTGGAGCAGAGCCCGACCCCCCTGGCTGTCCCCTCCTGCCAGGGGTTGTGCAGAGCCACAAGGTCCCCTCTGGTAAAAGCAGCCTTGAAGATGTCCCAGTGGAGGACTAACCCAGCATGATGGATTACCTGGAGCACAATGAACTTCCTTCCACTCCTTCTCTTTTGTGTTTAATTCAGCAGTGCTCTGCTCATGCATCTCAACCTCCTGCATGCTGAAATACACAGAGAATTTAATGTGCCCAACTTTGCAGGGTGACCAGTTTACATTTCATATCTAATTGGCAGGTCTTAATTTAAATTGGGAGGGATTTACTTTAATAGCAAAGCTTTCCCCAGCTAACAGACCTCTTCTAGCAGGGACTCATTATGTGGGATACTCTACAGACCCTGTTGCCTCATTTATGGGTTAGAGGCAATTTAAAAAAGCCAGCTTAAGACAGCTCTCTCCCTTCCATTGGATATTTGCAGATGGCTTTTGCTAAGCCATAACTAGCTCCTTCATCATTAATTTTTTGGGGATGTGCCCTGGGGACAGTGTCTAGCAATTAAAGTTCTTACCAGAGAGTTTTTCCTCCTTACCTTCATCCAGAAGTTTGTCGTTCTCCGGGACTGCAAGGACGAGGATTTTGGATGTTGTCATTCCTGCAGGAAGAGAGCTGCTGTGCTGCTCAGGGCAGGAGAGTTCCTGTGGATCTCCTGCAAAGCCTGAGGGCTTCACCCTCCTGGATGCCTCTCAGTGGGAGCAAAGCTGATCCCCTAGACTGGCAGAGAGTTGAGCACATCTTCTGCCACGTGCCAAAGCCACCCATAAAACCACTCAGTGTGAGATGAGGCTCTGAGAAACCAAACAGTGCCCACAGAAATGCTGTCCTGGTTTAACCCCAGCAGCAGCCAAGCCCTCCACGCCTCCACCTCTCTCCCTCCCAGAGGGTAAAAGTGTGAGAACTCCCAGGCTGAGGTAAAGGCAGTTGGATGGGAAAGCCAGGAGTGAATGGTGCTTCCAGATGCTGCAAGGCATGAGCAGGACAGAGCTCGGGGAGGGACACCAGCACTGCTGCTTCCTGCATTTCTGCCTGTTAGGAGACTTCAGTTTCAATGCCACCACGTGAACATTGGAGCAGCATTGGCTGGTGATTCTCCCCCTTCCCCAGCCCCTGAGCCCATTCAGGGCCAGAGCTGCCAAGTGAGGACCTCTCCAGATGAGTGGTGTTTGTCGAGGTGCTCCTTGATTCTGGGGGTTTATCCAGCTGAGAGGGTTTGTAGTGTCCCCACAGGAGGGTCACAGTCCCTGCTGGACACCCAGATCTGCCCGTGAGATTGTACCCTGACACTGGGTCAGGGTGGGAGGCTTTGGGGGTTCTCATTGGACATTGAGACACTTGAGTGTGTCCAGAGGAGGCAACGAGGCTGGAGAGGGGCTGGGAACACAAACCCTGTGAGGAACGTTTGGAGGAGCTGGGGTTGTTCAGCCTGGAGAAGAGGAGGCTCAGAGGTGACCTCATTGCTCTCCACAACTCCCTGAAGGGAGGTGCAGACAGGTGGGGTCGGTCTCTTCCACTGGGCAGCACTGACAGAACAAGAGGACACAGCCTCGAGCTGAGTCAGGGAAGGCACAGGTTGGATATTAGGAACAAATTTTCACTGAAAGAATAATAAAGTTCTGGAATTGTCTTCCCAGGGAGGTGGTGGAATCACCATCTCTGGGTGTGTTAAAAAAAAGACTGGACGTGGCACTTGGTGCTATAGTCTAGTTGAGGTGTTGGGGCATGGGTTGGACTTGATGATCTTAGAGGTCTCTTCCAACCTCATTATTCTGTGATTCTGTGATTGGTGCTGATCCCACTGAGCCAAGCCCTCTGCAGCCCTGGCACCTTCCCCTCCCTCCTGCCAGGCTCCCTGGGACCAGCTCAGAGGGCAGCAAAGCCCCAGGTGAAAACCCAGGGCTGCTCGTGTGGCGAGGGCTGAGAGGATGAGGAGAGGAACTGTTCCATACAGGTAAAACCTCACAGCAGAAAGGCCTTGTTAAACATGGTTCAGGCCTTGCTTTTCTGGCTAAGCTAGCCTGTTGAGTTCCCACGAGAGAAGAATTATGAGAATCATTTTGCACAACAATCTATTCTTACGAGAAGACAGTTTGCACCTGTGGAAATAAGAAGTTTGTCCTGAGAGAATCCATGAAGAAAGAATGTAAACATATCTAGAAAGAGAAAAGTTTGGTGGACATGTGCATTACCAACCAATGAGCTGAGTTTCAATGAATTGCTGACCAATTAGAGTCAACACAGCGCCTTCTGATAATCATAATATGGTGTCCTGGTTTGGGGCAATTTTGGGAGAAAACTTCTCAAGGGATTTCCTCTAGAAAGCAAATTCAAGAGCCCTCCCCAAGTGATCTCTGTTCCTAGAGATGAAGATGATTTTAGAGATAGATAATGAGAAATTTTGCCTTTGAACACCTCATCTTTAAAACAGTACCCCATAAGTTGACATGGCCCATAAACACAGCTGTGGGGAGAAAAGTGTTTGTTTAACAGGCAAAGCATTCACCAGCACCAAAAATGAACAATATTAAACATATGGTTATGTGAATAAAGATTTGGCTATTCTGCAGGAAGAAACATGTGTCTTGGCCATCTCTACTGTGACAGGGAACAGCAAATGTCACCCAGAGGCAGGGCCTGTGTGAGCCTCCAAGCACAGAGAGTTTTCCCAGGAAAACCCCATTTCCCCAGGGAGCAGCCCAGCTGGTGCCATTCCCAGCTCCGTGTGCTCAGTGACGCTCTGTGTGACTGCCACTGCCACAGTGCCCACCCGGCCACCCCTTGTGGGAACCCAGCACATCCCTCCGGCTGCCCTGGCTGGCTCCAGACCCTGGCAGGGGGCTCAGAGACCTTGGCACAAAGTCAAAAACACCTGTGGCTTCCATTTTAACCCGTGGGAAAAACTGCCAACTCTGTGTGAGGAATTACAAGCCACAAGGGTTTGAGTAGTGTGGTGGTTGAATTAACACAGGGTGAAAAAGTAGAATTTTGGGGTTTTTAGAATATAATTCAGGGGACAAGATGGAGGGATTTGGGCGTGTCCTGACCTTCTTCTCCTTCTCCTTGCCCTCCATGTCTCGCTGTGCTGGTGACACTTTTCTGTTGGTTTAAGGTACAGACACACTGTCCAACATCAATGACAGACATTGGCACGTTATTGTAACCATGGCACACGGAGTTTTTGGTATAAAATGTGAACACCGCCCTGAGGGCAGACAGAATGCCATGGCTGAGCTGCTGGACAGAGCTCAGCAGGTCAGAGAAAGAATGTTCTAGAGAAGGGAAAATAAACAACCTTGAGAAGCTGATCCTGCACATTCAGACTCCTTTGGCTGCACAGGCTGGGAAATGAGGACTTTCACACTCTCGGGGTCACCTCAACACCTGGACCCTGAGACCCCTCTGTGCCCTCTGTGCCAGGAACACTGGTCTCCCATTCCAGCTGGAATTAAACCCCAGTGACCCCCACAGGTGTGTTCCTCCCACCCGGCCCCTGTGCTCTCCTCACTGGCAGTAAACCTGCAGCTTCCAGAGACTATTCCAGGAACAATTACTTTTATTAGTAAGTATCTATCATCACGACATATTCCTCTTAAATCATCCCTGTGCTGTGCTTTCACTATTGATTCCATTAAGCACACTGGATATTAACACCATTTTCAATGTTGCTAAGATTTACAGGAGTGTTAGCAACACACAGCTTATAACCACAACATCTGCTCACCTCCCAGCTTTCAACATTACACACACACAACATTAAACATGAGGGAAAGGAATAAATTCTGGAGAATTTCACAAGTCACTGGACTATTTAAGCGTTTTGGAGAAGGCTAGTGATTTTACTGATGGATGATTTTAAAACTACTTTGGATCACAAAGAGAAATAAAAACTAGATTTAAGTTTAGCACTCTCTGGGTGTGGTATATCATGCTCTGTGCTGGCATCTTGCAGTGCAGCAGTGTAGGAATTGCAGGATATTGATTTACAGCAGCCACGTGTCACCCTGCACCTCTGTCGCCTCCTGGCAGGCCCTGTTTGGGTCACATCCCCAGGACACAGAGATAACTTGGGAGTCCACCAGAGAGATGGAACCTGGGTTAATCTCAGCGTTTCGTTGTTTAAATTGTGTGACACTGTGGGGGATTTGCAGAGCAGGGGCTGTGCTGGTGCCTCAGATCTGCAGCAGCAAGGCCACACCAGCGAGCACCCACTTGGACGGCTTTTCCTTCGTCTTGAGGTTAAAAGTCCACACGTAGGTCGGCCCTCTCTGGCGTGTTTTGTACAGAGGACACGGGTACAAGCCCCGGGTGTCCTGCTTGTCATCAGGAATGGCCTTGATGAACACGACAGGCATGGCCGGGGTGAGCTCCTTGAGCCTGGCCTCCGTGATGGTCCCGGCCTGCAGAGAGGAGGAGACAAAGGTCACAGCTCCAAGGTGTCCACCAGCTACTCTCTGATGCACCTGAGCCCCCGTGATCTTTATCCAAGCTGCTCCTGCTGGGGAGGTGCAAACAGCTTCTCCAGGGTCAAGGGGCTGGATGAGCCTCCTCGAGGAAGGAGGTCTGGATCCAAGAGCCCCCTGTCTCACCACGACCCTCCTCAACATAGATCATCTCAAGGCTCCAGCTGCCTGCACTCCCACCAGATGCTCAAACCCTCACATCCCAGCTGGACTTCGTGTGGGAACAGTGTCCCTGGCCCTGTCCAGCCATATTACCAACAAAGTTTCACTTCTCTTCTCCTGGTTTCTACCGAGGTGCAGCTTGAGGCCATTTCCTCTTGTCCTATTGCCAGGGAACAGGGACAGGACAAGAGGAAAACCTGAGCTAGGACAGGCTCAGGTTGGACATCAGGAGGAATTTCTTAGCTGAAAGGGTGATTAAGCATTGCCCAGGGAGGTTTGGAGTGCCCATCCCTGGAGGTGTCCCAGGAACAGCTGGAGGTGGCACTCAGTGCTCGGGGCTGGGGACAAGGTGGGGATTGGGCACAGCTTGGACTCAGTGACCTCAGAGATCTTTTCCAAGCTCAGAGATCCTGGGATTATTCTCATGCATCTCTTTCTCAGAGGATTCCAGACCAGAATCACCTCGTGGGAGGTGTTGCTGGTGGTGGGAGGGAGGGTGGACACCTGAAACCACTGGGATGGAGAGCAGCCCCAAAACAGGCTTGTTCCCACTCTCATGATGCAACCGAGAGAATTCAAAATGACTTTTCTGAGGGAATATCACCATTAAATATCAAGTCCCATTATTCTCCTCCCAGCAATGCCCAGCCCAGCAGGCTGCCCAACGCAGGAGAGGGAGAGAACCCTGCCAGGGCAAGAAATCAAGTTTGCTTCTCTAATTTGGGTCTCTCTGGCATTTTCTCTCTCTCTTCCTGACAATAAAATACCCTGCACATCAATCCGTTTCCAGGGAAAACTGCCTAATGGAGGCTAGAGAGACCAAATGAAAACAAATAGGGAAATGGAAACGAAACTTTTCAGCACTAAAGAAACTGCTTCTCACTGCAGCTGAGCTTCACATATCATCATTATTCCAAATGCTCTCGGATCAGAGTCGTGGGGTGAGATTCAACCTCTCCAGTAGTTTATTTAGTTCTATAACGAGCGAAGAAAAATCATCCCTCCTGCCACACACCTCGGTTTAATTGTACTAATGCCATCTGTTATGCTCAGCTATGAAAAATCCAACTCTCATTTAGGATTTTATATTTCCAACGTGCTGAACAAACATTAAATAATTCGTATAATACCTTGTAAAGTAGCTATTTATGAAACATTATTATGCACTCTTCTTAAATTCACACCTTTCATTTCTGAGACTGGGTTTTAATCAGGTCTTTCTCTTTTCTTTTTACTGCTGAGAATACTTCAAATGAAATTTCCAAGAGATATTCTACCTGTTTCTAGGTTAACAAGAGCTGAAATCTTCCTGAGGTACCTCTGTGTAAGATATCATTTTGTTATGTCTGGGCTGATTCTCATTTGCATTTTTTATCGCTCTCATCATCAGAAATTAATTCTGCTCTGAAAGCAGCTCTTCCTGACTAGCAGCACAGCACTCGTGGTGCAAAACCACCATTCTGTGCCTGGAGAGCTCAGCCTCAGATCCTAAAGGATCCCTCACTTCTGCCTGTCCCAGGCTGCCAGCAGCCAGCTGAGAGTGGCCGTGGGGCAGTGCCACTTGTCACCGGGGCTGAGGGCACCAAGAGCTGTCACAAGCCAGGGGTGGTGACAGACGGGCCCAAACCCAGCCCCTGTGACCCACAGCCCTGCAAGCCCTGCACGGGGAGGCTCCCAGCACTGGTTCCTCACACCACAGCCCCTTTGGGGTCAGCTGGCCCAGGGACCCCAGCACGGCCTGGCTGCCTTGGGCATGGAGTCACCTGGGGCAGGGAAGGGGACATGGAGCCAGCAGGGACAGGGACACAGAGCCAGCAGGGAAAGGGACATGGAGCCAACAGGGAAAGGGACATGGAGCCAGCAGGGACAGGGACATGGAGCCAGCAGAGAAAGGGACATGGAGCCAGCAGGGAAAGGGACATGGAGTCAACAGGGAAAGGGACACAGAGCCAGCAGGGACAGGGACATGGAGTCAACAGGGAAGGGGACATGGAGCCAGCAGGGAAGGGGACATGGAGCCAGCAGGGAAGGGGACATGGAGCCAGCAGGGAAAGGGGAACATGGAATCAACAGGGAAAAGGACATGGAGCCAGCAGGGAAAGGGACATGGAGCCAGCAGGGAAGGGGACATGGAGCCAGCAGGGAAAGGGACATGGTGCCAGCAGGGAAGGGGACATGGAGCCAGCAGGGAAAGGGACATGGAGCCAGCACGGAGCACTCCAAGGTGGTCCCTGAGTGATGGGGTCAGTGGCTTCAGCCACTGTGGCTGGACAAGGGGAATGAAAAAACTCTTCCCCGTGAGGGTGGTGAGGCCCTGCCCTGTGGCTGCCCCATCCCTGGCAGTGCCCAAGGCCAGGCTGGACAGGGCTTGGAGCAGCCTGGGACAGTGGAAGATGTCCCTGCCCATGGTGGGATGGAATGAGCTGATTTTCAGGTCCTTTCCAGCCCAAGCCAGTCTGGGATCTTGTGGTTCCATGGCAGGGGCTGTGCTGTGCACAGCAGCCAGAGCTCCGTGGAGCACACGTGGTGTGAAACCCACCCCTGCCCTGGTCCCACCACGCTCCAACCCCCTTGGGCAGGGGCAGGGCACGCTCTTGGCATCAAACTCTCTATTGCAGAGGGCAAGAAAGCCAAGAATCTGTCAGCAGTTTGAGATAAAATGTCTCCAAGCATCCCCAGCCACAGCATCCTTCTGACTGTCACTGAGTCCCAGTGACTTTAACAGGGCTGCAGCACGAGATCATTTGCACCCAAAATAATCTGCTTAGTTTCATTTCATCTAACAGCTGCCTGCTGTTTTGTAATGAATGTTTTATAAATTTAAGACACCCAAGGGCAAACATAAATGTTTAAATAAATAGAAAAATGTGAGTAGCAGAACATAGAAGGACTCTTTCCTTTTTTGGAGGCACAATCTAAATGTGAAATATTCTTTTAAAAGTGGAGGTGTTCCCCAGAGGAATTCTTCTAAACATGGCCTGCCATTTTTATCAGAGGATTAATTTGGAAGGAGTACACAACCCAAAAGAGTTGTGCACCTGTTCTAAAAGTCCTGCATCCATTAATGCACACTGGCACTCACTGGATTATAGGTAAAAGGAATAGTTCCACTAGGTAGAAATGATATTTCAGTGGGAGCAGCAACCCATAAAAATATCCTTTTCCTTTCTGAAATACATTGAAGCATGATACCCAGAGATTATGAATGGCTCCATGAACATAATTGCTCAGTATCTTTCAATCACAAGGTAAATGTAATCAGAAAAACAGATTTACTGGTGTTGGGATGGTCTCTGAAGACAATTCCCACTGCTGGATGCAATCACCCAGACCAGTTATTGGAGCAGGCAGAGGGGAGAAGCCAAGTATTCCCAAAGATTTCTGGCTTTGCACCACCAAAAACCTCTCACTCTTCACTTCCAGCATTGCCTGGAGATGGGTAAAACCCAGACAGAACTCATTTTCTGGTCATAGTGGCAAAGAAAACATAACAGCAGGCACTGGAATGTGCTTAAATGGGGTATTTGACATGCAGGACCAGGAATTTTTAAAATCTCTCTCTGTTCTGGTGTGTCCAGCTGATTTCTGTCAGGTTTTTAGGGCAGCAGAAATCCAGTGTTCCCTGTGGCAGGGGCTGGGATCCCCCAAGGGTTGTTTGTGGAGAAGGGAACAGCCAGGGAACTGTGGGGGCAGAGCTGGGAGCTCTGGTCCCTGCTCTGCTGCTGTGAGCAGAGCCCAGAGCACGAGAGCAGAGATCTGACCTGACCCACGTGAGATCCATCTTCCAGCAGAGCCCTTGCCAATGTTCCCGGCTGCCTGTGGCTCCCCAGCCCCAATTCAGGCCATTTCCAGAGCAGAAAACAGCCTGGAGCTTTGAACTCCCCATCAGGGAGGGCACAGCTTTCCCTGATTTCCTACCCTTCATGGAAAACCACTGCAGAGAGGGAGATAATTCATGACAAATAAGTGGAGAGCGCCGGATCAGAATTTCAGGGCCACACCTGTGGCTTCTCCCTCACCCCCCAGAGCCTTGCAGAGCTCACCTGAGCATCCCAGCGTGCTCCCTCCATGAACAGACCATGGACATAGGCCCCCTCACGAGGAGCGCTGGCAAAATCCTCTCTGCTCTTCTTTGTCACGTCGCACTGCAACGTCATCTTGTCCAGGGGCCACTTGTTCTTCCGGGCCGTGGTCTGCATGATGGCCGTCAGGATGGACTGGGGGTTGAAGAACCCTCCGAGCCACAGCGTGGAGGGTAAGGAGAAGTCCCTGGTCCAGGCTTCCAGCTCGCTGATGCGAGCCAGCAGGTCAGCAAACCACGAGCCCAGGCTGGCCGTGGAAGGGTAAGACCTCTTCACCCAGGACTCGGGCACCGTGCCCAAGAAGAGGGAGTTCTGCAAGGTCTCCATGTCGCTGGTCATGGTCAGTTCCCCCTGGTGAGAAAGGGCACAGTCAGCACTGAGCACTGCCCAGCAGAGCCTGCTTGGGAGCAGAGCTGGGCCAGGGCACGAGGAAGAGCACAGAGTCCCACACGGACACTGCTGGCCACGTGCTCTGGGTGACTTCATGAGTTTGGGGGTTTCCTGCACACTTTCTATTGCATATTCCTGCATCCTGCTGTAAAAATACTGCTGGGAGGAAAAGCTGTTTATAGTGACAGCAGCAGGGGTATCCCTTGGTTGTCTTGGTGTTATTTCTGTTTTTCCTCATGGACTGGCAGATTTTCAGGGGTGCAAAGCTGTTCTCACTCACTGCCAGGGCAGGATACTGGAGTCTCTGATGATCTACTCTAAAACTGTCCAAATATTTGTTATGTTGAGTCCTATCCCCCCACTCTCCTCCACTTCCCCTCACTCCTCCCCTCATTTGCTGCTTTGCAGTGCAAGATTTTCTTTTTGACTTCACATGTTGTCTGCAAATGTAATCACAGCTCCTTCCACAGCAGGGAAGGAGCACAACAAAGTAAGATATGATTCAGCCAAGTGAGATAAAGAGAGAGGTTTGACTTTTCCTTTGTGCAGCAATTAATTAGTTTCAAAGCTTTTAGAAACCTGTATCACTTCTGCCAGAAGAGCTCAATTCCAGGACATTCCACTGAAATGAAATGTGAGGGTGGCAGTACACTGGAACAGGTTGTCCACAGAGGCTGTGGAGTCTCCATCCTTGGAAATTTTCAAAACCCACCAGGGCATGGTCCAGAACAACCTGCTCTGCCTGTCCCTGCTTGGGATGGGGCTGGAGCAGACAATATCCTGACCAACTCCTCTGTGATTCTGGCTCACTCAAGCAGGCTCACCCAAGCAGGATACAAAGAGAAAACCTGCAAATGCAGCTCAGCTTTCCTCATAAAAAAAAGACTGGACATGGCACTCGATGCTATAGTCTAGTTGAGGTGTTGGGGCATGGGTTGGACTTGATGATCTTAGAGGTCTCTTCCAACCTCATTATTCTGTGATTCTGTGATCCTGTGTGTGTATGAAATGGTCTCCACAGTCCAAACCTCTGCAGCTCTGTGCTCAGCTGGAGGGGTACAACACCCCCAGAACTTTGGAGACCCACAGATAATGGCGATCACTGCTCTCCATTCTAAGCACTTCCTTTTGTTCCCTTATCACTTTGCCAAAATTTATCTCATTTACAATTTCTCTTTGCCTCGGGCTAAGTGTTTTTGGAAAGATTAACTAAAATCAGTTGAGCCATTGCTGAGAACAAGGGGGAGGGAATTGGGTCAGTCTATTCACATTAAAAGATTCCAACTGTTCTTTCACAGGACTTCAGTGCCTCCAGCCGTGGGGTCAGCAGAGGTGCCCTTTGCTGGGGCCACAAAAATCTATGAAGCTTTAGCAAAAGTTGAAATCTTCTTAAAGCAGCCCCCGCAGTTGTTTAGCAATGCTTGTCAGAGCCCTGCAGTTCAAGATCTCTGCAGCTTGTTCCCGTGCTGACCATGCCCTGTGGGACACACTGACAGCTGAAAAAGACCTTTAATATCACCAAATCCAGCCATATCTTTGTGACTTGGACAAGGGGTGGCAATTAGATTTAATGGGGGGAAGAATGTGCTGCTTAATATTGCTGGGGGAACCAGGGGATGCAGAGTGTGCAAATGAGCCACAAACAAAATTAACCACAGCAATCTGTAACACGGGGTGCAAAGCTCTCCCCAAACCCTGCCACACATCATGGCAGGGAAGGAGATGGGCTCTGCAGAAAAGGCTCCTCACAGGGCTGCAGCAGCCTCAGCCCCTGAGCTGGGATGCAGAGACATCCTGGAGAGCAGATTTCTGGTGGATGGAGAAAATCCTGAGTACAAAGGGTTTAAGATGGGTTTCGAAGCTACAACAGCAAATAACGTGAAATGAAAAGCTGGAAGAAGCAGCACTTGCAGTTAACACTAAAATATGAGGAACAACCTCCCGAAATCTCCATCATGATCTCCATCCTCTGGAGAAACTGGACACAAAGAGGAACCATCAACGGGCTGGGCTGAAGCCATGGCAGGACCATGCAGGAAGAACAAGAAGCCCTGCACTGGCCACAGCAGGACTCTGAATCAGGAGCCTTTTGTGCTCCTGGAAGTGTTTTGACGTGGGTAAGAATATGGCAGAATGTGTGCAAGCAGCCAAATTGATTTAAAGACACCCCCCCCCCCCCCAATCATATATCATGTCTAGTTTTACTTTCAGGAAACAAATGAATTAGCAAATGTAATTCTCAGCAAGGCTTGAGAAAAGCAATTTTTAAAGCCTGCGCACTCAAGCATGCTTTGAGTCTCCTGTGAGGGTTCAAAGCATCTACAGCAGCAATCTCATAGAGTTGTCCAAACACAATTATGCATAAATTTGCATTTCAGATGCTGAATACTAAAGTGCATCGGAAATTATTCAAGTTACTTTTTAAATTTTTTTTTTTCCCAAACGCTGGGAGTAATTTTCATTTAAAGACACCCTTGAAGGAAGTCCTAATCAGCCTGCAGCCATTCCCTCAAGATGAACACACTACAGGCACAAACTGTTTCCTCAGTTCAGGTTATTTTCACTTGATACCCAGCTTGCCGATCAAAATTTGGTCTTTGTTATTTTACAATATATATTATCCTCATTTTGGAGGCTCATCCTTCACTCAAATTGCAAACCAGAGGATCTGCTTGCAAAAAATGAGGCTGGTACAACATTAACATGCAAGTGCTTCAGCCCAGGCTCTGGTTCCATCCAAGCCAGCCAGAACAAAGGGCTTTGAAATGCAACATGCCAGTTATTTCTGATGGCTACCAGTCTATTGCAATTTCTCTTCCTCCTAATGGGATGTCTCCTATTTTTGGACCAAACAATCACTTTCCGCTACCACGACACGATGAATTATTCAAAAATTCAAATTAGGCGTGACATTTCTAAATCGCCTTCCTTTGGCAGATCCTTCAGTCAGTTAAAAACAATAAGCCTTGTTTTCTCTGGGCTTTATTTATTCTCTCCTGAGCTCTGTGGGGCCTGGCTTGTAAACTCTCCTCCTCTGAGTGCTGTCAGTGCAGGCCCCCAGCCCCAGAGATGAACGAGCCTTAACAGCTCTTTAATTGTCAGGAAAGGGCAATTAAAGCAGGATTTCCTCAGTGTAAGGCCAGAGTCAAGTGAGGGCAGCATCAGGAAGAGCCATCAGCCCCCTCTGGCTGCTCTGTGGTCCCCCAGGTGTGGGAGGTGACATGAGGGATGCTGAGCAGGGCTTTGGGTCATGCACAAGATCTAATTCAGCTCTGCAGGGACCCACACGTGAGCTTTGGCTGCAGACACAAGACCTGGGCTGAAGTTGTGCCAGGGGAAACCTGGTGTGGATGTCAGGAGAGCTTTCTTCAGGCAGTGGAACAGGCTGTGGTGGAGTCACCAACCACAGGCTGACAGAATATTCCGAGCTGGAAGGGGCCCTCAAGGACCATCGAGTCCAACTCTTAAGTAAATGGCCTGTCCAGGGACTGAACACACAACCTTGGTGGGGTCAGCACCAACTGAGCCCAAGTACCCTGGAAATGGCCAAAAAAACATCTGGATGTGGCACCTGAGGTTTAGGGGTGAGCACGGTGGTGCTGCTGGGGTGGTGGTGGGACTTGGTGATCTCAAAGGGCTTCTCCAGCCTTAAGGACTCCATGGTTCTTGGAATTGCCCACTGATGGCCTCTCAGAGCCTTCAGATGTGCCTCTGCAGCAAACACCAGACTTGCCAAACACCAGAAATGCCAAATGCTGCTCTGCTCTGCTGTTCTCCTCCAGCCCCAGGATGTCTCTGCATCCCAGCTCAGGGGCTGAGGCTGCTGCAGCCCTGTGAGGAGCCTTTTCTGCAGAGCCCATCTCCTTCCCTGCCATGGTGTGTGGCAGGGTTTGGGGAGAGCTTTGCACCCTGTGTTACAGATTGCTGTGGTTAATTTTGTTTGTGGCTCATTTGCACACTCTGCATCCCCTGGTTCCCCCAGCAATATTAAGCAGCACATTCTTCCCCCCATTAAATCTAATTGCCACCCCTTGTCCAAGTCACAATTATATCTTATTTGGGGCTCTGGGATTGAAACATTAAATCACTTCTGTTTACCTGTCTCAGGAAATGGAATTTTCAATTCCAGTGCCTTATGCTAGAAAATAAGAGAAATCTGTTTATGATAATTGACTACATAAATATCAGCTTCTTTCAAAACGGGCTGTACACCCTGACCCACCACCTGTGTCAGGGATATCTCTGCTTTAACAAGCACCAGCAGCAAATGCAGCACACACACATCTGCAGCTGCTGCCTCCAGGCTGCAGCTGGGGTTTGGGAGCAGCTTGGTGCCTAAACCCCAAGCCAAGCCTGCCCCTCCTCATGCAGCGTGGGCAGATGAAGGTTTCTTTTCCAAGCTGCCCCTGGGAGAGGTTTGAGATGTGATTCCACCTCAGGGCAGGCCCTCCTTGCTCACGCTCAGCTCCTCCTATGAACGGGCTGGGTCCAAGCCCAGACCCTTCAGCCACGCTGTGCACACCAGGGCTGGGAGCTCAGCATCCCCACGAAAAGGGATCAGGACATGATGGAGCAGGGGATGCCCACTGTCTGATGGCCTAGAGATCCCCCAGGGCCCTGCTGTGGCATGAGGGAGAGGCAGGGCAGGCAGCAGGGCAGTGCTGAGGCTTTGTTCTGCCAGCTCCAGGCTGCATTCCTGTGCTGCACTTGTGCCTTCCCAAGGGATGGACAGCAGCTGGCCGTGGGGAGGGGTCCCTGGGGGTGACAAGGTGCAGGGGGAGTGCTGTTAGAGGGCACCAGGACTGCCAGGCAGCTCCTCACTCCCTGATCCGTTCTGGCTCATCCCTAAGGGGCAGTCAGAGCCTTTTCTGTTTTGTCCCACTGAGTGCCTGGGGGGGATGCAGGAGGTGACTTCTCCTACCAGTGCATGCAGCATCAATCACAGCCCTCCCTCACACCCCACTGAACCAGAAATGTGCATCCCAGCTGGTGTGGCAAAGCCAGCAGCTGGGGGGACACACACACCCCTGTCCTGGGCAGAGTCTGGTTCCACACCAGGGTGGGGATCAGCTGCCCTGGAGCCCTTGGACAGGGACTCCCAAGCACGTGGCTCACACCCAACTGTATATTTTCCAAAACTCTTGTGATTTTAGCCTTTTTCTTTTGCAGTTCTGGACATTTTGTGCCTTCACATAAAGCCAATCTTTGATTTCAGCTCAGCCTGTGCCTCTGAGATATTTTGTTCCAAGCTCCCCCCACTCCTGGACATTTTATACAAAGGTGTGATTTTTGGCTCACCTTTAAGTAGGCCATGTGTCAATTTGTGAGTGACCTGCTGTTGCTGTGGCACAATCTGGGGTGGCCAGAAGTGCTTGTCCCCTGTTCCCAAAAGCCAAGCACTGCTGTGTGTGCCTGCAGACACCGTGCCACTGCAAATCCACCTGTGAGCCCTGTGGAGCCAGGCTGGCTTTGCAGCCAGCAGCAAATTCTTCTCTGTCACCCCTTTTATTCCCTGAGCATCACCCTGCAGGATTTTCCAGCTCTCCTGCTGATGCCTTAGGATTTCAGCTTTTCTATTTTTCAGATCCCGTAGCGCATTAGTGCACAGCTCTGAACTCCTAGAAAATGTCGCTAACTGCCTTCACATTTTGGTCAGACAGAACAATTCCTCTGGGCCTGAGATCCAAGGACACACCACAGGCCCTGAAAAGTGTAAACAAAAGTGACTTGTGGGGGAGCAAACTGGGGGAACATGACTTCATTACCTGAAGCTGTAATTGGAGAATTAACCCCTGATATGCCAATAGACCAAACTTCTATCTGTATAAAAAACTTGTGACCATTGTGATGTCTTCAGTTTGAGCTTTCAGATTTCCCAGGCTCTGCACTGCACTGGGAAATAACTCTGAACTCCACATGAAGTGTCAGCCAGCTCTCCTCACAGCTCAGGCACACACAACAATCCTTTCCCAGCCCCACAACCAAGGACAGCGCTGCAGCTCCAGCCCCAAAAAGTGCAAACAGCAGGGAATGGAGGAGAGCAGCCTGGGAGGGTGGGACTGCATCACCTGGAGCTGGAATTGGGCAATGAACCCCAGTGTGGAAATGGAGCAGAACTCATAAAAGTGTGAGAACTCGGGACTCTGAGTCCATCCTGGGTGCAGCCCTGGCTGGGCTCTTGTGCTGCCCAAGGTGTGTCCTTTGAGGCCTTTTCATAAATCCCTGCTTTATTCCTTTACCTCTGTCCAGCCTCTGCTCCAGGCAGCCTCTCCGGGCATCAATCATCCATCCTGGGTGCAGCCTCTGCGAGGCTTTGCACTGCCCACGGTGTTCCTATCGAGGGCCTTTAATAAATACCCACTTTATTCTCTTTTCTGTGTCCCAGGCAGCCTCTCCAGGCCATGGGTACCTTGAGGCCCAGCTCCAGCTCGGCGAGCGAGCGCCGCATTTCGGCAGTGAGTGCGTTCATGCGCTCGCACTCCTGGAGGGCAACCACAGCATAGGGAGTCCTCTCCTCCACCTTGGCCAGCAGCTCTGCCATGTTGAACTCGTCCGTGAGCTTCTCTAACATCTCTTCCAGAAGGGCTTGCACCTGTGCCAGAGGGAGGAGAGAGGGGGACGCTGCTGAGTGATCCCCAGGCTCACGGCTGCCTCCCCCTGCCCTGTCAGTGTCTCCAAAACCATCCCTGTCAGCCCTGGGCACCTCTCAAAGGGCTTGCCCCATCCTGTTAAAATCCAAATGCTGGCAGAAGTTAATGTCAGATGAGCGGCTCGCAAAATGATGGTTTTCAAATGTCCCTGTGACATGTGGCTGCCTCTTCTCTTCTTGGCTCTCTTATTTCTCCTGAGGTCACACTCACAAGGAGATGGATGGGGCTGGGGCCTCAGCCGAGCCTCAGGACAACACAGCTTATGAGCTGGTTTTCTCTGGTGTACTGATGGAGAGAGGTGATTATATGAAATTGAATTTTAAGCTGAATTTGGCATTCTGGACTAATGGAGCCACGGAAGAAAAGCATAACAGAACAAAATTATTTTCTGGTCACCACCACAGCTTCTTCAGAGCTCTAAGTACTTAACTCCAATGCAAGGGGACCTTTGTGGTGTCTAAAAAAATTAAATAAACTCCTTTCTGACAATGAGGCATGAAGCCCCTGCTATCCATGGGATCAGCTGCATTTCCCAGGTTTACTGTGGAAGCTCTCACTCAAAGCTTTGCTTTACTTCTGAGCTGGAACCCGAGCAAGACTCCTGCTTGCTGGGACCTTTTGGGCACACATAATACAGTTAAAATTCTATGATCCCAAGTGCCAAACCTGGCATGCAGGGCCAGTGCCAGCTAGGGCAGGGTACTTTTACAGCCAGGGCCACCGATATTCATATTTTGGACTCTGCACTCTGATTTCCTCCTGTTGCTGCTCTCCCCAGCCCTCAGCTCCTGACAGCAGTGACCATGTGTGGGCTGTTACTGCAGCCACACAGGTGACTAAAGCTGGAAAAGCTCCTCAGCTGCACCTCGGGGGCACTACAGAAATATCTGCTGGTTTGAAATTCCCCTGCAAGTCCCTTTGGCTCTGATTCCTCCACAGCAATTACAGCTCGTTTGCTGTAGGGTGACCTCAGAAGCCTGTGGGAGGAACTGGACTTGTCAGAGCCTCGGGAAAATTGACAGGTTCACATTTTCCCTGGAAGCTCCCTAAAGTCACCTCAGCCAAACCAGGGGCTGGACATCCTTCAGTGGAGTTGAGACAAGGCTTTGCTCACTCCCATCCAAGGAGCAAGTGGAAGGGACAGCTTGGATAATGACAGAGATCACTTCAGGAAGGAAATGAGCTGTGGGAGCGTGTCCCCAGGCACAAGGCAGGGCACTGAGGTCACACTCTGCTTGCTCTCAGGCAGATTTTATTCCCAGAGCCATGAGGACTTCTGTGCTCCTGTGAGAGTCTTCTTGACTGTCACCAGGAGTTTGCAGGGTGGCCACGACCTGTGACACCACTGCTGGGGCACTCCCTGATCATTTTGCTTCTCTGGGCTGAGGAATTAATTTGTGTTTCTGTAACAAAAGGAGTGGGAAGGGAGAAGAGGAACTCATATTTGCTATCTCTGAACATCTTGTTTGGCTTTGCTACCCCTGGATTATTCTCATCACCTCAAATTCCAGTATGAACTGAAAAATGGGCACTTCTAGGAGCCCCTTAGGGGAAGGCAGTCGGTTCCCCAGCTTCACACCAAGCCAAAGGAAACTCGTGTGAAACCACAGCTTTATATGAGCTGCAATTAGCCATTCATTAAATTGCAAATCTTCAAACGCAGAGCTGGCACCTTAAGACTGCAGGAGTAAAAACCTGAGCATGTGTTGGCTGATTCCAGATCTTGTCGGGGATGTTTGGGCCATGTTTTAATGAGCTGTGAGTTTCCACAGGGAGGGCTGAGATCAGCCCAGGACACAAAGGAGTAGCAAAGGAGTTCAGCTGGAAATGAGGAATTACAAGGCCCTGGGGAGCTGGTGGGACACGGTGGCAGCAGCAGGAGGAGGGCTGAGCTGTGGGTGGCACGCTGTGGGTGGCAGGCAGTGTGCCAGGGGCCCATTGCTATGCCAGTCACAGGGACTGCTGCTCAGGGAAGGTTTATTTGCAACACCTTCAGAGGATGATAACGAAGGCTCTACAGTGCACGGGGTAATTAAGAGGCACTGTCCTGTTACTGCCAACACTAAATTGCATCCCACCAGGGTGATGTTCTGCAAAAAAAATGGGCTTTAGGCAGGCAAAGGCAGAACACAGAACCATGGACAAGCCTGATGGATGAGACAGGCATCAAACCCCAGCAGCTGCCCCTGAGCACTCTCAGCATCTCCTCCTGAGCACTCTCAGCATCTCCTCCTGGGAACCCCCATTCCCCTGAACACTCTCAGCATCTCCTCCTGGGTGCCCACTCCTTTTCTGCACTCTCACCATCTCCTCCTGAGCACTCTTAGCATCTCCTCCTGAGTCCCCACTCTTTTTCTGCACTCTCACCATCTCTTCCTGGGTGCCCACTCCTCCTGAACACTCTCCCCATCTCCTCCTGAACACTCTCACCATCTTCTCCTGGGTCCCCACTCCCCCTGAGCACTCTCACCATCTCCTCCTGGGTGCCCACTCCCCCTGAGCACTCTCACCATCTCCTCCTGGGTGCCCACTGCCCCTGAGCACTCTCACCATCTCCTCCTGGGTGCCCACTGCCCCTGAACACTCTCACCATCTCCTCCTGGGTGCCCATTCCCCCTGAGCACTCTCACCATATCCTCCTGAGCACTCTCACCATCTCCTCCTGAGTCCCCACTCCTTTTCTGCACTCTCACCATCTCCCCCTGAGTCCCCACTCCTTTTCTGCACTCTCACCATCTCCTCCTGGGTGCCCACTGGCCCTGACCACTCTCACCATCTCCTCCTGGGTGCTCATTCCCCCTGAGCACTCTCACCATATCCTCCTGAGCACTCTCAGCATCTCCTCCTGGGTGCCCATTCCCCCTGAGCACTCTCACCATCTCCTCCTGAGTCCCCACTCCTTTTCTGCACTCTCACCATCTCCTCCTGGGTGCCCACAGCTCCTTGGCCCGTGCTGCTGTCCCGGGGCTGCAGCTCCAGCACGGTGCGCAGGAGCCGCTCCGAGCGCTGCGTGAGGAACCCGATCTCGGCGTTGGGGTGGAGGCCGTACAGGTAGGGAGACTCTGGAGGCAGGGCATCGTCTATGTACTGCACAGAGACATTCAGAGCACGTTAGGAACAGCCCAGGGCACTTCGCCTGCAGAGCTGCAGTGCTGGAATCATCGCCCCAAGAGGTCAGCCCGGGCTGATCCAGCTGAAGCACCAGGGAAGTGATGGAGGAAGGAGAGTACAAATGTTTACAGAGCTGCTTCTGCTCCTGCTGGGAAAATTCTGTAATTGCTGGAGTTCAGCCTGGCTTCGTGTCTCAGGCTGGACCTTCTCTAGCAATTATCTGCTGTGCATTTCAGCATCAGCATCCTGAAATCTCTTGTGGGAATTGAGCTTCCAGTAGTTAAGTTTTATGAACAAAACCAGCCTGATGTGCCTCTCTCTGCTACTGCATTTGTGTACAAAGAGCAGATGAGATCAGTAAGTAGATCAACAAGACCCTTCAGTGATTCTCATCGAAACTGATGATAAAAAGAGCTTGAAAGGGCCATTTTAGCAAACAGTATGTGGATGCAATTTTCCAGGAGCCCCACTTATGTCTCGAGCACCAATACAGTTGCTCTATTCATGCATGAACAGAATGAGCCCATGATGAAGTAGCAAATTACCATTAGATTTGGTTGATCCAGGGGAATGCTGAAACAGCCACAGGAACACAACATAATGGGAAATAAGAGGAACAGTGCAGGAACACTGCAGCTCTGTTCCTGCCTCCTAAGGCAGATTATGGGGCAGTTAGGGAAGACATTCCATTTACATGTATAAATAATGCCAGCAAACAAAGAGCTTACCTGGTGATAGCCATTATAATCCATGTTCCCTGGGAGGGGAAATCCAGGAGCAAGGCAGAGCTCTCCCTCCAGCATTTCTGGCTTAATAAACTCCTCCAGGTAGGTTTTGCAGAGCCGCCTGTCCCAGTCATCCGTGATGTGACCTCCGTACATGATCTCACCCACGAGGTAGCGCAGGTCATCGTAGGGGACCTGGGCGTGGAGCAGGCTGGGCTGAACCCAGGCACTGCCCTGCACCCTCAGGGCTCCCACCTCAGCCAACAAACATCAGGCAGGAGTTAAATCCTGCCCCAGGAAAGCTGGGGCACAGCACAGTGCCGCTCCCCACTGAGCGAGTGGCGCTGAGGTCTCCCAACTCCTCCCAAAAGCGCCCCAAACTTTGAAACCCAAAGACGCCAAGGAAATGGCATTTCCGGACGGCTTCAGGCCACCCTGGTGGTCCAAAGCCCCCAGAAAGCCCCACCGTGGTGTCCTCACCTTCGAGCTGGCCTGCAGGTAGTTGTAGAGCACATTGACAGAGATGGTGAGGTCCCCGGTGCTGAAGGGGTACGGGCGGTTCCAGCCCTGGGGGCCGAACTTGCGCCGCTCCGCCACCACCGCGTGGAAATAGCACAGGGCAAAGAGGATGCTCCTGAACTCCTTCTCCTGGCTGCACATCTCCAGGGTGTCCTGCAACACAGTGTGATAAGTTACAAAAGACTCTTTGTTCATCGAGACAGAAAGGAGAAGCCTTGTGTAGATAACAGAAAATCAAAGGAGAAGCCTTGTGTAAGATAACAGAGAACCAAAGGAGAAGACTTGTGTAGATAACAGAAAACCGACAGGCAGAAACTAGCTAGTATGTTGATTACTTAAGCTAGTTGTGTAATTAGAACTTAGGTGCATATAACATATAACCTTATATGGAGAAGACCATTACGGGGCCGTGGATTTTCACCAAGGAAGAAGAGAGGAGCCTTCGTCAAACGCCCAACAGAGAGTAGAAGAAGACCCCCTAGCAACAGAGGGCACAAGCGCAGAGTACACCCAGAGATACCACAGACACGGAAGAAAAAGAGTATAAAAAGACTGTGGGAAGGGGGAAACAGGGTGAGCCGTTTGCGGAGCGGGGACTCCCCGGCTGCACCCAGCACTGTTTGCTTGCCATCGCTTGCTGTAACCAATAAATTTCTGATTGACTCTTGAAAGGCTGAACAAATTATTCGCCTCTATTTATAACAACAGGACAGCTGCCCTCAGCCTCAGCGACTCCCAGGGAACCCAAACACGCCAGGCTTTGGACAGGGTGAATCACAGATTCAGAGGCCAGGGCTCAGAAACACCCCCAAAAAATCAAGTTCAAGCTTCGATCAAACACCCCCATGCACAACTAATTGTGAACCGTATTTTTTTGAACAATTACAGGGATGTGTCTCCACCACTTCCCTGGGCAGCCTGTTCCAGAGCTTAACCAACCTTTCACTGTAGAAATTTTTCCTAACATCCAAGCTGAACCTCCCCTGCTGACACTTGTTACCTGGGGCAAGAGGCCGATCAAATTGTCCTCCAGTTCATTTTTGTGTCATGCACACGTGTATTTCAAAGTCAGGGGCTTTGCATTGCAGATTTATTGGCAAACTCTAGCAAGTATTTTCTGACTTAACATTTACTGTTCCCAGCTCCGAGTGCCTTTGCACGGGAACACGCACAGGGAGGGAAGGACACGTGCACCCACTCAACGCCCCATCACCTGCATGTGCTCAACATCCCTCACCAGAAAGATGAGGAGGGAGCCACAGAATCACAGAATTCTCTGTTGGAAGGGACCTTAAAGTCCATGCTTTTCCAGCCCCTCTGCCATGGGCAGGGATGCTTTCCAGTATCCCACATTGCTCCAAGCCCGTCCAGCATTTATCTTAAAAAAATGCCACGTTAGACCTTTAATCCTCTGAGAGCACGACAGAGCTCAGGGGCTGTGCAGAAAAGGGGGAATCCATTACTCTAGAGGGTGCAATATACTGACCAAGTGCACGTGCCAATCAAGAACATCCCAAAAGCTGCTTTTCCCTGGATTAGGCAGCACTCTAAGCTCCCTTTATCAGCATTGTGATGAAGAACTGCTTCAAGTACTTGCAGAACACCTTTCTCATTTCAGGAAACATCCCCAGAACAACCCAGTTCATTCTCATTTGGCCTCTCTTCAGTTGTCAATTCTTCTTCAGCTACAAAGCAGAACAATATCCCCTGCACAGAATAAAGGGCCTTCTTTGTAGCCTTCAGCTGAAAGCTAAATTTGAACATCTCTTCTGTATAAAGCAGGGAAATGAGGTGTAAAAGGGACCCCACCCACTCGCTTCAGGATTTCTGATAAGAGATGTTTCATAATCCTCCAGCAATTTAGAAAATGCTAATTACTATTGATTGAAATGAGCAGAGCCAGGATGAAAATGTTGCTTGGGGTGAAGGTTCTCCCCTCCCTTGTTCTCCAGGACATTTTGTGGAGCTCAGGATGATGAATGGCAGTAGATAAGTTTGGAATAATCTTCCCTGACCACTGGCATTAATCCTTGCATGGTGCCTCCCCCCACACCTGCTCAGCAATGTTCCCTCCTGCGCTTGGGATTCTCTCCACACCAACATCTGAGTGCTGCTGTGAGCTGCCCCATGGCCCAGGGTCCACAATTGCTTGGGGCTGCTCTTGCCTCATCCCAAATAACAAGAAATTTTATGGAGAGAATCTCAGACTGGTTGGGGTTGGAAGGGACCTTAAATCCCAACCAGTGCCACCCCTGCCATGGGCAGGGACACCTCCCACTGTGCCAGGCTGCTCCAAGCCCTGTCCAACCTGGCCTTGGGCACTGCCAGGGGTCCAGGGGCAGCCACAGCTGCTCTGGGCACCTGTGCCACGGCCTCATCATCCTCACATCCAAGAATTTCTTCCCAATATCCAGTGTAGATCTACCCTTCTTCAATTTGAAGCCATTCCCTGTGTCCTATCCCTCCAGGATCTTGTCCCAAGTCCATCTCCGGCTCTCTTGGAGCCCCTTTAGGTACTGGAAGGTCTCCCTGGAGTCTTCTCTCCTCCAGGCTGAACAACCCCAGCTGACTCCTCAGCAGAGGTGCCCCAGCCCTCTGACTAACTCAGTGGCCTTCTCTGGACTCGTTCCAGCTGTGTTTGGGGCCCCAGAGTGGGACTCAGCACGGCAGGTGGGGCTCCACAAAAGCCAAGCAGAGATTTCTCACAAGAGGAGACAGCCCCGCAAGATCTGCAGGGTGTGTTCCCAGCTGGATGGGAACTGCAATAATGTCAGCACCAGCGATCCTAACGGGCAGTTTGAGGGCTGAGAGCACCTTCAGAGCCTTCTGATGGGGTCCTGCTGTGAGGGCAGTGTGTGACTGAGTGTCAGGGTGGCAGGAATGGGACTCAGTGTCCCTAGGACAGGAATCAGCAGCGACACGAGTGCTCAGCCCTCAGCCCCTGAGGGAAGTGGGGTCATGGCCGAGCCCCCCTGGCTCCATCCTGCCCTGGGGCCCATGGGCTGTTCCCAGGGAGCCCTGCAGGGATGGGATCCTGCCCTGCTCCTGTCCCACGGTGAGAGCAGAGCTCATTCAACCACGGCCTTACAGCCCCTCTGACACTGATCCACACCCTCTGGGGCACCAGGAATATTTCCATCTCTTCCCCACGCAGGGCTGTTCCCTTGCACAGGAGGGACAGGGGTGAGTGCCTGCTGTGACAGGAAGATTTTTGAGCAATAAACACAAGGAGCACCCTGCCACGGGCTGCTCTTGTGGGCCAGCCACTCTCACATGGCCTAATTTACATCATGGCAAAGCAACTCCTGCCTGCAGGCAGCTTCCAGCTCGGATTTGCAACACTCCTGGTGTCAGCAAGGTCTTGAGCTGCATGGCCTTGGGGCACACATCCAATCTCTCTGTGCTGCTCTGGAGAGGGATGTGAGCAGATCAGCAGCTCTGACCCTCTAACCCTGGTTAAACAGCAGAAAAGCGAGGTTTAACCAGCTCACCTCCCACGGTGTGGGTGTTAGACATCATGTGTCACTCAGCAGCCCAGAAAGGAGGCACCCAGACAGAGAAATCAACTGAAACACAACAAAGTCTCCCGATGCTGCAGTCAGAAGTCTGATTCTGTACTGAAAGAGCCTTTCTGAGGTGGTGGAGGTGTTTAAAAACAGGCTGGACGTGGCACTCAGGGCCATGGTTTAGTTGATGAGGAGGTGTTTGTCAGAGGTTGGACTTGATGATCTCAAAGGTCTTTTCCAGCCTGGTTAATTCTGTGATTCTGTGATCACATGCAGGGGAGAATCACAGAATCACAGAATCACAGAATAATGAGGTTGGAAGAGACCTCTAAGATCATCGAGTCCAACCTATGCCTTAACACCTCAGCTAGACTATAGCACCAAGTGCCATGTCCAGTCTTTTGTTAAACACATAAATGAAAATGGTCAAACTGGACAGAAGTCTGGTGTCCCAGGCCCTGCTGCAGGAAAGAGGCTTCTCAGATCACCGGAACCCTTTCTTGGGAAAACCAGTGCTTGGAAAGAGATCTGTGCCTGGCTTGTGGGGAAGAGCAGAGGGGCTGCTGGACCCAGAGGCTCTGTGCTGCAAGGGGGCTGGGGAGGCAACATCCCTCATGCTCTGTGGAAGAGGTTTTCCAGCGATCTCTGTGAGGCAGACAGGAGTTTGATAAGAGGATCCATATTCACCCCTGAATGAATTTCCTACCAAGGTCATTGACATAGAAACCAAGAAAGAAAGGAGGATAAATAAGATAAAACTACAGCTGCCTGTTCCAATGAGCACTTTGTTTGTCTCTCCTGACCAATGAGTAAAGTGTAGGAGTTTTGTAAGAGTGTATAAGAAGCATGCATGCTATAATAAAAACAGTTTGAAAATGGAGCGAGTTGCTTTGGATTGTCTCCGACTCAACCACAACAGGGGCTGCAGCAGCTCCAGCACACCCAACTGTTGCCCTGATTTTTAAAAGTGCTAAGTTTTCTTTTCTAGTTCTTTTGAAAGTTTTAAAGTTCTCATGAAACTTCTTTTAGCCTCCTGATAATGTTTACGTGTGGCAAGCACATTTCTCTCTCTCTCAGGATTTTTTTATTGAGGTGCACAGAGAGAAATGAAAGAGAAAACAATTTCTATTTCTGCTCCTTGTTTTTCTCTTGTGGAATGTGTTTGGAGAATTGTTTACCCAGAGTGAGCGCTTGGTTGGATCATGGTGGATTGTTTGGGCCTGAGAGCCAATCTGGGCTCTAGAGAACAGGGTCACGAGTTGTGAGTTAGATATGATAGTTAGAGAAAGTAGCATGCAATATTTAGTAGCCTCTTTTATATAGCATATTAATGTATTATAACATAATTATAATAAAGAAATCATTCAGCCTTCTGAAATGGAGTTACACATCATCATTCTTCCCATTGGGTTCGCCGACATCTACAACATTTACGTATTTGAGAGTCAGAGTTCCCACACAATTTCATGTAGAAATAGAATAGTTTACATATTTCTCTGTGGGTGGAGAGAAATGATTGATTGCTCTTCGGACCAGTGTGGTTGGAGAGGTGGTAATTCCATCCTCCAACCCATGGGCACCTTTAGAATTCTATAAATACCAGATGTTTGAATAAAACTGGGTCTTTTTTACTTTGAACTCACCAAGCTCCTGGGTACTCATTTCGACACCCAGCCATGCTCCTACCTGGCTGAAGTTGTCCAGGGCCTTGTGCAGGTTGGCGTGCATGCCGGTGGGCGCCTCGCTGGTGACTTTGATGGAGTTTTCCAGGATGCCCTGGGGAATGATGTGGCTCTCCGGGCACGGCGCCGGCTCGGCGCTCAGGAACACGCGGAAATCCCGGTGGCTGCCCTGGCTGTGCTGCTCCAGCCTCTTCTCCAGGGAGCTCAGCCACTTGGCCACCAGGTGGATGTTCTGGCAGGGACAAAGGGACAAGGCTTGCTCGGTTTCCCCATCACACCCCCATGTGCTGAGCAGGCACCAAATCCATCCCACTGACGGGAATTCCAGCCCTCTGGAATTTGGGACTTGGCCCAGGAGTGCCTGTGTGCAGCTCCCAGCCCCAAAGAGCCAGGTGCATCAAGAACATTTGAAAACTCAAAATAATCAGTATAAATCAGCAGCAGAGCAGCAAGTCACAGCTGGGCTGGTTGGGCTCTTGGTGCTGGAATTCTCCTCATTTCAGCAATACCAGCTGAGGTTATTCCTAGGGGAGAAAATTATTTATTTTTTTATATTTATTTTGTATCTATTTTTTTTTATTTTATTGATATCATTTTATATTCTTTAAACTATTTATTTATTTATTTTTATCTGTTATTCCTGGGGAACAGAGTTGTTATTCCTGGGGTGTAAATTTGTTATTCCTGGGGAGCAGAGTTGTTATTCCTGGGGTGTAAATTTGTTATTCCTGGGGAGCAGAATTGTTATTCCCGGGGTGTAAAGCTGTTATTCCTGGGGAACAGAGTTTTTATTCCTGGGGAGCAGAGTTGTTATTCCTCCCCCCAGCCCCACCGAGCTCAGATAAGAACATTTGTTCATTTTGATCAGAATTACAGTGAGGAACCTCCATAGCAGTTCCTGGGCAAACAAGTCAAGCAGGTGATTTCACAAAGTCCTTTAACACAAAAGGATTTATTTATTCATGCAACTAATTGGACACATCCCTCAGAAGATTAAGCAGAATCGTGGGGAGATGGTGAAATGGATGAAGTTAAGCCTCAGTTTTTCCCCTGGAGTCCTATACAGCATTATAGTTTCCAGGCAAGAAAACAGCTTTTTTTTTTTTTTTTTGTTCTGTTAGGAATGGGATTTGTGGGCTAAACTACCCTTGTGTTAAAGGCAGGTGTGCAATCCAAACTGGCTGTGTTCACAGGCACTTGGGATGGTGATTTATCCCACCCCAAGAAAGGACAAGGAACTTGCTAAACCTAAATTAAAAGCAGCCGCCAGAAAGATAAACTGCTCGGAGGTGGCAAAGAAATTACATAAAGGCACCATATTAGAGGCTGAGAATAAATATATATCACCTATAAATGGGGCCAGAAAGAGCTCTCATGGTTAAATAGCAGAGTAATGGAGATTATTAGGAGTAAAATTACATTCCTCAGAAAGTGGAAGTTTTGTCCAAATGAGAAAAACAGAAAAGAGCACAAAAGCCAGTCATAGTAAAGTCAAAAAGTATTACAAGAAGCAATTTTTTTGAAAACCATAAAAGCTAATAAAGAAACCAGGAACCTACTAGAGAGTCTATAAAACTGTAACATATCAAGGTCTGCAGGGAAGGCCAGGCCAGCCCAAAGCAGCCCAAATTTGCAGGAATGTTCCCTGCAGAGCCTGGGGAGGCTCTCACTGTTCCAGCCTGGTGGAATCCCTGGAACCCTGAGGCTGGAGATGTCCCTGGAGATCATCCATCCCACCCTGCTGCTCCCAGCAGGGTCACCCAGAGCAGGTTTTTAACTGTGTCCACTTGGGTTTTTTGGATATTTGCAAGGCTGAAGTCTCCACAGCCTGCCTGGGCAGTGTGTGCCAGTGTTCAACCACACTCACAGTAAAAAAAAAAAAAAAAAAAATTATAAAATAGTATAAGATAGTGAAATGGAATGAAATGAATGTTTACGGGAAGTTTGTACCTCAATTTTAACCCTTTGCTACTTGCTCTTTCACTCAGCACCACTATGAAGACTTTGACTCCCTCTTCTACCAGGAGGGATTTAAACACACCAATAAACCAAATTTATCCAAACCCCAGCTGTCTCTGAGCCAAACCCCAGCTTCTGGAGGTTAAATAACCCCAGCCTCTCCTCATATAAGAGATGCTTCAACCTCTTAATTGTTGCAAAGCCTCTGGAACTGAAGCAGCAGATGAAGAGCTGCTCAGAAGGGTCGATGAGGTAAGAAATAAGAAGAGGTCTCTGGGAGCAGATGGGCTCACCCCAAAAGGACCCCACAAGAGGAAGGTGTACAGCACAGCTCAGGAGGCAGCAGCCAGCCTGGCAGGGGCTCCAGCAGGACACGAGTCACTCCCCAACAGCATCAGTTAGGAAAGAGCAGTGATCTCAAAGCTCCAGCCCATTTTAAAGAGCCCAAATATGTGAGGATATCACAGTCTGGGGGGAGGGTGGAGCTGCTGCTGTTGTCCCCGGGAGCTGCCCCAGGCTGGCTTTGAGCAGTGCTGGTCACTGGAGGGGTCAGTCCCTGCTGAGCAGGGTGGACACGGCCCAGGACCAGGCTGGGGGCACGAGGAGCTGTCCCAGCTGTCCCTAGGGATGTCCCAGCCTGTGGAATCCTGCTCAGCAGGAGCAGGAGAAGGCAGGAATGCTGGTAGGGAGGGTGTTCACCTTCCCCAGTCACCACGGGCTGTGACAGAGCCCCTGCCTGCCCGGGGAAATGTGTGGGGAATTCCTCACTTGGCTTCCTTGCCTGGGCAGCTTTGGCTTTGCCTTTTGCATTGTCTGGCTCTCAAGCTGTGGGGTTCCTCCCTTTGAACCCCCCACCCTGCCCCATCCCACCCTGGGCAGGGAGGGAGCAGCAGGTGGGGCTCGGTTTCCACCTGGGGTTAAGCACAGCAGCTCATCCCCATGAACTCCTTCTTGGGGGCTGGAGAGGGGATTTCCCCAGGCACCCCCCACACCAGCAGCAGGCCCTGCGTGGAGCAGGAATTGTCTCTGTGGGGTCCCTGTATCCCCAGGCGTGGATTTTCATCAATACCAGCTCTGTCTTCCCCAAGCCAGTATTGCTGCAGGTAAAAGGAGAGGTCTCACAGGCCACCAAACAGCTAAAGCACAGCTAACAGGGGTAAGGAGGCTACTGATGGAGTTTTAACTCCTCACCATATCAAAAAGAGCAAATGATTGGTGAGCTGACAAAATAACTCATAAGACAAAGCCATTTCCAGTCTTGAAAATAAAGCCTGGCAGTGAAGAGCTGCAGGAGGATGCCATCACTCTAAGAGACTGGCGATGACACTGCAGCAGGAACTCAGTGGTGATAGATGCAGAGTAATGCACTCAGGAAAACAACCCCAGCTACAGATACACACACTGATGGGCTCAAAATTAACTATTATCACTCAGGGAAGAGAGCTCAGAGCCCTCACAGTTATTTCCTGCAAATAACAGTTCAGTGCCTAGCAGTGCAAGAGCAAAGGAACAGAGAATAAAGCTGCAAACGGGATTTTGCCACTCCATAAATCCATGGTGGGCCTTCATCTTGTAAACAGCACCCAGCTCCCACTCCTCTTAAATCCTAAAGGATTTAACTCCCACAAAAGGAGACACTCCATCAGTAGGGACTCGGCCATTTGGAGAGAGCAGAGCCTGGGGTGGAGGGAGGGAGGGAAGGGTGAGCAGAGCAGGCTGCAAGGAAAGTGGAAGTGCATTTTCATGTGACACAGAACTAAACTGCCAATTTACTGCTTCAGGGTGTTTGGGGAGTCGAGAGAATCACAGAGTGGAGCTGAGCTGCAAGTCAGAGAGAAACACAGAATTGTTAATGCTGGAAAAAAAGCTTTAAAAAAAAAAGCTTTAAAAGCAGCAAATCCATCACCCCAGCAGCACCACCATGCTCAGCATGAACCCACGTCCCCAGGTGCCACACCCACATGGGATTTGAACACTTCCAGGGATGGTGATCCCATTACTGCCCTGTTCCAACATCCCTGCTCCCTTCCCTGAGGCTCTGCATGTGCTGCCTCAGGCAGGGGCTGGGCTGGGCTGGCAGTGCCTGGGGCTGGTGCCACAGAGGGACGCCCCTGGGGCTCCCACATGGGAGCACAGAAACCTCTGCTGGCTTTTCAGGTGCCTCTTGTGAGGTTTCGTGATGAGCTAGGTATGGACAGATCCCAGCTGGGACTGGAGAAGAGGATGAACGTTGTGGGAAGGAAAAGCTGAGGTGCTTCAGGCTGGGACAAAGTGGTGGCTGCTGGCACTGTTGCCACGATTTGAACCTGCTGGAGGGATGGTCAGCACTCAGAGAGGGACTGAAGGGTGTGAGGCAAGAGAATTGCTGTTTGGGGAAGCCACGGACACTTTGCTGCCTCCAGCTCTGCTGCCCCAAATCTGATTGACGTGGCTGGGAACAGTATTTTTATTTAGAACGGCAGAAATTCAGTCTCCTCACCTGAAATGATTTAGGGTTGTGCTCACATTGCGTGGATGAGAAGGAGTTTGGGGTGTGGGGGGAGATGAGACGAGATGCCTGGGCAAAGGGATTGTTCTGGGGTTGTTTTCTCACAAACAAGGGCTGTGTGAGGAGCAGCAGACAAAATGCAATTACACCAGAGTGCTGCTGCACCACTGCTGGCCTGATGCACTCAGGATTTCAGAATTTCAGGATTTCGGGAGATCAGATCCTCCCCAGGGTCCCAACAACCAATTCACTCTACAAACACAAGTCAAACAATCAGGTAGGAGTGCACTGAAACCTGCAACCAAAGTGGTGCCAACTCCACAGAGATTTAATAAAACTGGGAAAGAGCTCAACAAAATATCAAAAGAAAAATCGTGCATTAAGTATCAGTTTAATCGTAGTCTGCATATCTGACCTTAAGTGTTTTCATCTCTAATTGGTAGTTTCTTCCCACATCTGCTTTTGTGGTGTTAGATGGCTCAAAAATAATTGCTTTTGCTTGTCTTGACATGACACAAGTGATCATTATTTGTGGGTATCACTGCCTGCTAACAGCCAACTTAGGGAATATTTCCAGTCCAGTGATAATTGAGTGCATTTATATCCTGTCCTTTTGTGATAGAAGGGATGAAAAAGAGGAAGAGATGCAGCCAAACATGGGCTGGTACTAAGAATTCATAATTCAAATAAATATATCTGCCCAGGCCAGACAGGGATGCTGCAGAAGGGATTCACAGGTGGGAAAGAAACCTTGCAAATTAATTCTCAGCAGACAGGTAACAAAACCTGAAAGAACACATCTAATGAGAACACATGGTCAGAGTAATTGAGAGATGTGCCAGTTATCAGTACTGAGAGATGTGGGAGTTATCAATAACGAGCCAGCGTGGGCAATGAGAAACAGCCCCCCTGCACACTGACCATCCCCTGCACACTGACCATTCCCTGCACACTGACCATTCCCTGCACACTGACCATTCCCTGCACACTGACCACCCACACTGACCATCCCCACTGACCACCCACACTGACCATCCCCTGCACACTGACCATCCCCTGCACACTGACCATTCCCTGCACACTGACCACTCCCTGCACACTGACCATCCCCACTGACCACCCACACTGACCACCCACACTGACCATCCCCTGCACACTGACCACCCACACTGACCATCCCCTGCACACTGACCATCCCCTGCACACTGATCATCCCCTGCACACTGACCATTCCCTGCACACTGACCACTCCCTGCACACTGACCATCCCCTGCACACTGACCATCCCCTGCACACTGACCATTCCCACTGACCATCCTCTGTGCGCTGACCATCCCCTGCACACTGACCATTACCACTGACCATCCTCTGTGCACTGACCATTCCCTGCACACTGACCATCCACACTGACCATTCCCACTGACCATCCCCTGCACACTGACCACCCACACTGACCACCCACACTGCCCATCCCCTGCACACTGACCATTCCCACTGACCATCCTCTGTGCACTGACCATCCCCTGCACACTGACCATCCCCTGCACACTGACCACCCACACTGACCACCCACACTGACCATCCCCTGCACACTGACCACCCACACTGACCATTCCCTGCACACTGACCATCCACACTGACCATTCCCTGCACACTGACCATTCCCTGCCACTGACCACCCACACTGACCATCCCCACTGACCACCCACACTGACCATCCCCTGCACACTGACCATCCCCTGCACACTGACCATCCCCTGCACACTGACCATTCCCTGCACACTGACCACTCCCTGCACACTGACCATCCCCACTGACCACCCACACTGACCACCCACACTGACCATCCCCTGCACACTGACCACCCACACTGACCATTCCCTGCACAATGACCATCCCCTGCACACTGACCATTCCCTGCACACTGACCATCCACACTGACCATCCTCACTGACCATCCCCTGCACACTGACCATCCCCTGCACACTGATCATCCCCTGCACACTGACCATTCCCTGCACACTGACCACTCCCTGCACACTGACCATCCCCTGCACACTGACCATCCCCTGCACACTGACCATTCCCACTGACCATCCTCTGTGCACTGACCATCCCCTGCACACTGACCATTCCCACTGACCATCCTCTGTGCACTGACCATTCCCTGCACACTGACCATCCACACTGACCATTCCCACTGACCATCCCCTGCACACTGACCACCCACACTGACCACCCACACTGCCCATCCCCTGCACACTGACCATTCCCACTGACCATCCTCTGTGCACTGACCATCCCCTGCACACTGACCATCCCCTGCACACTGACCACCCACACTGACCACCCACACTGACCATCCCCTGCACACTGACCATCCACACTGACCATTCCCTGCACACTGACCATCCACACTGACCATTCCCTGCACACTGACCATTCCCTGCACACTGACCATCCTCACTGACCATCCCCTGCACACTGACCATCCCCTGCACACTGACCATTCCCTGCACACTGACCATCCACACTGACCATTCCCTGCACACTGACCACCCACACTGACCACCCACACTGCCCATCCCCTGCACACTGACCATTCCCACTGACCATCCTCTGTGCACTGACCATCCCCTGCACACTGACCACCCACACTGCCCATCCCCACTGCCCACCCCCTGCACTCTGCCCACCCCACATCCCTGTGCCGTGTCCCCTGGCAGGGCAGGTGCTGCAGGCCGTGGGCAGGGCAGGGCAGGGCTGCAGGGGCAGGGCCCTGGCAGCCCCAGAGGCTTTCCTTCGGGAGTTCCTGCGAGCCCCGCGCTCGCACAGGCACAAGGCGTGTCTCAGTGAGCGCTGCCGTGGCCACCATCGGGAACACACCGCACGGACACGGAGCAGCCACGCTGCCCTCCCCGTGCTGGCAGCACCCGGGGACCCTGCCCTGCCTGAAAGTGCCCCTCTCCTTCAGCCCTCCTCACAAATCACTCCTGCAACAGAGACAGGTGACGTCTGTACAAGGTCTCGTTCTCTGGGAGACCTCTTGGAAAACATTCCCGGTTTTTGCATCCCCGTGCCGGCCAGGCTGCACAGCCAGAGCCAGCCCAGCACTGCCCGTGCTCACTGCGTGGTGCTGGGGGGCCCCAAGGGACAGGGAAGGGCACTGCTGTGCCCAGGGCATGGCATGGGCAGGAGATGCCACCAGCCTGGCCTGGGATGTGATGTCAGAATTACAGAACCATGGAAAGGTTTGGGTTGGAAGGGACCTGGAAGCTCATCCAATTCCAACTCCTTGTCAGGGGCAGGGACACCTCCCACTGTCCCAGGCTGCTCCCAGCCCTGTCCAGCCTGGCCTTGGGCACTGCCAGGGATGCAGAAGCAGCCACAGCTGCTCTGGGCACCCTGTGCCAGGGCCTGCCCACCCTCACAGGGAACAATTCCTGCCCAATATCCCTCTAAACCAACTCCCTGTCATTGGGAAGTCATTCCCTGTGTCCTGTCCCTCCATACCTTGTCCAAGTCCCTCTCCAGCTCTCTCAGAGCCCCTTCAGGCCACAGTCAGTTCACTCCAGAGCACTCCTCAGGCTGAGCAATGCCAGCTGTGCCAGCCTTTCCTGCCAGCAGAGCTGCTCCATCCTCTGCTCATCCTGGAGCCCCCCCTGGACCCGTGCTCCAGGTGGCCCTGCTGGAGCAGAGGGGTTGGGCCAGATGATCTCCAGAGGTCCTCCCAAGCCCAGCCATGCTGGGATTCTGTGATTTATGATACAGTGATGAATCTCACACGGTTTTGCTCCAGGAGCTCACTGTTATTTGATTTAATGCATGAACCTGACTCAGTGAAGCAGCAACCTAGGAAAATGGAAAGATGCTCAAGAATTAAATTAACTTGATCACAAAGAGAGGGAAGTGACATTTTGGCTAATGGGTAAAGACTACAATTAAATTGGGAATATCTAATGTCTGGACTCTTCCCTGCACCAGTGCATTCAAACATGCATTTGAACAAACACTAACAAATTTCTCTGTGTCTTTGCTGTTGAGCTGATCAACCCCATTTGGTGACCGTGGTGGCCACTGGATCAGCAAAAGGCTTCTGAGAGGGACACAGAGCAGACACAGCTCGTGCTGACTCAAGTGCAAAGCTCCTTCCTCTGTGCACAGAGAAAACCAGAAAGCCCCTGCAGAGAAACCTGATCCATGGATAGCTGGGCACGGGAGGGCAGAGATCACAGAGTCACTGGGGCTGGAGACACCTCTGGCATCCCCAGTCCCAGCCCTCTGCTCAGAGCAGGGCCAGGCAGTGCAGTGGCCCAGGAACATGCCCAGGTGCCTTCTGCACGTGTCCAAGGGTGAAAACACCACAAACTCTACAGGCAACCCCATCCACTGTTTGGCCATTTACATTTAAATGGAATTTCCTGAATTTCAGGTTGTCCCCATCACCAGACACCAGTGGGAGAGTCTGGTCTTTACTCCCCACCATCCAGGGTGATGGAATCGTCTCTTCTCCAGGCTGAACAATCCCAGCACTGCACAGAGCATCTCCAGCTGTGGGGCCCAGCTGTTCCTGCCCCCCAGAGCCACGAGGAGCTGGCAGTGAGCTCTGCCTGCACTCCCCAATGGAATGCTCCCCAAAGCCCTCCAGACCTCTGAACTGGTGCTAAGGAGACCCAGACCCTGCTGTCAAAAGGGTTTTTGTGGAGCACAGAGATGAAGCTCAGCTCTTCAGTGCCAATGACAGGAGCAGAGCAGCTGCTGGGCTTGAGCTGGGCTGTTCCTGCAGCCCTCAGGTAACAAAGTCGCCTTTAAAGAGCTGCACTTTTGCCTCAGGGGCTCCTCTTCTGCAGCTGGACCATTTGTATTTGTAGAGAATAATTTTAGCTGTGGCCTTCACTCATCTGTCACCAGCCTGTGCCAGAGCTCAGCAAAGCTGAAGCCACCAGACAGGAACAATTGGTGCTGAAGGGGCAGGGAGCTGCTGGCCAGGCTCTGCCAGGGTCAGGGGGATTATCTTCCCATGGAAATGAAGGACTGGGTGGCTTTCTGCTGTTCTCTCTCATAAAACGAGTCACTTATGAGAATCTCCATTTTCAGAGTGAGCTGAGAAACTTTCCCAGGGTGCTTTTGTCTTTATTTTGCCTCTTGTGGTGTCAGAAGGCAGCAGGACTGAGAGGAAGTGGCCCTGGGACAGCCCTTCCCTGCCAGGCAGTGATCCTGCTCCTGTCATCCAACAAAAACCTCCCAGCTGCCTCCCAAACCTAATTCCCTGACTCCTTAGTGCTCCAGGTGTGTGGCTCTCACTATACCTGGTCCCAACCAAGGACCAGTGACGAGTCACACGTGTAAAAACCACCCAGATAATCCCCTCAAGTGTTTGTGCTGGAGCACATGTGTGTGTGAGAAGCTCTGCTCCAGGTGAGCTGAGCTGTTGGTCAGGGGATGGCAACATACAGAAGCAAAGCCAACAGTTGCTTTTTGTCTGCTCAGAAACAAACGGGAAGCCTGGGTGTAACTGTGCTGTGGGTGGGATACAGCCGTCAAATAATGAGCTTAATTATCTGGGTAAAATTACCCTGAGATCTGCTCTGGCCTCTCTTTTATTATTAATGCAATGATCCACAAATCCTGTGGCACTTTAGTAAATTGAGTCATCTGTGTCATTCCAGATCTTGGACAAACACTCCCGGAGCTGTTTGCGAGGCATGTGTCACCAAAACCTCGCAGGAAAGATCTTGCCAGAAAAACCAAATTGCAAACATTGCTCTGAGCCAGCCCTGACTGATGGCAGACCCTGTGTGACCCCTCCTCTCTGACTCCCACTGGGATGAGTTTGGGCACTGGTTTTGCCAGAGGTCAGATTTTTCAGCCCTGAGAAGGTTCTTTGTCCAACCTTCTGCACCCCAGTTTGTCCTGAGGGTGCTTTCATGCCGTGGCAGTCTGCTGACCCTAAAGGAGCTCTGCTAGACCAGGAGTCCTGTCAATGCAGGGACACACCTTTATCCCCTGAGGCTGCTCTCCCTGTTCCTCACGTTCCCCAGGAGCTGGGAACACGGAGTGAGGGGCAGGGACAGGCTCTGGGGCTGCGCAGCCTGGCCATTCTGGGGGACAGAGAAGTCCCTCTGCCTTGCTGGAACTGGAGCTGCCCCACAGCCCTGCTGGACGTGCCCAGAGAGCCAAGTGCCACCAAGGCACCTCCAGCTCCTCGTGGGGCCCTCAGTGCTGGTTGCCCAGCAGCAAATTGAAAATTTGCTCCAATTTTTTTCCAATTGGAAACAGAAGCAGAAGGAGCTCTGAGAGCTGTGTTGAGCCACTCTTGCCTACATCCCAAGCTAAGCACAGCACAGAACGGAATATTTACATGTGTGAAGTGTTATCAGCTCTGTGAGGCAATCCCAGATGTCTGAGTGACCCTGACCAGCAGTGGCACCTGCAATCCTGTCCCCAGGGCCACTGGGGCTCTGCTGAGCCTGCCCCATGCAGCAGAGCACCCTGACCTAACCCAGCTGGATCCAGCTCCTCTCTAAGCTCAGGGGGATCCTGCTGTGGGTCACACCTGGAGAACCAGCCAGCCCAGCTGTGGCAGGCACATCCTTCTCTCTCTCAGGATTTTTCATAGAGGTGCACAGAGGAAAGAAAGAGAAAATTTCTATTTCTGCTCCTTGTTTTTCCCATGTGGAATGTGTCTGGAGAATTGTTTACCTGGGGTGATTGCTTGGTTGGGTTCTGGTGAGGATTGTTTGGGGCTGGTGGCCAATCCAACCCAATCCAATCCAATCCAATCCAACCCAATCCAATCCAATCCAATCCAATCCAATCCAATCCAATCCAACCCACCTGTGGCTGGACTCCCAGAGAGGGGCACGAGTTGTGAGTTAGATATGGGAGTTAGAAAAGTAGGTTTGTAGTTTTAGTATCTCCTTTAAATAGTATATTAATGTATGATAGCATAGTTATAATAAAGAAATCATTCAGCCTTCTGAGCTGGAGTCAGACATCAGCATTTCTTCCCACCGGGTTCACCTACATCTATAATACCCAACCATCAACACTGTTCTGCTATAGAAATTTGATTTCTGGAGCTCTCCTCATTTAATCACAGAATCATAAAACCATGGAATGGTTTGGGCTGGAAGGGACCTTAAATATCAATCCCATTCCACCCCTGCCATGGCAGGGACACCTCCCACTGTCCCAGGCTGCTCCAAGCCCTGTCCAGCCTGGCCTTGGGCACTGCCAGGGATCCAGGGGCAGCCCCAGCTGCTCTGGGCACCTGTGCCAGGGCCTGCCCTCCCTGCCAGCAAGGATTTCTTCTGATTTAGCCTTCAGTGTCTGCCTTACCTCTTCCTGATTGCTCTGACCACCAGAGAAGATGGGAATGGATGCAATAAAAACCCTTCAGGCCCCCAGTGCTTGTCTGTTAGCTCTGAAGCAGCACATGGAGCCTGGCACTGCTGACAGATCCTTTACAGCAGCACACCAGCATTGGAGAAAATAACTTTTCACTCTGCATTACTGAACGGCTCGAAAAGCTGCGTATTTCCATCTGCACCAGCTCCAAGGCAGATGTCAGGATTGCAGCCCTCTGTATATTAAAAGCTCTAGAGAAGTCCAGCATTGTCTAGCTCAGAGGGAGCTTGCAAAAAAAAAAAAGCAAAAATTAAGATCAAAATATCCGGGATATTTAATTTCAATTCATAACCAGGCCTGCAGGCTCAGATCAGGACTCAGAGCTTTGTCTTAATCTAATTTTATGCAAACAATTCAGTGATAATGAAAGTTTATATAATCCACATCAAGGAAATCAGAGGGGCTCCCAAAACCTGTAATGAGAGCTGACATCACCGAGTGCACATCAGCAGAGCCAAACCCTCACTAAATGAGTGGCTCCAGAGAGCACCTGACAGAGGCAGAGCTCCCTCCACACCCCAGCAGGCTCTGAGGCATTTTGTGGGGCTGTGATGAGAGCTGGCAGCCTTTCCCTGGCTTGGGATGCCCAGGGGAGCCAGCCCCACTGCAGTTTCCTCCCTGAGTGGCCCCTCTGTGCTCTCTGAGGTGCAGGGGGCAGAGGACGAGTGCAGGGGCTCTCAGAGCAGAGCTCTTCATTCAGTCGTGGGGCAAATAAAGGCACAGAGAAGTGTGGAACAGGCTCCTGCACGTGCACACCCCACAAACAGCTCCAGGAGGAGAAACCCAAACTGACAGAGGCTGATCCCAGGGAGAGGTGGCTGCTGGGGACACGCAGGTGGCACCGTGCCCATGTCCCCTCCTGGAGGGGACGCCCAGCTGGGAGAAGGGCAGGACTGGCCCACAGCCCCGTACCTGAAGGATGACCCAGTGGCCCTCCTTTGCAGCCAGATCCAGAGCTTGTTCAGCCACCACCTCCTGGCCTTGCCCGAGGGAGACGTTGTGGAGGTTCCTGTGGTTGAAGGTGTAGCCCAGCTTCTTCCCTGGGAGGGAACAAGGAGTGAGTTCAGGTACCAAACCCTCACACAGGAGCTGTGATATCACTTCTCTGCTCTCGTTCTCTTGGCTCTCACCCACTCCTTCCCAAGTGCTCAAACAGCAGCAGCTTCCCCCAAACTCTTTTAATTACAGTGCAGCATCCACACAAAGGTACCTTAATACGAAGTGCTTCTTGCTTAAAGAACATTATTCCCCTGCAACCTGGTGTAAAAACACGTTTTACAGTGATAAAAAATGAAAATCTTTTCCTGCTGATTGAGCAGGCTTTGAACACCCACACTGGGTGGGGAGAAGCCCCTGCAATGCAGGCTGGTGCAGCAGCTGGGTTTGGAGAGGGCAGCTGGAATGAAATCCCTGGGAGCTTCCTCAAGGCGAGGCCTCCCAGGTGTCTGGGGAGCAGTGAGAAACCCTCCAGGTTTGTCAGCAAAGCCCGTGGGCAGGGGTGGTTTGGGAGCAAAGCCCGTGGGCAGGGGTGGTTTGGGAGCAAAGCCTGTGGGCAGGGGTGGTTTGGGAGCAAAGCCCATGGGCAGGGGTGGTTTGGGAGCAAAGCCCATGGGCAGGGGTGGTTTGGGAGCCACCCAGACAGATCCCAGTGTCCCTCCAGGGCAGGCTCTCTGATATCCCTCTGCAGTGCTGGGAAGTGGAAAGAACAACTGATATTCACTCACCATTCACCCCCTGGCTTGGGGTGGGGCCCTGGCGCTGTGATTTGCCCCATCCCCTCTCCAGGCAGAGGATCCTGGGAGCAGGTGCAGCCCCACACCCCTGCCATTCCCTGCCCTGTTGCCCTGATTTTTAAAAGCGTTTTCTTTTATAGTTCTTCTGAAAGTTTTAAAGTTCTTCTGAAAGTTTTCTATGCCTTCTGATGTTTACATATTTTTACTGGAGTTCTCACCTGTTCATGTAAACAATGATTGTTTTGCATCCTTCTTTGTGGGAGGAGAGAATTGATGCACTGTTGGTTTGACCGGTGTGGTTGGAGAGGTGGCAATTCCATCCTCCAATCCTCTGTCACTTTTGGAATTCTATATATTGTGAGGTCACAAATAAAATAGGGTCTTTTTCTCTCTGGAACTCACCAAGCTTCTGTGTGCTCATTTCGTGTCCCATAGCGACACTGCCCTGCTCTGGAGGGAGGATCCAGCTCATGCTGTCCCTACACTGGTCTCTGATGAACCTTCAGCCTCCCCTGGTCTCTCTGGAGCAGCCCAGTGGCTCAGATCACTTCTGTGCTCATGGCTGCACATCTCCTGGCCAGGTGTTGAGTCTGTCCCCCACAGACAGAGCAGAGCCAGCTCTCCCTGCTGTGTGCACTTCAGAAGAAAAACCCAGTTTGTGCTTCTGGAGGGAACAGCCCCACAAACATCCCCAGGCTGGACTGGGCTCAGCCAGGGAGTCAGGACTCATCCCCACAGCTGATCCCTGGGGATTGCCCGCACTTATCTCTGCATGCAGGTTTGCCTTCCCACAGATGCTGCGCCCTGAATTCCTCATTCCTGCCAAAAGCTGGCAAGTTTTAGAGAGAAACAAGGAAAAGATTTGTCTTGCAAGGCTTAGGAACCATCTCATCTGGAAACAGATGGCCATAAGGAGAACAAACCTCCAAACTCCAGCCCTCTGCTGAGCCTCACCACAGCTTCCCCTGGGATACAGCTCTCCACACATTTCAGAGTTTCCAGTTCTCTTTCCCACCATGTCTGGCTTGCTGCCAGCTTTGAAAGCTGCTGATCTTCTCCTCTGCCTTCAAGATCCTCTGCCTGGAGAGGGGATGGGGCAAATCAGAGAAGCAGGGCAGCCCCCCCAAACCAGGGGATGAATAATAAATGAGTATCAGTTTTTCTTTCCACTGCAGAGGGGGATCAGTGAGCCTGCCCTGGCAATGCCAGCCCTGCTCCCTCCTTGCTGGCTGCAGGAGGGAGGGGATGGGCACTCACAGAGCCCTTCCAGCCCACCAGTGCCTGCTGCAGGGCCCTCCCTGTGACGCCAAGGAAGGGCCCCATGGGTGGGCAGCATCTGCAAGGAGCTGGCTTCCATTCACAGGAATTATCCTGCACTGTAATAAAACCTAATGAAGGACAGAGGAATATTAATAACAGGCAAAACCCAGCCCCAGCGAGGCAGCTGGAAGGCCAGTGCAGCTGCTCTGTGGCAATGATTTTGTTTCATTACTTCTCTTTTTGCTGCTTCTTGCTGTAACTTTTCTGGCTGGCTAACCCCAGGTGCTCAGCTATGCTTAATTCCAATTAAACCACTCATGGTTTGATTTTAGTGCTTCATTTCCCATACAAGGAAATAACAGGGAGAGGCAGGATCACCAAGGTGGCTCCAAAGGGAAGCCAGGGACACCACAGGAGCTTCTTTTGGGGGTGTCCCTTCAATTTCCAGTAATGACACTTGGTTTGGGGGCAGAAAGAGCCTGAAATGCAAAGCTAAGCCCAGGAATTCCCCAGAATGAGCAAAGTTTAACAGCTCTGACAGCTGCTCCTGGCAATGTTGGTAAAGGCTCACTCAAACATTATATTGGGTGCATTGTGGAGAGGAAAAAAGAATGCACGAGTCATTGGTCTGTGCCAGCCTGGATGATGTTTTGTCCTGTCCAGCCCCAAAGGCATCAGACTCCTCTGCTCCAGAGGGACGTTCAGGCTGAAAATGAGAATTTTTCCAGAGTGGAGCCAAGCCCCAGAGTAAATTCTACACAAGGGCAGCTTTGGAGCACAGCAGTGGCTGCAGCCACTGGGACACAGGGGCATCAGTGCCTTCTCAAGGGAGGCATCTCAGAGCAGGCCCTTTGCCTTTGGAGCCAGCTGACAGCTCCACAGCTGACCATCCACATGGAAATCAGCTCAGGAAGGACGGCAAGGAAACCTGGAAACTTTGCCACAGAGCAGCAATCTGTTACAGGGAGCTGTTGCTTATTTTTAGTTATCGTGAAATCACAGAATAGCAGGTTGGAAGGGACCTCAAGGGTCCTCTGGTTCAACCTTTCTTGGCAACAAGCATCTGAGAGCATGTGGGAGATCTCTGACGTAAATTACAGGTTGTGCACAGAGGCAGCTTGGAGATCCCTGCACTGTGAGCCACACTGGGAATCCAGGCAGTGCAGGAAAGAGGTGAGTTTAATTAAACTTCAGATGAAAATCCAAAAAAACTTTAAGAAAAACAATAAAACCAAACCAAAATCCCACCACATCTTCTCACAATTATCTATTTTTAACAAATTACTTCCTTATCTACAAAGAGCTGAGGGAAAAAAAAAAAAAAAAAACCAAAGACAGGCATGTCGTGCTAAGATAATAATGCAGCAGATAAATAGCAATGCTGTGCTGTGCCTGGAGACAGGATTGATTTACCATGTTTCTCCACATCCTTCAGGGGGTCCACTCCTGGGGACAGGATAAAAAACATCGGGGTGGCAGGCCCTGATTCCTCAAAGGTCGTTGCAAAATCCAGGGATCTCCCCACCACGTATTTGCTGCCCAGCTTTTCTTCTACAAAGTCCCTGCCAGAGAGAAAAAAACTTTGGCCAGTTTGTTCGGAAAATGCGGATTCCCCTGCAAATAATCGATTATTTATGGTGGAATCCCAGAATTGTTGAGGTTTGAGAAGACTCCCAAGGTGAGCAAGTGTGACCATTGCCAAGTGTTCACCATTAAACCGTGGCCTCAAGTGTCCATCCACAGGTCTCTTGAGCACTTCCAGGGGTGGTGCCAGGGTTTGAAAACCCTTCAGCTGGAAAAGTTTCCCCTAATATTCAATCTAAAGCTTTCCTGGTGCAACTTGAGGCTGTTTTCTCTCCTCCTGTCCCTGTTCCCTGGAGCAGAGCCCATCCCTCCTGGCTGTCCCCTCCTGGCAGGAGCTGTGCAGAGCCACAAGGTCCCCCCTGAGCCTCCTTTGCTCCAGGCTGAGCCCCTTCCCAGCTCCCTCAGCCCCTCCTCATATGACTTGTCCTGCAATTAGTTTTCATTCTGATGATTCAAATGATTTAGAAGCTGAAATTAGGAAAAGGAGCAGGAAATAATTGTGGAGAGGATCTGTAGGCTGGGCTCCCAGGGCTGTCCCTCAGGAGCAATGCCTGGCGCTCTGAGCAGGGCTGGGATGCCACAGGAGACACCAGCTCCTGCCAAACAAGGGAGGTGTGTCCCACTACGACACGAAAGAACTCACCTATTTGTTTTTTGGGGTTTTTTGAGAGTTTTAAAGTTTTGGTTTTTTTTAAGTTTTCTATACTTTCTGATATTTACATATTTCTATTAAATTTTCTCACACTGTTCATGTAAACAATGATTGTTTTGCATTTTTTTTTGTGAGTAGAGAGAATTGATGGGCTGTTGGTTTGACCAGTGTGGTTGGAGAGGTGGCAAATCCATCCTCCAATCCACTGTCACTTTTACTATTGTATATATATGGGAGTCAGAAATAAAGTTTATTTTTTTAGTTCTTTTTCTTTCCTTTTACATCTAACCTGCTTGTGTGAGTTATTTCGTGTCATAGTGTGATACTTAAGATGCAAAAGAAGGAAAAGAGGAAGTTTTATTTCTGACTTGTAATATATGGAATTTTAAAAGTGACGGTGGATTGGAGGGTGAAATTGCCACCCCTCCAACCACACTGGTTAAACTAATTTTTTATTAATTCTCTTTTCTTACAAAGAAGAATGTAAAACAATCATTGACATGAACAGTGTGTGTGACCTCCAGTAGAAATATGTAAACATCAGAAGGCATAGAAAACCTTTAAAAGAACTTTAAAACTTTTAAAAGAACAGGATGACGAAGTGGGAAGGGAGAGCAGTGGGAGCTGCATCCAGAAGCACAATGCAAGCACTGGCTTGATTCTGCCTCAGGAATCTCAGGAGGAAAGAAATGAGTTAAGGTGCAAGATACAAGAACCTGCCACGTGTTTTGCAACCCAAGCAGCCTTGCAGAGGAAGCAGCGATCCACAGAAAGTCCAGATGATTTCCACAATTGCTTTGATCTGGAAAGCTGAAAGGGAAGAGCTCTAAGAATGTCTGGAGCATGGAGCCTTAGCATGAGAGTGACAAGGGAAAATACAAAGGAGTGAGCAGGGAAAGGCTCAGCTCCACAGCAGCTGCTGGAGCAGAGCACGGTGCGTGGAGAATGTTCTGGCTGGATTCCCCCGGGGTGAGCTCCTGACATCAGTGCTTTACAAAAAGAGAGACACTGAACGCTGATTCAAAGGTAGCAATGTTATATTCAAACCCCAGGAATGCTGCTGGAGCTCAGATGGATTACTCAGGCCTTTTGAAGGCAGCCAAATTCTTTCTAAGAGAGATGAGAACCTCCTTCAAGGACTGGTGAAAGGCAGCTGGAACAGAAATGCCTAAGGGATTGGAAAAAAAAAAAAAAAAACTTCCATATTTTTGGTACCTCTCCTTCAAGCAGATTTTTCTGTTGAGGGTCAAGATTTGGTAAATTGCTGCTGGAAAGGCTCAGGTCACAAAATTTAACCAAGCCCATCAGATTTAAGATCACAACACTCTTGTTTTACTTCACATCTCAGCTCTTTGAAACTGCCTTGGGGACTCAGAGACACAAGGTGCTACAAGAAGCTTTTTGCTGATGTTCTTCAGTAAGATTGAAGGGGGAAAGAGATTTACAGGGGATAATCCTTTCTCAGGAAATTACAGTTGCTGGTGCACTGCTGGCCCTGAAGCTCTAAGGAGTGAGTCAGGGGCTTCTCCTGATCACTCCTTAGGGAAAGAACCAGACTGGGCAAACATCCCCAGGGATCTGCTGGAAGATCCCAGGAAGAGTGGCTGGAGCACCCAACTTCCCAGGGCCTGTGCAGGCTTGGATCATCTTAAATCCCAAAGAAATCCTACACCATCATCACGGAGCAGGTACACGTGAGGTGGGACACAAAGGGGCTTAGAGCTGAACAGCAGCTGGAAATGAGGTTGGGATATTCCAGGGCACCTAAAATCCCCCATGCCACCTGTGGCTGGGCTACAATATCACTCCTAAAATGCACCCACGGACTGGTCAGGGAGAGGTGGGAAGGTTTGGACTGGCCACGATGTCCATGGTCGCCAGTGAGGTGTTTCATGTTGGCACACTGAGATATTGATGACTGAGCTGTACTTCAAGAAGAGTCCCCAGGGTCCTGGGGAAGGCTCAGTGAACTGTTACTGTTTGCACTTCGAGATAAGAAACAAAACAAAACAATACAAAAACCCATTCAAATACTCCTGTGCAAACAGAAAAGCTTGACGTGCCCATACCCTAAAAATATGCAGCCAAGCTTTTGAACTTGGATTCCCTTTTCATAAAAAAGAGACAGGAAAGGGGCTGAAATTTGATGTTCCTGTTATTTCTGAGTAAGAAAGAAATGAATTATAGTTGCATAAATGCACCTATAAATTCCAAGAGCTTATTTTACTCAAGCTAAACAACAACAGGAAAACCAATATTTTCAGCTGAGAGACACATGGAGAATCCGGCCATAAGAGTAAGAAATGAAAAAAGATGGATTAGTATCAGTATTATGATAAACTGTAGTATTTATTCTAATAAAAAATGGTAACAGTGACCACAGGGAGATTCACTCAGTCTTGTCTGTGTTTTTCTGTGAACCTTGAGGCACAAACAGACGTAGTTCATACACTGAGTAAAACACCCTGCTGTGTGCACATCAGGTGGTGCAGGAATATAAACTACTGGAGAAACGGGAGTGTGAGAGACACAGAAATGCCAAAACACTGGCCAGAGAAGGGAAAAGCAGGTCCTCGGGGAGAGAAAGACCTTTAGTTTGTCCTGGAACGAGGAGGTTGCTTTTGCATAACTTCAGGAAGTTTAGCCTCGCCCAGTTACCTTCACTACATTATTTACCACTACAACTTTCAGAACCAGCAGCACATAAATTTTGCATTTTACAGGAAAAAAAAAAAAAAAAAAAAAAAAAAGAAAAGAAAAGAGAAAACCTCTATAAGACTTTTCTTTACTTCTACTCTTATTCTGGTAGAGAATGCCCAAACTGATCTAGTAACTAAAATGGATGTTCCTGAGCTCAGACTGCAGCAGATGTGTAACAGCTGTGTGGTGATGCTCATTTCTGACTTGGCAGGTCTGCCCCTCACCCTGGTTGTGGCAGTGAGCTTGGGTCCCACTAGGCAGGAAATTCCACTTAAATCCAGTGTGCTGATTGCCTTGCAGGGTTCAGAGATCAATGAACCACACAACAGTTTGGGCTGGAAGGGTCCTTAGGGATCATCACATGGGCAGGGACACCTCCCACTGTCCCAGGCTGCTCCCAGCCCTGTCCAGCCTGGCCTTGGGCACTGCCAGGGGTCCAGGGGCAGCCACAGCTGCTCTGGGCACCCTGTGCTGGTGCCTCCCACCCTCACTGGGTTCATTCAAGACCCCTGATAGGAAACCACGCTGCAGAACTCACACCCTAAAAATGTGCTGACATTCACAACTCCAAGCACATCCCTGAATTCCTCCTGCTGCCCACCCAGCCCAGCCCAGCCCAGAGCTGCCCCCAGGCACACCTGACGGCGCAGGGGACGCGGTCGGGCCGCAGGGCTCGCAGGATGCACAGGCGCTGCAGGGCTGACTTGTTCTTCCAGTCCTGGGGGAACCTCTCCTTCTCAGGACACTCAGACTCAACAAACTTCTTCCACCGCTTTGCAGACCCTTCAATATCCCGATCCAGGTTTCTGAATTCCTCCATGGATGAGAGAGCCTGGAAAAATTCAAGGAATGTCAGGAAGAGCAATCCTGTGTGCCTCTGAACCGTTTTTCTAACTCTACTGATTCCTCATGTTTTGCTCCACCAGGGAGCTGGAGTCTGGCAACCACAGCCAGAAACCCACCAGGACCAGATTTTGTCCATTCTCCTTGGAAGGTTCAGTCCAGGGAAGGATGAAAGATTTTGGCATCAACCAGCACGCCCTGTTCATTACCCAAAAATGGAAGAATTCTCCTCTCCTGTTTGGAGCTTTCAGATTTCCCAGGCTCTGCACTGCACTGGGAAATAACTCTGAACTCCACATGAAGTGTCAGCCAGCTCTCCTCACAGCTCAGGCACACACAACAATCCTTTCCCAGCCCCACAACCAAGGACAGCGCTGCAGCTCCAGCCCCAAAAAGTGCAAACAGCAGGGAATGGAGGAGAGCAACCTGGGAGGGTGGGACTGCATCACCTGGAGCTGGAATTGGGCAGTGAACCCCAGTGTGGAAATGGAGCAGAACTCATAAAAGTGTGAGAACTCGTGACTCTGAGTCCACCTTGGGTGCAGCCCTGGCTGGGCTCTTGTGCTGCCCAAGGTGTGTCCTTTGAGGCCTTTTCATAAATCCCTGCTTTATTCCTTTACCTCTGCTCCAGGCAGGAGCCTCTCCAGGCATCATCCCCATGCCAAATTCCCAGGGATCCAGAGAATTCCATGGAGACTGTGAGCAAAGAGTGATTCAACAGCTGTTGTTTCCCTGTGTGGATTTGCACTAACAAGGAGAAATGTCAGCGACAGAAGGACTTGCTCCAAATCCAGCGCCGTATCCTGATTTCTGTGAAAAGCCAGAATCCAGAGCACTGAAGGTGAGAAACTGAAATTCCCAGGAATGATGGCACAGGTTCTGACCTGCCAAGCCCTGGTCCTTGCAGCAGTAAATGTTGTCAGTGTACCTCTCTTGGCTGAGTAAAATACAACAGCAAATGTTGAATTCGGGGAATTCTCAGTGCAAGTGCTCATATAAAACATCTTCTCACTGTTGACTTTTGACGTGATTCACTTAAAATATCACTTCAGAACTTTGGCTGCTGCTGCTGCTTCGAGAAGTCTCTTGGCTGATGTTAACAAGGGAGACTCTGAAAAATTGCTTTTTTCTGACTAAATGACAGATGTGTAATCAGGAATGATGGTCTCCCTCTCTCCCTGAACAACATATTGCGAAATCATGAAAGCTCTAATTGCAAATAAAACCTCTGTATTATATAAATAAACACTAAAATTGTCATTAGCCAACAATGTTAACAGCATTTATTAGGAGTGATGGTATTAATGGGAGATGCTTCTATTTAAAAGCCAGTGGAGTGAAAGGTCTCTCGATCAGTAATCTTTCTGTGAATATTAATTGCTTTTCAATACCCCTGTTGTGAATTTTTCCAAGAAACTTAGTCCAGCACTGAAGGATCCCTGTTCCCAGGCAGGAGTGGTACATTGGGGCAGCAGATGGGAACTGCACATCAACCTGTGCAGGCTATCTATTTTTGTCCACATAATGAAAAGTACTTTTGTCACTTAGAGTTGTCATGGAAATTGAGAAAGACAAAAAATATTGGTGAAAATAGAAAATGATCCAAAGGGCTGGAGGACTGGAGCTCTTGTCTTTGCAGCCCACACTGTGATCACCTCTGGTGGATGGAAACAGGAGGGGCTTTCGTATCTCAAAATGAGACTTTTCCAGCAAAACAGGGCTCTCCATACCATGTCAGGGAGAGGATCCACCATCTTCTCAGAGAAAGTGGTTTTTCGTTCAGTGAGTCACAGACAAGTTGCTTTATCACTTCGGGTTTCTCTGACAGCTCTGGTGTCAGTGAGAAGCAGCGTTTCTGTGGAGCTGGAGCGTCAGCAGCTCCGTGGGGCTCACACATCCCCAGAGGCAGAGCTCTCCCGGGAAACACAGCATGGATCAGGCACTGCCTGCGGGACAGGAATCCTGGATGCCACCACAGAGCCTGGGAGTGTTCTCCACACACGGCCAAGGATCCGAGGGAACGGGGGGGATCTTTGGGGTGGGGACAGGGAGGAGAGGAAACCCTCCGAGTCCAGAGGAGTCCTTGGAGAAGAGAACAGCTCCACAGGGCTGCTGTCACTGCTGCTGCACATGAGGAATCTCCTGCTGCCAGACACAGCACAACAAGTTCTGGACATTTATTAGAGGGAACACTTGCTCTGATCACTAAAGGCAACTGTTCTAGGGAAGCCATCTGCTCAAACTGGCCTCAAGTTTAGGTGTTGCTTCATAAGATGTTATAAAACCTTGAAATAACCCAAACACAGATGTTAACCCCATGTTGTCTTCCCCTCAGTTCTGAAAAAACCCTCAGTCCTTTAAAAAAAAAACAAAAAAAACCCAAAGATATTGTTTTGCATTTTAAAATACTTCCATAATTAAATCACCCCTCCTCAGAGTCACCTGGCTAGAGAACAGCTCTGGCAGGACAAAATCACCTCATTGCTGAGCCCTGTACTGACACAAACAGGGTGAAAATAAAACAGAGCCAGTAAAGGCAGAGCTGTCAGAACACTCCTAACACCCAGTCTGTAACCACCTCCCCAGCAGCCACAGGACTGCATTTTAAAAGACAGAAGAAAATCAAAATAAAGGAAGTTGAGGGTTTTCGTAAGAGCTATCATTACCATTTGAGGCTTCAGCTTATATCTGGTTTTTACTTTCAGTTTTTATTAACATATCTTGCTTTTCTTTAAAAAAAACTTGTGCCTCTGCTTTAAAAAATTACATTCTGTAGGGAACACACTGAACATCAAACGTCTCTCTACAAAAATCACACAACCTGACAACACTGGAAAGAAATGATATTTCATATTCTCCCAGTTCTAATAATTGGTGAGATGATTAAATCCTGGTGATTAGTCACGATTGCACTTGCAGAGTTAAGGAGCTGTGGAATTTATGAATTGAGTTACACACATTTTAAGCAGAGATCCACAGAGGTCCTTGGTGGGCTTGAGGGCTTTGGAGTGGCTCGTGGGTGAATTTTGTGGTGGGGGCTGGTGACCATGGTGGGATTCAGGGGAAGGTTGGACTCGAGGATCTTGAAGATCTTTTCCAACCTTCCCGACCCTACAATTCTGTGATCCCCCAAGCGCTTTGTAAAGGTCTTACACTGTCCATGGGCACATTTCAGCTAACATTCATAATTCCTTTCTTTCATTTTCTGTAGCTGGCCCAGGAGTCTTTAGGAAAAACAGCATCCCCACAGCTGGAAAATGACAGCTCCTGGAAGAATGGCAAAGCCAGAGCTGCACCTGGCCTCAATTGATAGATTGGATCATTCAGGAAAAAGACGTACAGGCAGATGAATTGCTCCATTTAAATACTACTGTTAACTAGAGGAATTAATGTAGCAGATGATGGATTATTTACAGTCTCTCCCATCCTGGGTTTTGGGCTGTATTATTCATACACTGAAGGTGTTATTTTCTGTTTAGCCGCCCTACCTGAATAATTTAACTCATAAGAAAAATCTCTACCAAGGTGAAAATAAAGATTTGATGGGGTTTGCCAAGCTTCAATCAACTTTCAGCACAAAAATGTTATTTTAACCCTCCTTATTTCTTTCATAAAAGCTGACTGACAAGCTCAAGGCACTGTATGCCCCTGTCTCCCTTCAAACTCCTGCTTCTACATTTTAATGGGGACAGGAGGTGTGCAGAGCCTCACCACATCGCTGTACAAACCCACCCTGTTCATCTGCAGGGTCCCAGGGCATCACAACATGCAGGGTGGACACCACAAGCAGTCTGATGAGCGATGGGTCGGAGCTCAGCACCTTTCCTCAGAAAATTTCCAGTGAAAAATCATAAGCTGGGGAACAATGGCTTCAGCACTCATCTCCTTCCGAGCAGTGCGTTCTTAGAGCCAGCTCCACTTGATGGGAAAGGTCAGTAAAGGAAATGAGACTTAGTCACAATCTTTGTATTCTCCTTGCTTACAGCCACCCACCATGTTTTCCTCGTTTTGCCTGAGATGTTTCCCAGATGGGTTCATGTTGACATTTTCTCTGCATTTTCTAAAAAGGTTGTTCAAGTGGGTTTGAGAACGGGCCTTGCAAAGTCAGGCTCTTCTCCCAAGCCATGCTTTCCATCTTTCCTCTTCACTCTTGGATGCCTCTCAGCAATCAGGGACACACAGCCAGCACCAGAAGCTGGGCATGGATCCCCGAGGGCAGCTGAAAGTTGCTACTTGTGTATTTCTGAAAACTTTCCTGGATTTGGTTGTTATAAATCCCAAATGGTCCAATGCACAGCAAAACTGAAAGAGAAAATACATCCCATGGTCTGCAAGAAGTCAGGATTCAGCTGGAGCAGCTGTTCCAGGTGTCCTCTTGAGAGGTGGGAAGCTCTCAGGGTCCACTGCCTGCTGTGAATATTTCCTGCACATTTCTTCTCTTTTCTGACACAGGGAGCCAACTGCTTTTTCCCTTCCAGAGGACACTCTTGGAGAGCAGACCTTCCTGGCCTCTCAGTCTTGAGGTCCTCAGACAGAACTTTTCCCCTTTCCCTCTGCTCAATCTCTTCTCACAGTTGTGTTTTCAGGCGTCTGAGCGAAGGGCAGAGGGTGGCCCCAGGGCTCCTGTTGGGGTACTGGGGTGCACTGATGCTCTGTGCTCACATTGTGGGAATGAAACACAGGCCATGAGAGCCTCCAAAAAAGGCCAACTCACGTTCCCCAACCCAGGGAGAGCTCTGGTTTTTACCCAGAGGTCACTGCCAGTCAGAGTTGAGCTGAGCACTGGGTCTGCAATCTCCACAGCTCCTCACGTGAACCACCAGAGGCAGGGAAAGGAACCAGGGAGAGGGCTCTGTCACACAAAGAGGAGCTCCAACACGTCCTTCAGCACTGAATCAGAGAATTGTTTAGGTTAAAAAGGACCTCTAAGAGGATCAGGTCCTCAAATGCCACATCCACATGGCTGTTCCCTCTCTTCCTGTCCCTGTTCCCTGGGAGCAGAGCCCGACCCCCCAGCTGTCCCCTCCTGTCAGGGAGTTGAGCAGAGCCAGAAGTTCCCCCTGAGCCTCCTTTTCTCCAGGCTGAGCCCTTTCCCAGCTCCATCCCTTCCCTGGACACGCTCCAGCCCCTCCATGTCCTTCCTGTCCTGAGCTGTCCCCAGCACTGGAGGTGCCCCAGCAGTGCCAGCACAGGCAACGGGCACTGCCCTGGCCCTGCTGCCACAGCCCAGGTGCCACTGGCCTCTTGCCCACCTGGGCACACCTGGATTCATGTACAGCTCTGTCTCCAGCACCCCCAGGGCCTTTCCCAGTTTTCCAGCCCCTCTGCCCCAGCCTGGGGTTGGTGTGACCCAAGGGCAGGATGAAGCCATTGCTTCCCTTTCCTCCCATTTAGAGGGTGAAGAGGCTTTTACACTCCAAATGCTCAGACGACAGCAGGCTTTGTATCAGGGAGGATTGAGAGGGAAAGTCAGAGGCTTAGAGCATCCAGAAAAACTCAATTTCCACTCTGCAATCAAACCGACAAAGTGCGTCCTTAAATATTTGATGCGATCACAATCTCTGCCATATTTCAGATAAGCATCAGATCGTTAGCCAGCAGGTTAGAAAAGAAAAGGGGAGAAAAAAAGGTAAAACCTTCTCAAGTAGCATTTCTGTGAGACATTGGGAATATTTCTCCGAGACTTGATACAGAGGACAGAAGAATGTCCTTAGGAAACTTCTAGATGAGAGCAGATAAATGCCCATTGAAGTGTCACAATCAATGTTTTTCTATCAAAGATGCTCTAAAAGGCTGTACATCTGAAGAACTGAGTTAATGGAAGATATTTAATTAACACTATGATTTTCTGGCACTATAATAATTCTGGATGTAGGAGGGAAGCTGTGAGCTGCGAGCCTTTCGTGTCTGACCAGCCTGATCAAAGGACATTGCATATGCACAGAGAGCACAATGTATGCAGCAGATTGTGCCACAATGAATCTTGGAGAAGAATGAAAAATTTCCTCATCTAAAAAGTACAAGAAGTGAAAGTTGGAAGAGCGATTTTTGTTCTTTTGTCAAAAAAAAAAAAAAAAATCCAGTTTTCTTAGATGCAAAATATATGATTTGGTATTTTATCTCATAAGCCACATACGCAATCCTATCATCTGCATTCTGCAAAATTATAAATATGGAGTTAATATACGACTTTGTCTAGGGCTGTTCTCCTCCTCGAAAGCTGCATTCAGTATTTAGAGCTCATTATTCAACATCACATTTATTAAACAATGCCCTTTCAGTGGCGTTTTCATATCTACATAATGAAAATTCTTCCTCTTCAGAAAAAGATGAGGGAAATGATTGGGCTAAGAAGTAATCCAGGCTGGCCAGGTGTACTCCTGCTGTGCATTAACTCGCTGCACTTATCCCGTGGGACACATCTGCATTCAGCGCTGAAGAGGCACTGCAGGAAACATCACAAAGGAAATCAGGCTGGGGAAATGCACATTTCCAGCTCCCAGGAGCCAGCCGAGGCTCCTGGCAACAGCCGGACACGGGGACAGCCACGTGCACCCACGGGGAGCCACAGGGCAACGTGGAGGAGCTGGAGCTGGGAGAACTCGGCATGCAGGGGGGAACAACCCCCAGAACAACCCTCACCTCCTGCCTTTGGCCAAAAGCAAAAAGTTTTGGTTTTGAAGACCACGAGGGCACAGCCAGTGGCTCCATCAGCAGTGGGGAAGCTGGAGAAGAGCCCAGCTTGCCCAGGGGATGCTCGGGTGGTCTGTGCCAGGCACACAGCCAGGGCTCTGCTGCACCCCTGCTGTGGGCAGAAGGTGTGACCGTGCCCTGTGTGAGGCTGTGCCTGAGCCACTGATGGGCACAGGGTCTAAACTCAGGCCTAAACCCACAGCCACAGGGCTGCTCCAGAGTAAGGCTGGGTCAGACATGGGCTGAAGGAGTTTCTGCCTGGGTCTCAGAGCCCAGCACAGCGAGGGGAAGGTGCTGCTCCCTCCCTGCTGATCTGCTCCTCAGGCTGTGCCTCCAGGAGGTGGCCAGGCACAGCTCAGGGTGAGCCACACAATTAGCCAGTGTCCTGCTGGCTCATCTTAGGCTTTGGTGAGCTCTCCTGCTCTCAGGAAGTGGCTGGGCACAACCCAGGGCAGGACACTGCAGGGCTGCCTGTGGCAGGCACATTCTTCTCTCTCTCAGGATTTGTTCATAGAGGAGCACAGAGAGAAAGAAAGAGAAAACATTTTCTATTTCTGCTCCTTGTTTTTCCCATGTGGAATGTGTTTGGAGAATTGTTTACCTGGGGTGATTGCTTGGTTGGATTCTGGTGAGGATTGTTTGAGCCTGGTGGCCAATCCAACCCACATGTGGCTGGACTCTCAGAGAGGGGCACGAGTTGTGAGTTAGAGATGGGAGTTAGAAAAGTAGGTTTGTAGTTTTAGTATCTCCTTTAAATAGTATATTAATGTATTCTAGCATAGTTATAATAAAGAAATCATTCAGCCTTCTGAACTGGAGTCAGACATCAGCATTTCTTCCCACCAGGTTCACCTGCATTTGCAGGGAGGTGAGGTGGCTCTGCTTTGGGGGCTCAGGGGAGTTTCACTGTGTGCAGTCAGGTGCTGCCAGGGCAGCAAACAACTGCTGGCTCATCTTGCTGCTTAATCTGGATACAGTCTGAAAGACCAAGCAAAGACACTAAAGAAGACCCTAAAACCAAATTATATCATTTCAACATCATGCTCAGAGAAGAGCCACGACAGGAGCTGTCTGTCCTTGCCCTGGGGATAACCAAGAACAGCTCAACAGGGCAGCCTGCCTTCACACAAGGTTCAAAGGACCACAGGGCAACAACTCAGAGATGAATTCAGAGAATACTCACCCTCCAGAGGACAATCTCTGCATGGATTCTGTGCTAATTCAACCACACAGCGAGAATTCCCAAATGGCTTTTGCACCTGGCACATGCAGCAGCAGCACTGTGCCCTAAGGTGTGTCCACACATCTACTGGTGAGGAAACCACCAGCCAAGCCAGGAAACATGGCCAGCTGTGCACGGACACAGAAAATGCTTTCAGAAGGACCAACAGAAATCAAAACTTTCAAGGCAGACTCTGGGAGCACAGAGGGGGAGAACAGCACAACAGGCTGCAATAAAGGAAATTGAAAAGAGACAGAAAACCTCATTACAGGAACAAAAGAACACTTTTGCCTTCTCGAGGGATCACTGCTAAGCCCCTGCAAATGAGAGGCCTTAGGACTGAAATGACCAACTCCACTGAGCAGCAGAGCCAGGGAGTCAGCAAAGGCACTGCTTTAATTAAATGACAAAATTCTGTGCCCTTCCTGCTCTCAGCTAACACTCAATAACCCACAGGCAGGAGTGGCACTGAGGCAATGACTGTGCCCTTTGCTAACATCTCCCCTGCTCCAGAGCCAGGCAAAGCTCCTCCACAGGTGCCATTCCCTCCCACACGTCTGACTGATGAACAGAACCAAGGCAAGCTCAGAGCAGCTTTTCTCAGCCTTTAGCTCGAATTCGATTGCTGTTTCAGCTTTAAAGAAGCACCAAAGAGCCTGAAATGTGCCTATTTCCCCAGGTCTCTCAGCAGATATAATTAAAGCTATTACCTTTCCCTACAAACCACCTCCTTCTGGCCAGGGCCGTGGGTTTCTTCATCCAGGAGTGAATACCAAACTTCCCTGGCACACAGGTTACAGCAAAAGGCTCTGTGAAACTTTGTGCTGAACTTGAAAGAAGCTGGAAAACTAAATCATAAATGAGTGCTTCCTAAATGAGACGCTCCAGCACCACGAGCTGCAAACAGCCAAGCAACTGCAAAGGATTATTGGCCTCTATATATTATTAATCAACCCCCAACAATAAATAATAAGTCAAGTCACACAAGGCCAGTTGCATGCCCAGAACCCTCAACATTTAATGAGGTTTCCTTGGAAGTTAATGTGCCCAAAGTGGGAGGCTCAGAATGGGCCACAAATATCAATATTGATTTCTTTTGGCACTATCTTGGCCAGAACCCCGTGGCAAAAGGAGTCCTTTGGGCTGGAGCATTTGCAATGTTTCTGTGAAAAATCAGCAGAATGCTAAATTTCACTTTGAATTTGAAATATAAATTTGAAGTGTACTTCATTCAAGCTTTGTTGAAGAAACAATTTATTGTAGCATTTAATCTTCTTGATATAAGAAAAGGAGATTTTAGCCTGCTAATGAACTGTGTAGAATCCATGACTAATTAACCTAATTATAGCAGTCTGTGACAAAATATTATTTTACTAAACCCATGCCTCAAGTAACTAGAATTGCCAAAACCTCAGAGGTTAATAAACCAACAGACATCAACACAAACACTAATAAAAGTTGACACCAACCATATTATTTACAGCAAAATCAATAGTACAGTCATCACAAAAGACAATCTGAAAGGTATTTGGTATCTGATAATGCAGAATTCACTATCAGAAAGCCCTGAAATCCATAAAATTAGTGCAGATGACTGGGCAGTGACTCTTGGGCAGTTCCTGGGGCTGTTGAGTGCAGGCTGAGGACACCTGAGGTGTGCAGCACACCTGGAAACCTTCCCATGCACAGCAGCACCACAGATTCCACAAAGCCCCTCCAGTGGGGAAGAGGAGGCTGAGTGGGAAGGGCTCGCGGTGAAGGGAACCACGGAGGGAAGAGGAAAGGCCATTTCAGCCCCATGGAGGGGGACTGGCAGCACAGCAGTGGTGACCTCACAAAGAAAACTCCGTGCAAACCCAGCAGGTGTGTGTTTGGGGATTGTACCACCTGCAGGAGTCACAGAATCATAAAGGTTGGAAAAAACCTCTAAAATCACCACGTCCAACCATCAACCCAGCACCAACCCGTGTCCTCACGTCCCACAGAGAAAACATGCTGTAAATAAAACTCATTCTCACATCACCACATGTGGAAACCCAGGGCACTGGGAATATTTCTCTCTCTGCTCTGGGGTGTCCTGACCCCCAGGGGAGCACTGACTTTGACCTTCATTCATGGAGAAAACTTCCAAAGCCTCAAGGTAAACCAGAAACCACAAAAGTGTGAAATAGATTGTGGAGGTTGTAGAGAGTAGTGTAGTGTGTCACACGGGTGAGAAATTTAGGTCTTAGGATTTTTAGTATGTTATAGATGGGTTCAAGATGGAGGGTACAGGGTGTTGTCTTGAGTTCCATTCTCCTATCTTCTTCTTCTTGGGTTTGGGTGGTATCTTGTAATTGGGCAGAAAAATCCTCATTGTGGGTCTGTAGGGGTCAGTTATTGGGTTAGAAAGGGAAATAATTTAGGTGTCACTTCTTAATTAGGTAGCTTAGTTTTTGATTAAAAGGCCTTGTAACACGAGGTCATTGGCCATTTTTGTGCTGTTTTTCCTGCACACAGAGTCTGGTGCAGACAGTGCTGAAGTTTTGATAACAATAAACAGAAGCTGAAGACAGAAAAAGTCCAATGCATCTCTGGTTCCTGACACAGAGCTGCTCCAGGAGGGTCTCCCCTGCCAGGGGAGCCCCCAGGGAGTTGCCCAACTTGGGGCCCACAAACTCACAACCACAGGTGCCAGAGACTGACCAGCACCACAGCCAGACAGGAGACACAATCCCAGTTCCAGCAAGGTGGGAATGAACAGGCCCAAGGTGGAGAATATTTGGATCCTTTTCAGAAAACAAACCCCACCCTGATAAATCAGGTCCAAAGGCAGCACAATTTCCATTTGTTGACAAAGAGGAGCAAGTGTGGGATAATTCTCATCTTTTTGGGGTGCTTTTCCTCCCTTCTCACTCCAAACACATGGCTGGTGCCATTCCCATGACAGAATTTCCCTGCAGGTCTGGCATCTGTCACAGCTCCAACCCCAGCACATCCCTGCAGAAATTCCCAATTATTTCCAAACACAGGGGCAGCTCCATGTCCTTTACAAACCACAGCCACAAACCCCTGAGGGTATTCTCAGCCTGGTCTAACAGGGAGAAGCCTAAATCTCAGAGGGAAGAACCATCTTCCTGGGGACACACATGAGGGCATAGGAAGAGCCCTCAAAATCCGTGTTGGACTTGCAGAACTCCCCATGCCTGTGGCCCCTCAAAGGCAGACCTTGTTCACCTAATGCCACAAGGACCCTCTGAAGGGTTTTTAGAGGAGATAAGGGGAGCTGGTTTCCTGTGGATCAGGTACCTTGATTCCTCCCCAGGAATGGTCAGACAGGAACTCCACGGGGCTCGTGACTCCGGGCTGTGCTGGGTATCTGAGCAGGAAATCCAGTTCTGCTGGGTCGATTTCTTTATTCATCAGAAGTATCTGTAATTCCAAACAAACAAGATCTCCTAGAGCAGCCAGGATCCAGAGCAGCAACAAAATCCAGCAGATTATTTATTCAATTAAAGTGCTTCAAAAACGTGTGGCTGAAATGTACGGAGTGCCCCGTGCTGGAGAGGTGTGATGGACACAGCTTGTAAGTGCTCTGGGTGTCCCAAAAGAGGACCAGGAATGAGTGTGGAGATTGGCAAGAGGACAGGAAAAAAGTTGGGAAAACTATGTGGTAAAGGCTGAGTTCCATGTGGGTGGAGAGCACCCTGAGGAGAAGGCCCTGGCAGCAGAGCCAGATTGTACAAAAAAAAAATAGAAATTATACAAACACCATGGACATGGGCCAGCAGCTCTGCAGCAAGCACTTCTTTAGGTTCAGTGCAAGAGCCCTTCCAGGCCCGTTTGCTTTGCCATCTTCTGCATGTCCTGCAAGCAGGAATTTCTCAAATAACCTTTGTCAGCGTAATTCAAATCCAACCCGGCATCTGTGCCTGCTACTGGCAGGAATAAATCCTGTGAGGAGCAGCTGAGGGAGCTGGGAAGGGGCTCAGCCTGGAGCAAAGGAGGCTCAGGGGGGACCTTGTGGCTCTGCACAGCTCCTGACAGGAGGGGACAGCCGGGGGGGTCGGGCTCTGCTCCAGGGAACAGGGACAGGAGGAGAGGGAATGGCCTCAGGCTGGGCCAGGGCAGGCTCAGGGTGGAATCAGCAGGAATTTCCCCATGGAAAGGGGGCTCAGGGATTGGAACTGCCCAGGGAGGTTTGGAGTGCCCATCCCTGGAGGTGTCCAAGGAATTCCTGGAGGTGGCACTCAGAGCTCTGGGCTGGGGACAGGGTGGGGATCAGGGTGGACTCACTGGGCTGGGAGGGCTTTTCCAGCCTCAGTGATTCTGTGAGTCCCAGAGAAGACAGTCAAGCCTGGAGCCCCTGCACGGGCTGCTCTGGCAGTGAAGCCTGGCACACAAGGTGCCCGGGGTGGTGCTGGTACCTGGAAGGTGAGCTGGGCACTGAAGGTCAGTTTGTCCCTCTCGAAGAGCCCCCGGGCCGTGTACTGGAACACGGAGAAGGTGATGCTGTCCGTGAGGCTCAGCACCCGCCCTGCCAGGCTCTCAGCAGGAGCTGCCCTCTCCATGGCCTTCTGGAACACCACGTGGAACGCCTGGGAGGGGAGACACGGAGGGAAGGGGGAGTGGGAGATGCCCTTTGCACGCCCCTGGGTGCCTCTGAGGTGTCACAGTGATGCCAACTCAGGGAGCACACAGAGACCGAGCAGCCCCTGGCTCTGCCTGTGGCTGCTCCTCAGGGACACCTGGCAGTGGTGACATCCCAGGGATGTCATCCCCAGGGCACAGGGAACTGCCACACAAGGGTACAGGAGATGTGTCTGTGCCCAGCGTGCTGCTGTTGGGATGACACAGCCACTTCCTCTGCAAGTGTGGAGCCAGCAGAGAGTGGAGCTCCCAGAGGAAACAGACTCCAGAATGGTTTCCGTGGGGAAGAACTCCAACACAAGCACGTCCAGTTCCACCCCTGCCATGGACACCTTCCACCATCCCAGGCTGCTCCAAGCTCCGTCCAACCTGGCCTCAAACACTTCCAGGGATCCAGGGGCAGCCACAGCTGCTCTGGGAATTCCATCCCAGCTCCTCCCCACCCTCTCAGGGAAGAATTCCTGCCCAATCTCCCATCCATCCCTGCCCTCTGGCAGTGGAAGCCATTCCCTGTGCCCTGTCCTTCCATCCCTTGTCCCCAGCTCTTCTCCAGCTCTCCTGGAGCCCCTTTAGGCATTGGAAGGGGCTCTGAGGTCTCCATGGAGTTTTCTCCAGCTCTCCCAGCTGGCTCCATAGAGGGGCTCTTGAATCATCCCCATTGCCTCTTCTGGACCTGCTCAACCATGTCCACACCTTTCCTGTGCTGAGGACCCCAGAGCTGGACACTACTCCAGCTGGGGTCTTAGCAGAGTGGAGCAGAGGAGGAAAGTACATCTCCCACTGCACAAATATTTCAACTTGGAGAAGAGCAATTCCTCAAAATAAATAATTAAAAATAAAAAAAAATTTAAAATCCCAAGAGTGTTTTTCTGTCTGGATCCAGCAAAGGGCTGGCTGAGGAGGGCAGGGAGCAGTGAGCTGAAGCAGTCGTTGAAGTCCCCTCAAGGGTGGGTGTCTGCATTGAGAACAACCCTCTTATAGAAGAGGTTAAGGACTATTGCAACAACATTTCTGATCTAAATGAGAAAAGACAAAAAAAACTTTCAGAGTCATCCCAATTAAAAGCATGAGCAAATTATCAAGTGCAGCTGGAAAAAGAAAATTAACAAGAGCATAAACCCCAAGCCCTGTTTAGCAATGCAAAGGCTCCGAGTGCTGGGCCCAGCTAAAGGAAATAACCAGGCCGATACACACTGATGGCACCAACTGGACAAGGCATGACCGTGCTGGCAGCCTTATTTTTAGGGTTCTACAAAGGAAAAATGATGCCTCAACAAATTAAAGTAACACTGATACTGAATGCATTATTAAATAATTGCAGAATGCATTTTCCTGCTTAACGTTTCTTTAAATTGTGTTAAAACATGCTGCAGAGCGGCACATAAATCTTTGTGTTCTAATTTATAATGGGCTCCCAGCTGTGTGGCAAGTATTCTAAAATCATCCCTGTGCATCTTTACACAATGTTTTATGACCTGTCATCAAAATTTATTAGATAAAAGCATTTCCCCCAATAATTTTCCATGTATTTATACACGCTGCTAATGTTCACTGGAAAACATAAAACAAACTAACTATGGGAGGCACAGATTAAAGGTGAAACCTCAGGAACCCCCGTATCTATTATGTATGTGAGAGGGATGAATCTTTCAAAAGGCACAAAAAGATATTCTGTACGTTTTTTTCTGATAAAATTACTGCAACAAACGAGTCACAGCTATCAGGAGGAAAAGCTTCTTTGTGGGTGAGGCTCAACATTTTGTAGTCGCTCCTCAATTCCTTTTTCCAGGTCACTTGTCAAGGTAAGAAATCGTTTGGAAGGAGCTGTAGACCAGAATGCTCCTTTAACCCTCCATCCCCCAAAACACCTTTCTTACACGACAAAAAGAAAAGTTTCCCATTTCACAGAATATTAAAGCTGCAACTTTTTGTAGGCAGGGCTTGGAGCAACCTGGGGTGGCGGAAGGCGTGGGACAGGAAGGGGTGGAACAGGATGGGCTTTAAACCCCTTCCAACCCCAACCGTGTGCGATTCTGGGACACCGTGAGGGCAATTCTGATTTTATGGACCCCAGGAGCAGAGGGCAGGAGGGCAGGTACCTTCAGGGAGAACTGGTACATGGGGTGCACGGCGTGCAGCTCGGTCATGGTGAAGTAGAGCATGGCGGCGCGGCAGGCCGCGGGCCTGTACTGCTCCCTGGCCTCGTTAATCCTGCCTTCTGTCGCCTTAAACTCCTGCACCTGCAAGGGAAGCACGGCACAATCCCTGTCACCACGGCCCTGGGCAGTGCCTGCAGCCCTGGCACAGCGGGCACGCGGGGCAGCAGCTCTCTGGCCACGGAGAGCAGCAGATAAATTTCCCGGGCATCGTGCTGTGAAAAGATCGGAGAAAAGAATGAGGAACAATTCTTAACTTGCTACACCTGATACTGTGGACATGTGGAATGTGTTATGAAAATTTGTTTACCAAAGGGTGGTTTCTTAATGAACCGATGGCGATGGTGTTCTAACTAAAGGACCAGTCAATTCCACTTGTAGCAAACTAAGGTATAAAAAAGAGCAATGGTTTTCTTAATAAAGATTATTAATCAACCTTCTGTAATACATGGAGTCTATTATTATTACCTGTCTGGGGGCCCATTTCAACAATAGACACTGGCCACAAAGCCATCAGGGCAAGCCACAAGTGACCACCGTGGGACCAGCCCTGCCAGGCTGGAGCTGCCCTCCCCGGCATCTCCCCCTCTGGAACCTTCCATTTAACTGCATTTTCCACCCAGTTGCCCAATCCCCCGTTTTCCTGAGTCCCCTCCAGACATCTCCCTAGGTTCCCTGCTCTTTGCTAACTGGAATTCATTTTCTCATCAATGAGTTTCTCGTGCTAATTGCCCCCCTCCTGTGCAGGCCATTAACAAGCCTGTGCTGAGCAGCCCCGGTGCTGCTCTCAGGCAGCTTCCCCAGGGCTGAGAGCTGCTAATTTAGAGCAGACCTTTGCTGCCTTTCCTCAGCAGCATCAAACCCCCCTGGACAGGGCTCTGCAGCTGCTCTGAGGGATATGTGAAAACCTTCTTGGCAGAAGCATCACCTCGATCCTGTTCGTTCTTTCATTCCACCTCAGCAGCAAGAAGTGCCACCCCTGAGCCTCCTGGGGTTTATTTTAGTCCCTGGCTGAGGACAGACAGGTCTGATACTGTGGTCAGGAGCTGCTGGGACAGTGCTGACCCAGCCAGCCCTGCAAACCATGCAATGGGATCACAGAATCCCAGAATGCTTGGGGTTGGAAGGGACCTTAAAGCTCTTCTCATTCCACTCAGGGACACCTTCCACCATCCCAGGCTGCTCAAAGCCCATCCACCCTGGCCCTGGACACTTCCAGGGATGGGGAAGCCACAACTTACCTGGGCAATCTGTGCCAGGGCCTCCCCACCCTCACAGCTAAGAATTTTTTCCTAACATCTGATCTAAATCTGCCTGATTTCAGCTTGAAGCCCTTCCCCTTGTCCTGTCACTGCAAGAAGTCCTCTCCAGCCCCTCCTAGGCTTCCTGTGGCAGAACAAGCCAGCAGGACACCCCAGAGAAACACAGGATGAGCCTTAATCTGCTGTGGGATCTCTGGGATGAGCCTGTTTGCACATCCCCACGAGCAGTGCTGGGCTCAGGAATGGTTCTGGCAAACTCAAAGCCAGAGCTGGGGCAGACAGATGCTCTTCATCTGCAGAGCAGGGAGGACTTCCAAAGCAAGGAAAATGTTGGCTGCACACCTTTCTTTGGGTAGGCAGACCAAAAGGAGAGTGGGGCTTGACTCAAACCTCTAACAGGGCTCTTCCACAGCATTCCAGCTGGGCACAAACTCGTAAAATCCAGGTGCAAACTCTAAAACTCATGCCTCGCTGGCACAGCTGGCAGTGAGCAGCTGTACAGCACAGCTGGTTTGGAGGGTGAAGCACTTCCAAAACACCTGCTTCAAGGGGGAGATGCCAAGCTTCCCACATCAAAAAATCCCTTCAACACCTGTTCTGGGGGTTCAAGAAACCCCTCCCCAGGGAGCTGAATGCACCACGAATGGAAAATAATTCTGATTTTTAACGTGGAGGGAGGATCACTCCGTGTCTTGGTCACTGGCTGGGAAGAGAGAGGCAGTTCCAGCCTGGGCCAGGCAGAACATGGCTGGGGGGGGACAAGTGCAGGCTCTGGAGATGGGGTGACTGCAGAGGGAAGCAGCTGAATGTCCCCACCAGAGGTCTGGGACAATCCTGGCACGGGAACTGCACTTCCCAAGTTCCCTCAGCAGCAAGGAAAGACCTCTGGGCATTTACCTAAGCCCATGCAGCCAGCAAGGGCAGCTGTGCTCACACAAATGCTGATTTATACTCTGAGGAATGGAAGGGTGTGAAATACCCGAGTTCTTTCAGATTTACTCGAGATCACAAACTCCTCAGACTCCAGTCCCTGGTCAGTACTAAAACCCAGCCTAACTGAGGCAGTGTGATGTACCCAGGATTATGCTGGAACAGCTTAAAGCTGCCTTGATACAGTGTGTAAATTTTATTGTCTTTACATCAGGAACCAATGTTTTCTCTTGGTCTTAAATAGGTCATTTAACACAAAAAAAAGCTCCAAAGAACTAAATGGCCTGCAGCTCTCCAGAATGGAGAGCATTTACAATTTACACCAATTTCTACTCCCTGCTCAGCAGATGAAGCAGAGATGGGCAGAGCAGAGGTTACATTCCACCCAGAAATCCTTAAAGGACCACAGACATGCCTTTCTCCAGGCTATCACTGTCTTAGTACCTTGTCCACAATCTCTGCAGCTGTCCTTTTAGTGGTCTCCAGGTTCTCCACCAACGCTGTGTCTCCCAGGAAATTCCCAGATGCTGATGACAGCCGAGAGAGCAAGTTGTCCTCCAACGTTTTCAAGGTGATCTTGAATCCATTCTGTTGCTTTGTGAGATCTGACTGCAAATAATAAATCCAGGAATTTTTAGTCATAAAGGATGTGGTAAAGTAAGGATGAATCAGCTTCACATGGGAACAGGCTTGCCACTGACAATTGCCATGGGCCAGTAGTGCTGATTCCTGCTCTCCTGGGAATGGCCAGAGTTCTGGGATCACTCCTTATCCAACAAGCTAGCAGCTCAGAGAATCCTGGAACAGCACAGAGAGCACCAGGAGAACTGAGCCCTTTTGCTAGAAAGGTAGGAAAACACTGGAAATGAATCAGGAAGACAAGACCTTTATCCCCATCTCAAAGACATATCCTGTGTCTCTGGGTAGGCAGACCAAAAGGAGAGTGAGGCTTGACTCAAACCTCTAACAGGGCTCTTCCACAGCATTCCAGCTGGGCACAAACTCATGAAATCCAGGTGCAAACTCTAAAACTCATGCCTTGCTGGCACAGCTGGCAGTGAGCAGCTGTACAGCACAGCTGGTTTGGAGAGTGAAGCACTTCCAAAACCTGCCCCTGTCCTGGACCTCATTTCTTGGGGTCCAGCCAGCCCCAGCTGCTCCTCACCCCTCCTGCTGAACCTCTGCTCTCACCACTCCAGCCCACCCCAGTCACTCCAGCAAAGGGGAACACGGGGTTAAAACCTGATGGCAAAACCAGCAGTGAAGCCCTTTGGGTATGGGGAGATCTCAGGGCAGAGCCACGGCCTCTCCTGCCCTGCTCCCTTGGCATCCTGGCCTCGGGCTCCCACTAGCCACCAGTGGCTTACTGGGCTACAGCTGGGAAGAGAGAGGCAGTTCCAGCCCGGGACAGGCAGAACATTTATTCTCATTTATTCCCACATTTATAAATTCAGCACGTGCTCAATTTATTCCCACTCTCAGAAAATATTTAGGATTATTCATATTTGTTACACTGTTAAAGGCGTCGTCAGAAGGGAGGATTTTCTTTATAAAATTGCCTTGAAATTAAAGCCGTACTTATGAAGAGAGAGAGAAAATATTTTGGCCTGTTACAAAGTGGGAGGAACAGCCAGAAGAGAAAAATATCATTGCCAATATTTACAGAGAGACTCCTTTACCACAAATGCTGAAAATTAAGCGAGATTAATCCTGCTTCCAAAATTAAATCTGTGAAGTCCAGAAAAAAGCGGAGGTAATGAGAAACTCAGCTTTCAGTCACAAGAGGAGGAGGAAAATAAAGAGAATTTTTGAGAGAAAAACCTTGAAAATTAAGTACAAGGGTTCTCAAAATACCAAGAAAAGAGAAGGCTGAAGGAAAAAAAAAAACCCTCACTGTTTGCTATCCAAGGGAAATATGATTTTGTGAGGAGCTCAGCAACGTCTGCAAGCTGGCATGTGAAATGCTGTTTGTTAAAAACAAAATAAAAATTTAAAAATACCAATAACAGAAATAAAAATTAAAATAAAAAGTGAATTATGATAATGATGACTGCAACACTTGCTCCCAGAGACAATTCCCAGGTGCTGACCTTCAGCTCCTCCAGGTCAGGCCTCTAGTGTAAACCAATAACAACAATATCAATAACAATATCAATAATTACAATAATTACAATTATAAATGTAATTATAACAATTATAATTACACTTATAATTAAATTATAAGTCTAATAACAATGCTGCTGATTATTTTTGCTTTCTCCCAGAGACAATTCCCAGGTGCTGACCTTGAGCTCCTCCAGGTCAGGCCTCTCAGTGTAGACCAACAACAATATTAATAACAATATTAATAATTACAATAATTATAATTAAATTATAATTATTTATAAATATTATATAATTATACCTAAATTATAATTGTAATAACGATGTTGATGATGATTTTTGCTTTCTCCCAGTGACAGTTCCCAGGTGCTGACCTTGAGCTCCTCCAGGTCAGGCCTCTCAGTGTAGACCAGTAACAACAATACTAACAACAATATCAATAACAATATTCATAATTACAATGATTATAATTAAATTATCAGTGTAATAACGATGCTGCTGATGATTTGTGCTTGCTCCCAGAGACAATTCCCAGGTGCTGACCTTGAGCTCCTCCAGGTCAGGCCTCCCAGTGTAGACCAGTAACAACAATATCAACAACAATATCAATAACAATATTCATAATTACAATAATTACAATTACACTAATTTTAATTAAATTATAAGTGTAATAACAATGCTGCTGATTATTTTTGCTTGCTCCCAGAGACAATTCCCAGGTGCTGACCTTGAGCTCCTCCAGGTCAGGTCTCTCCAGGCGCACCACGGCCGCCAGCAGCTGCTCCTCGAGGCCGTCGTGGGTGACAGAGAAGTTGATGAGGGTGCACTGGGCCTGCAGCTCGGGCTGGAAGTGGGGGTTTGCCAGCTTGGTGTGCAGGATCAGACGGAAGGCAGGGTGCAAGGCACACTCCTTGTCCCCAATCTTGACGTACCTGGGATTTCAGCAGAAGGAGCGTCAGCCAGGAGCTGTCGCCACAGCACTCGGGGTGGTCTCAGTCAGTGGCAGCACCAGATAGTTGGCACTCCTCACAGAAATCATTATTTAATTCATACTGGGCGCATTTAAATCAATTCTGATTTAAGGTGAAAACCCCAGAGAGTCTCTCTTGAATTCTGGATTGTGTTTAAGGGGCTCAGATTTTCCAGCAGCAGTACAATCAGTCCAACCATGAACTCTCCTGGCTTTGGGCAGAGGCTGAATTCTGCCTAAAACTGGAGTTGCAGGGAGGAAAAGCCTCTCAGCCTCGAGCTTTTCACTGGTCACAGCTAAAATTACCCAGAGTGTTGGCTCTGAGCAGGCCAGCTCTGCAGCTGCACTGAGCTTGACACGTGAAGCCACATGTGGAGAGTGGTGGCTGCCACTCCCAGGAGGTGACATCAGCCAGGAAACCCAGCATCCTGCTGCTCTGCACTCCTGACATGCAGTCTACAGCCCACAGAGACCCCAGGAAATTCCAACATTCTCTGAACCCAAGTTTAACCCAGCCCAGAAATCCAACCGTGCCCTGGGCTGCATCCAAAGGAGTGTGGGCAGCAGGGCCAGGAGGGGATTCTGTCCCTGGGGAGACCCCACCTGGGACAGTGCCCACTTCTGGTGTCCCCAACATCAGCAGGACCAGGAGCTGTCGGAGCAGCTCCAGAGGAGACCTGGAGGTTGACAAAGGGACTGGAGCACCTCCCCTGTGGAGCCAGGCTGGGAGAGCTGGGATTGTCCAGCCTGGAGAGGAGAAGGCTGTGTGGAGACCTCAGAGCCCCTTCCAGGCAGCATCTGCCTGGAGTCTGGGCTTAGGGCCTGGAAACACAAAACCCAGGGATTTTCTTTGTGATTTATGACTTAGTTTCCCTTTGTTAGCTAAAACATGATTTTGCAGGGAGATTTGAGAGCAGACATGCACAAAAGGGGATGCCTGAGTGTTCCACTGGAGGGGAGGGGGGTCAGATTTGCCACCCTCCCTGCTGCACCACCCTCTCAGCATCCTCCAAACATTTCAGTCCTGCCCTGGAACCAATCCTGCCCCTCCATCCTCCATCCTGCAGCCAAACCCATGCTCAGCCACCCTTCCCAGGATGTTTTCCCCAGCAAACTTTGCAGACAGCTTGCCTTGTCCACCAGTTTACAAGAGCCTGGGATGTTTTAGGCAAGCAGGGAAATAATCCTCAAAGAACTTAAGGGAAAAGAGCTCCCTGGCTGCCTCCCTTGCTGATCTCCCCTCAGCTGGAGGTGACCAGCAGCTGCCATGAGAACTTGACCTCATTAAGAAACACTTGATGCTGAAATCTCTAGCTGCATTTCTAAACACTGCAGCGTTTGCTAAAATTCCAGGCTACTTTTACTTCACAACAGAGCAGCAGCTATTTTGGTAATGATTTGGTGTCAGAACAGCCAATTACAGACCCCAAGGTCCGTGTACAATGGGAGAATTACAGGTCTCTCTTTTACACGAGGTTTGAATGACGCTGTGAAATGAAATGAGAAATCCAGGTTGATTTCCAAGCCATCCTATGGCTGAATTACCTGTGACTGCCTGATTAAAAACACCCTCACTGCTGAAGGCAGGATGTTAATGCTGCTGGATGTGATCACCCACGGTCTGAGGGCAGGAACAGAGAGCACAGCAGCCCCCAACCCCCCTCCACATGTGTACCCAAGCCCCCCAAGCTCACCTGCCTTTCTTGATTGTTTCTCGCCCCAGTAACGGCCCCAGCACTGGATCCACGGATTCCTCCAGGTTCTCCATCAAAACCAGGTCTCCAGCAGCCAGGGCTTGTTCCAGTGTGTCCAGATACCTGTGGGAAACAGCGCTGGTGCCTCCTGCAGCAGAGCAGGATGTGACACTGGCAGTGAGCAGGGGACAGAGGGGACCCTCACTGCGGTGGCAGCTACAGGTGGGTGCCAGCATTTGGAGAGAGGCAGAGGGCTACGGTGGTGCCAGTGCCTGGTGCAGAAAGTGGCACTGACAGAGAGAGTCCTGGCTGTCCAACAGAGAGAACGAGGCCCCAGACCTCCTCCCAAGGACAAGAGTGACCAGTGAGTCTGTCCCAGGGTAGCCCTGAGCAAAGCTGGCATAGCCTGGAATATTTCCCAGCACGGACTTTGTTTTCTCCAGAGCCCACTGGTGCAGTTCATCTTAAAGCAAGGATGAAGAGCAGCTTTCAGCTCCGTTTTGCCCAGAGTTTAGGGTCACACTTAGGACACCTTCTTTCCTCACGAGGAAATGGAACCCTGTGCCCAGTGCACATGGTGACCTCTCCATACCCAACCCTCTCTTTCTCCAAGAAGGAGGAAGCCCTGGTCACCCTCCTGGATGAAGCTAAACCAGGACATGACACCTACAAGAGCCCCATGGAGGATGGCACAGCTCTGCACAGGCTTGCTGTCCAGAGCAGCTGTGGCTGCCCCTGGATCCCTGGAAGTGTCCAAGGCCAGGTTGGACAGGGATTGGAGCAACCTGGGAGGTGTCCCTGCGCACGGCATGGGTGGAACTGGATGATCTTTAGGGTCCCTTCCAACACAAGCCAGTCTGGGATTCTGTGATACTCAAACTCAGCCTCAGCTCACTCCATCACCAGCTTCAGAGGAGTTTCTATGGTAACTGAGCCAAGCACTAAACAGACCCTTGATTTAATAAGAAATCTGTCATTTTGGTAATGAAGAAGCAGATAATGGGAGCAGATACAGAGGCAGGTTTCCCTCAGTGCAGCTGAGTGCCCAGTGCTCACCAAACACCCCGGGCAGGCACATCCCACACTCACCGCGTGGCGCTCCTCACAGAATCACAGAATAATGGATTGGAAGAGACCTCTAAGATCATCAAGTCCAACCCTTGCCCCAACACCTCAACTAGACTATAGCACCGAGTGCCACGTCCAGTCTCTTTTTAAACACATCCAGAGATGGTGATTCCACCACCTCCCTGGGGGTGGTCTTCCTACTCCTCCTACTAATCAACCTATTCAGCCTGTCACCATCCACATTTACCCCAACCACCCAGCTGCCCATGAACCTAGCTTAGCCTTCCCCCTCTGCTTGCCACACTCCTCACATGCCTGCGAAACCATCCTTCTGCCTCCCTAGGCGCCTCCTAAGGCTGCCAAAGGCACCCCAACACCACCACTGACCCCAGCCCTCGCCTAACCACAACAAGCCTGCTCACTCGCCCTCTAGCCCTGGGTGTAGCCAGCCTCACAGCAGGCCACCTCCTCCTCCAGCTCCTCTCCACAGCCACAACCGCCCTACTCCCAACGGCGCCAGCAGTCCCTCCTTCCAGAGAACGACGGCGTTACCCCTTGTGCCCCGCCGGGATCACGCGGAGCCTTTCCCCGTGGGCGCTCTTGATCCATTTGCTGCCCTGCAGCTGGGGGTCCACCAGGAGGGGCCAGCGCTGGCAGCAGCTGAGGATGGCGGCGTTCTCGCTGGACGTGCGGTCGGCCGGCAGGCCCTGGTTCCGCCACGCCGCCACGGCCGCCTCGTCCGCCAGCAGGGACAGCGGCTCCAGGCGCGGCGTCACGGGGATTGCCACCTGCCAGGCAAACAGAAAGGCTTCCTGTCGCAGCCCAGCACATCCCTCTGGCTGCCCTGGCTGGCTCCAGACCCTGGCAGGGGGCTCAGAGACCTTGGCACCAAGTCAAAAACACCTGTGGCTTCCATTTTAGCCCGTGGAAAAAGCTGCCAACTCTGTGTGAGGAATTACAAGCCACAAGGGTTTGAGCAGTGTGGTAGTTGAATTAACACAGGGTGAAAAATTAGAATTTTGGGGTTTTTAGAATATAATTCAGGGGACAAGATGGAGGGATTTGGGCGTGTCCTGACCTTCTTCTCCTTCTCCTTGCCCTCCATGTCTTGCTGTGCTGGTGACACTTTTCTGTTGGTTTAAGGCACAGACACACTGTCCAACATCAATGACAGACATTGGCACGTTATTGTAAACACAGCACACGGAGTTTTTGGTATAAAATGTGAACACTGCCCTGAGGGGCAGGACAGAACACAGTGGATGACTTGTTAGAAAGAGCTCAGCAGGTCAGAGAAAGAATGTTCTAGATAAGGGAAAATAAACAACCTTGAGAAGCCGACCCTGCACATTCCAGATTTCTTCTTTGGCTGAATAGGCTGAGAGAACAAGGACTTTTATATTCTTGGGGTCATCCTGACACCCAGACCCTGAGAGCTTCCTGGTCATCCCAGGGAAAGCTAGCTGGGTTAAAAAGCGGTAAGTTGTGTTTATCTGAGTCAGCAGCTGTGGGATTAGGAGAATTGGGTGGGATTTTGCCCCTCTGCCCTGCTCAGGTGAGAGCCCACCTGCAGAGCTGCTCCAGCTCCAGGCCCAGCTCAGGCAGGAGCTGGAGCTGTTGCAGAGAGCCCAGAGGAGGCCATGGAGCTGCTCCAGGGCTGGAGCCCCTCTGGAGCCAGGCTGGGAGAGCTGGGGGTGTCCACCTAGAGAGGAGAAGGCTCCAGGGGAACCTCAGAGCCCCTTGCAGGGCCTGAAGGAGCTCCAGGAGAGCTGGAGAGGGACTGGGGACAAGGGATGGAGGGACAGGACACAGGGAATGGCTTCCACTGACAGAGGGTGAATTAGATGGGCTATTGGTAAGGAATTCTTGGCTGTGAGGGTGGGCAGGCCCTGGCACAGCGTGCCCAGACAGGCTATGGCTGCCCCTGGATCCCTGGAAGGAGATGTTCAGTGGTCACAAAGAGTGCTCAGAGTGTTCAAGGCCAGGTTGGACAGGGGCTAGAGGAAGGTGCTCCTGCCCTTGGCAAGGGGGTTGGAATGAGATAATTTTAAGGTGCCTTCCAGCACAAAGTATTCTGTGATTCCATGATTTATCAGTGGGTTCCCATTCTATGGGGTATTTGCAGTCTGTTTTTTTTTTCCCAATCCTACTGTACAAACAGTCCCAGGGGTTTTGCTCCCCACAGCCCAGCCCCTCTGGCTGGGGTCACTCCCTGCCCTGTTCAGCTCCCTGAGCCAGCTTGGAAGGACAGAATTAATGCCCTCCTAAGGCTGCTGGTGTGTTACAAACCAGCATCAGCAGCTCCAGAAACACTTCTCTGACAGGGGAGGCCATGTCTGGGCGTGCCAAACAGAGCTACCTGTGCCAGGTGTCTGAGCAGAACGGGCCTTTCATTTCCATTGGAATTACAGGCACTTCCTTGACATTTCTAAGCACAGTCAGGTCATTTTTGAAACCACATCTTAACTAAGTTTCTGGTTAAGAAATGCAGAATGAAGTTTTCCTCTCTCAGCCTAAGGAACTGTCTGCTTTGGTCAGCCCTTTGATTTGGGCATCTCTGGGACCTTATTTAAAAAGCTTCTTGGCACCATTTGTATGAGGAACCTGTTAAAATTAGTAAAATATTAAACAGGCTTCAAGCACAATGATCTCCATCTGGTCCTAACAGCAAGACATGGGTAAAACCAGCTGAGAGGCATGGCCAGCACGACCAGAGCTCGTGTCCAGAACGAAAAAACACCTGGAGTTTTTCCAAGCCTCCTGGAGGGCTGGCAGCGAGCTCTGCCTGCTCCAATTCCTTCTCCATATTCCCCCCTCTTTCGTGGCCATGGACAAAACTGCAGAGCTGGGCTCTGCGTATGGGATTTTCCTGTGTACATGGAGGAACCTCATCGAGCAAGGACACCACATTTTCCCCAGGGAGGAGTACGTGGCCACGTCCTGATCCTCGCTCCAGCTTGGTGAGGACACAGCGATGTCCCTCCCCTGAGAGATCCCCTGTGGGCACCAGGATTTGTGGCCACGTTAACCCCAGAAACAACGGCTTCTCAGAGCAATCAGGACTTACTTTTAGCTGGTGCAAATAGGGCCTCCAGATGCCATCCAGGAGGTCCTGGCGGTATTTCCTGGTGAAGTAGCCCAGGTAGGAGACGAAGGCTGTGACCAGCAGGACGTCTCCACACAAGGTGCTCTGCTGCTGTCTGAAGTCCTTCACAGCCTCAGCCCATCTCACATTTTCAGAGGCAAGTCCCCCAACCTGCAAATTCCCAAGTCAAATCGATCATTCGTACAATCATGGAATGTGAACCTGACCAATCCTGCTTCCAGCAGAATTCCAGCTGCCTCCTGAGGGTCAGAGCCACCTTCACATTCCCAACACAAACTCGTTGTGTTGGTTGTCCTGCAGACACTCCAGATCAAACAGCTCTCCTCCCAGCCTCGTGTACCTCCATGAACAGCCAGGATCTCCTGATGAACAGCCAGGATCTCCTAAGCCAAGAAGTGATTGGGTTCCCCTCTGAAACCCCCACCACAGGCCCAGCTCTGCAGGGCACACCCAGCTCCTGCAGCTGACTGCAGCCCTTGTCCTGGGAATGCTGCACACGCAAGCACAGCTCTGGACACAGCTCCCAGCTTCCCACAGCTGCAGACTTCAGGACCTTCTGACCCACAGCTTATATCTCCTGTGCTTAACAGCCACTGATGGTTTTTGACTTCACGACTGAGCATAAGCTGCTGTGGATATCAACCCAACTTTTGGCACCTACAGCATCCTGTGGGCAGGAGATCCACAGTCCAGCTGAGCTCTCGGTATAAAAGTACATCCTTTGATGTGCTGCCTGAACTTTTCAATTGCTGAAACATTTGTCCAGTGCAAAACCAGGGAACAATCCTGGCACCAGCTTCTCTGCACCACTCAGGATTCCAAGCCCTCAGCATCCCTGTGCTGTCTTCTTTTCAGGTTGAAGAGCTTTAGCCTCTTCAATAATTCCTCAGACAGAAGCAGCCTTTTGATTTTCCTTGCAATGGTTATCTGCACAGAGTGATGCAATCTTTATTATCCGGTTTCTTTTATTGTTGCTGGCTCTGCACCATTTCCCGTTCTCCTCCAGCCTTTGAGGTGCAGCAGAGGGGGCGTTGGTAATGCTGCACATTCAAGATTTATTTAGAAGGTATTCATAGAGCAAGATGGGGATTTTTCTGTTTTGTTCTCCCTTCTTTTCCTAATAAACCCTAATATCCGGTTTCAGATGGGCTTTGGGTTTGGTGAGGGCTTTTTGCTTCTGGGAGCACAGAGCTCACAGCACTCTTAACTCCATCCTTTCATTCCTGAGTGATAACAATCGGCTCAGCATCACTTACAGGGCATGCGAAGCAAACCCTCATTTCTCCAGTGTACTTTACATTACATTTATCCACCTGGTGTTTCATCCCTCCACACTTGGGATCGTTTCTGCAATTCTTTACAGACAGTTGACATCATCACTGCGGAGCCATGCGACCTCCTACACACCAGCTCATTTATGATTCATGCAATCACAGACTGCTTTGGGTGGGAAGAGACCTTAAAACCCATCCAGTGCCACCTCCTGCCATGGCAGGGACACCTCCCACTGTCCCAGGCTGCTCCAATCCCCACCCAACCTGGCCTTGGGCACTGCCAGGGACCCAGGGGCAGTCCCACAGCCCCTCTAAGACCAAGAAGTCTTTATTGATCTGATTTTCCTGATACTTGGAGGTGCTTCCATACTCCTAATTAATTTTTTCAGGTTACTTTTTATCTCCTTAGGTCCTGGAAGTCTTTTCTTCTCCTTTGCTTGGATCACACACTACTGCCACTTTTAATACATTCAAGAAACCCCAGGTGTCTCCCACCTCAGATCCTGGAAGTCATTGGAATTCTTTCTCTTTAGCAAGAGGCAAATTAAAAGCTACCCCTTGGCTTACCTTTGATAATGACAGAGAGTGAACAACCATCCCTCACCCACCTTCTGCACACCAGTCATGATTTTAGAAGCTTTTCCAAAATGAAGAGCCCTAATCCATTCCCTCTCTTCTCACATGGAAGTGGTTATGTACTTTGTTGTAGCTTTTCTAGGCTGCCCACAGCCTTCTTAGACAGGGTGACCACGTGTGGGATGTAGGCACTGACAGACCCAATACAGTGACGCTTAACTTCTGTTTCCTGAGGTTTTTTCCTACCAATTAGTAATCAATTTGTCTTTTCTCCTCCTGTCAAGTGCCACGCTGCTGTTCCTGAGAACTCTCTGCAACAACTCCAAGAGCTCTTCTGTGAGTGATAATAGTGCAATTAGGCCCTATCCGTGTAACTGCATGATTACAGTTTGTTTTCCCTGCACACGTTATTTAGCATTTGTCATCGCTAAATTTCCTCCTCTGCATTAGCACACACCCACTCACAAACACCACTCATCAGCCAGCCTCCCTTTCTGGTGCACAGATCCTGTCCTTTGGATCCTGGAGCATCTTGCTCAGGCCACCTGAAGTTCATGAGATGCCAGTCTGGCAATGTGAGAGCTGGGCTCGCCTCAATCCCCCAGGTTCATCTGTCAATCCAAAGCATCGCCCTCTACGTTCACTTGCATTCCTTACACAACCTCAGCTGTGTTTGTTTCAAAGTCTGGGAACTCATTTCTACCCCCAGCCACACCAGTGACACCTCCTGAATGTCAAATGAGCTGCACATCAGTGAGGGCTGCCGGGTCCTGTTCCCAGATCAAAGCCAGGATGACACAGGAGATGGTGTGCAGGGCACAGCAGGAAGTTGGGATGCACGCAGTTCCTTGCCTACACCGCAGAAATGATGAATTGTTGACAGTATAAAACCATAGAATTCTTGAGACTGGGAGCTGTTCCCACGTCATGGGGTGGGGAAAGGACGTAACCAGGGATGTGGTGTCACAGAATCACAGAACCATGGGATGGATGGGGTTGGAAGGGACCTTAAAGCCCATCCAGTGCCACCCCTGCCATGGCAGGGACACCTCCCACTGTCCCAGGCTGTTCCCAGCCCCATCCAGCCTGGCCTTGGGCACTGCCAGGGATCCAGGGGCAGCCCCAGCTGCTCTGGGCACCTGTGCCAGGGCCTGCTCACCTCACAGGGAAGGATTCTTTCCATATATCTAAACTAAATTTCCCCTCTGCCAGTTTGAACCCATTCTCCCTTGTCCTGTCACTACTGATGCAAAATCCCTCTCCAGTTCCTCGTAGGCCCCTCTCTAAACACCTTTGTGTTCTGACTCAGAGGAGACTGAGGATTTTAGAGATCTTTTCTCTCTAATTCTTGTCATTTCAGACCCTGCAAAGCTACGGGCGTGTTCACACCTTTGTTTTTATGATACCATTTTTGACTGACATCATTTTGGCCCATCAGTACCTGCTCACACATTTAAACCCCAGGAAGGAGCTGAGAGATGTGATGGCAGCAGAGCCAGGCACTTTAATGAGCAGAGCTGCCCCAAACCTTCTGGAATACAACAGCACTTTCTGCAGCTGCCTCTCCTGTTTTGTTTTTTTTTTTTTTTTGGGGGGGGGGGGGGTTTGTTTTTTTTTTTTTGTTTTTGAGAAAGAGAAGACATTCTGCCACAACCTCATGGAAACAACCTCTGTACAAGCATTTTCATTGCTGGAAGTTGCTGCAGCGCAGGAGACATTCCCAAAAACATGAGAGGATGGAACGTGCTGCATGCACAGGCTTCAGCCCAGCCCTGGTCCCTCCAGGGCTGCCCTTGCTGGCACTCACCAGGCGGTTGGCGAGGGTGATGGTGCAGGCTGTGGCTTCAGCTTCCTGCTGGCACCTGAGTTTGTCCGACGTGGCCTTCTCAAACCTGGCCGTGAGCTTGCCCAGGTTCTCGTTGAGGCGCTGGGGGTGAAACGCAGGAGGAAGTCAGGAACAGCACGGTTTTAGCAGCTCGGGGAGCACCTGGAGATGTGGGACGAGTCCAAAAGGCCATGAAGACACTCCAAGGGCTGGACCCCTCTGCTCTGGAGACTGGAAGAGCTGGAGGTGTCCAGCCTGGAGAAGGGAAAGCTCCAGGGAGAGCTCAGAGCTCCTGCCAGGGCCCAAAGGGGCTCCAGGAGAGCTGGAGAGGAACTGGGGACAAGGCATGGAGGGACAGGGCACAGGGAATGGCTCCCAGTGCCAGAGGGCAGGGATGGATGGGAGATTGGGAATTAGGAATTGTTCCCTGGGAGGGTGGGCAGGCCCTGGCACAGGTGCCCAGAGCAGCTGGGGCTGCCCCTGGATCCCTGGCAGTGCCCAAGGCCAGGCTGGACAGGGCTGGGAGCACCTGGGACAGTGGGAGGTGTCCCTGCCATGGCAGGGGTGGCACTGGGTGGGCTTTGTTATCCTTTCCAGCCCAAACCATTCTGGTATCCTGTGATCCTGAGGCAAACCCTTGTCCAGAGCTGCCCAAGCTCCAGCCCAGCTCATCCACCCAGGGCTGGCAGCAGGAGCCAGCACAGAGCAGGGCTGGGCTGGGCCCCTGCTTGGAACCCACACCCTCGGCACAGGCAGAGGCAAAGGACACACAAAATGAATTTATTTGGGGCTTCTGGCTGAGCCCTGATGACGAGTGCTATGGCTGAGCAACGAGCAGGCAGCTGAGGAACCCAAATCTGATATTTCCTGATGCCACAGCCCCTGGTCTCCGAGCAGTCCTTGAGGCTCTGCTGATTCCCCAAGTCGTGCTCAAATCCCCAAGGGGCTCCTGGAGTTCTGTCTGAACCCTCTCCAAACCATGCCCTCACACTGCTTCCAGCAAGGAATACAAGGAGTGAAGGAAATGGTTCTGCTCTGAGAGCTGCCCAGGAGTGTGCCAGGAGCCCCCCGTGAGGTGGGGCTGGGCAGGTCAGGGCTGGGAGGGGCAGGAGGAGGCCAAAGCACCTGCAGAGGAAACTGGAGAGCCCTGTTCTTGGACAGAGCTCTTCACACTTGGGCCTAAACCAAACCAACAGCTCCCACAAGCACTTGGAGCATTTCACTTCTGATAAGAAAAGCAATAATTGATTTTATCTGCACCCAATGCAGACTGCTTAAGGCTGAACTGCTTGTAAATCACTTTAACACTGAGCTACACACTAGAAACAAACCCGAAAATGAAAAAGGATTATATTAGAGATCTCTGCAGCTCTCCTGGATGCTGGCAAACACAAAGCAGCCTGTCCTTGACCTTCCTTGGAAAATAACACGAAAACTTTCTGTCCCTGTGTGCATGTGGATCTATCAGCCTGCAAAGGCTCGTGTATATCATATTCCACTATAAAAGCACGAGCTGATAATCGAGTTTCTGTAGAATATATGCGTGTATGTGGTCTGCAGGGCCCCACCAGGGGCACACAAATGCAGCTGTGTGCAGCTGTGGACACACCTTTCACTCCTACCTCCAGCAGCCCCAGGTGCAGAGCACTCACTTCCCAGGCAGGGAAAAAAGGCAGAAAGTCCTTCATGTTTTGGACAATTGGAATTTTCTCATTTATTAATAAAAACGAGTGTGAGACAGCTTGGGGCCCAGCTGTGAGCAGGTATGAATCAGCAGCCAGCAGTGAAGCTATCCAAGAGATCCCAGATAAGTAAGGATATACCTCCACATCCATCCCACGCTACCCTGCATCACTCCCCACCTGCAGAGAGGAGAAGGCCTCTAAACCAGGCAGTTTTGTAAGAGCCTGCCAGAGGAGCAGCAGTAATCTCCCCAAAGATTGCAATTTTCTTCAACAAAATCCCACTCCTTTGGGGAAAAAAAAAAAAAAAAAAAAAAAAAAAAGCCTAGGCGTAAAAAAGCTTTGGAGAAGAGCAGCATAAAAGGATGAAAAAAGTTCCCCAGCACCGTATGGCACATCTGAGGTGGGAGAATTAGACACCAAAGCCCTCTAAATCCATCCCTGCTCCAGGTGCCTCCTTTCATCTGCAGCAGGAAGGGCCGAGCGGAGAGTTCTGCACCCTTTTCTTGTATTTTTAGTTAAAAAGTGTAGTAAGCATTTTAAGAATGATAAGCCCTTGAAAACATCAAGGGAGTGACGTGTTTTCTAACAGGGTGAGGTGCTGGTGGAGGGGGTGAGGGGAGCAGAAGGACCTCACTCACTGGGACCCTGCCCCTGCTGCGGGTCCAGGCCACAGAGGGGATCCCACTCCCAAGGAGAGATCCCAAAACACCCCAAAACCGGGCAGGTTCTGGAGCAGCTGCTTCCCACACCCTGTTCTCAGCAGGTATCGAGCAGGGAGGGAGCAGGGAGGAAAGCAGGATAAAGCAGGATGTGTTTTTGCATAGAGATAATTTTCTGAAGGAAAATGATAAAGGTCTCACTCTACACTCTGTGGAAATGCACTTTTAATCATGCTGTAATTTCTGCTATTCAGAGATTTTTTTTTTAATTTTTTTTTTTTTTTTAAGTAGGAAAAATCCAAATAACATCCAAGATGTGCTGCCAGGGAGCTGTGCCGTGACAAATGAGGCTCCTGCAAGAGCAGTTGTCATCCTGCAAAACCAGGGACTGAGTGTGCAGCCAGCCCAGCTCTGTGCTCCCAGCACTGAATCAGCCTCCAGTTCCCATCCCCTGCCCTGTGCAGCACACGGGGAACACACTGGTTTGAGGTAATGAATTTTCTGAGGGGCCCAGAAGAGGTAAATTACAAAAAAATTAGGTGGGAATAACAAGGATTCATATTTAGCCTTTCTATTCAGGTGCAAGCAAGGCTGCAGAAGAACAGAGGAAATTGAGAAAGCAGCAATATTCTGTCACATGAGCACAGAATTCTTTGGGCTGGAAGGGATCTTGGAGACCTTTTCCACCCCTGCCATGGCAGGGACACCTCCCACTGTCCCAGGGTGTTCCCAGACCTGGCCTTGGGCACTGCCAGGGATCCAGGGGCAGCCACAGCTGGATCACCCTGTGCCAGGGCCTGCCCACCTTCACAGGAAACAATTTCTTCCCTTTAACTAACCTAAATTTCATCTCTTTCAGTTTGAAGCCATTCCCTGTGTCCTGTCCCTCCATCCCTTGTCCCCAGTCCCTCTCCAGCTCTCCTGGAGCTCCTTCAGGCCCTGCAAGGGGCTCTGAGGTTTCCCTGGAGCCTTCTCTTCTCCAGGTGAGCACCCCCAGCTCTCCCAGCCTGGCTCCAGAGGGGCTCCAGCCCTGGAGCAGCTCCATGGCCTCCTCTGGGCTCTCTGCAGCAGCTCCAGCTCCTCCCTGTGCTGGGCCCCAGCTCTGCAGGTGAGCTCTCACCTGAGCACAGGTGAGAATCCCCCTCCCCTCCCTGCTGCCCACCCAGCACAGGGCTGGATTTCGGGGCTGCCAGTGCAACAGGGGGGAGAGAAAACCCCACAACCCCCAAAGCTTTGGGTTCCCACCCCTGCTTTAGAACACCAGTACCGAGCAGCAGCTCTGCCTAAGCTGAGGATTCCCCCAGGCAGGGACAAAGCAGGACGGGTCCCCCCCACGGTCACTCACGGTGATTTTGGCCTTGACAGTGGCCAGCTTGTCCTGGGCTGCTGCCAGCTCAGCGTTGGCCCTGTCCAGGGCCTGCCTCTTGGGCTGCACCTCGCAGAACACGCGGTGGAAGCGCGCGATGTTCAGCACCCACGAGCACAGCCCGGCCGCCGCCGCCGACTTGGTGGCCACAAACTCGGGGTTGAACTTGGGGTCTTGCAGATAGGGCTGGAGGGCCCTGAGGCAGTTCTCATGGATGTTCTCCTTGTTGAACTTGATCAAGGAGTCCAGGAAGCTGTCTACCCTTGCCATGGCCACTCTGGCTGCTTTCCAGCTCCTGTCCTTGGGGATCTTCCCTCCCGGGGCCGTCAGCACCATCACGGCCGCCGTGACGTTGCTGACAGCAGAAGGAGGTGACCCAAAGGACCTCAGCTCCGTCAGATTGGTCTGAAAAGGGGAAAACAAGGTTGTTAGGTGAAAAATGAATGGGCTTTCTTTTCACTCTGCCACTAATAGAGTCAGGCTCCCAGGCTATCAATCTGATAAATTGGGCTCCTCTGGGCCCCAGCAGTGCTGCCTTTAGATCACTGCTCTGCATGTTTGCAGCACACCTGCTCCATTCCCTGCTCCTGACATCCCACCTGGGACCAGCACAGCACGCTGCTCCTCCCCAGGCTCCTGGGGGAGCAGGAGGTTTTATGCCCTCTCAGAAGATTGGGATAAATAAGAATGAAACCTACAGAAATAATGCTCAGGCCCTCTCAAACAACCTTCAGAGCTTCCCTTCATGCTGCCTCCTACCCAAGCTGAGATGCCAGTGCCGAATCCATCCTCTGATTCCCACATCCTGCAGCCCTCAGGGTTCAGGGAATGCAGCTGCTGAGAAAGCCCAGGCACCCTCACAGGGCAAGCAGCCAAACTGAACTGGAGGAACCAAAAGGGCATTTTTTGTCTCCAGCTCCTGACTTCCTACATTTTCAAACTCACTATCACACTATGCATGAACTGCAGACCAAAATAAATTGCAGGGGCATCTCTCAGGCACATCACAGAACCACAGAATTAACCAGCTTGGAAAAGACCTTTGAGATCATCAAGTCCAACCTGTGACCTAACACTGTGGCACTGAGTACCACATCACATGGGAACCCCTGGAGGACAAACCTTCCAAGGCACAGAAACTCCTCCCAAAACCAGTCTCCTGCAATCAGAGCAATGCTTATCTCCTGATCATACGTTTTCCCAGTGGCATCTTCCTCTGGACCAGCTTTGTCCGCTCCTCCCCATGGAAATGAGTGAAGAGGAACATGGTGCATCCTCTTGGGTGCTCCAGGTTCCACCAGGAACCCCAGAATCACAGAATTAACCAGGCTGGAAAAGACCTTTGAGATCATCAAGTCCAACCTGTGACCAAACACGGCCTTGTCAACTAAACCATGGCACTCAGTGCTACATCCATTCTCTTTTTTACACACTTTAGCACCAGCAGGGAGGAAGCTGGAGGAGGGACAATACGATGCACAAAACTTGGGCCATCAGATGACACAGCCCCTCTCTCCCAGCGAGGAGGAAAACCACTGGGAATCCTCACCCTACCTTGTTGAGGGTGTTGAGAGCAGCCTGGGCAGCTGCCAGGGCAGGCTCAGCCTTGGCCAGGTCCTCCTCACAGTCCTTCTGCTTCTGCTCCACCTCCTGGGTGATGAGGGCCACCTTCCGCTCCTCCTCGTCAGCCACCGCCTTCTTCCTGCTCACCTTCTCCGTCTCCACCCCCACCACCTGGATCAGCTTGTCAGCATCCTCGTTCTTCTGCTTCAGCTCCACCTCCTGGGCTGCCAGCTTGGCCTTCAGCTCATCCACCTGCAGGGCAGAGATGTGTGGGATCTGGGCTGCCCTGCCTGCCCCTCAGTGCCCAGCACAGCCCCACACCCAGCAGGACCCCAGGGCAGGGAGCGCCTGCCTGTCAGCAGAGTCCTGCTGACGCCTCCTGTCACCAGCTGACACAAGGAAAAACGACCCACCACTGTGGCAAGCACATTTCTCTCTCTCTCAGGATTTTTTTATTGAGGTGCACAGAGAGAAATGAAAGAGAAAACATTTTCTATTTCTGCTCCTTGTTCTTCTCTTGTGGAATGTGTTTGGAGAATTGTTTACCCAGAGTGAGTGCTTGGTTGGATCATGGTGGATTGTTTGGGCCTGAGAGCCAATCTGGGCTCTAGAGAACAGGGTCACGAGTTGTGAGTTAGTTAGATATGATAGTTAGAGAAAGTAGTATGTAGTATTTAGTATCCTCTTTTATATAGCATATTAATGTATTATAACATAGTGATAATAAAGCAATCATTCAGCCTTCTGAAATAGAGTTAGACATCATCATTCTTCCCATTGGGTTCGCTGACATCTAAAACACGCACCACAGCTTTGATCACGATGAAGAGACTCATTTATTTTCTCTGACTCCAGTCTTTTATAGTTCTCAAAAGATGCCAGTGGATTGGAGGGTGAATGTGCCACCTCTCCAACGACACTGGACAAACTACCTGTACATCAAATTTCTCTGCCTCTATGAAAGAATGCAAAACAATAGGTTGTTTACAGAAAGTTGTGTGGGAAAGTTCTCTACAAGAATGTAAACTCAGAAGGCTTTAGAAAACTCTTGAAAATCAGGGCGACAGCCTTCAGTTTGAGCTTTCATATTTCCCAGGCTCTGCACTGCACTGGGAAATAACTCTGAACTCCACATGAAGTGTCAGCCAGCTCTCCTCACAGCTCAGGCACACACAACAATCCTTTCCCAGCCCCACAACCAAGGACAGCGCTGCAGCTCCAGCCCCAAAAAGTGCAAACAGCAGGGAATGGAGGAGAGCAACATGGGAGGGTGGGACTGCATCACCTGGAGCTGGAATTGGGCAGTGAACCCCAGTGTGGAAATGGAGCAGAACTCATAAAAGTGTGAGAACTTGTGACTCTGAGTCCATCTTGGGTCCACCTTGGGTGTTCTTCCTAACATCATTTTTGTCGCTATGTCGTTTCGGACACGAAATCAATAACAGAAGCTTGGTAAGTTTAAAAGAGAAAAAGACTAAGTTTTATTTAAACATTTGGTATTTATAGAATTCTAAAGGTGACACTGGATTGGAGGATGGAATTACTACTTCTTTAACTATACTGGTCTAAAGATTAACTAATTATTTCTCTCTACCCACAGAGAAATATGTAAACTATTCTATTTACACATGAAATTGTGTGGGAACTCTGACTCTTAAACATGTAAACATTATTAGAAGGCTAAGGAAGTTTTATGAGAACTTTAAAACTTTCAAAAGAACTAGAAAAGAAAACTTAACGCTTTTAAAAATCAGGGCAACACATTTTCACCCCACAAAGATTGCATTTGGGATCTGCTGACAGGTCCAGAGCTCCGAGGGTCAAGGGGCTTTAAATGTGGTGTCAGATGAGCCTGAGAAGGGACATCCCCTTGAGCTGGCAGCCAGGAGGCCACCAGCATGGCCATGGTGGCAACTCCTCGCCCCCTGCTCACACACAGGAGCCCTCACCAGCATTTGCACGGCGGCAAGCTCACACAGGCTCTCAGCTGCAGACAGAAAACCTGTTAAAATCCCCATTTCAGTGAATTTAACCAGACTCTGGGCAGACCTCGGAGGCTTTCACTGCCTGATCTCAGGCTCATAGAGGTTCACTTGGAGCTCCTGGGGTACATCTTTCCCCACACAAAAATACTCACAGGAAGGGAAGCCAGCCACTGGTTCTGGCCATACCCATTTGGATACCAGAAGGGAGAGCACAACCTGCAATCCATGCACTGAAGCTGTTGACATTTGGCATTGGCTCCACGTGGAGAGCAGTTTTTCAGGACTCTCCACACGCCCTCCATCCATCACCATCCCCTGCTGCCTGCCTCTGTGGGACTGCTCTCCCCAGGACAAAGGCACAGCTGTAAATCCAGGCTCACATCATCCCTGCGTGTGACAAACCCAGCAGCAGCTCCTTGTTCAGCTCCAAGCCTCTGGGGGCTGCAGGAAATTGAAGCGGGCCCTGCTGATGGCTGATATGGCTGTGACCTTCTGCCCAGAAATCAGCCTTTGTGTGCTGGGTACACACACAGACGGCAGCTCCAGGGCTTTACACGGCCAGGACAAAACAAGCAGGGGATTAAAATCCACAGGCACTCAGCAGCAGCACAAAGAGCAGGTGTAAGCTCAGCCCTGGGGAACAGACAATGCCCTGCCAAGCACACGCAGCAGTGGAAGGGGAAATATTTTGTTGGGATTTTAAAAAAAGCAGGAACGCTGGAGAAGGACTGTTTGCAAGGGCCTGCAGTGACAGGACAAGGGGGATGATTTCACACTGAAGGAGGGCAGGGTTAGGTTGGCTATCAGGAAGGAATCCTTCTCTGTGAGGGTGGGCAGGCCCTGGCACAGGGTGCCCAGAGCAGCTGTGGCTGCTTCATCCCTGGCAGTGCCCAAGGCCAGGCTGGATGAGGTTTGGAGCAGCCTGGGATAGTGGGAGGTGTCCCTGCCATGGCAGGGGTGGGAAAGGATGATCTTTAAGATCCCTTCCATCCCAAAGAATTCTGTGATTCTGTGAGAAACCTGTGAGCAGCTTCCTGAGTGCAGAACAGTCTGATGAGCAATTAGTAATGCGAGGTGGAAAGGGAAAGAGCAAAGCAAATGAGAAATTCAAGGGTAATGTGCTGTGACTTCATCAGGGAAAGGAAGGGAGAAGCCCTTGCCTACCACCAGAACAGCATGAGAAAAATTACTGAAGAGAAGAAAACCTGGAGGGCAGGCTCCCAGAAGACTCATTTTATCTGATTGTCCCTGCCTAGTTTCAAGAACACAAAATACATCAAAAGGTCAGCGATTAATTGATAGCAACAGCCAGGCTCGAATCTGGAATCCAGTGATGCAATATTAACCACAGCCATCCTCAGAATTACTCAGCAATGGGTGCTGACCTCTCGGTGGCACACAGCACTCTGAAAAACAAATGACTCATCCCACACATCTTCCCAATCCATTATTTCCTAACGGGAAGGAGGCTTCAGCTTCCCTGAGTGCTGAGGATGCACTGTCTGCAGGGAGAGGTGGCTGTAAAACATTGCTGGAGGAGCAAAGTTGGTCAACAGCATCAAGGTGTCCAAATCTCCACAGGAAAGAAAAAAAAAAAAAAATGGGGTAGAGGGGACCACAGTGAGAGGAGGCAGAGAGGTTATTTTGAAATGGGGACAGCAAAGTAAGAAATACCTGCAGCTCCTGATACAACAGCCCCTCTGAGGCTACAGAAATACACAAACCTCAGCAGCAGCTCGTCATGGGCCCTGGAGAATGGCAGTGATGAGCACCAGCCCCCAGAGCTACGTCCCTGGTGATACCCAGGGATCAAAATCCCCCACCTTTATTTTGAAAATACCCCCCAGCACATCGCTCCCAAGCACAACCCGCAGGTGACAGCCTGAGTGAGGGAGAGGACTCTTCACTTCTAAGCCCCAAGACCGAGGATTTCCTCGGGTGAATGTAAAGTTCAGCCTTTTAAAGCCACGTTCAAGATAGAACATGCTGGTATGATTTCCAATACTGATAAATACCCACACTCTGCTTTCAAATCAACAGCAGTTTTGACTGTTGCGCACATCTGGTAATTTAGGTGTTTAATTTTAGGCCCCCAGTGCTAATTTTAGACTTGAATTTGACATGTTTTGTCCTCACTGCTCTGCATCTTAATCACCTGCTCAAGGAGGCACCTCTGAGCCCAGCCTCACTGCAACCAGACACCAGCATTGTGCTCTTTCATCCTTCTTGTGATTAGATTTTCCCATCCTTCCCATTGCCTCCAAATCCCCCACCACTGATCTGTGGCTCATCAGAGAACCCTGCCCACACAGCACCCACTGCAGAGAAGCCTGAAGGATACAGAAGGGTTCCCATGTGTCACAACAGACCCAGGGACTTGTTCTCAAAATATTCATTTCATATTAGCTGCTCCCCAAAAAAAAAAATAAACTAAATCCATTTTCTTCACCACTGGGGAATCCTGAAAAAACAGCAGCACCCCACAGGTCCATCAGAACGACTGCCTGCATGGGTGAGGTGAGGTTGTTGGAAAATATACCAAGTTTAAAATTTTTAATCTTATAATTTCAGTCAGGTTTGATCGCCTTTGTCCCTGGGGAAGGGAATTTATGTTTCTTTCCAAGGCATTGTTCCACCAGGCAAGGCCTGATGAATTTAACATCTTAACGGACTGGGACTAGCACAGAAGAGACACAAAAGATAACGACCATCAGCTCCAAACATCACCCCTGGCATGGTCTGAGACACCTGGTCTGGGAAAAGAGAAATAAGAATGAGAACCTAATTAGCATCGGAGGTAATGAGAACATAATTAGCATCTGAGGGGAAGAGATCTGGAACCAACAGGAAACCAAAAACTAAGAACTCCATAACTTGATATCAATGAACATTGAACCAATGGATCTCTATGGGTCTTGACTGCGTAAAGTTTGTGAAAAAACTGGTAAAATTCATGTGCCATAGAAGGATTTTCTCTGCACACCCAGGCTATGTGTGGATTAAATGATTTCTGTTACACATCCTGGCCAGAACCTAATAATGCCTCAATTCTCTAACTCTAAACACCTTGTTGGAGGGGTTTTTGTTTTTCCTGTAGTTTTGCTGACAAGCTGAGGTGCGTGCTGGGCAGTGAGGGCACGGCCTCGTGGCTCTGGTGGGTGCCACCAGTGCTCTCTGCTCCCCCTTCCCTCCAAAGGAGATGCTGAAACCTGCACAGGGGACGTGGCAGCGCCCACCCCTCTGTGGAGGAGGCTGTTTGAAGGGAGATGGAGATATCAGCACTGAGAGCACCAGCCCAGCCCATCCATCACCTCCAGGCAGGCTGTGTCCCCTTGAGCACAAGAGATGTGATTGATGCCCCCAGCACACCCCAGAGTAGCTGTGTGGACCTGCCAGTCCTTCCTTCTCATCCACCCCCCTGCATTCCTCTGGAGCAGCTCCAGGAGAGCCTCATTTGCCACTGGAGAAGCTTTGCGAGCAAACATTTGTAAGAGTTAATAGAATATGAAAAGGAGAGCAGAATGGGAGTGTAGCAACAGATGTAGAACAGCAGAGAGGGCTGGGAAACACCCAGAACAACTTCTAATCACTACCAGAGGAGAGTGCCAGCAGGAGTCTTTAGCTGGAGGATTTTGGGATGACTGATGTGCATTTCAGACATGTTTTAGCTTTCCTTAAAGATGGATGGCATAATGGAAGGAAAAATGAACAGCAGCCTCATTTTAACCGCGTGCACTCTTTTGTTTAAAAGAGTCTTGCTGAGGTTATTGTAGATTTCCTGGATGCAACTCCAAAAATCACTGTCATGTATTTTCTAAGCTCTTTTGTCACCACAGCTGAAATTTAACCATTAAAAGAGGATGGCAGAGCCAGCTGGATCCCAGTCTCATTTTACTTACCAAAAGCTTTCAGTTACCTCCCAAACAGCAGAGACTGGGCACACGCTTCTCCATTCTCCTTTCCAGTGCAGAGGATCACTGCTGCTCCTCCAGCAACCCAGCTCAAGCCAGACTAGAGCCAAGATCCAGCCCAAATTTCTTCCCTGTAAAGCTCTCCCCTCAAGCCAGACAAGAAAAACAAGGAAAACCAACCCCAAGGAGTCCTTACCTGGGCAGAAGTGCTCTTGAGCTTCTCGAGGCCGTTCTCCAGGCGCTCCATTTTTGCCTTTAAGTCCTTGTCCTTCTCCAGCAGCAGGTTCTGGTAGAGTTTGATTTGCTCCAGGAAGGACTTGGGGGTGGTGTAGTTGTAGCGGCGCTCGTTGCTGAGGTACAGCCGGGACACCTCGTTGACACTGATGTGCACGTGGGCCATGAATTTGCTTATAGAATCCTTGACTGAATCCTAAAGGTAAGATGGGAAGATGAGGAGAAACTGTTTTAAATAGAAAACTATATATAAACACAGGTCTGTGCTGAATATAAAGGAATTTGGTAACTTTTGATTCTGCTGCAGCACAATCCAGGGTGTAACACCTGAGCTGATCCCTTTTCAGTTATCTCTAAAATAACTTTGCTGCTCGTGTACTTTATACCTCTTTTTTTATATCTTTTTATCTCACACATTATCTTATTCCAAGCGATTTCTCTACAAAATAACAGCTCTTTTAAGTATAATTTTGGGCTTTTCTCCTGTACAAATGGGAAAAGTGCACACTCCTAAAAAGAGACATTGTAGGCTTTATTCTTCCTAAATCCTGCCTGGAAAAGCTAAATAAACAGAAACGAATCTCTATTCTAGTAGCAGATTGTCATCACTGAGAACTTGACCTATTTTTGCCCTTGAGATTTCCAGAGGCTCAGACACAAGTGGGGAGAGCAGCAGGTTATTTTCTGTGCAGGTTTGGGGCTGCCCTTGTACTGGCAGAGCCATCCTGTCCCTGGCAGTGCCATCAGCTCCCAGTGACACCTCAGCAGCTCCCAGTGACACTTCAGCAGCTCCCAGTAAGACATCCTCGGCTCCCAGTGACACAGGAGCGTGGTACCCATGGCTCTGCTGCCGAGGTCCATGGTCCTCTCCAAAAAGATGTGGAGTGTGCCTCAGTGATGGTTTGGTTGAGTTCAAAGCACTTCAGTGCCACCAGCGATGCCCCTCTGGACATCAGCAGTGCCACCTGGATGTGTTGGAGGCCAATCCATGTGGATATTCCCAGTTCAGTCAGAGAGAAAAAGAGAAAGATTTCTGCCAGGCTAAGCCTGGGAAGAAGTCCGAGAGCAATGTAAACAATCTGTTATCTTGCTTTCTGTTCATATTGTTTATAGATCTGTTCTACCACACTGACCTAAGCCCAGTGCACCAATCAGGTGAAATGTTTTTACTGTAAGAACAATGGAATTAATGTTCACGATGTTCTCCATAAAAGAGAGAACACCTGTCTAGTAGCCTGAGAAGAAGAGAATTTTTGAATAAACGCTCATTTTTACCTTCTGAAGATGGAGTCTCTTCATTCCCATCCCTGCCTCAACAGCGACAAACCCAACCCTCCCTGCGACGGCGTGAGGGACACGAGGCCGCTGCTGGCTGCGGCCAGCCCTGTCCCCAGCGTCCCCAGCAGGAGCTGTGCTGGCTGCTCACCTCCACGGTGTCCATGTCCCGCAGGAAGCGGAGGCTGACAGACTCCAGGGCCTCGCGGGGCCACGGCTGGAAGCAGTCCATGGTGGTGCAGCTGGCCAGCGCCGGGAAGCGGCGGCTGCGGAGGCGCAGCTTGGGGCCCACGGGGGACAGGCACAGAGCGACCTGCGGAGCAGGAGAGGGCACTGAGGGGCAGGGCAGGGAGAGCAGCACCTGCCCTGCAGCCCACCTCGGGCTCCACGACTGTAGAAGCTCTCAGTTCAGTCGAAGAGAGAGCAAGGAGAATTCTCTCAGGCTTCAGCCTGAGAAAGTTAAAAGAATGTTGCCCTGATTTTTAAAAGTGTTAAGTTTTCTTTTATGGTTCTTTTGAAAGTTTTAAAGTTCTCATAAAACTTCTTTAGCCTTCTGATAATGTTTACATATTTCTGCTGGAGTTCTCACGCACTGTTCATGTAAACAATGATTGCTTTGCATCCTTCTTTGTGGCAGGAGAGAATTGATGGACTGTTGGTTTGACCAGTGTGGTTGGAGAGGTGACAATTCCATCCTCCAATCCACTGTCACTTTTGGAATTCTGTATATTGTGAGGTCAGAAATAAAATTGGCTTTTTTTTCTCTCTTGAACTCACCAAGCTTCTGTGTGCTCATTTCGTGTCCAATAGCGACAAAAGAATGCAAACAATTATCTGTTTGTGCCCATGCAGAATGTGTTCTAGAGATTGTTTACCCAAGGTGATTGCTTGATTAGATTCTGGTGATGGTATTTAGATTCATTGACCAATTGGATCCACAGCTGTGTTGGGACTCTCAACAGAGAGAGTCACGGGTTTTCGAGCTCGTGAGAGCTCTTACTAGTGTAATATAACAGAATATACTATAAGATAATACAATAAAGCAATTGATCAGCTTTCTACAATCAATACTAATTATTACCCAGCTGAGGACCTGCAGCAGCGCATGACCCCTTTGATACCTTATGTTTTAGATTCTGTGCTGCTTTAGTGTGCAGTTCTGAGCTTCATTTGAAGTGCTGGTGAGCTCTCTGCACTGGGTTGGGAGCCTGTTGCAATGTATTTGCAGGGGTTAGGGCACAGTGTGCACAGCCAGCCTGCTTGAAGTTTGTCATCAAAGCCTCAGGAGTTTGTCAAGGCTATTGGAACATAAATTGTGCTAAATTAAGAAAGAAGAGGCTGAGAAACCGAATACCAAGACTGCAAGAACTGGGTAATAGAGGACTGTGAAACACCCGGGCTGTAAGCAATACTCTGAGAAATGCAGGCAGAAAACGAGTGAACAAGACAAAGACACCAATCAAGAAGTGTGTGCTTAGCAGTTTATAGACTCCATAAATATCTGTAAAATGTAAACAATAAATGGCCTCTGCTCAATCATATTGGTCAGCTGTTCAAGAGTCCTGGATTTTGTTCAGGAGTCCTGGATTACCACAACTGGAGGCAAAACAATTCCTTCTCCAGCTGGGGACCAAGGACAAATGATCCAAATCTCAGGCCCAAGAGCACAAACAACGTGGGCTGGAGAGAGAAAAACAAGAAGGATGGGACTTCATAACCTAAAGCTATAATTGGACAATTAACTCCAATATGCAAATGGCCCACAGATGGAAACTAAACTTTGTTTATGAAAATACGTCTTGAAGAGCTGTTTTTGCCTTGGTTCCCAGAAAAACCAAGATAGGATAGAGGCCTTGTACCCCCTGGAGCTCTGGAATTTTCTCTTTCTGGCTAGGGAAAAGGTAGGGAAAAGTACTGGAACTAGCTACTAATACAATAACAGGCTACAAATATGTGTGTAAAGAGCACAGAGAATCTATAAAAGGGAAAAGGCAAAAAATCGTTCAGCGCCAACCCCTCGTGCTCCATCTCACCTTCAGCTGCCGTCGAACTCGCTCGATGAAAAACCTCCAGCAGTTCTCCCTGGAATCCACCAGCCCCCGGCCTCTGACTTCATTCCTCACACTGCTGATGATGTTTTCCACCTCATCATCTGGGAAGAGATCCGGGATTTCCCCTAGGAGAGGAGGGCACGCGTGGGTTTGCACCTCAGGAGGTTGTTGTAGTCTCAGAGCAAAGGGAAGCTGCTGTTCCCCTCCTCAGGGGCTCGGGGAAGTCCCCTCCTCAGGTGAAACCCCTGCACCAGGTTCCCCTGGGCCCCAGAAGCAGCAAAGGGGCACAGAAGGTCATTCTGCTGAAAAATAAACATCTGTGAGAGCAAACTTCCTTATAAAACATAAGGGAAAGGAAGATAGAATAGAGTCAAAGCACAGAAAATCCAATTTCTTAGCTGTGCAATCAAACTAGATTAAAAAAAAATTCAAATCCCTAATATGCCATACGTATTATAAAATCATTGTAGTTTTGCAAATGCATTAATTACATGTAAAACTTTTGCAGCTGTTCAGGGCCATTTCTAGCAGTGGCCAAATAACTCCCAGCCCATCCAAACATTTCACAAGTTACAAATCTTGTAAAAACTTTTATAAGTTAATAGTTAAGCAGCTGATTGCCAAAAATGCAACCAACCAAATATCTTTTTTTTAGAGTTTCCTTAATTTATCACATATTCACTTCCTTTCTGGCTTCTGATTTGATGAAAATCATCATTATTGAGCCAGATACTTTCAATACGAGCACTAATCACTTCGGGAAATACACTAATCAGGAAAATCTGCTCATTCAGCAAAAAGATTTAAAGGTATATTTTGTTCTAGATAATGACAACAAGTGGGACACGTAAGAAAGACAATTTCCATTATCCCAGGTTGCTCCCAGCCCCATCCAGCCTGGCCCTGGACATTTCCAGGGATCCAGGGGCAGCCACAGCTGCTCTGGGCACCCTGTGCCAGGCCCTCAGCAGCCTCACAGGGAAGGATTGTCTCTGGTCCTGTCCCTCCATCCCTTGTCCCAGGTCACTCTCCAGCTCTCTTGGAACCCCTTTAGGCACTGCAAGAGTCTCTAAGGTCTCCCCAGAGCTTCTCTTCTCCAGGCTGAGGAACCTCAGCTCTCCTGAGGTTCAGCAGAGGTCTGTGCATTACACCACGGGTAGGAGTTGGTGGGAGCCCCTCCCCACAATCTGCAACAATCCCTGCCCTCGCTCCTGATGACAAAACCATCACAGCTGATTCAGAGGGAAGAGCTTCAGAGCTTGTTTGTGCTGAAGCCATCTGGCCACCAATTTACAGCCACACGTGTCGCCTCTGGAGCTACTCACCAACGGTTGTGCTGCTGATTCCTCACCTCTCCCCATCCCTGTGGGACCTGACCCAGCTGGCACCTTCCCCATCCAACTCACAAACAAGGCAGGCAGTGGCAGGGATCTGCCAGGGAAAATGGGGACATGCCCACTCCAGGTGTCCTCCCATGGTCCTGGTGACACAGCCTGCACCCCCAGGTGCTCGGGAACTGCAGCACACCTGGCACAGGGATGTTCATCCTCACACACCTGTGCCACGTTCTGCAAGCACTGGCATGGACACCGACTGCCCTGCAGTGCTTTGGGTGAGCAGCACCTCAAAAACCTGAATGCATCTGGAACAACAACAGGGAAAAGCCTGGAATGGGATAAGCAGCCAGGTGACACAAGGTCACCCTGTGGCTTTGCCTCATCCTCCAGCTCACAGATGCTCCACTCAAATCTTGTATCCAGAAACAACCTTAATTTCTGAGGCGGATGCACGAGATCCACAGATGAAACTCCTCACCCTTGGCTCTGCCCCCAGCTGCAACACCCCAGCAGACACATCCCTTAACAACTCTCTGCAGAATCCCATGAGATATGGAAAAACGGGTGCAAGACATGAGGGAAAGACAAGAAATCTCCCAGCTGATGGAGTGTCCCTCCTCAGGGAGGCCTTGGCATGGTTTTTACTCCAGAGCTCAACCTCATACTGTATTCACTAGGAAATGTAACTACCAGCACATTTCATCATTGCCCCTTTGTCTATTCCAGACTTCCAGGTGCTGCCAGGAGCAGAACTCCCCAGGAGAGGGGAAAGCAGAGCCTGAGGGTGTCGCCCTGATTATCAAGAGTTTTCTAAAGCCTTCTGAGTTTACATTCTTGTAGAGAACTTTCCCACACAACTTTCTGTAAACAACCTATTGTTTTGCATTCTTTCATAGAGGCAGAGAAATTTGATGTACAGGTAGTTTGTCCAGTGTCGTTGGAGAGGTGGCACGTTCACCCTCCAATCCACTGGCACCTTTTGAGAACTATAAAAGATTGGAGTCAAAGAAAATAAATTAATCTCTTCATCGTGACCAAGGCTGTGGTACGTCGTTTTTTCCTTGTGTCACCTGGTGACACTGAGGGCTGTACCTGATGCCAAGAAGTCGTTGACCAGCACCAGGAACTGCTCATCTGCCACCTGCGCGTCGCTCAGCAGGAACACGGAGCCCACGCTCTTCAGCCCGGCCTTCAGGTACAGGTTTGCCATGTCTGCCTGCAGGTGGGACACCAGGAGGGCTTAGATGGTGCAAAGCATGGGCCAGGCATAGAAATGGGATCATTCAGAACCTGCCCTGAGAACAGCAGCACAGCTCAGGGCTGGCACTCAGGGCACTGCCAGGAGAGCCCAGGTGTGGCTGCAGCCCTGGGCAGACACACTCCAGCGAGGCATTTGCTCCTCTCCACAGCAGCATGGTGTCTCTGGGGTGTTTCTGTATCTCATTTAGGTTAAAAGAGCCCTCTAAGGACATCACATCCAGCTGTTCCCCCAGAGTGGCCAACGCCACCACCAACCCATGTCCCCAAGTGCCACATCCACATGGCTTATAAATGGGGTGGGCATTTCACCACCTCCCTGGGCAGCTGTGCCAGGGCTGGATGGCACTTTCAGTGAAGAAATATTCCCCAATATCCACCCTGAGCCTGCCCTGGCCCAGCCTGAGGCCGTTCCCTCTCCTCCTGTCCCTGTTCCCTGGGAGCAGAGCCCGACCCCCCCGGCTGTCCCCTCCTGTCAGGAGCTGTGCCGAGCCACAAGGTCCCCCCTGAGCCTCCTTTTCTCCAGGCTGAGCCCCTTCCCAGCTCCCTCAGCCCCTCCAGACCATTCCCCAGCTCCATCCCTTCCCTGGACACGCTCCAGCCCCTCCTTGTCCTTCCTGTCCTGAGCTGTCCCCAGCCCTGGAGGTGCCCCAGCAGTGCCAGCACAGGGGACGGGCGCTGCCCTGGCCCTGCTGCCACCCCCAGGTGGCCTTGACCTCTTGCCCACCTGGGCACACCTGTGCTCAGGGCCATCCTCCCCCATTCCCTCTCCCAACACACAACAATCCTTCAGGCCAAGCTCTGCTCTTTTTTTCCCTTCCCCTCCATTTCAAGTCCCCCACCTTGAGGTCAGGGACGCCGTAGCCTTTCCTCAGGGTGATCTGGAAGACCTCCAGGGAGCTGAGGAAGGCAGCCAGGCGGGTCAGGCTCTGCTTCCCAGTGCCTCCCACGCCGACCAGGAGCGCGTTCCCCCGCGGCGCCTCCAGGATGCGGCTGATGCGGCAGCTGCGCCGAGGCATACAAAACCTCTCATTAACAAGAGCATTCTGCCATTTCTCTGCCCACTGCTTTTCAATACATATTTTATTTGCTAGGAAATTGTGTTCTGAGCTGGGTGAAGAATGGCAGTCTCGGAGATGTGGCAGCAATCAATGCCCATCTCTGCTGAGACCTGTCCAGAGGATGGTGGCAATTCAAATTGTGCCCATTTTTTTTCCACCTGCCAAGTCCTGCTGGACAGAACAATGTTTAAGTGTGACTTAACAATGTTAAGTCCTTGGGTGTCTTTGCAGGCAGTGCAAGGAGAAAAGGTGTTACATTGACATACAAAAACCGAGGGTAAAATTCAAGGCTCTGACCCCCCTCCCCAGAAAAGCCCCTCTTCTCCAGGCTTTGGGATTCATGCACAGGTGAGGAGCCCTGCTGAGCAGTACAGAACATTCACACCTGGCTGGAATGGCACAAACCTGCCTGGAAAATCTCTGTTCCTTTTATCCACACCACCACTATGTAAGAGTGAGATTTTCTCACTCTTACAATGATCTTGCTGTTATTTCCCAGGTCTGCTCACCTGAGAGTCCTGTGGTGAACTCTGTCTGCCTCCCTTTTGTTCTCTTTAAGCAAATGCTGACACCCCCACGTGTTCCCCACTAGGTGAGGGGGGTCCAGAGGATCCCACCTGTGGAACCCTCACTGTGTCTGAAACACAGCACCATTCCTTTATTCAGCTCCCTTCACTATTTTCCTAGATTAATCAAATTATTTTTCATTTAAGACTGTGAGAAACACTGCCCTGCTTTATTACAACTCCAGTATTCTATAATCTATGCACAGACTCTGACTGATTTTTATATAATTTAATAATTTCTGTGAAATTACTTTCATAAAAGCAATCCAGACTGCGAGGAGAGCTTTAGCATTCCTGCTCAGAATTACCCAGACCAGCTCTGCCCCTGGTCCCTGCCTTGATGAGCTCCCCAGGGCTCCGTGCTGTGACACAGCCCTGGATGAGGTGACTGACAGGTATCCCCCATGGCCCTACACACATTAAGTCATCAGATGTCTTTTTTCCTTCTTTTTTTTTCTCCCAGCTGAAAATCTTCAGCAAATTCAAGCTGACATTCAGAAGCTGTTTGAGATGGAAGAAGTTGTGTATTTCAGCCAAAAGCAATTTCCAAATGCAGTGAATGAGATTCACTCAGCTCCAGTGAAATTGTGAAGTGGTGCTGGATGCTCAAATCTTGCTTTCCTCATTATTCTCAGTGCCGTGTTTTGCAAATTCCAATTGCAAATCCCGATTTATGTAAAGTGCAAGAGCAGCACAGGGTCAATATTCCTGTTAGCATTCTGCAGGCAATGCAAGCAGAAACACTCATGGACAGCAGATTTCAGGAAAAATCTGCCCCAGCCCAGTGGTCAACAACACAGTTTGGGAGCATTTGGAACAGACAAATTTGTGTGTGTGTGTACATACACACACACATATAAATATATATATACATACAAATACATTTACATATATACATACACATATGCTACCCTGATTTTTAAAAGTGTTAAGTTTTCTTTTATAGTTCTTTTGAAAGTTTTGAAGTTCTCTAAAACTTCTTTAGCCTTCTGATAATGTTTACATATTTCTACTGGAGTTTTCTCACACTGCTCATGTAAACAATGATTGTTTTGCATCCTTCTTTGTGGAGGGAGAGAACTGATGCACTGTTGGTTTGACCAGTGTGATTGGAGAGGTGGAAATTTCATCCTCCAATCCTCTGTCACTTTTGGAATTGTATATATTGTGAGGGCAGAAATAAATTCGGCTCTTTTTTCTCTCTTGAACTCACCAAGCTTCTGTGTGCTCATTTTGTGTCCAATAGCGACACACATACATATATACTTGTATATATATACACATTTGTGTATATATATATATATATTTATTTATTTGTATATATTCATATATTCATATATTTGTATTTTTATATATATGTATGTAAATGCTACTCCTCTATATATACAGATATATAAGAGGCTGCCAGGTCCAGTGAGAATTAAAACCACCCACCCTGGCTGCAGCAGGTCAAGGGCTTCCTTCAAGCTTAGAGTCCCAAATCTGCACCTCCTGGGACAAGGTTTCTGTACAAATTCAAGCTCTGATTGCCAGGGCAGCTCCATCTCCTGGAGCCACCTAAGGCCAGCTCTGCATCCCAGTACCCAGAGTGACTCTGGCTCTGCTGGGATTCCCCCAGGCTGTGTGTGAGAGCTGGAAGTCCCCCCTGAAAGCATGTAAACAGCTTCATAATAATCAGCAGGAGGCTTATTTTTATATAGTCCCACATGTCCAATTTCCAGCTGGAATCCATCTGCACCTCCAGGCATCTCCATGCAAGCAGGTTTTCCAAAGGATCAAAGCAGTTTAAATGCCTCCATCCTTTAAAAGTAGTAGGCTGAATGCACATAATCTTACTTTATACAGAGGAAAATCCCTCTAAGGGCCTGTGTAAATGTGGCTCTAAACCCAGCAGTCAGCATCTAGGGAAACCTCAGTACAACCAGTTCTGTCCTGGCTGGCAAGGGAAGGCAAAGAAGCACCTGAATGTTGTCACATCTGAGAAATGTTTATGCAGAGCGCAGGACCTGGCACTTGGCCCTGCAGAACTACAAATTATTTGCCTCAGCACATGGATCCATATTCCTACATCCTCCAGGAAACCCCACAAAACCATCTGCACAGACAAATGATGGGGGCAAAAAGGCAGAAAATCCCCTTACACGTGGCTCATGGCATCCTCAAACAGCACCAGGTCCATGGCAGCGTTGACTTCGTTGTAGCTGTCCAGGGCTTCCACGAGGATCTGGTTCAGCTCCTCCCAGCTTGGAACTGGCCTATAGCCAGGTTCCCCGAGGCCTTTTGCAAAATGGCAATAAATATTCATGTGTTTGGACTGCTCTAAAGTGTCCTCAATGTCCTGTAAAAGAGAAGAAAATAGTAGAGAACAAATACAGGAAACCCAGTGGAGCTGTGAGCCACCTTCCAAGGGAACCACGGTGTTCCAGCCTTTTGATGTCCACATGGTTTCTCCTGCGTGTTGGAAAAGGGGAAACAGGCACAGGAGTGAAAGAGAGAGAAAAGAACACCCCCAGTACTGATTTCCCTTCCAGTAAATCCATTCTGTTCCATTCTCATCAGAATTAGACCTCATCAGAGCTCCACACTTACGTCGTAGCATTTCTTCACCGTCTCCCGCTGGATTTTATCAAAAGTGTCCCAGTCCACTTCTTCAACCATCCTATCCCGGTACACCCGGTTTGACTCGTGCAGGTAGAGCTTCACCAGGTCCTGGGGCTGCTTCAGACATTCGGGGGTAGAGAACAGAAGGCCCTGTGCGGAGCAGAGACAGCCAGGAAACCCCGGCTTGGCCTGAGGGACTCCAGCACCCACCAGGCTGAGTCCCCCTCACAGCAACCTGCACCTGAGCAGCCCCACAGCAAACACCCCAGGGAGCGTGTCCTTTGTTAATCCAAAACTCCCAAAGCTGCTTCTCAACCCAGAAGGGTTTGAGTTGGAAGGGACATTAAGGATCATCCCATCCCACCCCTGCCATGGGCAGGGACACCTCCCACCGTCCCAGGCTGCTCCAGTCTGGCCTTGGGCACTGCCAGGGATCCAGGGGCAGCCACAGCTGCTCTGGGCACCCTGTGCCAGAGCCTGCCCACCCTCAATTTCTTCCCAAGATCCCATCTAAACCTACTCTTTGTCAGTAGGAAGTGATTCCTCCTTTGTCCTCCATCCTTGTCCCTCCATCCCTTGTCCAAAGTCCCTCTCCAGCTCTCTTGGGGCCACTTCAGGCACTGAATGGCCACAGTAAGTTCACTTCAGAGCAATCCTCAGGCTGAACAACCCCAGCTCTCCCAGCCTTTGTTCACAGCAGGGCTGCCCTATCCCTCTGATCGTCCTGGTGTCCCTCTGGACTCCCTTCAGCAGCTCCAGGTCCTTCCTGGGACGTCCCCTGGTGCTGGGAGCCTCGAGCTGGGTGAGGTCTGACAAAGCAGCACAGAGGGGTAGAATCACCTCCCTCAACCTGCTGCCCACAGCCCTGGGAATGGCTGTTCCCCACATTCTTCTGAAGGTTTACACTCATTACACCCATTTTACCCATTTTAATCCCCCACTCAGCCTCCCCTGGCCGGGCTGGGGTCCTGCTCTCAGCATTTGGGACCCTGCAGAGCCAGGCACCAGCCCAGACACGTGGTTCTCCCATCCCAACCCCATGCCATGGGTGCTTTGTCAAGAAGAAAAAAAGGTTTGGAAATGTTACTGGTGGCTATTTTTTCTTTTAATCAATTAATTCTAATTAGGTGCATTCTGCCTGCAGGAAATATCAGTTGCTGTCTGCTTAGCACAGTATGTTTACCATGAACTCTATTAAAATGCATAAAAGAATTATATTTCAAAGAGGTGTCGCCTATACTAAGCCTATTAACAGCACACAGGGTTTTCAATGGTATGAATTAAACAGACAGCTTTTATTCCTAACATCTAATTATTTATACATTAAATATCAAATGCATTGAAAGCAATGTAAAGCAGGCCCTCTCAGCTCACTGGTCCATGGCTTAGATTGTTTGGGTTTCACATCTGTCATTACAGCTGTCAAATTATTTTATTTATTCCAGAAAAAAAAAAAATAAAATTGGTGAGAAAAGCTGACAGCTCAAAGAGAGGAAGGAAAAACACATCAGATCCTAAACTGATTAGAACAGAATTAAAGGTCACTGAGTCCCTCTAAAGGGACTGAATCTAAAGAACCCCGCAGCCCAAAAGCACGAGGGACACGTGGCTGTGGGTCACATGGAGGTGGGGCCAACATTAAAAAGAAACAAACAAACAAAGAGGATGGGGAATCCCTTGAGAGGAGAATGAGGAGTGTTCCTGTCACCGCCCTCTGGCCCAGAGCTGGGATCTGGCAGGATGTTTTCTGTTACCCCCCAACCCTGGCACATTCAGCAGATCAAATTAAAGCCTCCCACTGAAATGCTGAAATTTCATGCATTTCAGGAAATTTCTTCACCTCCCAAAGCCCAAATTAACTGGAAGGCAGGATTTGCCACGACCCACATCTCAGGTCCGAGCTGCTGATGCTCAGCTGAGCACAGCGACAGGCCTGACTCCTTCCTGCCACGGTGGAGTTATTCACTTCTTCGAGGTCCTGGTCCCAGATTTCCCTGTCTGTCACTGCTTCAGCTCCTGTCTGAGGGCAGGCACAAGGCTCTGAACTTCCACGTCCCCACTTTGTGAAGCAGATGTTAACAAGGACAGTGACAAATGACCAGCTGGGGGTTTAGAACAGGCTACGGTGCTGACCCTCGGTTTGGCTGCTGAGGAATTTATCAAATTTTATTAAGCGGCCTGAAACTCTGAAAGGCTCTTTGAGCAGTAACACCAGCTGCCTCAAAGCACGAGACTGCTGGGGAAATCAGAAAAACAAAATCTCTCCAAGGATGGAAGACAACGTTTCTGAAGCTGAACAACTTCGCTTTGGTACAGTGGCTGGTAATTCAGTTTCAGCAGTAAAATCAAAGCTGGTTTGGATGGATTTATCAGCTCTTTAACTGCCAGCCTGCATGCACAATGCTGAGCACCTGGGAGGACGTGCTCACCAAGCTGCCCTGGCTCTGGCAGAGCAGCTGAAGCAGCCACTGCTGTCCTCTCCTCAGGGCCAGCAGCCCACAGAGCACCCAGCCCCTGCCCCAGGCAGGGAGAGCTTCCCTGTGTGCTGGGTGGTGCCAGGGACCCCCACACTCGCACCACAGGGGTGGGGATCACCAAGACAAACCCAGCTCAGCACACTGACAACAGCCACTGCTCGAAGGGCTGGGGTCAGGAGCCCAAAGCTCTCTCCAATTTGTCCTTTTTCCAGCCACTGGAACAATTCAAACCCCTCAAAATCTACACCTCCTGGAGCTGTGCATCCCTCCCCATTGGCCAGAGGAGGCTGGAAAGTAAATAGCCATGGGTGATGGCTCTGGAATCCACCCAAACAGGAGTCAGGGAATGGCCCCAGGTCACCCCCTGAGCTCAGGGGACACCCATGCTGTGTCATTACTGAGTGGGACACTGTGTTTGGCTCACCAAGGGCCAGAGGAACCTCAGCTGCCTGTGGCACAGGGACAAACTCCAAATGCCACAGGACAGGAGCTGCACTTACTTGGAAGATATTGGAGAAGTCTCTGAGGTTGAAAACGTAGTGGAACTTGACAGCTGTTGGCAGGAACGTGGCAGCCACCTTCCGATGCAGCCCCAGGGCCAGGGCAATGAGCTGCTGGGCTGATTTCTGCACGGCCTCTGAGAAGTTCCCGCTGGCCAGGTGCTGCACTAAGATGGTGCTGTAGATCCTGGACAAGGAGTCCTGGTCAGGGTTGGAGAGAGCGAAGACGCAGAAGTGACGCTGAGGGAGGGAAAGTGAGAGGTGGAAAGGTCAGAGAGATGGAAACCACCTCTCAGGTCAGTGCCCTTTCTGTGGTTGGACACAGCACTGAACAATCTCATCTGGGCTCCACTTCCCACAAAAGGCTGGCCCAGAAGATCCTTTGAGGTCCCTTCCAACCTGGGATGCTCTATGATCCCAACTGAAAGTCCACCAGAACTCTGTCCCCGCTCCAATTTCCCAGCAGAGGACAGCTGGCAGGAGACACCTTCTGCTGGCTGAACAAGGGATTTTCAGTGGCATTTCACAAGGGAGGCTCAGTCCACTGAGGAGCTGAAAGGTCTGAAGGTCCCACAGAGCCCTGGTGAAGCCCAGGCCTGCCCCTGGAAGGTGCCACCTCCCTTTGCTGATGAGGAACTTGCAGAGGAAGAGAACATAGAATGCTTAAGGTTAGAAAAGACCTCTGAGATCAAGTCCAACCATTGCACAAGTCCCAAAGCAAACTGTGGATTGCCTCATCTACTCATTTTTGAGCACATCCAGAGTTGGTGACTCCACCACTTCCCTGGGCTGCAAGTTCCAATGCCTGACCACCAAAAGACTTTCAAGTACTATGGTCCAGCAGTAATATCAGCTAGGGGAAGGTAAAATCTGCCCGTCTGAACCAGAAGTTTTCCTGAGGGTGGCTGGGAACTTGTGACTTCTTCCTCCCACTGAGCAGTAAAACAAGAGGAAACCCAAAGAAGGGAGAAATCCCATCAGGAATTACAGCCACTTCACAGACCCGTGCTGCTTCCCCTGATTGAGCAACAGCAGGATGTGCCACAGGTTCTCCTGAAACCTTGAGCCTGAACAACCCGCCCAAAACCAGGGCCACGGAGCAGGATGTACCTGGAGCCGGGGGTTGATGGTGAAGCTCCCCGCAGTCGGGTTCATGCAGGACACGTACTGCACATTGCTGATCTCCTTCAGGGTCAGCCTGCTCCTGTCGTACCTTGGGGCACAGCAAAAGCCACAGATGGTGACCACACCCCCCTGAGTGTGTCTGTGGGCTGCCAGGACCCTTGTGGCTTCAGGGGGAGTCACATTCTGCCCCTCTCCACACAGGGCCCTGCTCCTGGGAGAAATCCTGGAGCTGGCATTTCCATCAGCTGGTAACGAGTGCTGAGCAAAGCTCTGGGATGTCAGAGCCAGCACTGGCAGGGAAACTGTGGGAAACCACAGGAGTGGCTCTGGATGGGGCCAGCCTGGGGTGGGGGCAGGATGTGCAGCAGAGCCCCTGGGTCACTGCTGCAGCCAGAGCAGCCCAAGGGGACCAGAGCTGTGCCCCTGTCCCTCCTCAGCACCCTGGGCTGAGCGGGAGCACTGAGGGTGCACCAGAGGTGCTGCTGAGAGCAGGGCAGGGAGCATGGACTCACCTGGGAGGGGACAGGTGGCCCATGGTGTCCCCAGCACGTGGCATTGCTCCCACACACCCCACCCAGCCCTCTTGTTGCCCAACCTCCCCAACACCCACAGCCCTGAATTGCTGCTTCCACCCCACTGTGGAAGATTTGCTCAAGTCTGGGCACACTCCCAGCTGAGGAGACTGGGAATGTCTCTGTGTCTCTGCCTTGTTTTTCCCATGGGAGAGCTGTGAGTATTCCTGTCCCACTGGCTGCAGTGTAAAACTCTCCAATCTCCTTCCAAAACACTGCTGCTGGATTTCCCACAGATCACCTGGAAAATGACTGGTTGCTGCTGCCTGGCTGAAAACAGCATCAGGAGCTCCCAGCAGGGGCAGTCCTTGGCCTCCCTCCATGCTCAGGGAATGTTTGCTGGGGACATGGGACAGCCCACGGTGCTCTCCTCACCCACAGCCTCCCAGCCAGCTCCACCACGGGATGGGAAGAGGGCTCTGCATTCATCTCCAACACCAGACTGGACAAAAAAGGTCTCAGCCCATATTTGCACCTGACATCTTGTGTTTCACCCACAAAAGACCGTGAACTTTGGGTTTTATAAGTGTGGCAATCAGTAGGGCTGTAGAATGTTTTGTTGGGTGACAGCTTAAGGGAAATATGGAGTTCAATCAAATATTAAGCTTCTGGTTTTTTGCTTTGCTTGCTTTTAGTAGTACAGATCTGCCAGGTAGCTGTCAGAGTCCAGGACATCCCTCTGGCTGCCCTGGCTGGCTCCAGACCCTGGCAGGGGGCTCGGAGACCTTGGCACGAAGTCAAAAACACCTGTGGCTTTGATTTTAGCCTGTAGAAAAAGCTGACAATTTTGTATGAGGAATTACAAACCACAAGGGTTTGAGAATGTGGTAGTTGAATTAACACAGGGTGGAAAAGTAGAATTTTGGGGTTTTTAGAATATAATTCAGGGGGTCAAGATGGAGGAATTTGGGCACGTCCTAGCCTTCTTTTCCTTCTTCTTGTCCTCCATGTCTTGCTGTGGTGGTGACACTCTTCTATTGGTTTAAGGCAGAGATTCACAGTCTAACATAGATGATAGGAATTGGTAATACATTGTAACCATACTACACGTAATTTTGCGTATATAATGTGGGAGCTGCCCGAGGCTCGAGGCAGAATCCTGTGGTGGATTTGCTGGGCAGAGCTGGGCAGGTCAGAGATAGAATGATACAGATAAGGAAAAATAAACAACCTTGAAAGCGCAACCGGACGCATTCCAGGCTCCTCCTTTGGCCGCAGCGGGGTAGGGAGAGGACTTTCACCCTGTTGGGGACCCGACAAGCTGTCCCCAACAGTTTTGGCATCCCTGGGAGGGCTCGAACCACCAACCTTTTGGTTAACGCCCTAGAGCAAAGGTCCAGCAGCCTCATACCAGTGGCCATAGTCCAGGTGCTGCCTGAGCAGGGTGTGGGGCTGCACGGTGCCGTAGGCGTCCACCTCGGGCATGTTCAGGTCATCCATGAAGTACACCAGCCTCTTGGTGCCCGGGGGGCCGTAATTCCTGCCAGCCTTTTTGTCCAGAGGCTTCTCCAGCACACCTGTAGGGACAGGAGTGACCGGGGTGAGTGCTCAGCCCAGCCCTCTGCCTGCTCCACCAGAGATGTTTGTGCCCTCCCAGCACACTTGGGATGTTTGTGGCTTCTCAGGAAGGAAGAGCATGGAGAGTGTGAAAAATGTGTATTTTATGATTGGCTCTGGGCAAATATTATACTGAATACTATGTGTATTATGGAGGGTTATTTTGTAATACTGTATTAATCCTTTTTAAGTGGTGTGTTAAATACAGTTGTAGGTTACAACAATGTTAAAAGAGAAACTCTGCAATGTAAGATGTCTTTTACTAGCTCAAGAAAAGGGATAAGATCATCAAGAAACTCTTTGCACAGAGATAACAGCGACAGGGCACATAAAGAGTTACAGCCTCCTTATCAGAAAAGGACAAACATCCTTCCACCTTCTCTCCTTCTTTATGGAACCACCAGGATTAAGGGGAAGACATTGACAAAAACCAGAAAAATTCTTAATTTCCAAGGAATTTATGCATCATGTATGAGATATATGAATATGCAACAGGCTGTTGCTTTTAAGGGTTGTTCCTTTGTTCACAGGGCATGTTTTTGGCAGCTCAGTGCCCAAAAACATCCAGACATCCGAAATTCTTTGCTTTTTATTGTCTCGTAGTGTCCTAATCCTCATTGTCCAATTTTTTATTACTCTAATTTTATTACTATTTTTTATAACTATTTTATTACTAATAAACTTTTAAAATTTAAAAAACACAAGTGATTGGTGTTTTTCACAGAGCGAAAACTCATTTGGAAGCTCTGGAAAGTTCCCATTTTTTTTTTTTAGGAGAAGGCTGAGGTTATGTGCTGCTCTAGAGTGTAGCATATTGGGAATATTTACAATGCTGGAGTGATATTTAATGCAGATCACCCCACATTGCTGCACAAAATGTTTTATAGGTTATTGATTTCTTTCACTGCAGCCTGAGCAAACTTTACTGCCTCAGGAAGAGGCAAAGCAAAGAGCAGCAGCTTTTCTGGGCCCTGGGGTGAATTTCCTGCCAGGGGCTTTCCTGGAGCCCATCCTCACTCCCAGGTGCTCCCAGCCCTGCTGGAGATGGAGGCAGAATTTATTTCACTGACACAGTTTGGGGTTAGCACCAGTCCTGTAAGCAGCACATGGCAAGGAGCAATCCTCTGTAATTAGGGACAACTGGGAGCTTTGATAAAAATTTTGTGCAAATGCAAGCTTCAGCCATCCCTTATCAAGGGCAAAAGTTATTAGGGAAAATTTATATTCTGTGGTTTTTTTTTTTTTTTTTAAGACCTCAAATCTTTTAAAACCCCATTTGTTTCCTGCTTGGGTGCCCTGCAGACAGCTTGGTTACCCACTAAGAATTCAGCTGTTTTCTTGTCACAGACACTTCTGCACAAAGCCATGAATTGTGCTTAGAAAAATGATAGATTTTTCCTCAGTGGAGTCTCTCTCCCCCTTCAGTAAAACCACAATATTTGAAATTTCTGGTAGCAAGTCAAATTAAGTGTTTCAAATAAGCATTTAATTTAAATTTAATTAGGCCTTAATTAACACATAAAATCAGCCCTTTTCGAGGTTAAACAAGGATGCAGGAGATTCATCATAGTGAAATGCAATTACTGGGGATGAAGTGACATGTTTGTGGAAGTTGCATTTTAATTCAAAGCTTATCCTACAATAATCCTGCAGGGTCCCTGCTCTGGGCTCCTGACACATCCCCATCAGCCCCTCAAACACTCACTGCACACCAGACTTGGCAAGTCTGGCCCCTCTCACCCTGATGGCCAAGGGGGAAAGAATATTCAACCCCCAAAAACAACATTTATTGTCATTTTCTCAAGGCAGATCTGGAGGGGGAAGGTGGGGAATGAGGGCAGGGATAGAGCTGATGGAGGAGCAGAGGTCCATGGAGCAGCACTCCAGAGGTCTGGGCTCCACAGGCGGCGGGATTTGCTCACAATACACCAAAGAAAATCCCCAAACTGTGCTCAGGTTTGGGCAGAGAGAGGGTCTGGCTCCTTTTAACCCCTGTGCACATGAAAATCTGTAAGCTACAACTCCACAAAGATTTTTTTTTAACCACATCCCTGTGCTTCCCCTCAAGAGTGCAGCTCTGCACCTTAAAAATCTCTGTCCCAACAGGCACCTCGACTAAAAAATCCCTGGCTTTCAGGTTGGCTCTTCGTAAAGTAAATAAAAACTAAAATCCCAAAATGCTTTGGATTCACATTTTACAAATCTAAAGAGGCACCTGCTGGGGAAGAAAAAAAAGCAGCCAACTGACAAACCCCACAAAAAGGGACAAATTAACTACAAAATGAGCAGTGGGGAAGGATGCCAGGCAGCATAAATCACACTTCCCCGTGATGAAGACGTGCTGGGCTCTGCAGAGGAAGGAAGGGGAGGGCTCAGCCTGGAGCTCAGAGCAACAGGGACACCCTGTACCTGCCCCACAGCTGCACACACGCTCACCTGGGCAGGTGGGGAACACGAGGGTCCTCAGCTCAGCCCCTCCCCAAGCCAGGGCACTCCCCACTCCAGGAGGAAAAGGAAAAAGGGAGGTTGCAGCCATCATGATGCCCATGGCTTCGAGACTGGTCAGAAGGGGAGGTTTTACCTTTTTTTCTTGAAGGACTTCCCTGGGGCAAGAGATTCCTTGGGGATCTGAGCCCCCCAGGGCTCTGTGCCCCTGCCCCATGGGACGTGTTGGGCTGTGGCAGGACAGGAGCACAGCCCCAGGAACCAGCCCTGGCTTCCAGCCTGCACATATCCATTAGCACCATCCTCACTGCTCATTGGGATGCAGCTCCCATCATTGCACCCCGAGGACAGTTTGGATCCTCTCCAAGAAACCCATCTTATTCTTCAATTCCAGCATGTTAGAGACACACTTCAAGTCAGGTACAAGCCATGAAAAGCACAGCAGATTGAAGCCTGGGCTTTGGCACAGCCCTGAACCAGAGGCGTGGGGTTAAGAAGGCAATTCTCAGGTTGTAAAACATCATCTCCACAAAAGCAGGGCTCTGCTTCTGGAAAAATTTGCTTTTGGAAACATTCTCAGGTTGGAAAACATCATCTCCACAAAAGCAGGGCTCTGCTGAGTGGAGAGTTTCACTGTGGGGTTGTGAGTGTGCCCACAACAACACGAGCAAACTCACCCATGGGTCTTTCCTTGAGCTTCCCAGTGCACATCCAGCTTCAAACCCCAATGGATGTCCCAGGAATGACACAGGATGTCACAGAATCACACAGAATGTCACAGAATCACACAGAATGTCACAGAATGTCACAGAATGTCACAGAATGACACAGAATGACACAGAATGACACAGAATCACACAGAATCACACAGAATCACACAGAATCACACAGAATCACACAGAATCACACAGGATGACTCCAGCTGGAAAAGACCTTTGAGATCATCGAGTCCAACCTGTCACCTAACACCACCCTGTCAACTAAACCATGGCACTGAGTGCCACATCCAGGCTTTGTCAAACACCTCCAGGGATGGTGACTCCAGCACCTCCCTGGGCAGCCCATTCCAATGCCCAACCACCCTTTCAGTGCAGAAATCCCTCCTGATGTCCAGCCTAAACCCCCTTGGCACGGTTTAAGAGCTTACCTTGCAGCATGGCAGAGGTGGTGTAGTAGTTAAAGGGGACCTTCTTCACCAGGAAGACGTCGGTGTCCAGCGAGCAGAGCGTGTCCCCCAGCAGCACAGACTTGCCTGTGCCAGCAGTGCCCACCAGCAGCACGGGGCGCCGGCGCTGCAGCAGCCTGGCCACGAGGAACCGCAGGCGAACCGTCTCGGCCGTGGGCACCAGGCAGGCCTGGGGGCACAGCAACAGCCTCAGTGTCCCCTGCCCTGCCACTGAGGCTGATGCCTTCAGGTTTTAGCCTTTTACAGAATCACAGAATAATGAGGTTGGAAGAGACCTCTAAGATCATCAAGTCCAACCCATGCCCCAACACCTCACCTAGACTACAGCACCAAGTGCCACGTCCAGTCTTTTTTTAAACACATCCAGAGATGGTGATTCCACCACCTCCCTGGGAAGACAATTCCAGTACTTTATTATTCTTTCAGTGAAATTTTTTTCCTAATATCCAACCTGTACCTCCCCTGACGTAGCTCGAGGCTGTGTCCTCTTGTTCTGTCAGCGCTGCCCGGTGGAAGAGACCGACCCCACCTGTCTGCACCTCCCTTCAGGGAGTTGTGGAGAGCAATGAGGTCACCTCTGAGCCTCCTCTTCTCCAGGCTGAACAACCCCAGCTCCTTCAAACGTTCCTCACAGGGTTTGTGTCCCCAGCCCCTCTCCAGCCTCGTTGCCTCCTCTGGATGCACTCGAGCATCTCAACGTCCTTCCCAAACTGAGGGCCCAGAGCTGGGCACAGCCTCGAGGTGTGCCCTCACCAGTGCTGAGCACAGGGGAGAGTGACCTCCCTGCTCCTGCTGGCCACACCATTCCTGATCCAGGCCAGGAGCCATTGGCCTTCTTGGCCACCAGGGCACTCTGCTGGCTCATGTCCAGCCGGCTGTCGACCAGCACCCCCAGCTCCCTTTCTGCCTGGGCACTGTCCAGCCCTTTAGGGAAGGAATGATCTGCTGCTGGCAGCTGTTAAAATCCACCTTTTCAGGTGAGCCCCTGGGAGCAGCGCCTGGATCCCCCCCACAAAATCACGCCTTGCTGAAACAGTGATGATTTTTACCAGTCAACTGTGGCAGTTCTGAAAAAACAGAGAAGAGCAAGTGGCAGCCACAATTCACTACCTGAGGAACTCTTTTCTTGGCCCAAACATAAACCCATCTCTAGTTACAGCCACCAAGGGTGGATATTCTCAGTTCAGTCAGAGAGAAAAAGAGAAAGATTTCTGCCAGGCTAAGCCTGGGAAAAAGTCCGAGAGCAATGTAAACAATCTGTTATCTTGCTTTCTGTTCACATTGTTTATAGATGTGTTCTACCACACTGACCTAAGTCCAGTGCACCAATCAGGTGAAATGTTTTTACTGTAAGAACAATGGAATTAATGTTCACAATGTTCTCCATAAAAGAGAGAAGTGCTTTTGAATAAACACTCATTTTTACCTTCTGAAATCGTGCTAGTCATTTCACCTGTCCCTGGCTCAACAGCGTCAGGCAAGAATGACAACAAGCCGTGGTGTCTCAGAGGCTTTGTCCCTGCTCTGTCTCACCACTTCTCTCTGCACCCTGGGCACAGCAGCTCCCTGCCCCTGCTGTAGATCACTCATGTTTGATAGATGGATGGAGGTTGTGGTGTTACACAGTTGAAGCACAGCAAAAAAGATGGGTAATTTAGTTGTATCCAGTGAAGAATTCCATCAGTGCCTGGCCTTTCACCAGACTGCATTGAAACACCCACGTTCAGTCACTAAAACACAGGAACTCCTCCAGCCCAGCAGCCTGCTGGGGTCACCTACCTGCAGTGGCATCTCTGGATCAAATTCAAACTGGGGAATAAGTTTAGACCAAGGCTCAAACTTCTTTGTTTCCGGATCAACGTAAAAGTCAAAGACTGTGCCCTGAGAAGGGAACTTGATTGTCTTGAATTCAGCCACCCACCACTTGCTGAACTCCACTCTGTAGTCCACGAGCTGCAGGAGAAAAAGAGGAGAAAATAGACAAATCCAGAGAAATTCATTAGAGATGGAGAATGTTATTTATCCCAGTCCGCCAGAGTGGGATTAGTCCTTAAAAATATATTCCACAGCATAACAATCTTATCCTTTTTCCTATTATTAGGTCTAATTTTTCATTTTCTTCATTTTTTCTCATCACTCCTATTTATTCCCCTAAATAATTCATCCTCTGTGTTGATCACTCCTAGTATGTCTGAGATTAGACAGATGGATCAATTTGAAAAAGAGAAATACGTGCCTATGACTAAACAGACACTTGATTGATTTTTGGTGCCTACTTCTTCCAACAGACAAGGACACCACATCCATCTCCATCCGTGGCCATGGATAGTCAGAGCATGCATACCAAATCTCTTCCTCATAAATCACACCACCCTGCAAACATTTTGTTGTTTTCTGGCCTCTTTTCAAGCAGGAGCAGCAGGACTGCAGACCCCAGTTCAGCAAAGAATGGGAGAGAGGAAAGCAAGCTCCTGCTTTCCTGCTTTTCTCCCTTCTGTCTCTCCATGCATGAAGATTTTCAAGCATCTGAACTTTTTTTTTTTTTTTTTTGGGAGCTGTGGTGACAGTTTTTGCTTGAGACACTGAGTCAGGATTTTCAAAATGTGCTTAGTCCCTTCCCTGCCTCAGGTCCCCTCTGTGAAATTGGGCCAGCCACTGTCTGAACCCTTCCCACGCAGAGCACAGGGACTGCAGCCCTCAGCCCTGGGGAGGAACAGGGGGGGAAGGAGGGGGAAAGTGCTGCTAAAACGATGTCTGGGAGAGAGCACATGCATCACTGAGCCAGTTTTAGCAGCACAGTTTGTTCCTGGGGCATCTCTATCGGGTCTCTCCTCGCCATAGCCACCGCACGGGTTTTTGGGACCAGGTGGGACCGTGGACTGCTCAGCCTCCCTCAGGAAACCTGGCTTTGAACTGAGTGTCCTCCGCAAAGCTCCCCGAGCCACCACACATCAAAAGACCAGAGGATTTGAAAAACACATTATTAGCATCCAAGATTTTGCAGTCTCGTGCTGCCCAGAGAGGCAGAATGACTGTAATCTCCTTTCTCCTGCTGTCACAACTCCTCAGCCCGGCAGCAGAAAAGGGATGTGCAGTGCTGCTAAAAGCTTTCTCACAGTGGTGCCTCGCCCTGCTGGCAGTGCTGGGAGGGGCTGAGCCCTTAAGTGGAGCAGTCCCAGCCCCAGCTCTGTTGCCAGAATGGTGTCGAGCTCAAACTGCTTCCTGAACAAAAACCCTGTGTGGATTGCTGCTACTTTGAGCGCCTGGAAATGCCAAATCTATCATCTGCTTTTATAGAGGGGCCCCGCTCCCCACCAACAAACACAGATCAGTGGGAAGCCTTCCAGCCTGTTTCTCCTGACATTTCGGCAGCAAAAGGTCAGCAGGAAGGGCACGTTCAGCAGGGAGCAATAAACAGCTTTTATATTGGATCATTTTTCATCAGGCTCCCCCTCGCTCGGACGCCGTGTGCTCGCGCTCTCCTGCCTGACATTTACAGAGCAGAATCCTCCCAGTGGGATGCTGAGCCTGCTCCCAGCTCCTCCTGCCACACACCCAGCTGTGCCAAGGCCCTGCCACACCAGGGCTAGCTGCTGTGGCACGGGAATGCCACGTCCAAGTGCCACCAACCGCGCTCCAGCCAGAGTGAGGGGCTGAAGTTCTTCTGCTGAGGCAGCAGCTGGGCAAGGGCCAGCAGTGCCCCCCAGGCTTGGCTTAAAAGTTATCCTGCACTGACAGAACCAGGGCTGTGGTTTTCCCAGCTGGCACACAGGGAATTGAGGGTTAAATCCTCCACAAGGACCACGAAAGCCTCGAGGTGATGGCACCAAGGGAGCACCACGCTGGGCTTGGCCATTCTCCAGTGCTCCCCCCTGGATAATGAGGGCTTTCATCAAAGGGATAGTTTAGTTCAGGTTTCCAGGTCAAACAGCATCACTGACACAGCTTTCGGTCTGGGAAAGTAGAAAAAAGTAGGGGGGGGAAAAAGGCAATAAAAGGTCTTTTGAAAGATGCTGATGTGGCACATCCCTTCTTACCTGGTCCTGGAACATGGAGCCACCAAAGGCCCAGACAGCAGCGAAGACAAAGTAAAGTTCATAAAGCTCCTTGGGACAGTCAGGAGGTGTGTTGTCCTCTGTCAGGAGGCATTCCAGGAGGTAACAGAGCATCTGAACCATGCTCTGCTCAGGAATGGGAATAATCTTCTTATATCTGAGGGATGGAAATGGAAAACATAATTGGGAAATATAACTGGGTGAAGCACCAGGGCTGCTCCCAGCCCAGGAAAGCAAGGCAGGAATGCTTTGCCAGAATATCAGCACTTTCCTTGTCAGCAGTGGGTGTCTCATTCCCTGGAAGAGCACTGAGGAGAACATACATCCTCTGCCTGGCCCCGCTGGCACTGGCACACACACACGTAATAACAGTAATCAGAAGTTTCAGGCATTTAAAAACTTTGATCCTCTTGAAAGAAGTAAAATGGAGGAGTTGCTGAAGGCGATGATTTCCTGGGAGCGCCAGGAGTTCAAAAGCGGTCAAATAGAGGAGTAATAAAATAAAACCTTTCATCTTGCCATTTTACATTCGTTTAAGCTACACTTACAGAATTCCAAACTAATATTGTAGCAGCACTGAAGTCCTCCATAAAGTAATTAGAGCTATTTGAAAGGTTGGTTCTACAATTTCTGAATTAAGCAAGATCCCAAAATACTCAGCTCGGGGCTGGTGCAGCTAATCCTGGGGATTTCACGGGCTGACAATTGCTCAGCAGAGAGAGCTGGAGATGCTTGATGGGCTTTGCTGCCAACAGCTTTAAAGTTTGGGCACCCGGGGAGCAGCTCCCCTGCAAGATTCCCAACTCCCAGGCCCAAGGAGCAAGACTTGCACTCAAGCAGCTCCTCCTGACACCTCTTTGTTGGGGCTGGTGGTGCCCAGGTTCAGTTGTTCACTGACTTTTCTTCTTTTTCTATTTTTTTTTTAAACCTTCAGGTATGTGGAGCAAGCAGAGGATGGAGAATCACACAATCATAAAGCTAGATTGGGTTGGAAGGGAACTTTTAAAAGTCATCTATTCCAACCTCTTGCCATGGCAGGGACACCTTCCACTGTCCCAGGCTGCTCCCAGCCCTGTCCAGCCTGGCCTTGGGCACTGCCAGGGATCCAGGGGCAGCCACAGCTGCTCTGGGCACCCTGTGCCAGGGCCTGTCCACCCTCACAGCCAAGAATTTCTTCCTAATACCTAATCTGAATTTGCCCTTGTTCAGTTTAAAGCCATCACTCCTTGTCCTGTTTTTCCCTGACATTCAGTGTCTGTGTTTGGCCATGGAACACGCCCAGGCTGGGTGCTCACACAGAGGGACTCAGCTGTGCTCAAATGCTTCAGGAAAGAAATCCAAGAGAGGACTGCCCCTGGAGCAATCCCACCCTCTCACACAAAGCCCAGCTTCCTCCTCATCCCCAAGGGGCAGGAAGAGATGTGGGGAGAGGATAAGAGATGATCTGCTCTGCATCTTCTACACTTTCTTTCAGCAGTGCTCTGAAATCTGCTCTACTGACCCAAAACTTGTGCAGTGAACTCAGGTCTGGCCTGACACATCAGGAGACTGGAAAGATTTTCCCTTTAGGATCTCCTGGGTTTGATTTCCAAGGGATACAGGAACCATCAAACCAATATCCAAGGAGAACCAGATCAGACCAAGCAAGGATGGAGTGTCAGCTGCCCCCTCACCCACAGCTTCCTGGAGCTGAAGCCAACAACACTCAGGGCTCCTGGGCACAAGGAGGACACTGGCCAGCCCTGGAGCTGGTCTGGAAAGTGGTGAGTGACCACCTGCCCTCGCCAGGGGGACACAAGCCCTCTGCAGTGGTACCTGGCTCTCAGGGTGTCCAGGCAAACGGGCAGGTACTTGTCAAACAGAATGGTCAGGTTGGCCCTCTCCGACTGCACCTCCCGCCGGTCAATCCAGCTGCTCACAGGGGGATTCCAGCCCAGGTCCGAGGGGTTGATGTACAGGATCCCTTGAGGTGCAGGAGAAGAGACAAGCATAAGGACACAGCAGAGGCTCTCCCTTTTCCCACCAGAAACTTTCAGCTGGTCTCAAACCACTGAAACCCTGTCAAATACACCTGGTCTCTCATTGCCTGCCCCCTCCTCCTGCCCCACTGCAGCGGAGAAACATTAACAGTGAAGAGATGAAACTCAGGAGACCAGGACGCCTCTCAGGACCCCGCACCAAATTTGGAACGTGGTGTTGCCTGAGCCATGTTATTGCTCTGGCCACCAGACACCAGGGAACACCTTCATTCCCTGTTCCCATGCACTGCTCCAAAAGATCGGGAGCTCTGTGGGACAGACACTGCTCTCTCCTCATCAGGCCCACACAGAGCTGTGCAGGAGTGTTCTCTCAGCAGTGCCATGACTCCACAGCAGCATTGGGAACACTCCAAGTGCACGCCCAAGATGATGGCAGACCCCAAGTGGGGCTGGGCTCGGCATCCTCAGCGTGTCTGTGAGCTTCAGGAACACTCCCTGCACACCACAAGCAGCTGTGCTCCCAGCCTGGCAGCTTTCAAAGGATCACAGAATCACTGGGTTGGCAGAGACCTCCAAGATCATCAAGTCCAACCCAGCCCCAACACCTCACCTAAACCCTGACACCCAGTGCCACATCCAGGCTTGTTTTAAACATACCCAGGGATGGTGACTCCAGGCCGTTCCAGAACTTTATCACCCTTTCTGTAAAACACTTTTTCCTAATATCCAACCTGTATTGCCCTTGGCACAGCTTAAGCCTGGCCAACAAAGGCTGCTAACAGCCCCAGGTGCTGAGACAGAGTGAAGATTTAACAGGGTAGAAATCCATTTGGGTTTAGGTGAAATGTGCTGCTTTGAGCTTGCTAGCAATAGTAAAATACGCTGTTTAGTCTGGTAACTGCAGCACTAGTGAAACTGCTCCAGCTGAGGAGAAAGAATGCGAATTTCCAAGCTGAAGAGATAAGAGAGACTCTTCAAACCTTGAAACAGACAGGGTAGAGTGACTCAGGAGTTCTTTCTGTACTTTCTGATAAAAAACTGGCTACAAGTGTAACGAGCTGCAAGTGTAACGCAAAATCAGCAGAATGAATATGCATGAACTTATTGCAAAATTTTATGCATATGTAAACTAGTGAGAAAGAATAAAAAGGGATCAGGAGTCCTCAGGGGCACGCATGTCCTTTGAAGGGGATGATCCCCACAGGCACCCAGCGCTGTAATAAACATACCGTCCCTACAAATCTTTATAGGAATTGTAAGGTTTTAATTTTTTTGTTTTTCAGTGCCACCTGCAGCGAGTGCAGCCCAGGCAGGACCCACCTGCCCGGGACACGGTGGCCGGGGTGGCCGTGCGCAGGTGGCTGATCTCAAACAGCAGCCTCATCGTGGGGTTCAGGGGGATCCTCTCGTTGCTGGCCAGGGTCAGCACCTGCACGTGCAGACAGACAGACAGCCTGAAACTCTGCCAGGAACAGGAATGAAGAGCGTTTAGCACTTGGCACTGCTGGGCTTGGCTGCCCAGCCCAGCTCCTTGAGGCACAGCAGCAAAGGGCTGCAGCCCCAGCAGGACAAGGGGGGATTCTGCCCCTCTGCCCCATTGAGGCCAGAGCCCACCTGCAAAGCTGCCCCAGCCCTGGGCCCAGCACAGGCAGGAGCTGCAGAGAGCCCAAAGGAGGCACCAGGATGAGCAGAGGGATGGAGCAGCTCTGTTAGTTCTCAGACAGGCTGAGAAAATTGGGGGTGTTCAGCCTGAAGAAGAATCTGGGGTGATCTTTTGGTACCTAAAGGTACCAAGAGAGCAGGAGAGAGACCTTGGACAAGGGCCCGTAGGGACAGGACAAGGGGGAATGGCTTCCCACTGCCAGAGGGCAGGGATGGATGGGATACTGGGAAGGAATTCATCCCTGTGAGGGTGGGCAGGCCCTGGCACAGGGTGCCCAGAGCAGCTGTGGCTGCCCCTGGATCCCTGGAAGTGTCCAAGGGAGAGGTCTTAGAGCAGCCTGGGACAGTGGGAGGTGTCCCTGCCCATGGCAGGGGCTGGGATGGGGTGAGCCTTAAGATCCCTTCCAGCCCAAACCATTCTGTGATGCCAGACATGATTTCTGACAGGCATAGAATGCTCCTTCTCTCTTCCACAACCCAGAATCCAAAGCATTCCCTCAGGGTGGGGAAAAGACACAGAATTATGTCCCTACCTTACTTCTAAAGGGCCTAAAGTTACGATCAGGACATTTGCAATTACTCACGTGCATGACTCTCCAGAAAAGGGAAATTACAATGAAAACAAGCTCTAAGTTATTTCCCTCGTGCACCATTGCCTTTATGCAATATTGTTTGGTGTGTCTGGAGAAACACAGCTGCATTATTCCAGGAGATGTTATTAAAATCTGCATTTGTCCCAGGCTGAATCACCCCTGACAAGGAATACCTGCTTCTTTACCTTGCATCCATTACCTTATTATCATCCATCACAGTGTTCAGAGATTCAATCCACATTGGATCAATATCTCCATCTAGTACCATCCACTTGGGACCATCATGTGAGATGTTGGCCAGCTCTCTCATGATTGATGAAAACAGTCCTGGAAGGGTGACACGAATATGTTGATGAACATTGAAATTGCCACCTGCTCTAACAGATTGTTCCAGCAACTTCCTAAAAATTATGCTTCCCCCTTAAACATTCATGACTGGACATAAATAATACTATATAATGATATCTGCTTTGAAGAAAAAAAAAATTATCAGAGTTATTTTCACTGAGAGTGACTGTGGGCCTACACGAGCTTCATTCCCACTGAAAACCATAAGACACAGGAAAAATGAAGAGCAGATACTCAGAGAAAACAAACCCCACAAACTACACAACGCAGAGAAAACCATCTGAATATGCCTTGAAAATTCTTATATTTGGTTGTTTTGTTTTGTTTTTTTCCTGTAGCTTGAAGTATATCAGGAAAATCAAGATGCTTTAAACACTGGGTCATGGCTTTAGTGAGAATGAGGGGAGAACAAGCCCAGACTGACATTGAGTGACAGAACAAAATGTCAGTAAAATCAAGGAGACAGAGAATATACAGAGTCTCAAGGGGAGTAAATAATGAATGCTAAGAAGAGTGAGAAGCTGGGAACAGAGCAGAAGTACTGCAGGGCAAATGAGAGCTCCACAAAACCATCACTTCTCCTCCACACGAGGAAATACCTAGGGAAAGGCTGGTCTGCATGAAGGAACATCAGGCAGACATTAAAAAGAGCCTCTCTTCTGGTGAATTGTGACAGGCATGCTTTTTGTTTCTCCAGGACCAGCTATTCCCTCGTGGTGCAGGTCGGGAACCGCCGGTGGCACTGCATGACCAAAACCAAGCTTGTGCACAGTGCAGAGCAGCTGAGCCACACAGCTACGAGATGGGGTCAGAGACAAATAACACCTCCCTGGCTCTGCCTGAACTCCATTCCTCACGCTGGACACAGCTTGGCAACCTCTCCAGCACTGTCAGTGCCAGCAGCAGCTCCTGCCTGGGAGCATCACTACCACGGCAGCAGCTGGACAGAAGTGCCCCTCTCCCAGCCTCAGGCATCCACACCACAGAGGGGTTTTGGGATTTGAAAGAGGAGTTTGGTTCTGCAAATAACACTTTTAGGATTCCCTTGTGAGACCTTTTTCCACCTAACATGTGCAAACTTCCCAGCTGCTGGCAGTGAAATGAGTGACAGGATGAACTCGGGAGGAAGAAAAGAAGGAGCTGATCCATAAGGGGACACATCCTCTCCTGTCAGCTGTGCTGAAAATGGCCTGGCTGCTCTTTGGCATCAAGAAACAACATTTTCAGGAATGATTAATGCAGAAAAATATCTGCCTTGAGCCATCAGAGAGGAGTCCTGTAAGTTCTCTTGAAACATTAGAGGATTGAGGACACTGGACATCCACCTGGCAATGCCTCTCCTGCTGTCCAGTGCCACCCACAGTCCCTGATCCACAATCCCCAGTGTGCAGCTCTGTCTGCAGAGGGCTGACTACATCCCACACTTCCCTCTGTCACTTTGATTTAGGATTCCTAGTCACAATTAAAAAGAAATTAACCCTGGCACTGGAGCAGAGCAGGGGGGCAGGAGGGGCGGTGGCAGGGGGCAGGGAAGGTGGTGGCAGCTCCTCTCCTGGAGACCTCTGGCCGAGGATGATTTATGGAGCTGTCCTCCCTCACCTCCCCCTCAGCTCCCAGAACAGCCACACAGGGAATCAAAGCTGCCTTTCTGGATTAGTCACAACCCAACGTTTTCACTCTGCATCTCTCTAATCTCTCAGCAGGCTGTAAATGCTCATCTCATCCTCCTCAGGAGCAATCAGGATCAACAGCCTGGCCAACGCCGCGTGCTGGTGATCAGGCAGGGATATTCAGTGGGAAAACACCTCTCAGAGGCTGCTGGGAGTGTCCAACCACGGAAACCTGGCAATGGCTCTTTTTGGGGGGACCCAGGGCACAGCACAGGACAGGAGGGAATTCTCTTCCATCAGCAGCCCAGCCCCAAAAAAAACAACCTGCCCGAGTTAGGAATTGGGAAGTGCTGGTGTTAACATGTGGGAACCCAGGACATCCCTCTGGCTGCCCTGGCTGGCTCCAGATCCTGGCACAAAGTCAAAAACACCTGTGGCTTTGATTTTAGCCCGTGGAAAAAGCTGGCAACTCTGTATGAGGAATTACAAGCCACAAGGGTTTGAGTAGTGTGGTGGTTGAATTAACACAGGGTGAAAAAGTAGAATTTTGGGGCTTTTTAGAATGGGGTTCAAGGGGACAAGATGGAGGGATTCAGGTGTGTCCTGATCTTCTTCTCCTTGCCCTCCATGTCTCGCTGTGCTGGTGACACTTTTCTGTTGGTTTAAGGCACAGACACACTGTCCAACATCAATGACAGATATTGGCACGTTATTGTAACCACAGCACATGGAGTTTTTGGTATAAAATGTGAACACTGCCCTGAGGGCAGACAGAATGCCATGGCCGAGCTGCTGGACAGAGCTCAGGAGGTCAGAGAGAGAATGTTCTAGAGAAGGGAAAATAAACAACCTTGAGAAGCTGATGCTGCACATTCAGACTCCTTCTTTGGCTGCACGGGCTGGGAAATGAGGACTTTTACACTCTCGGGGTCAAACTTGAGACAGACACAGAAGTTAACAGACATGATGATTATCCTTGTGGCAAAAGGATAAACTCCCAAAAACTGTGACTCCCTACATGTCCTTCCAACAGCAAACCCTCACACGGCTGGGAGCAGCACCTGGGCTGTGAGACCTGCACACAGACACCCACCATCTCCTCATTAAAGATATCCTTTTTACCTCCAAATTCAGCCACGAAAAGACATTTACCATCTCTCCACTCTCTCGTTGCTGGGTTAATGATGCCGAAGAGCTCGTCGTTGGTGACTGCTTTGGGGTTGAGGTCTGTCCACACAGCACGGCGCTTCATTCTCTGGTAGGTTTTGTGCAGGGACCTCAGCACCTGAGACTTGCCTGTGCCTGCAGCCCCCACCACGAACACGGAGTGCCGGACACTGAGCAGCTCCTCCAGCTGCACCACCTGGGGAAACACCCCAGAGCTCGCACAGGCACGCCAAATTGCAGTTCAAATGTGCAAAATCTAGGGGAAAGAGTCCCTGTCCACAGCTTAGGGTTGGAATGAGATGTCCTTTAGGGTCCCTTCCAACCCAAACCATTCTGTGAAATTAGCTCTCACTGGGGCTCTTGCATAGAAATTTGTGACCTAGACACACAAAGGGATTTGACCCCGAGTTTGGTCTGACCACTCTAACCATGATGGTGAAATCCTGAGCAGGCAGACAAACCTCCAGCACTGCTCACAAGTGACAGCCACCAGCCAAGGAGGCTCTGCACTGCAGGGGCTGCATGTGCACGAGAGTCAGTCTCTGTAAGTCCAGGGAAGAGGCAGAGCTGGATTTAGGAGCAGTCAGACCCAGCACAGCTGACTGTCCTCCATCAAAGCCTGTCTGCAAGGGGAATATTGTGGCTGCCCCATCCCTGAAAGTGTCCAAGACAAGGTGGGCAGGGCTTGGGAGCACCCTGGGATATGGAAAGTGTCCCTGCCCAAAGCAGAGGGTGGAACGAGCTGAGCTTTAAGGTCCCTTCCAACCCAAACCATTCTAGGATTCTGTGATTGTGCAGAGCCCTCTTTGAAGAAGCAAAGGCAGTTGAGAAAACCCAGCTGAGCTGATGATGGTGCAGGTAGAGCAGAATATCCCTTGGCCTTACTTTGAGCACAAAGTTGTCCTCAGGCTGCAGCCGCAGCTCCAGCACGGCCTCCTTCACCACGGCCTCGAAATCCAGGTCGCGCTTCCGAGGCACGTCCAGCGCAGGGAACAGGTCCCCAATCAGCCCCATGAACACTGGCACGTCATCTGTCACGATTTTGGGGATGTTAAAGTCGCGGAGGGAGCGCATCAGGACCTGCTCCTCGGGCCGCTCGGGGTCTGCGCGCTTCAGGGAGCCGGCCACCACCAGCACCGACTTGATGGCCCGCAGCCCCCAGTCGTAGTGGTCCTACATGAGGGGGAAGAAAGAAGTAAAAACAGGGGTGAGTTTATGCCTAGGCAGGGGTAAAAAGCCAGCAGTGCCAGCTGCCAGAGCAGGCAGCAATGGAAATGCAGCCAAATTCGTTATTTGTGTCGTGGCCAGAGACCTCCACCAGCCTGAGTCTCCATTTCAGAAGGTGAGCTTCCCACCAGGGAGAGCACCAAGGAGTCAAATAATTCAGCTGTTCATGCCATCACATGGGCTCAGAACTGGCACTAAGTCAGCAGTAGGACTTGCACTCTGGAGACCTAAGCAATTTTTTCCCCTAAACCCTAAAACCTTGGCCTTTGTGCAGGTTAAGCAAGGCCTGCCAGAGCCCTGGATCTGCTGGAGCTATTGAGATGGAAGGCTTATTAATCCCTTCTGAGGCCTCAGACACGCAAATTTCTCCATCACCAGGTTACCAGGGACATTTGGTCCTGGGGACAGTCCACCAAACAGGGGCAGGGAGGACACTGCTGGAAAGGAATCCTAAAGAGGCAGGAGAGGAACTCTCAAGCCAGCTAACAAGTCCTTCTATCTGTGCTCCATTGAGACCCTGCAGAACACAGCCCAACAGCCTGACTGCTTTGTGTGGGGGGCCAAAGCTCCCAAGGGCCTCCAGCTGCACAGCACAAAGTTTCTGTGACAAGGCAGAAACCCACCCAAGCTCATGCTGGAGCAGCCAAGACCAGGTTTTCCATCCAGAGTCCTGATTCAGCTCACCCCAGCTTTGATCTATGCAGACAATACCAAGTTAAAATCTGATTAACCAGAGTTTTGCACTGGAGGCGACCTTACATGGTCAACACTTGACATGACAGAGAAGTATTTAGTTGGACTAAGAGAGGAACAGTCATCATGAACCCCTTGCAGGCAGGAAAATCAATAGGAACTAAGAGACTGGAAAGCCAAGGGTCACTGAATACTGCCCCAGTCATGGTGGCACTGGAGGCTTTTGAAAAATCTCCCTCACAAATGCAGTTGGTCAAATGCTTCAGTCCCTGCAGATCTTCCAGGAGAGCAGTTTGAAAATGTCATTCCTCTGGTGATCACAAACCAAACCCTCCCTTCTGCCAACAGCTGCCACAAAGGCAGTCAGTGACTAAAAGCTGTGAAGCTTCAGCTGTGGAGGTGCATGGCAGAGTGTCACATCCCTGATTTGGGGATCCAGATCAGGGTGTCACATCCCTGATTTTGGGGATCCAGATCAGGGTGTCACATCCCTGGTTTGGGGATTGAGAGAGCAGAGTGCCACATCCCTGATTTGGGGATCTAGAGCAGAGTGTCACATCCCTGATTTTGGGGATCCAGATCAGGGTGTCACATCCCTGATTTTGGGGATCCAGATCAGGGTGTCACATCCCTGGTTTGGGGATTGAGAGAGCAGAGTGCCACATCCCTGATTTGGGGATCTAGAGCAGAGTGTCACATCCCTGATTTGGGGATCCAGAGCAGGATGTCACATCCCTGATTTTGGGGATCCAGATCAGGGTGTCACATCCCTGATTTTGGGGATCCAGATCAGGGTGTCATATCCCTGATTTTGGGGATCCAGAGCACAGCAGAGGGCTCACCTGCTTGGACAGGAGTTCCTTGCAGAGTTGGTAGAGCGTGATGAACTTCCTGGCCAAGGCCCGGGCCTGGAGGAAGCCCTCGGCCACCAACATAATCTCACAGATCAGCTCAAAGTCTGGCACAACCATGGCACAGGGCCTAGGGAGACAGGCAGGAAAGGATTGCAGAGCAAGTGTTGACTACAGAGCTCGAGAGCAGAGGATTTGTAGCTTCCAGGTCCTCTCCAGTGAGCCACTGGAGACTCTCCCAGTCTGCCCACACTGCCTTTCCCATGGCACAGGACAGAGCTCCCTTGTCCTCCCTGTGCATTCCCTGATCCAGGCTCGGTGCACAAGGCTGAAACCATCTGTGAATCCCCAGTGCGAGTGAATTTCCCAAGAAAATGAAGCCTGGGTGTTCCAAAAGAGAATTTCTGCCAGTTTTATTACACAGGTCACAAAACCTGACCTCGACTCACCTGAAGAGAGCTTTTAAATTCTCAGGTAACTCAGTCCGTCCTGCATAACCAGGGTTCATGGTGATGAAAATCCCAACTGAGGGGACTAAGTTAATGTCTTCTCCAAGAAAATTGAAGGATTTCTTCTTCTCCCGGATGGCATCCTGCACGCTCTTCACCTGGGAACCAAGGCAGTGCTCAGTGCTGGTGTTCAGGTATGAAAATCCCCAGAGAGCACTGCTGCCCTCCCTGCCCTTGGCCCATGATGACTGGGGATTATCACTGCTCTGGTCTGGGTTTTTACTGACCATATAAAGCTTTCTACACTTTTGGGGTTAATCTGTGTGTCTCCCATCACAGAGAGAACTCTGACAACTCTCCCAACTCTGACAAAACAGAAAAGGGCTGAAGAGACTGGACAGCCAAACTGAAAAGAGTTCCAAGAGTTAGCTTCATAAGACCCTTGGCTGGTCTTTTCTACTTGCCTGATTGCAGCTTTCTTTTTCTCATCCCCCACTTTCCAAAGAGAGTGAGTCCATTAGAGCCAGACCACCTAACTGCCCACCTTCCATTCCCAGAATTCACAGAATCACTGGGCTGGAAGAGACCTTTCAGATCGAGTCTAACCCAGCCCCAACACCTCAACTAAACCCTGGCACGCAGTGCCACGTTCAATATTTTTTTAAACACATCCAGGGATGGTGACTCCACCACCTCCCCGGGTGGATCATTCCAGAATTTATCACTCTTTCTGTCAAAAAACCTTTTCCTAAACAGCAAACACTGCCAGACCCTCCTTCCCCACTTCCAAAGGGAGCAGCTCCTTGCAGCCAGCTCACCTCCTCCATAGCACCACTCCATCGAGGGAGGAATCTCTGCCCTCAACTCACCCGTCTGCCACCTTAAAGCAAAGCAATTAAGGGAGTTTCTCAGTGTAAGGACCCACAGCGACAGGAGCTGCATGACTAAGGCAGCCAATTAAGCATCACCATGGTTACCCTCTAACAGCAGCAGAGGCGATGATGGAGTGACAGCCCTGCTCGCTCAGACACCACGCTCCAGCCAGGAGCCAGGGAATCATTAGCAGCTGAGTCATATCTGGGCTTCTTTTGTTCAGCTTCCCCTTTTATTTTAAGATGCTCAAAGACGTTTTTCAATGACAACTTTAAGCTGGGACCTGATGGAAGGGGAAGGGGAATGGAGAGGGAAGGACACACAAACACCTGTACCTGCCTGGGATTTCTCTGGGACATCACTGGAGGTATAACGATGAGACAAAGAGAGATGAGAGTGAGGAGTTCGTGGAGGGGTTCAGAACAATTCCTTTGATCAAGACATTTACAGAAGTGGAGAAACTTCTGGGCTCTAGACCTTAATTTCTGCAACGCCAAGCCTCCAAGTGGGTCTAGAAAGAATTCAGCACCTCAGCCAAACACTGGGATCCCCAAACCTGCACTGACAGCTGACATTTGGGACCAGAAGAACTTTGATATTTTAGCAACTCAATTTTCAGCACTGAAGTTCCCCAAGTCTCAAACATTTCTGTTCTGGCCCTGTGGGAGGGAGGGAGGGAGGGAAGGAAGGCTGGCTTGTATTTATCCACAAGCTTTTCTCCACTTACCTGTACAGCAACCACAGAAAGGACCTCAACTGAGATCCTGTTAAATTCATCAAAACAGCCCCAGGCTCCTGTCTGGGAAAGGCCTTTGTAAATATTCCCACAAGACTGAAAAGAAAAAAAAAAAAAAATAAAATTACAAGAGTGAAATCACAAACGGAATCAACTCCAGCAAAAAAAATGGATTTGATTTCCCTGCCTGTTTATTTATAGCAATTTACAGACTATTGTGGGTATTTAGAGAAGTGCACGGGAGCAGCAGGCACAACTCAATTATAATATTTATAGCTGTGCACAGTTTGCCACTTGATTTGCTAATTGCACTCTCTCAACATCTCTGCACTCTGGTTCCATCCAAAGGTCACCTGGGCTCAGTTACTGATGGCCCCACGTCCATGAGAGACCTCAGCTGGATAAAATACGGTCCAAGGCCACCAAACCCACTGCCCCTGGCGAGCACAGGGGTCAGCCCCATGACCAGAGCTGGCCTCATCCCAGCAGAGAATCCCGGGAAGCCAGGAGAGCTCTCTCCCCATGCCTGGGACAGGTGTCCTGTGGGTCTGCAGAGAGGGAATGGATCAGCACAGCCTTGGTCTCCACTGAACAGGCCAGAATTTGTGAAGAATTTCATGTGGAACCTAACTCCAGAAGGGAAGGGAAAGGTGGAGCAGGGCAGGGAGCACAGCTCAGCTCTCTTCCTCCCCAAGAACCCTGTGCAAGTCTCAGAGACAGAAAGGAGGAGAAAAATCTGTTCAGCAGGAAGGGAGGCAGCAGGGATGAGAGGAGAGGGGATGGACCAGAGCAAGCCCAGCTGGATAACTCCCACCCTGCAGGTTCCAGGGGCCCTGAGCAGCCCCAGTCTGGGGGGAGCAGCACCTTGTAGTCCATCTGCTCGGAGCAGTTGAACACGTACACCATGATGCCCAGGGCACGGCCCAAGTCCTTGGTGGTCTCCGTCTTGCCGGTGCCAGCAGGGCCCGCAGGGGCCCCGCTCATGGTCAGGTGCAGGGACTGGGTCAGGGTGATGTAACACCTGCACAGGACGAGGGAAAAGGGGACAGAGACTGAGCTGGGTGCCACGGGTCACTGCAGTGCACTCTGCAGAGCCCCACGCCCTCCTTTGGGACAGCTCTGTGTGAGCATGGCCAAGCTGAAAGTCCTGGTGGGCATTAACGACCACCTCTGCCCTGCTGGGACTTCTCCAGCGCGTCACACAATCAGAAAGGTCGGAAAAGACCTCTAAGGTCATCACATCCAGTCACCAGCACCTTGTTCACCACTAAACCATGTCCTTTAGTGCCACATCCACGTGGTTTTTGAACAACTTCAGGGATGGTGACTCCACCACTGCCCTGGGCAGCCTGGGTTTGACAGCACTTCCAGTGAAGGAATTTTTCCTAACAGCCAATCTGAATGTCCCCTGGTGCAATTTGATGCTGTTACCTCTCATCCTGTCCCTTGTTCCCTGGGAGCACAGCACAGCCCACCTGGCTGCCCCCTCCTGTCAGGGAGTTGCAGAGAGTGAGAAGGTCCCTCCTGATCCTCCTTTCCTCCAGGAAAGTCCCCCAGCTTCCTCAGCTGCTCCTCAAATCCAAGAGATCCTCATCTCCCACTGGGGTCTGCCCAACCCCTTCACTCCAGGCCGTGCTATCTTTGGACTGTCACACTCAGTGACGTTGGGCATGTCCAGGGTAGCACAAGGAAAGTCAGCTTTTCTGAAAGATCTTCCTCAGCCCAAAGGATCCTGTTCCCCAGCACAGTTAAATACCTGCTCTGATGGCCCAGGAATGATTCCACACAATGCCCCCAGAGCTTCTCCATCGGGCTGATGGTGGATCCCAGGGAGGTACCCACATTTACCCCCTCTAGAAGTCACCATGGCCAGCAACCTGCAGGGGAGCTTGGCTTAGCTGACTAACACGGGTCACCAGAACCACCTGAGATGCTCAGGGCCACTGCAGCATCACACAGAGTGGGAAAATATGACAGGAGATCCACAGGAGACTTGCACACATCTGTATGGGCAGCTGGAAGCCAGGTGGGACAACTCAGAGCATCTCATGTCATTGTCTGTGTCCCCACTGAGATGGGGACCCAATGTGTCCTTCGGGACAAGATGAAAGCTCTGGGACTGTCCAGCCCTGCAGGGTGTGGACACCTCGTGCCCAGGCAGGCACCCACCACGAGCATCTTCACCTGGGGGTTGCCTTCTGGGATCTGAGGCACAGACACCCCAGAGGGCAACACCAAAACCCCAAACCAAGGGAGAGCTGCAGCTCTGCCACTGCTGGGACACGGGGGGAAACAAGAGGGATGTGGGCATCCCAAGTAAACCCCTCTTTTGTGCAGCTGCCTGGCACAGCCCAGCCGTGAGAGGGTTCTCCTGATGCCTTAGGAGTTTAGCTTTTATATTTTTCATGTATTTGTAATCCTGCAGTTCCTTAGTGGATGACTAAACTCCACACACAGTGTGAGCTGCTGCTTCCCCATTTTGGGCACACAACAATTCCTCTCCAGGCCTCACTGCCTCAGGCCAGAGAGATGGAAACAAAAAATGAGTTGGGGGCGGCAAACTTGGGGTAAATGACTTCATTACCTGAAGCTGTAATTGGCAGATTAACCCCCAATATGCAAATGGACCAAACTGATAAAAGTGTGAAAACTCCTGACCCATGGTCCATTTTGGGTGCAGCCCCTGGGGGGCTTCACCTGCCCAAAATGTACCTGAAGGCCCTTCAATAAATTAACTGCTTTTTATTCCCTTGATTCTGTCTGGACCCTGCTTTTGGCTGGCCTCACCTGTCGGTCAGGGGGGTGATGACGAGCCGGGGGGTGTTGCCCAGGTACTCGTAGCAGTAGAGGAACTGTGCATCGCAGATGTTGGCCCAGCAGTGCCGCTCCTCGTCCGACCAGCGGTGCCGCAGCTGCGCCAGCCACACGAAGGCCTGGCCGTTGTCCACCTGCAGAGGGCCACCAGGGAGGGCAGGCGTGACGCCTCGCGGTTTAGATTTCATGTTTTTTTCAGATGCTGTGCTGCCTAGGTGTGTAGCTCGGAGCTAGTAAGTGTTAGTAAATTCTCTTCACAGGGCAGGGAGACAAAACAATTCCTTTTCCAGCTTGTCCAAAGACAGCTGTTACAAGCTCCAGGCCCAAAATTCATAAACAATGGGGAACTGAAGAGAGCAAACAAGGAGGATGGGATTTCATGACCTGAAGCTGTAATTGGACAATTAACCCCAATATGGAAGTGGACCAAACTTATGAAAATGTGAAAACTCATGACTCGGGGTCCATCTTGGGTGTAGGCATGGCCAGGCTCTTATACTGCCCAAGGTATATCCTTTAAAGATCTTTAAATAAATCCCTACTTTATTCTTCTAGCTCTGTCTAGTCTCTGTTCCAGTTCAGCCTCTCTAGGCATCAGTTCTGGCACCCCAGATGGGACAGAAGGCATCTGGAAAACCCCTGGAGCAGAGGAACACCCAGCTCCTGCCAGCACTCCCAGCTGCGGTCCAGAAGGCATCAGAGCCAAAGGCCAGGTTGGACAGGGCTTGGAGCACCCTGAGATGGCAGAAGGTGTCCCTGTCCATGGCAGGGGGTTGGAATGAGAAGAGCTTTAAGGTCCCTTCCACCCCAAACCATTCTGGGAGTATGTGATGACAGGGCAGCGGTGTGGGAGTGGTGGACAACTCCCAAGGGATTCCCCGTGGGCCCACACCGGAGCAAGAAAGCTACAGAGAAGAAAATCCCAAATGCTTTTTCTTGTGGCCCTGCGGAGGCAGGCAGTGCTCCCAGTGCCTGTCCCTCCACCATCTCCCCTTCAGTGCCCAGCATGGCTCACACTGAGCGGGGAACACCGACCTTCTGTGCTATCATCTTGGCCACCACGTCGCACGCGTGCACGTCGATGGTGCAGACGGTCATGATCTTCTGCCTGTCGCCCCTGGAGAGCTGCCCCAGCAGCATGGTCACCAGCGTGTTCAGCTGGGCCACCTGCTTCTTGTGGTACTCCTTCATGGCCTTCTCGTAGCCTTCCTTCATCCTGGAGAAGGCCATGCCCACCTCGGCTGTCCACCAGATCTGGGTGCAGCAAAGAGCCACCTGGGGAGAGAGACTGGCTCAACAGCAGGGCAGCACCGGCCTTTCCTCACATCTGAGAGCGCCTCATCCATGGGGAGGGTCAGGGATGAAGCACACCTGACATGAAGTTTTGTTACACAGGATCACAGCAGGAAGAGGAGCAGGGATCCGTTTTACATCCATTGAAATTCCCATCCCGGGCACATCCAGCAACTGCTCATCAGTAAAGGAGCCCCTTTCTCATGTCTGAACACATGGGAGGCTGCCAGAGGGGCATCCAAGGGGCTCCTTTCTCTCATCAGGCCCCATCAATTTGTTCTCTCACCCCACTGGGGGTAGGGGCTTCCTGTGACCCCTGGGCTGCAGCGGCCACTGCCCAAGTCCCCGAGCTGCATCCTGCCTGGAGCTCTGGTCAGAGCACAGAGCTCATCCTGGGAACCCATCAAGAGATGGCCAGGAGAAAGGAGAACTCCCCTGACACCTTAAGTTTTAAGTTTTTCTGTTCTTTGGTGGGCAGCTTTAGCTTTATATTAAATGTTACTGGGATCTTTTCACAGGGTGGTGGAGACAAAACAATCCCATTCTAGCTGGAGACTCAGGGAAAATCTCTTCCAACTTCAGGCCCAAAGTATAAACAATGCAAAAAGAGGAGGGCAGGCAAGCAAGGACAATGAAACTTCATCATTTGAAGCTATTAATTGGACAGTTAACTCTTGTATGCAAATGGACTAAAACTTATAAAAATGGGAGAACTTGTGACCAAGCCCTCTTTTGTTTCCATCTTGCAGCCATCCAGGCAGAGCCACGACTGTGTCTCCAGTACTGCCTTTGAAGGCACTTCAATAAATATCCACTTTATTCCTCTGAACTCCATCTAGCCTCTGTTCCAGCTCCTTAAGGCATCACACCCTTCCTCTCCGCCCTGGAGAGCACAGCCAGAACCATTCCCATCCACGGCCCCCTCTGGAAGCAGGGCAGGGCAGGGGCCGTACCTGGGCAGGGTGGTCAAAGAGCCACTGGTCCCTGGGCTTGTCCTCGTAGGCCGCCACAGCCGTGCTCATCCCATCCCTCACCGTGGCCCTCATGGTGTCCAGCAGGCGGCCGAGCCACACCTCGACCTGCAGAAGGGGTTAAATCCCAGGAACATTCCTGCTTCTCATCCCTGGCTGATGAGGGATGGTCCCAGGAACACGCCTGCCAGCCCTCACCCCTCAGCAAGGAGGGGGACAAGCAGCTCAGCTCTCCAGCCAAACAAGCCCCAGGCCTCCTCCAGACTGGGGGACTCAGCCATTTCTGCTCCTGCAGGATCAGCATCCCCTTCCAGACACCAAGGGAGGTTTTTGTGGAAACCCAGCTAGAGGAGGAACCACACTGAACTCCTCTGAGGAGCAATTGAGCTCAGCGTGTTCCAGCTCCAGGCCATGGCAGAGTCACCTGTGGCACTGGAGCACAACCTGCCAGCAGCAAGAGAATGCTGGGAACACAATTCCTGCTGAATTTCATATTTCACAGGCAAAGTCCTCACTGAGAGGAGAGCTTAAATGCCAAGTGCCATCACTGGGGAGCTCAGAGCTGGTATTACCTACTTTAGCTTCCGATAATAGTCCACGGAGAAAAGTGCAGCTACAAGGACAGAAAAGCTGTAAAATAGCAGTAATTTGATTCTTAAATTTTGTACTTCAACACGTCCTACGAAATAAGGAAGATTTGGAAAACCTTTTCTTTCCAAAGGTGTCCGTGCAGACGTACTATGGAATAATTTAATCTGTTTTCAGTCTGCATCCCCTCCCAGCTGGGAGGGTAAGAGTAACCTTCAAAACATCTTTCAGGAATTAAAATTAAAAAGCCCAGTAAAGAATAGGCCACAGCCCTTCCTCACACCATGGGCTGTGAGGACCCATCCAGAGCAGGACTGGAGCTGTGGTGTAAGCAAGGATGAAGTTCCACACCACCCTTTCCAGCTTTTCTCATTGTCATAGTTTGACGTGGAAGTGAGTTTTCTCAGGAAAAGTTGGGGTCAAACCAATCAGTGGTCAGGTTTGGATATTGACACTTAGAGTGACCACTGAAGGCATTGGACACGCCTCTGAGAACACAAGGGGTTAAAAGCAAAGAACTCCCAAAATCCAAAATTGTGTCTCACTGTGTAAGGGTAAAAATTAAGTAGGGAGAAGAAGAATGTTCTAGGAAGTTTTCATCCTGAATTCTATGCGTTCCTTTTACTGTAGTTATAAGATTATAAAATTCCCTCCTTTATTTTTAAGCTCAAACCTGCTCTACCCTATTCCTAATCACATCTCACAACGCTCATTTGGGGAAGGTGCATTTTCATAGGAGCGCTAACACTGTGCCAGTGTCAAACAACTCAGGCAGGCAGTGCAGTGAAACTCTGCAGGGCCCTGGCCAGGGGTGCCCACCCGAGGGGGGTGGGAGCAGGTTCCACCAGGCAGCTTGGACAGACAAGGCGTCCCCTCTCACCTGCCCGCTGCAGTCACAGGGTGCACTGAACTGGACGTATTCCTCCTCTCTGCTGTACATTCCCAGGCCAACCTTGGTTGTCTTCTGCTCAGAGTCCACCTGGAATTTCAGCCTGGCCAAGTTGTCAAAGAGTTTGGGAAGGTGACGCTGCACCTGCCGACGGGATCGTGTAAATGAAGTGAGGGGGACAGGGACAGGACCAGGAGAGGCAGGGCAGAGAGCAGCAGAGGCGTGACAGCCACAGCCCTGCTCACAGAGAGTGACCTGGACATCTTGGCAGCACCGCATCTTCTCACCCACAGCCAGGATGCTGCCAACATGAGCTTCTTGCTGTCCTCAGGAGCTGGATTTGATGATCCTGGTGGATCCCCCTCCAGCTCAGGCTATCCTATAATCCATCCTATGGCTTGTTTGCCCAGTTCTCACCCCCTGTCCCACAGAGGAGTCCAACCCCTCCTCAGGAGCTGTCCCACAGGTGCCCAAATCAGTTTCTTACCTGGCCGAATCCCAGGAGGTGCCAAGTGGATCAAGAAGCAATGGGCACTCAGCTTCCCCACCAGGACAAGCACACATCCTTTCAAATCTGACATAAACCATGGAATCCTGGTTCTCACCTGCAAGTGGGCAGGCTCAGCAGCCCCCACTGTCCCCTCCCAGCCCCTGGCCACTCTGCAGGGCCTTGGCTGTGCTCCAGCACTCGACACACTTCTGCCACCAGAGCCCAGAATGCACCTGAACCTGCACCAGTTCAATACCCAGTTCAAGTGGATAATATCATTGTCTATTTAATCCTCCTTTAGGAATTATCAGGCTTTGAAAGTACAGTGGAAAGGCTGAGAGCATATCCCTGTGTGATCCTGCCTGACATTTACTTTGATTTTACTGCAAATAGTTTTGAACAACAGAAAGCACCAGGAATTTCTCCTTACTCCGTGGAGCATTTCAACACAGCAGCTTTTCTCTGCTTCCCGTGTTCTCTTTCTCTCTCTCCATTTTAAGCATCAATCAGCTGTGTATTTGTGACACTCTGTGGGCTGAAATCACCCAGCAGCAGCAAACAGATCCAAGCAGAGGTAAAGGTTGGTGGCAACAAGAGCATTTCCAAGCCTGCCCCATTCACATGCTGACACAAACGCTGAGAAGGAGGAAAATCTTAAGGAGGTTGAGATTGCTCACTACTAAAAGGAGGAACAAGGAATTGATTCCTTACCCAACAGGCTCCATTTGCTGCGAGCATGTTGATTTGGTTCTCACACCAACCTCAGGATTAGTGACGCCTCCCAAACCAGGCTGGGCAGGGCATGGCACTGCCAGGCTAAGGGGCTGAGGTTCCCTGGCAGCAGCTCCACATGGAAAAGCACCTGCAGGACTGAGTCCTCTGAGCTCTGCCCACGGGGGGCAGAGGGTTCTGACTCCTGGCAATGGGGGGAAGGGGACTGGGAAGGGGGGGAAGGGGACTGGACCCCCTGTTCTTACAACAGGAGGGTCACTGCCAGCTCCTCCTTGGGATCTGGCAATCCTACCAAGCCAGCAGGAGGAATGGTGTACCTGGGGGGGGTTGGGAGGAGGTGTTTTTGGGGGGGGTTTGGGAGGAGGAATGGTGTATTTGGGAGGGTTTGGGAGGAGGAATGGTGTATTTGAGGGGATTCCCCATACCTGGCATTTAGACCCCATCCCAAAAATCCCAGTGCAGGGTCAGACACCACCAGGCCACAGCCACTGCCTGACCACCAGCTGCTCACCTCCTGCAGGCTCTGCTCCTCCCTGCCCTGCCATCAGGACCTCCCAAAAGCTTTGCAGGGGGAAGGAAGAGAATTTCCTGGAAACTGCCTCTTCTGCCTAAAAAAATCAGCCCTCTACAAGCCACCAGTGCTCAACCCTCCCACTCTGGAATGGCCAGCCTGGGGCTCTTTGTTTGGTGGCATCCCAGGCTGGGATCCGAGGTCAGCAACAAGTTTTGGATGAGATCCTTGAGAAAGTAATTTTCCTGCAACCTCACTGTACCCCAGCAGGAGCAAAGCCACAGTTTTTGTGGCACAAAACCCGCGGAGGTGCTCTCTGACCCTGCCACGAGCATCCCCAGGGCTAGATCAGACAACACCCAGGGCAGGGTTGCCTGGCAGTGATGGCAGGTGGAGATCAGCTGTGAAGGAGTTGTTAATCCACGTAGGGTGGGAGAAAACCACTCCAGAAAGGACACTAAGGAGAGTCTCAGACAACACCTGCCACTGTGACACTCCTGACAGCTGGAAAATGCAAAGGTGGTGCAGCACAAGCCTTACCAGATGTGGGTTGGTGCCGTTGGAAAGAATATCCAGCAAATCTGCAGAAGAAATGAAGTAAAATCTGGGAAAAGCCAACCTTTTCATGTCCAAATATTCAGCCAAAGCCTTCTCACACAGAGACAACCTGGGGAGACAAAGCAGAGGCCAGGGCAGGTGGGCTAATACCCTGCCATGCTTCATGCTGCCCTTTTCAGGCAGGTTCTTCCCACCATGGGGAAATGCCAGGCACGAGCTGAGCCTGCAGGCTGCTCCTGCCCACAGCCCTGAACAGATCCACAAAGCACAAGGGAACTCACAGCTCACTCTCTCTACTCCAGGGGTCAAGCACCCAAGAGTCAGGGCAGCCTCATGAAAAAGCAGAAGCCCAAGTGGAAGAGGTTGGAAAGGTTTGCAGTCTGACCCACTGCTTTAGACAAGCTCGTAGCTGCCACAGGTGGTGGCATCCACTGGGATGAACATTTCCAGAACTGCTTTTATTCTAATGAGCCACATTTTAAAGTCTGATTCCAACCAGCTCAGCTTTTTGTGTTTGCAAAGCATGAAAGGAAAGTTGTTTGCTCCAATCTAAAATGAATCTTGCAGTGTTCACATGCTAAACTGCTGCTGAGCTTACAAAGTTCCTAAATAACATTCTCTGTGAGGAACATTGGCCTTGTTCGATTGAAAATAAAATCAAATCTTTCTTTGAAATGGAGAGCTGCTACTGGCACAACAGCCTAGCATGGACTTTGAAGTGGTTTTCAGGCAGATTCATATGTAAAGTGAGAAGTGTCTCCATGCCAGGGCACTCAGGTCTGTCTCAGGGAGCTGTGTTATGCTTCATGTCAAGGGTACACAGGGATAGTTTTGTGAATTAAATGGGCTCAGCTCTGCTGCAAACATCACAGAATCCCAGAAGGGCTTGGATTGGAAAAGGGACCTCAAAGCCCACCCAGTGCCACCCCAGCCATGGCAGGGACACCTCCCACTGTCCCAGGCTGCTCCCAGCCCTGTCCAGCCTGGCCTTGGGCACTGCCAGGGATCCAGGGGCAGCCCCAGCTGCTCTGGGCACCTGTGCCAGGGCCTGCCCACCCTCCCAGGGTGATGGGTCACAAATACATAAGCTTGAGAAAGATCAGAAAAGCTGGAGATTTGTGACTGCAGAGGAAGCAGAGCCTCAGAAAAAGCCTCGGAGCACAGGTTCAACCAACTTCTCATGGCTCAGTCCAGTCTCTGACAAAATCCTGGGACTGATGCTCTACCTACCTGCTCTGCATGTCCTCCAGTTGCTGGGACAGACCTGGTTTATTGGTGGCTTCAACTACATTTGGGGTTTTCTGAACTTCATAGGCCAGTTCTTTAAAATCCACATCAATGCCTTCAAAGCGTTTGGAGTCCTGCAAAGGGACACAAAGGTCACAGCAACGCTCTCTTGGTGTGCTGAGAGATCCCATCCTCTGAGAGCTGTCTTTGGGGTGAGGGGAAGTTCCTCCCTCACCAGTGAAAGGCTTGTTCCTCCTCAGCATGGCTGTGAGCCTGGAATAACACTGGGAGCTGGGCTGGAGGCACCCTGAGGAGCTCCCCAGGGCAGGAGCAGGAGAAGAGCTGCTCTCCCCCAGCGCCAGAGTGGAAAGACAGGGAGGGAAAGCTGCCAAAGCTGCCTGGGCCAGCTCTGTTTAATGATTTGCAGTGTCTGAGTAATGATCTCGGTCCTCTCCCCTCCGAAGGAAGAGGGAACACACCTGCAGCACTGCAGGAAGGCTGCAGCTCTCACCCAGCAACTCTGTGTTCGCCATGCAGTGCTACAAGGGAGATCAGCCCCTCAGCACGGCTCAAGGGTACAAAAACATCCTGGGGGAACAGCCCCAGCACTGAGGGAGCCTCCAGAGGAGCGAGGTACAGGAGAACAGCACTGCTTTGGGGAATTTGGCACTACAGACAACCCCATTTAATAATGAAGCCTCTTCTTTAACACTTCCCAAGCAGGAAATATGGGATCTGGGGGCTCCCACCTGGGGCAGCTGTGCCCGGATGTCTTCTGAGCCTATGAAAATGCTCTCCAGGTGAGACCACGCGCGCTGCACCTCGAACCAGAGGGAGATGACGGAGTCGGCGGTGGAGAGCTTCCTCTGCCAGGCAGACACCTCCTCCAGGAAGAACGCAATGTATTTGGACGACATTAAGTTCTGCAGCTGCACCTGGTTGTCTTCTAGAGTTTCAACGAGCTCCTCGTCTGACTTCAGCAAGGGGGTGTGGGTGCGGGGGTGAGGCTCGTACTGAAACTCCCTGGAGCTCCAAGTCATCCTCAGCTCCTTCAGCACCTTCTCCATGCTCATTTCTCGCACTGCTTTGTCCACAATGCCATGGACCTCCCCCTCAAATTCATGCAGGCTGAGCTTGAGGAGGTCGGCCAGGGTGGTGTCCGAGTCCATCACAAACCTCACGCCCGTCACCTGCATCAGCTGGTCCCAGTGCCTCTCCCTGATGGCAGGATTTTGAAGTTCTGCCACAGCCTTCAGGGCTGTCAGCATGTTCTTCACCTTGCTGTCCAGCCCACTGAAAGCATGCCACGCCCTCACTTCCTTATCCAAACTCCGAATCTCTCTTGCAAACTTCTTGCACTCCAGTTCCATGTTCTCCACATTAATATCCACCCATCTGGTGGTCTGCCAGTCTTCGAGGCTGCTGTTCACCAGGGAGATCATGTCCCAGAGCTCTTTGAGAAGACACAGCTCCTTCCTGCACTGCTTCAGTTGTTTGTACTCTGGCACCATGACTTCAAACAGACCAGCTGATTCATAAATCGAGGCCATGGCTGTCTCCATCTCTTTAATCTCCATGTGCTTTGCATCCAGCAGCTGATAAGGCTTTTCGGCGTCAAACCTAGAAATAAGCGTTTATTCTTCGTAAGTGACATTGTAACAACTTCTAAAGGACCCGTAAAACAAACAGAGCCTCTGAGAGCCACCGGAGAGATGAAAGGTCTCTACTACACCCTGATGGCTGAGCCACTGGCACTGCTGACACCACCCAAGCCCAGCCTCCTGCCAGGGACACAACACTGCAGGCACAGCAGGGAGGAGATCTGTGCATCACCAGGACATGCAGGTGATGCCTTAGGATTTCAGCTTTTCTACTTTTCAGATCCCGTAGCGCATTAGTGCATAGCTCTGAACTCCACAGAAAATGTCGCTAACTGCCTCCACATTTTGGTCAGACAGAACAATCCCTCTGGGCCTGACATCCAAGGACACACCACAGGCCCTGAAAAGTGTAAACAGAAGTGAATTGTGGGGGAGCAAACTGGGGGAACATGACTGCATTACCTGAAGCTGTAATTGGAGAATTAACTCCTGATATGCCAATAGACCAAACTTACATCTGTGTAAAAAAATCGGTGACCATTGCCCATCCTGGGCATAGCCTCTGTGAGGCTTTGACTGCCCAGGGTGTACCTATTAAAAAGGTATATTAAAAAAATATAGACATGGCACTTGGTGCTATAGTCTAGTTGAGGTGTTAGGGCACAGTTTGGACTTGATGATCTTAGAGGTCTCTTCCAACCTCATTATTCTGTGATTCTATTGAAGGCTTTTAATAAATACCCACTTTATTCTCTAACTCTGTCTAGCCTCAGCTCTAGGCAGCCACTCCAGGGCATCACAGGGATGAGCTTTTTTCCTCTCCAGGCTCGTGTGATGCTGGAACACCTGTACCTGAAGGGAGCTTCCCTCCCGAAGCGCTCCCTGAGCCGCAGCTGCTGGGCGTCGAAGGCGGCGCAGCTCTGGCGCAGGGCCGTCACCTCGGCGGCCTGCAGAGGGGCCACCTGCTGCTTCACGGCCTGAGCCAGCTTCTTCACCTGGCTCCACTTCTCCGGCAGCTCCTGCGGGCACAAAGGCACTGCTGGCAGGCAGGACGGGCTCTGCGGGGCGGGAGCTGCTCACGGATAACCACGGAACGGGAAAAGCGACGCATCCCGCGGCTAGAACTGCGAGGGAGGGTGGCTGGGGTGGCCCCAAGTCGTGCCTGCGGGGGGTTTAGCTTGGATATGAGGAGAAAAGTTCACAGGAAAGGTTGTAAAGCATCAGAACAGGCTGCCAAGGGCAGGGTGGAGTCACCACCCCTGGAAGTGTTCAAAAACCCTGAGAATGTGGCACCTGGGGATGTGGTTTAGTGGGGAGCACGGTGGTGGTGCTGGGTGGATGGTGAGATTTTATCATTTTAAATGTCTTTCCCAGCCTTGACAATTCCATGATTGCCAAGGGCTCTGCTGTCCCCAGGTTCCCTCCTCTCCATGTGCTGTGCAAGCCCACAGGAAAGACTTTGGGTTTCTCTCCATCCCAGCCCACGCTCTTGAGGAGATAATGGAGACCCACCATGGAAAGAAGGGGAATAGCTGCAGGCAGCTCTGAGGCAGCAGAGATGGCCAGGCTGGGGCCAGCCCCTCCTGAGGGGTCTCTTCCTGGCCTTTTTCATCAGAGTCTCTGCAGAAATTGCTGTCCATGACCACACACAGCTGCTTCCTTCTCCTCCTACCAAGCAGCAGCTCCAGCCCATCCATCTCCACGGAGGGAGAGGAGCCTAGAGGGACTTCTGCTTTTCCCACTCCATGGAGGAGGGAATGAATCGTTCACACACAAGTGTGGCTGTCACTCGCCACAAAGAACAATTCTTTGGCTGTCTCCTGCATCTGGATGGCTGCTCCACACCCTCATTTCTTCTTCTATCAGGAAAGTAAATCGGTTATTTGAAGGTATTTGCACAAGCAGGAGAACGCCAGCAGCTCCCAGGCAGGGGATTTAGTGGAGCTGGGTTCCCCACAGGACTGGGCTTTATGGTGGATGAAGACACAGCTGGCAGAGCTTGTCTCTGTCCCCCAGCCGTCTCTTACAACCTTCATCTCATGGTCTGTTTTGCAGAAAGGAAAGGAATTCCTAAAAAACTGACTCGTGAGAGCCAGATGTGGAAAGATGCCAAGATATTTTCATAACCTGCTGCCAGGGATGCCCTCTGGGTAAAGCAGATCTGGTGGTCTTAACCCAGAGGAGGACTGAAGTCCTGTGGGAAGGCAGCTCCTCTGCCAGCATTATCCTTCCCATCTCCATAGCTGCCAAGAACCAGCTTATTTAAAAATAATTATAATTCAACCTAATTAACAGATGGATTTGAAAATGCATTAATTTTTTTTTTTCAAGAGTAATCGCTGGGAGTTGGAGCAGGCAATTCCATGTTTTTCACACGTAACAAAAGGCTTAATCTCTGCTTTAAAAGAAAAATCTCAACATTTAGAGCTACTCAGGCACATCCTGCAACAGCAAAACGCTGCCCAATGAGGCCCTCTAATGACAGGGAGCAGGGCCTTGAATATCTGGGATGCTCCTGCACTCCTGGCTCCCTTTCCCTTCTGCTCCTGGGCAAACTGCTGTGCCCACCACAAGCCCTCACCCACCTCCAGCTGCTGGTGGACTTCCTCAGGCAGCTGCTGCTCGTAGGCCCTCAGCAGCTCGATGGTTTCCTTCAGGGGCTCAAACATGGCATCAGTGGCACTGTGACGTTCCTTCACAGCCAGCAGGTGACCCATGACCTCCACCAAGCCACCATAGTCACCCTTCTCCACCTTTCTGCTCAAACCTCTCTCGGCAGTTTGGATGAACTCGTCCAGGTCAGCCAGGCTGCGGGGCACAAAGCAGGGAAGGAAGCACGGGATGAGGGCAGCTCCTCTGGAATGAATATCCAGCCTCAGAACTGGAATTCCTGCTCAAAGGTGTCCCTGGATGTGGTACAGCTTCCTTCAAGGAACAGAAAGACAGCTTGGGACGTCAAGTTGGAGACAGAGTGCCTGAAGAGACAGGGAGCTCAGGAGGGCTCTGGAGGGGGTGTGTGGGAGGACAGATTTTACTGTCCCAGTTTTTACTGGGAGGGTGGGCAGGCCCTGGCACAGGGTGCCCAGAGCAGCTGTGGCTGCCCCGGGATCCCTGGCAGTGCCCAAGGCCAGGCTGGACAGGGCTGGGAGCACCTGGGACAGTGGGAGGTGTCCCTGCCGTGGCAGGGGTGGCACTGGACGGGCTCTAAGATCCCTTCCAACCCACACCATTCTGAGATTCTGTGACAGTTTTCACCCCATCTCTCCCACTACAAGAATCCAGGTGAACCTGACACGTTTCAAGGCTGTAACAAACAGGGATTGTCCTTCATGCACTGCCTCTCTTCACAGGGCAGCTCCCTCCTGCAGGTGATGCAAATTCACAGCAGTTTAGAAAAGCAACTGGACATTTGTGGGAGGATAAAAAAAATCCCTCCAGGACTTTAAAATTAAGATACCTGTCTCTCAAAGCGCTTGAGCCATAAACCATCACAGACAGGAGAGTGTTTGGGGCACGTTTCCTCACCTGGTTATCCTGTTCTTAACCTCACCAGCTACTGGGCACTTTCAGCAGAGGAACAATGGGCTCCTGGGTCTCAAAACACTTTTTAAGTGCCTGCTTAAATTCTCTGGATGCTGCTGGGACTAAAAGTATCCTTAAATACTTCACCTAATAAAGACTAAACTGCTGCATCAGGGACTCTCAATAACCAGCTCCTAAATGCTCATTCTCTGCCACACTAAACCTCTTTGCAAAGAAATTATCAGGCAGATTTATGGTGCTGAAAAGCACACAAGAGATCACATCACCACCCCACTCAGCAGCCTCTTCTTCAGATGTCTGTGAGCACTCCCCTGGGAGCATCCACAGCCTAAGACACCCTTCAGTTGTGACCAATAAATCACCCAAGGCATTGTCCTGCACAGATCTGAGCAGCTCTTCAGAGCAAGGAACACGTGTTAATGCAAAAGTTGCAGCCCAAACTGCCCCTTTTTGTAGCCTGAAGACACCTCCCCATGACTGCTCATGCCAGGCTACCTGAATCGTGGGCTTTTAGAAACCTCACAGCATTAATGCAGATTTACTGATGGCCACCATCAAATCCAGTACAGCAAGCCCAGAGCCCTGGCAGAGATTATTTGGCTCAGGAGGAGCAAAACACACACCTCGGCCAAACACACACACTGTCTCACACCCTACATCAGGTCCCAGGGCGCTGGCTCAGGGATGTCAGGGGTGCCAAGGGATGCCACTGCTCCCAGCTCACACACAGGCAGAGATCAGGGCACAGAAGACTGGTGGAAGAAGAAGTGTTGGGGTGCAGCTGCTGTGCAGCACGGGCCCTTCCCTTGCTCCTGTATTAGCTCTGGAGGTTGTCACAGCCCCGAGGCTGCCAGAGCTCTAGGAGTGTTTGGACAATGCTCCCAGGGATGCACAGGGATTGTTGGGGTGTCTGTGCAGGGCCAGGAGCTGCACTGGATGGTCCTTGTGGATCCCTTCCAGCCCAGGGTATTCCACGATTCCCTGTCATTTGGCCATGAGTGTGAAATGACCCAGCCCAGCCAAGACGAGAGAAATTCCCAGAGTGGAGGGAGGACCAGCCCTCACCTGTGCGTGACATGGTCCAGGAGGTGCTGCTTGAACACCAAGCTCCACCTTTTAATCTCGTTGAGCAAGGCTGCCTTGAAGGGCCGTGCATCGAGCCTCAGCCAGCCCTGGAAGGTGCCCATGGGCTGCATGCGAGCCACCTCCTCGTAGAGCTGCTCGTAGGAGCCCATCTGCTCCCTGAACTGCTGCAGCGTGGCCGGCGCCTCGGGGACCCCGTCCTCGCCGTGGGCCTCGACGTCTGCGGGCACGAGGAGGCGGCCGTGGAGCAGGAGCTGGCGGCACAGCTCCCTCCTGTCCTCCCCGTAGAGGTGCGAGAAGCGGCGCTCCAGCCCCGCGCGGTGCTCGCAGCACGCGGCCACCGCCGCCCGCGCGCCGGCCAGCAGCTCCTGGCGCCACGCGCACAGCGCGGGCATGGCCTCCAGGTCAGCCTGCAGGGGTGGGACAGGCAGAAAAGGTGAGGTGGGAGAGGAGAGAAAGGAGATGGAAAATGGAGAGTGGAGAGAGAGAAGGGAAAGGGGAGAGAAGAGGGGAAAGGAGAGAGAAAAGGGGAAAGGAGAGAAGAAAGGAAAAGAGAGAGAAGAGGTGAAAGGAGAGAGAGAAGGGAAAGGAGAGGGAGAGATAAGAGGAGAAAGGAGAGAGAAGAAGGGAAAGGAGAAAGGAGAGAGAAGAAGGGAAAGGAGAAAGGAGAGAGAAGAAGGGAAAGGAGAGAGAAGAAGGGAAAGGAGAGAGAGAAGAAGGGAAAGGAGAGAGAAGAAGAGGAAAAAGGAGAGAGAAGAAAGAAGAGGAAAAAGGAGAGAGAAGAAAGAAGAGGAAAAAGGAGAGAGAAGAAAGAAGAGGAAAAAGGAGAGAGAAGAAAGAAGAGGAAAAGGGAGAGAGAAGAAAGAAGAGGAAAAAGGAAAGAGAAGAAAGAAGAGGAAAAAGGAGAGAGAAGAAAGAAGAGGAAAGGAGAGAGAAGAAGGGAAAGGAGAGAGGAGAGAGAAGAAGGGAAAGGAGAAGAGAAAGGAGAGAGGGGAGAGCACAGTGAGGTGGGAGCACGTGGCACCTCCTCACTGCCACCAGGCCGGGGAAGCCCCGGAGCACAGACCTGGTAGTGGCAGAAGCCACTGTGCGTGGCCAGCCGGGGCACCAGCGAGGAGATGTGGTAGATGCCCTGCAGAAGACTCTCCACCATGTCACAGAAGCCATCGTTGGTGCCAGGGTCCAAGGGAGGGCGAAACACCAAATCTGGGATCACCAAATCCAGCTGCACCTCAAACAGGGGAGCGAGCCCTGCCTTGGGATCTGGTAGGGAAGAACAGAGCTGTCAGGGTCTTTTCAAGGAATCTTGAGCCACCACATCCTGTTACAAGATGCCACATGCTCTGCAGGGACAGCAGGAGGGTGTGGTGGCAGACACAGTCACTGGTGTCTGCACAAACCCAGGAGGTGCTGGCAAACCAGCTTTGCTGTGGTACCCACCAAAACCAGTGGGGAACAGGTGAGACACAACTGATTTAAGGAGCAGAAAACACCCTGAGGAAGAAAGGCTCTTCAGGTAATGCAGAGGGAGTCTGAGAGCTGAACAATGCCAGCACAGAAGTGCTTGCAGAGGAGAAAAACAACAGGAACCAAGTGGCTCTTTAATTTAGTGGTGAAATGCATGCAAAAAAAACAAAACAAAAAAAAAAAAAACCAAAAACAACAACAACAACAAAAACAAACAGCAACCAGAAATTGAAGCCAGATGCAAATGTGACAACCTAGGCAAGTTTTTAACAAGATGGTGAAGAACTGCATGCAATTCTCTGCCTCATTGTGCCTCCTCGTGCAGAAGGGAAGCGTTCCTGGAGGTGTGCTTCAGCTGCACACAAGCTGCTCTCGGCAGAGCAAGGGGGGCTGGGCTGGTGACTCCTGAGCCCAGGACTAATGCTCAGGGACTGAGGGCTTTATTTTGTGCCTTTCAGGAGCAGAACTGGCTCTTGAGACTCCCCACAGAGGAAGGATGGTGCCACGCTGTTGCTTTGGGCATGGGAGGGTGGGAGGTGACCGATGTCCAGGCACAGACGTGGGAGGAAGCCTCAGCTGTCTCTCTGCATTAACCCTTGCAGACAGAGCACAGTCACCTCCATCCCTCCCCCTGGGCAATCCAGTGACCAGTGATGGAGTCACCCTCCCCCATCTGCAGGCTCCAGTGCCAGAGGAAAGCCAGGAAAAAGAGAAACAACCACTGAGTATGAGGGAGCACAGCCAGAGAGGTCCCCTTGGAGAGGCTGAGCAGCTCTGGGCTCGCTGCTCAGGGGACAGGAACCAGGTGTCACCTGTGTTCTCCAGGAGGTATTTCAGTGAGCACTCAATGGCAGTGAAGAATCCATCCAGGACTATCTCATCCACATAATCCAAATACACCTTCCAGGCATCAGATGCTGGGTCTGCAAGCAGGAGGCTCTGGTTTTCCTGGAACACAAAGAGGATTCCTTCACCCACAGCAGGGCTGAGTCTGTCCCAAAGAGAGCTGCCCACTCCCAAGGGCTGATGCTGGGCAGCACAGCAGGATCAGCCTTGTGGAGGTGGGTCTTCCTAGAGGGGCATGGCCATGATTTGCTCCTGTCAAGGGCTGCTTGGTCTCCAGGAACACTTCAAGGTGGAAATGGAGGGCAGAAGAGCCTTAGAAGGTCTTCCACATGTTCTCCTCCCTCTTCTCTGAGGCCACGGGACTTGGGGCTGCTTTGCACCCCTGGGGCAGGGAGAACTGGGGGTCTCAAGGGCCCATCCTGACGAACCCATCTGGTTCTCTTCAGATTCCAAGGCCAGACAGAGACCCACGGGAGAGGGCTGGGCCCATAACCCATCTCTCTGCAGGCCAGGGGCTGTCCCTGACCTGCACAACACCTGGCTCCAGGCAGGTGAGGAGCAGAGCTTTGGGCTTCCTCCTGGCCTGCAGAGGACTCTGAGCTCTGTCAAAGCTGCTGAGGAGCACGGAGGTTTGGGACAGCAGTTTCTCTCCTGTCACTCAGCTTCTCCCTGGGTGGCCAGCATCACCTCCTGCTCCACAGAGGGACATCGAGCCTGACACCGCAGGGTCAGCCCCAGCCTCTGCTCTCAGGTAAGCACCTCAGAGGGGATTTTTCCTTGGAGCAGCATCCCAAACCCGATGCACCACTCCCCTCTAGTGGCTCTCCAGCAGCCAGGGCTGGAGCCAGGCCCTTCCCTGGGCTGCAGCTGCTGCCGGTCCTGCCCCGGGCCGGGAGCCCAGCCAGCCCCACACCCCGACCCAGCTCACCCCTCAGAGACAGCAGCAATTAACCCCGGGTCAGGCTCTCAAAGGGGTTCTCAAAGGGGGGTTAATTTAAGGGGAAGCAGCTCTGGTCGTTTTCAGCGCCGCAGGGACAGCACGGAGCCTCTGAGGAGCCACCCAGCCCTGCAGGTGCCCCTCACCTTCAGCAGCGAGTGGATCCTCTGCCCACACTCCCTGACCAGGCTGTAGCGCCGTTCCAGGCGCTCCTGGCACTCCTCCAGGCTCAGCACTGCCTCCCTTTTGGAATCCCTCCTCTCGAGAATGGGCGACCCCCACGAGCGCACGACGCTCTGGATCTCCTCAACATTGTCCTTGGCTTTCTGCACCCTCTGCTCCAGGTCACAGACATCGCCCATCACCGCGGAGATGCGATCCCAGACACCTGGGGAGAATGAGATGGTTCATCCCCTATTTTCAGAGCTGCTGGGCCAAGCTCTGGTGTTCTCTCCTTCAGACCTTTTCCCTGTGGTGTCACGTGTTTCTCACGCATCCTTAAGGAAAGAGATCACCACCTGGAGCAGCAGAGCCACCTCTCTCTGTCCCCTAGAGAAAAAATGTGGTGAACCCCAGATTCAGGGAAGAAATGGTGATGTCTGCTCCAGATCAGAAGGCTGAAGGACAGCTTTATTAAAACTAGACTCTATTACATTAATATACTATTTAAAGAGATGCTATCCTATTCTACATACTCACTTCTTACTCCCCTCTCTAACTAACTCAAACTGTGACTCTGCTGAGAGCCCAGCACAGCTGGATCCCACTGGGCACTGACCCCAAACAACCTTCACCAGAATCCAGCCCAGCAATCCCTGCAGGTGAACAATCTCCACACCACATTCCACATGGGGGAAACAAAGGGGCAGAGATAAAGATTGTTTTCTCTGCTTCTCTCTGTGCAATCCTGAGAGACAGAATTGTGTCTCTCTGTCCAGAGAATGGGAATGTCACAGTCCCCTACCCCAACAAGCCACAGCAGGGACAACCAGAGCCTGGGCTAAACCTGAGGGGAGCAGGATCCTGCCCACAGCCCCAGCGGATCAAGGGAATGTGGGAAGGAGCAGGCACACCAGGAGCTGCTCCTCATCTCCCCAGTGCTGGATATGCCCCAGAGTGCCCTGTCCTGCTGGGAACTGCTACTGGGAACCAGGGAGCAGAAACTGGGCACACTGGGGGAATGGGAGGAGGCCCAGGTGTCCCACTGTGGGAAATGGATTTGTAGAGAATTCTCAGAACCTGCCAGAAAGCTCACAGAGCCTTGTACACCTGCGTGCAAACTCTGAGATAAGGTGTGCTGACACAGGAAGGCCATGGAACAGAGATGACATTGTTGAGAGAGAGATGGAACTAGAAATGAGTTTCAACAAGTTTCAAAATATGGCCTTGCAAAAAAAGACCAGATATTTTAGAGAATTAGAACTGTGAAAGATGCATTGTAGCAGGAACACGTGGGGTAAAAATATAAGTGATTGGTTTTAGAAGTAACAGCAGCATTGTGGGGCAAAAGCTAACAGGCTGAGAAACATTTCTAAGGGATTGTAACCAGGAAATAGGTTGGCTTCTGATGGAATGGTGTTGAGTTTTACATCCCTTATGTCTCACTATTCATCGAAACTGATAATGGAGGAAAATCTTTTAAAACACCTCTCAGTTGCCCCGTCTCTGTAAAAGCTGGGAAAACCAACATCACGCAGAGCCAGCTCACCCTCCGTCTTCCAGGTCAGAGTTTCTTCTGCCTCTCTCAGCTTCACGTCGATGTCCCGCAGCTGCCCCTGCACCAGAGGATATTCCACCTCCAGCACGGTTCTCAGGACCTTGTTGTAGCTGTTCCCCATCAGCTCCAGGCTGGCCACCAGCTGCCAGAAGGATTCCTTGCAGGAATAGAGCTCAGCTGCCGCCGGGGGGATGGCTCCTGCCCCGCTGCCCCGCAGGTAGCTCACCTCCCTCAGCACCGACACCAGCTGGGGAGGCAAGGCACAGAGCTGAGCACAGCACAGCCCTCCCAGCTCCTGGCATCCCCTCCAACCTCTTCCGAGCATCCCAGGGGGGTCCTGCTGGTTTATTCCCAAAGCAGCAAGCTGGAAAGGGCCAGGCCAGCTCCAGTCTGTAGCACCTGCTTCCCATTGATCCCTGACTCTGGATTTCTTCCCGGCTCTGTTAAGTACCAACCAGCCTCTGAAAGCCACCATCACCTCTGGTGCTCTCAGCCATCCCCGTCCATGTGCTTCCCCTCTCAGATGGAGGCTGAGCCACATCACCAGTCTCAGCAGCACTGTTCTGCAAGAGCCACTGGCCATTATCAAAGTGAAAGATAAGATGGCTCCAGTTCTCCTGGTTTGCTGGGCTGATTGGCATAAAAAAATAATTTAAAAATAGTACCCTGGCCTCAAACCCACTGACTCAACTCCTTCTGGTGCCACCTTCCATCAAAGATTCCTGGAGTCACAAAACAAACCTTCCCTGGGCTTTTTACAACCCGTCAGAAGCTCAGGGTTCAGGTACACACAACATGAATGTGCATCTGTAGATGATGTCCCCTCACTCCCCACAGCAGTACCAACCCTGGTGAGGACAGGCTGACAGCAGTGACACATCTGGCTCCGGAGGGACTTCCTGCCACTGGCTGTAACCAGAATTTGCTCTGCTCAAACTGAAATGCTGCCATTTAGGCAGAGCAGATCTATGGTAGATCCTTGTTACCCCCATGGGAAGGGTTCCACAGACCACAGGGAACCCCACCAGGTGTCCCCCACAGCCTGGGGACATGCCCTGGGGGGGACAGGAGAGCCCAGGGGCAGCAGCTCTTACCTGGGGGTCAAAATTGACCGTGATCAGTTTGGTCTGTGGGTCTCGCCGGATGAGAGGCTGAGTCAGGTTGTACTGGGATTTTTCTGAGACTGTCTGGGACCAGTCTAAATAGAGCTTTTCCTGATACCTGCCAGAAGAGAGAAACATGCACCACACACTTTCCAGGCCAGGGGGTGCAGCTGTAACTGAGTGGAAGCCAAGCCCCCTCTGAGGGCTGAAGGACGTGAAGGAATCTTCAAAACCCATCCACGCCATCTCAACAGGACAAACACCCAGGAGAACAGTGGCAGCAGCATCAAGGCAAGAGGGCAAAGCTCTCTCAAGTACCAGTTTTAGGAGAGAATTCAGATTTGGAGATGGACTTTCCAAAGCATTTAGCCTAATGTGATAAATCAGCAGCTGGGGGTTTCCAAAGGTCCAAGCAGGGCAGATGCCTGAAGCCACAGGGGTGCTGGGGTGGCTGAAGCTGACCTCACCTGTCTGAGTGAGACCACAGCACCCCTGGGATGGGAGCACAGAGGGCAGAATAGGGCTCCTGGCATCTCACAGGTCGTGGACAGTCCCAGCCTCCCCAGTGACAATGTCTGCTCTGAATCACGTTGTCACCTGAGCAGCCAGGAGACAGCACCTCGAGGTGCCCACCCCAGACCATCTGTGGGGCTGCTCCTCTCTGAAAGGCTGTGCTGAACTATCCAGCCTTGCTCTGCTGGTGGGAACAGGCCTCCCTCCAGCCACCCTGCAGCATCCTCTCAGCTCCCTCCGCCGTGCACGGGGAGCAGGGCCCTGCAGGGATCTCCTCCCTGGGGAAGGGGTTTCCCTCAAGGGACAGCCCAGAGCAATCAGGTGTGACATCAAACACTGAGATGCCAAGCCCTGGACAGTTACCCCCAGCTCAGACTGTGGGATATCCACGTTACAGCCACTGCAAACACAGCCAGTGAGAGATCAGAGGCTTCTCCCAGGCCAGGCTTTCCTCCAGAGCAGCTCCTCCACCCCACAGCAGCTTGTTCTGATGCTCCTGCTGGGCTGCAGAGCCCCTGTTCCTCCCCTGCAGGATTCTCACTTGAAGCCACCCCAGCAAACCTGTGGTACCCAGTGGCAGGCTCCCTGCTCCTCTCCCAGCAGGAAATTCCCTTGGTGTGAAAAATGCATATTTTATGAGTGGCTTTTTGCAAATATTAAAATAATTATTGTATGTGTAACGTTAGAAAGTTATGCTGTATTAATTCTCTTAAGTGGTGTGTTAAATATATTTTTAGGTTATAACATAATATTAAAATAGAAACTCTGCAATGTAAGATGTCTTTTACTAGCTCAAGAAAAGGGATGAGATCATCAAGAAACTCTTTGCACAGAGATAACAGCAACAGGACCCATAAAGAGTTACAGCCTCCTTATCAGAAAAGACAAACATCCTTCCACCTTCTCTCCTTCTTTATGGAACCACCAGGATTAAGGGGAAGAAGCTGACAAAACCCAGAAAAGTTCTTAATTTCCAAGGAATTTATGCATCATGTATGAGATACATGAATATCCAACAGGCTGCTGCTTTTAAGGGTTATTCCCTTTTCACAAGGCATGTTTTTGGCAGCTCAGTGCCCAAAAACATCCAGACATCCAAAATTCTTTGCTTTTTATTGCCTTGTAATTGTCCTAACTGTAAATTTTTATTGCTTTAATTGTATTACTAGTTTTAGAACCATTTTGCTATTACTAAACTTTTAAATAAAAACAAGTGATTGGCATTTTTCACACTTGGGCCTGGAAAGGGACATTCCCAAGCCCTGGGCTGCCAAATGTCCTGGCAGGTGGCTCAGGGGAGGGGAAGTTTTGCTCAGCTACAGCCCTGTGTGAGCCCCCTGTACCTGTCGAGCAGCTGGATCATTTCTTCGTATTTCTGCACCACCCTTCTTCCACGGGCACAGTCCAAGCTCCTGGCAGCACAACAGACAGGGTCACCTTTAGTCCTGGGGGCTGGGACCTGCATTTCCCCCTTCCCGAGGTCCCCCACAGTCTGCCTGGATTTCACCCCAAATCCTCCCCCTGCACCAAGGCTGCCCGGCCCCCTGGGCTCTCTCTCAGGTGTTGCCATGCTGTAAAATGGGGACCAGCAGCTGGGATGGGAGAAGGACCCAGGGCTGCTGGAAAAATCAGTTACCAAACATCACTTTTAAACATTTCACCCTTGACAGTTTTCTGTCACTCTTGTGCACCACTAGATGCAGGTCACAGCTGTGAGAATGACTGCTTATATAATGTATAGAAAAAAATATAAAATGTATGCAATAGCATACTCTATAGATCATATAAATAATATATATCTGTATATACACATATATTCTTTTTTTTTTTTTTTCAATCCTTTCTCCCTCTCAAGCTGCACATGGGAAAGAGCCTCACACCACCCTGCTGAAGGACTTGTCTTTAACTGCTCCACACAGAGGGGTAAAATCAATGCTAAATGCAGGGACCATGAGAATTCCAGCCCTGGATTGTTTTCTTGATCCTGGGCGATTGTTCCTTTGTTTAATGCTGAGAAAGTTATCTTCTGCCAACACCCACGAGCTGGGCTGCTCATGGAGACCCTACTCAGAGGAATTACAGTGGGAAAGGCTGCAATGCCTATTTTAATTGCAACCTAGGGCAATGTTAAAAGCTGAGGAGCCTCTCTACTGTCCCACCGTGCCTCTCAGTCACTTCAAAACCAATCCAGTCAAAGAGCTGCTCCAAAAAACAAAGATGGCAGGGAAGTGAGTGGCTCCAGGGCACCTCTTCTCTTCTCTTCTCACCTCCCTCACTACAGACTGTTTCAGCTACAGCCATTGTGGATAGCATTCAACACAGAAAGAACACCCAGAGAGAGATTTCCAGACGGTCACAACTCATCTGGAGCAGACACTCACAGCCCTGGGATGTGCCTGAAGTGCTCCAAGGGTCCCTGGATCCGCGCCCGCAGCTCCCGCGCCCAGCCCAGCGCTCCAGCCACGGGAGGGACGTTCTTGTGCAGGGGGGGGAAGCCTGCAGGGCACAGGGGAACAGCATTTCATCAGCCCTGAGACCCCAGAGGCACCCACAGCCCCACAGAACTGCCCTGGTCTCCAGGCTTCCTCCCTGAAACCCAACCTGTGCCACTCGATGGAGGGCTGGCACCTACAAACCCCCCCCGTGCCCCTGGGTTTGGAATAAGGGGTCAGAGGAGAAGCCTGGCATGTCCTGGAGCCAGACTGGGCTGAATTCTCTGCTTCCCACAGACACTGAGGAAGGGGTTTCTGGCTGGGAGCTGGCTGTGACCGTCCCATCTCAGAGCCACAGGACAGAACTCCCCAAAGTCACGGCAAATGCGGGACTCGCCCCCCATGAATCTCCCCATTCCCCTTGTTGACCTGCACTGGTCCCAGCAGTGCTGCTCTCCTGGCACTTGCCTGCTTCCAGAACAGTCTTCCTGACAGGAATTTACCTATTCCCTTCTGTGCCAGCATTCCCAGGAAATAATAAACCCGGGAAAGGCTGATGAAACCCCAAATCCCCACCTCCCCCTTGCATTTCAGGCATGACCAGGGAAAGCTCAGCACGTGCCTTCAATCCCAGCCACACCTCACACGGGCACATTTGAAACAAGGATATTGCCACTGCTTTAATGCCAAGGACTGAGCATTCCCAAGCACTTTCCACTAGGGAAGCTGAAAACCTTTGCAATTTGGGACGTTCTGGTGTCCTTAGCGAAAGCAAATTATTCCCCACCCTCCCTAAATTAGCCTAAATCCAGTTTCCTGTAAAATCCGTTTTCCTCCTGACATGGCACGCACCGAGCTGCAGCCCTGCCTGGGTGTGCCTGGTGTAGGTGAGCCTGGCCTGGTCCAGGGCAGTGCTGAACATGCTGAGCAGGACAGGGACCTTGCCAGCAGCGACTGCAGCCATCACAGGGCGCTCCAGAAGGTTCCGGAACATGGCCAGCAGCTGTGCAGGGGAAGAATGGGGAGAAGTCACACTCCTGCACGAAGTCCCACTGGGATTTCCCTCACTGATGCAGCTCCTCAGTAACTCAAAGGTCTGCAGTGATGGACATCTGTCAAAGGGAAGGTTTTCCACCTGCTTTCCCAAGTAGTTCCTGCCTTTCATGGAGTCATTAAGATTTGAAAAGAATTCCAAAATCACCTTTGAGTGATCCCATCACTAAACCACATCACAAAGGATGTCTTTGTTACAGAAATGCCCAGACCTTCTCTGTGGGCGAACCATATTCCAACTGTCATTCTTCAAAATTTGCTATTAAAAAATAAAAAACAACCCAAAACAACTCAAAGATAAATGCTATCACTTACTATTTTCTATAGTAATTTTTACAATTATACTGATTATTTTTTTTAGAAAATACAATTTACTTTCTCTGCAGGATAGATTCACTGGCAAATAAAGCCCCCTCATTTCTAGAAAACCTCAATTTTCAGAGTTGAAATTAATGCATTAACAAACTGATATTAACAACAATCACCTGGTTTTAACTGCAGTTTTCACCGGGAAATCAGAGAATCACAGAATGGTTTGGGTTGGAAGGGACCTTAAAGGCCAGCTCATTCCACCCCCTGCCATGGCAGGGACACCTCCACTAGACCAGGGTGCTCCAAGCCCTGTCCAGCCTGGCCTGGGAACTCAGAGCAGCCTTTCCTCCACCTCCCAGGGAGACCAGTGAAACTCCTGCCATCCAAAAGCCTGACTTGAGTCATTTCTTTGGCTGCTCTTCCCCAAACTGAGCAAAGGCCTCTTCTGTTTGTGCCAGGAGGAAGAGCAGGGATGTAGGAATGTGCCCCCTCTTGATGGAGTAGACAAGTTACTTTTTGTCTCTTTAAAAAGGACAAAAGCCCAGAAGTTTCTCTCCTCAATTTGGTTAAAATACACCTCATAGGACCTTGGGGACTTCACCTCAAACCTAGGGATAGCCAATTGCACAGGAGCCAAAAGGTCCCACCTGAGCAATTCACTAGAAAAAGAAGAGAACAAAAGAAGTAAATCGCTTTTGTGAAGTCTTTTAGCAGGAGCAAGAACCTCTTGCCCTGGCTCGGTTTTTCTCTGTAAAGAGCTTTTTTATTTTGCCTTTTATTAAACCTTTTTTGTTTCCAACACTGTCACAGGAGCCATCCTGCTACTCTTCTGCCACCTGAAGTAGCTGAGCTATCAAAGGTATAACACTTGTCTCAGAGCTTATAAAACCTAGCTTGAATAGACAAAGCATTACAGGGACACTCCCAGCTCCAGGGCTCATGAGGGACCCACAGCTCTGAGCATCCCTACCCAAGTCCAACCCTAGATATATGCTTTGCAAAGACAGAAAAAGTTTCAATCTTAAATAATGAATTATTGTGTGTTGTTTGAGGTTCACAGAAGTCCTTTTGTTAATGTTAAACCCACGTGGCTCCTTTCCTTATTGGTTAGAGTATAATGACTTTCCACCTTTTCTTTTAGCTGTTGGTTCAGAGAATATGTAGGAAAAGGCTTTGCATGGGCTGCTATCCTGTCTCTGACCTGTGTTTGCATGGATGTTGTTGTTTCTTTCTCTCTTGCTTTTTGCTTGTATGATACAGACAGATAACAAATCCCAAATCTGCACCCAGGCAGGGTCTGTCCCGTTTGTGAGACACAGACTGATCCTGCAGACCCTTGTCCATCCCCCGGGCAAATCCTACAGCTCCAGCTCTGTCTGGCCTCTCTGTGGGGCTCAAGGAGAGGGAAGGGAGGGACAGACAGACCTTGAAGACGTGCTCCAGGTCCGGGGCGTCGTTGAAGGCGTGGCTGAACACAGTGCCCAGGCGCCGGTCGATGTCCTCCACCTTCCGCTGGAAGTCCAGGGCATCCTGCTCAAACTCCTGTGGGAAGGGCAGCAGCAGGTCCTGAGCTGTGAGAAGGCACTGGGGAGGTGCCTGCTGCTTCCCTGCCCAGAGAGGTTTCCTCTTTTATTCACCAGGAATTAAAACACTCCTCCACAGAGTCAAGGACACGTCTGTGCTGTGCATGGCTGAGCTCACGGCCCCCCAGGATGGACCTGCAGTCCAACAGGTACCAACTTCAGCTGGAGGCAAGACAGGAGGTATTTCCATATTCTCTTACCCTGAGGACCACACCACCACCCCAAAAACCCACAGAAGCTCAAACTCAATCAACCAGCAAGGTATGCTAGACTTAAGCTGTGCCAGGGGAACTTTAGGTTAGACATCAGGAAAAAATTCTTCACTGAAAGAGTGACTGGGCACTGGAATCATCTGCCCAGCGAGGTGCTGGAGTCTCTGACAAGTTTGAAAACAGACTGCACGTGGCACTCAGGGCCATGGTTTAGTTGATGAGGAGGTGTTAGGTCACAGCTTGGACTTGATGATCTCAAAGGTCTTTTCCAGCCTGGTTCATTGTGTGATCCTGAGATGTGGAGCTGCAAGAACTCCCAAGTGTCTGCAGAAAGGGCCATCAGCTCCCTGTCCCCCCCAGTGACAGATCAGAGCACGACAAAGGGAGGAAGGAGCAGGGAGGAGGAAGCAGGGCTCTGCTGAAGAGGGAGCTGCTCTCTGGAAAGGAGGATGTGCTGCTGGCATTCCCACAGGCTGCTCCCACCTACCACGTTGGCCAGGTCCAGGCAGTCGTAGGCTCGCTCTGAGAACACCTGGTAGCCCTCCTGGAACTCCTCGTGCATGTCCAGCACCTGCTGGCCCAGGGCCTTCCCTTTCATCCCCCCGAACTCAATCTTCTCCAGCTGTGCCAGGTCCAGGGCTGTGGTCAGGAGACCCTGCAGAGCCAGGGGAGGCACACACAGCTTCAGCCACAAGCAGGTGACAAGTTACCACAGCACAGGTTTGCTCCTGGGCCATCCCAAGGGTGCTCAGGCTGGGATCAGGAAGATCTTTGAGGTCCCTTCCAACCCAGACCCTTCTGTGATTCTGTGATTATGAGTGGTTTTAAAATAGATGCCATCCTTTGTGGCTTTAAAATGGATGCCATCCTTTGTGGTTCTAAAATGGATCCTTTGTGGTTTTCAACACAGCTCCTTAAGGAATGAGCAGAGTTACACAGTGTGGTTAAACCAGTAAAACCTTCTGTTCCAGAGCAGAGAACAAGAGGAGGAAAGCAGCCCAGACCTTGCCTTGAACAGGCACAAGCAGCCTGCAGAGTGCCCAGCTGGGAAGAGCCCATCCACAAAGAGAGATTCACTTGAGAGAGGTGTGGGCAGCAGGAGCAGTGGGCTGGTAGCCACAGGAGAGCTCACAGGTGAGCACAGTGTTCGTGTAACAGGTACACAGAGTGTAGCAGGTTCTCACAGAGCCTCGGGGGGGCTGAGGGATGATGGCACTGGTGACACCCCGTGTCCCTGTCCTGCCTCACAGTGAGAACCACGGCAAACAGGGACACCCCACCCCACACACATGTGAAGGGATGACCTGGTGAGGGATGTGGAACGTGTCCCTGCTCCTCCCCAGGCCCCCTGTCCAAGTCAGGAGCTGCCTAGCTCCAGGGTGTCCCTGAGGGCCACGGGAAGCCTAGGAGCTTGTCCTGGTTTATCCCCAGCCACGCCATAACCCCCATCCCCCTTGTCCCAGCAAGAGCACGAGTCCCAGAGGACTCCTGGGAGCACTGACACATCCACCAGCCTGAGCAGAAGGACACAGCAGCAGATCTGACCCGTGCACTGAGCAGGACCTGGCCTTGATGTCAGGGGGACCACACAGCACAGAGAGTGGCCCCATCCCCTGCCTCAGGGAGGGAAGAAGCCAGCAAGGCAGTTCATGGCTGCAATAGCTCACAGCTCCCGTCTCACCTTCACCATCTGCAGCCTCTGCAGGAAGCTGTCCAGCCTTGCAAACACCAGCCTGGAGTGGAAGTCCCAGCTCCTCACTTGCTGGCCTGGCTCATAATACACCTGCAGGTTTGCCCTTCTCTCCTCCAACGCCCTTTTGAAGGCATTCAGGATGTCAAACACGGTTTGCACCTTGCCCAGGCTCTCTTCCACCTCTCCTTTCAGCAGGTCTTCTGGGGCCAGGTACACCACGGCCTGGAAGAGCCAGACCACACCAGAGATGTCCCTCCTGCTGCCACAGCAAATGGTGACTTCTGGCACTGAACAGCTCAGTCAGAATCCCTTGGCAAGGGAGGACAGGGGAACGAGAGAGAGAAGAGGCTTCCATGAAACCCTTCCTGTGCAAACACAGGTGCCACAGGCACACACCTGCTGGATGAGGAGGTTGCAGATCTCCTGGAGCAGCACCACGACCCGCAGGGGCACGCTGTAGTGCTTGCAGGTGGCCCAGATCCAGCACACCACGTGCAGCAGAGGGACCAGGAGAGGCTTCACCTTGCTGAACTCAACGGCCTCTATGTGCTCCAGGGGCTGCTGGAGGGCTGTCAGGTGCAGGTCGATGTCCTGAGCTTCGCTCAGAGCTGTGGGAAGGGAGGGCAGAGGGGTGAGATGCACAGGGCTGGGCTGGGGGTCACAAAGGGGAGCAGACAGTCCTGGTGGGCACAAAGCACTCACCTGTGTGTGCTGGAGAGAAACCACCTTGATCCCTGCTCACCTGCTGTCAGAGTCCAGCACATCCCTCTGGCTGCCCTGGCTGGCTCCAGACCCTGGCAGGGGGCTCAGAGACCTTGGCACAAAGTCAAAAACACCTGTGGCTTCCATTTTAGCTCGTGGGAAAAGCTGCCAGCTTTGTGTGAGGAATTACAAGCCACAAGGGTTTGAGCAGTGTGGTGGTTGAATTAACACAGGGTGAAAAAGTAGAATTTTGGGGCTTTTAGAATGTGATTCAGGGGACAAGATGGAGGGATTTGGGTGTGTCCTGACCTCCTTCTCCTGCCCTCCATGTTTCGCTGTGCTGGTGACACTTTTCTGTTGGTTTAAGGCACAGACACACTGTCCAACATCAATGACAGACATTGGCACGTTATTGTAACCACGGCACACGGAGTTTTTGGTATAAAATGTGAACACTGCCCTGAGGGCAGACAGAATGCCATGGCCGAGCTGCTGGACAGAGCTCAGCAGGGCAGAGAGAGAATGTTCTAGAGAAGGGAAAATAAACACCCTTGAGAAGCTGATCCTGCACATTCAGACTCCTCCTTTGGCTGCTCAGGCTGGGAAATGAGGACTTTTACACTCTTGGGGTCATCCCAACACCCAGAACCCGAGAACCTACAGCACAGCAAACAACCTGACTCAACTCAATTCCACCAAGGATGTGGGACAAAAGAAGAGTGGAAACGACTTCTTCCTGGATGACTAAATATTGGATCCCAGCATCTTTTTAACTGGCATCTAGACATTCATACTGGAATCTAAACAGCTGTGATGAGATGGCTCAGACCAGGTTTTAGAGCAATTAATCTTCTGGAGCTTAAAATCTCTTGCTGCACTTAACATCTGAGATGGTAGCAGTAAGCATCCTAGACTGAGTAAAACTGCCACTTTCTATATTTTGGTGACACAGCCCTATTTTCAGTGTAATAATTTCCGAATAGACCACCTTGAAATTGTGCAAATGAGTCTCCTGATTTTTAGCACTAACTGAACATCCCCATTTTAAATCTTTGAAGCTGTAAAAAAAAACAAAAAAAAAAGATGGTGAGGGACAGGGGTGGGGACAGGGAGTGTGACAGGGCTCCCACAACAACCAAGCAGCTCCAAAACCACAGCTCTGCTTGGGCTGCAGGATCACCAGGCTGGGCCTGAGCTCAGCTGAGCCTGGTTTTGGCTCTGGCAGCCCATGCCCCAAGGGCAGCACAGTCCCACCTGTCCTGACTGCACCAGAACAGAAATGAGTGAGTGCCTGACTGGGTGAAATCTTCAGCCTAGCTTTGTGTGGTTGGACCCTGAAGAACTACCCCAGAGTCAATAATTAATTGATTTTTATTAAATTAATGATTTTTAATAAAACCAGGATATCGTTGTGCAACTAGACCTGGGGACCAACATGAAGAAAATCACCATCATCTAATCATAGAACTATGGAAAGGTTTGGGCTGGAAGGGACCTTAAAGCACATTCTGTTACACCTCCCACTGTCCCAGGCTGCTCCCAGCCCTGTCCAGCCTGGCCTTGGGCACTGCCAGGGATCCAGGGGCAGCCACAGCTGCTCTGGGCACCTGTGCCAGGGCCTGCCCACCCTCACAGGGCAGAATTTCTTCCTAATATCTTATCTAACCTCTGACAGCATGAAGCCATTGGGCCTTGTCCTGTCACTGTAAAGATCCACCTCCTTGTAAAAATCCATCTCCAGCTCTCTTGGAGCACTTTAGGCACTGGAAGGTCAGAATAAGATCACTCCAGAGACTTCTCTTCTCTGGACTGAGCAACCCCAATTGTCTCAGCCTTTTCAGAAGTGCCAGAAGTGCACGTGCAAATAACCCCAAAGCTCAGGGCTAAGAAGAAGAAACTCTCCCTGTCAGCACCTCCCTCCCACAAAGCCACCCCGTCACCCCAGCAGGGAGGGCACAGACACTGGCACCCCAGGCCAGGAACAGAGGGCAGAAGTCAGCACCATGGTAGAGCTGTCCCAGGTTCTCACCCGTGGCAGGCACGTTCTTCTCTCTCTCAGGATTTTTTATAGAGCAGCACAGAGGAAAGAAAGAGAAAATTTCTATTTCTGCTCCTTGTTTTTCCCATGTGGAATGTGTTTGGAGAATTGTTTACCTGGGGTGTTTGCTTGGTTGGATTCTGGTGAGGATTGTTTGAGCCTGGTGGCCAATCCAACCCACCTGTGGCTGCACTCTCAGAGAGGGTCACGAGTTGTGAGTGAGTTAGATATGGGAGTTAGAAAAGTAGGTTTGTAGTGTTAGTATCTCCTTTAAATAGTATATTAATGTATGATAGCATAGTTATAATAAAGAAATCATTCAGCCTTCTGAGCTGGAGTCAGACATCAGCATTTCTTCCCACTGGGTTCAGCTGCATTTACAATACTCACCTGCCTCCACATCCAGGAGCATGTTTTGGAAGGCTGGCACGTAGATGCTCTGCACTCTCTCCAGCACCTCCACCATGTTGCTGACCCTCCTGGACGTCAGCTGGCTGTGGATGCCCTCCAGGTCAGCACACCTGCAGCACCAGGACACGTTACAGCCCAGCTGGGGCAGCAGCAGCTGTGCCCCAAACCCTGGCTTGGGATTTTCTGCAGTTACACAAGGACTGAGCACAGACTCTCTACAACAGGGAAGTTAGAGGTAGAGCAGGGTTTTGAATGAGATCTCCAAATAATGAGAGCCCTGAACTTATTTTTATGTGGGAGAAAAAAACCCTTTAAAGAATAAGAAATGCTGGGGGGAAGGGGAGTTGTGTTTGTTTTAGATTTGGAACTTTTTTGGAGGACATGCAAGAAGTTTTCCAACCAGTTTTCCTGAAGCCCCCACAGCTCTGCAAAGCAGTAGATGTACCTGCATGAGCAAAGAGCTGCAGCACAGGAAAGTACAGAGGATGTAAGAAGAACAAGGCTGTGGCTGGAGAGAGGGAAGTGGTGAAGTCCTGCAGCCCCTGGGAGGCTTTTCTGCACAGACTGCAGTGCAAACAGACCCAGGCAGGATCTCACCCACACTTAAAGAAACATTTTGTTTTAGAACTTAAGAACCCATGTTTTAGTCTGAACTGAGCTGGCAGGAAATGGGACCAGCCCCAGAGGACACAGCTCATGCCACCTTCAGACGAGAGCAGTGCCAAAAGGAGCCAGGTGTTGTTCCTGCAGCCACTGCTGACAGCTCTCCAGTCAGCCTGAGCCAACACAAAGGGCAGGTGAAATTCCACTCCCTGGCTCATCTAACCCCTCTCTGGCACCACCAGCAGCCAGCTGACAGCATGGAGAGCGCCCAGCATCTCTACTCAGGGGCTTGTTCCTAGTGACCAGTGATGGAAACAGCATTTCCAACAAAATTCCCTCGTGGTGCAGCCCTGAACTGTGGCTGGGCCAAGCCAAACGGAGCCAGCTGCCCAGCCACCTCCAGGCACTCAGAGATCATCATTATTTTATGTCTGGGAGCAATACTTTTGGGTTCAGGTCTCTGCATGACCTCGAGCAGCTGCTCTTGGCTCACAGCAGCAGCACCCCCTGCACCCCAACCAGCAGCAGCTGGTTCTTCCCCAGCACCTGTTCTTCCAGAACTCCAGCTCCACCTGCGGGGTGGGGTTGGTGCCTTGCAGGAGAGGCTCTGAGGACTCTTTCTTCAGCACTCTCTGGATCTGCTGGCTCCAGTCAATGATGGCTGACTCGGTGGTGTGCACAAGGGATTTATTGATCAGCTCCAAGCTGCAGGAAACAGAGCACGAGGGTCACTTGGCTTCCCACTTGTGCATGTGCATTGCTCAGCTGGATCTACCTCAATGGGCAGCTGATTTTACAGTTACAGCCCAGATTCACGTTTCAAAACCACAGAACAATAAAATTCATGAGGGAGAACATTTACAAGGGCAGTTAGAGACAAGATACGGAGGAATGGTTTAAAACTGACAGAGAGTAGATTTAAATTAGATATCAGGAAGGAATTCCCCACTGTGAGGGTGGGCAGCCCCTGGCACAGGTGCCCAGAGCAGCTGTGGCTGCCCCTGGATCCCTGGCAGTGCCCAAGGCCAGGTTGGACAGGGCTTGGAGCAGCCTGACTGCAGAGTTTGGAGTTTTCCCTCAGTGATCCCAGCAGTTCATTGCTTCTCTGCATGGCCTCATCCCCTTCCACCTCCTGAGCTTTTCCTGCTTGAACCATTGCACAGTCCCCAAAGACAGAGCCCATGAACTAGACAGAGCAAAATACCCTCCTTGGCAGTCTGATGAGGGACAGGGAGCAAGAAGAGTCTAACAGGAAGGATCCCCAAAAGATGCAGCACATGCAGCAGCAGAGGAAAACCCAGAGGGGAGCAAGGGCTGGTACTCACAATTTCTCATTTTTAGGATCAATGTTCTCGATTCCCTCCGAGGCAGCTGGAAGAGGCAGCAAGGTCTTGCCCTTCACCTGGCCAACAACCTTGAAGACAGTATTTTTCAGGCTGTGGACATGATGGATGATGTCTTGTGACACCACTCGTGGCCAGCCCTGATGGTTCCTCCGGTTTGTCAGGATGGGCACGATCACCTACAGCAGGAGCCGTGGAAGAGCAATGGATAAGAGCTGCAGGAGGGCAGATTTAGGTTTGATTTAGGAAGAAATTGTTCCCTGTGAGGGTGGGGAGACACCACACCAGAATCTGTGGCTGGCAGTGCCCAAGGCTGTTGCTGTTGAGGCAGGGACAGGAATGAAAATGATTCCAAGTTCAGAAGGCAAAGAATGAATTGTTTATTAACAAGTACATCTCTCTTTTACAGAGAACATTGTGAACACTAATTTCATTGGTCTTAAAGTAAAAACATTTCACACCATTGATGCCCTATGAATAGCACACAGTGGTAGAACATATCTATAAACAATATGAACAGAAAGAGAGATAATAATTATTTACATTCCTCTCAGATTTTTTCCCAGGCTTAGCCTGGCAGAAATCTCTCTGACTGAACTGAGAATATCTATACAAGGCCAGGTTGGATATCGAGGCTTGGAGCAACCTGGGACAGTGGAAGGTGTCCCTGCCATGGCAGGGGTGGCACTGGCTGGGCTTTAAGGTCCCTTCCAACACAAAACATGCTGTGATTTGATGATTCTATAACAAAAAGCACTATGGATGGACTGGCCACCAGGCTCTGAGGCCCTGGGCAAGCCTGGAGACCCTCACTGACCACTGTTCCTGCAGGTGATGATGAACAGGCCAGCAGGGCTGGGCTGAGCCCAGGGGCTGTCCCTGCACAGCCAGCCCCATATGCAGAGGGAAGGTGCTCTGGCACCTCCTGGCATCCACAGCAGAGCCACGTTTTTGGTTATTTCCCAAAGCTGCAGCCCACTAAATATGGTTCCTGTCTTTATCATGGAAATTCCAGCAGCTGGGGGCTCTGGGCTGGGCTTGCCTGGACCTGAGCTGCTCCTGGCTCTTTTGTGCTGGGATAGCAACAGTGTCTGTCACCTTCCTGTGGGATCAGAGCCAGGTTGCCCCTGGTGATGAGCAGCCTTTGTGCGGCCAGACTTGGGGGAGGATAAAGGTGTAAAACCAGCTACAAACAGACACAGAATCGAAAAGGAACAACCAGGGTGCCACTCCAGGGTGCTGAAAGTTCTTTGCAACCACGACAAAAGCGGACAAAAACCACCATGTCCAGGGAGCCATGGGAAGGGGGAACAACCCCAGGGCACACGGAGCTCACCTTCAACAGCTTCAGCTGCAACAGTAGCAGGCTTTGTCTCCATGACTCAAATCACACGGACTGCTAATGAGAGTAATGCCATAACCAGTCACATCGGCTGTTTGTAATCTTTTGGATTGTTAAAATGACAACTGGACCCCTGATGGAGCCTCTTGAAGATCCCTTTGGGAAAACATCAGCCCACCTGAGGTAACTGGGCACTCAAATACAGGAGGCTCTTCTGAACATCAGGAAAAACACTTTCCTGAGAGGGTGGCTGAGGGTTGGCACAGGAGTCTCCATCTGAAAAGTCACCTGGACATGGTCCTGGGCAACAGGTTCTGAGTGGCCTGGCTTGAGCAGGGGCTTGGACCAGATGTGCCATGCAGCACCAACTATCCTACAACCACAGAATGGTTTGGGTTGGGAGGGACCTTAAAATTAATCTCGTTCCACCCTCTGCCATGGGCAGGGACACCATCTGCTACCCCGGGCTGCTCCAAGCCCCATCCACCCTGGCCTTCAACACTTCCAAGGATGGGACAAGCACAGCTTCTCATTCTCAGGAACTCATCCTGAGACTGTGTAACGTGGGTCATCCCCACGGACCCCACCGTGAGACGCCCAGAGCCCACATGGCTCATGATTTAAAAGGTTCCACCGGGCTCTACAGACCCCGGCGCCGCCTTTCCCCCCTTACCTCCTCCACCAGCGCGGCGAAGTGCGGCAGGGGCTCTGCGGGCAGGTCCCCGCACAGCAGCTCGGCGGGGCCGGGGCCGGCTCCGGGCGGCCGGAGGAAGAAAAGCGCCTTGTTGGCGCTGGGGGGCGGCGGGGGCGGCCCGGGCCGCAGCCCCAGCTCGCCGGCCGGGCCCCTCCAGGCGAGCAGCGCCGGCCCCGCCGCGCCCCGCACGAAGCCCCGCAGCGCCGGCCCCGCCGCGCCGCGCCCCGGGGGCACCGCCAGCGCCCGCGCCGCCAGCCGCGCCAGCCGCGCCGCGCCCGGCTCCTCCCGGGGCTCCTCCCGGGGCTCCTCCGGGGGCTCCGGCCCCGCCAAACCGGGATCCCCCTCGGCCTCCATCCGCCCGGCTCCGGCCAGTGTTTGCGAGGAGCAGCCGGCGTTGCCCGGGGAACTCCCGGGATGCGAGGGCGGTCCCAGCGCTGCCGCCTCCCTCCCGCTGCTCCAGCCCGTTTCGCCCATCCCGGCAGCGCTGTGAAGCAATTCCCGGCTCGCTCCGCGGGATTTTTTTCCAAATCGGGCACTGACAGCTCCTGTCCCTCAGCCCCTGGTGCTGTTCCCGACACCGGCGTACCTGCATCAACCACCTGAAGCTGAAACTTGGGTGCTGTGGGCTCCAGCCACCGCTGCATTTCCACTTCATTGATGCCCTCTTCTGTGAGAAGCAGTTCACTATTTTCCAAATAAAAGGTCCTTCCGTAATTCCATGGAAAGCAGCACACGGGTCCTGTGCAGTCCCAGAGCTGCTTGTGTCACCTCAGCAGTAACCAGGTCCTCTCCTGGGCACCCCAGCCTGCTCCTACCTCCACCTGTCCAGTGACAGGAACATTTTGGTTTTCCCTAGTCCCTGCTATTCATAAAAGCCCAGCAGAGCTTTTCTGGAGGACACAGATGTGTCAATTCTGCAGTGTCTGCTTTAGACAAGCACCACACTAAAGCATAGCTCATCAACAAAAGATGCTTTGCTGATAGTTTATCCCTTAAGGTCCCATAAACTCAAAATGAAGACTTGTGTGCAAGTATCATCAGCTGAGCAGGGCCTGGGTGTCTAAAAGTTGCCTCCAAAAATGAACTTTTTAATTGGAACAGCACAGAACTCCCCTCCTACTTCCAATCATAGGCAATGACAGCAGTGGCAAGGGAAGAAGCAAAGTGACCCACAAAAAGCCTCAGAAAAACTCCTCTTAACCACAGACCTCCCCCATCTCTGCCTGCTGTGCCACTTTCCTGTCCCCTGCATCCAGAACCAGAATCTGCTCAAGGACACTCGCAGCCATGAGGCTCCAGCGTGATCCAGATCTGATGGGCAGGATCTTGGTCTTTGCCCCAAAGCTGAATCAGCCAGCCAAGGCTGCTCACCAGAGAAATCCAGGTTTTTGTTTCCTCATTAGTGGTCCAGACACAACACAGCTTTCTGGAGGATGGCAAGTGGTTTATTCAGATTCTAAAATAAAGGGTTTGGAAAACTCATCTTTTGAAACAAAAAAAAAACAGCAGAGAAAACCAAAATAAAATGGGAACACCAATGTACAGATGTATTCTCACCCCTGATTTAACCTAAAACCCTAAAATTGGGTCCCATTTTACTGTTAATTTTCCTCCTATCACCTGGGTTCTGATAGTGAAGGGCAGTATAACCAGCTGGGACATGCTCACCTTCTTCTGGCAAACCCAGAGCCCCTCCAGGGCCTCTCACACCTCATCTCTTGCAAAGGTCACACCTGCTGCTGTTACATTATCAATACCTCGTAGCATAAACCCCAAAATTAAAACAGTTCAGAGAGAATGTCTGGTTAAAAGAGTTGCCCCATGGACTGGTGAGCCCTCTGAACAGGAGCTTTGCGGGCAGATCCTGTCTCCACAAGGCCCAGTGCTGCTGACAACCCACTGGAGCTGCATCCCAGGGAGATCCAGGATGACCAAGCAAACCCAGATGGCCAGGCCAGCCCCTGTCCCGTGGCGCTGGCAGCGCCGCGCTGCCGAGGCCTGCGCAGAGCCAGGCTTCTCTCTCAGAGCAGAGCACTCCCAGCCTTGTCCCTCTCAGTTGACTGTTTTAAGCTTCTTGTCTGGCAGTTCCTGATGGTTCTTGGCTTGTTTTCTTTTCTGGCATGCTGCTTCCGTGCTGTCCCCCCTGGTGAGTTTGTCCAGGACCAAGGCAGTCTCCTTCAGCAGCCGCATCTCCCGCTTCTCCTTCCTCTCCTCCATCTCCACAATGTCGTCTGCAAACAAAGCCTTCAGGGGCGGGATCAGCTTCGGGATGGCCGGGAAGTCCCCGAAACGTACCTGAAACACAAGCACAGGAGCTCCTGTGTGGGGACTGCTGTTTGATTTCCTTGCTCCCCCTTGCCTTTGGCCTGTGCAGGCAGCAGGGCACTGCCCCTTCCTGTGTGCAGCACCTGCACCCAGCAGCCCTGCCCTCAAAGAGCTATTGATGCTTTCTTCACAGGAATGCTGTGGCCCAGTACAAATTCTGACTCTGAGCTGCCCTCACTGCCAGGAGTGCCTTCAGCCAGCTTTTGTCTCCCAGATTTCTGCTACAGAAAGCCACTTGAGCAGCTCATCAGTTGGGATGGGAATGGTAGCAAAATTAGGTTTTCTGGCTGGGAGTAGGAAGCACAGACTCGAGGTGACACGAGGCAAGTACCCAGTGTGTTAAGAGTTGGATTCGAGGGCCATCAGCACCTGTCTCACACCAGTGTGGGGACAGGGTGGCACAGGGTATCTGCTGCCAGCAGTTAAAGGAGCCGTTTCAGAGACTGCTTTTCAAGAGATGGAGTATTGATACAGTACAAGAAGAGCATTTAATTCACCAGCAGCCATCCCAAAATAACACCGACACCGTTCCCAGGCCTGGCCCCAAGCTCCCAACTTACCCTCATATGGTCAAAGGCAATGCCGACCTTGTCGCTGAAGTCTTCGCTGAACAGCGGGATCTTGGCGTACCTCTGGCTGAAGTGATTGAGCATGATGAACTCTGCATTCATCTTCATCCCAGTCTGGATGGCCTGGGAGGTCGTGCTGCAAAAGGAGCACGCCCTGGTCACAGCCAGGCTGGCAGGTACTGCTGCTCTGCACCCAGGGTCACACTGCACGCAGTGAGCTCATGGGCACAGGCCCCTCTCCCTGGGGCAGCCTGCACTGGTGGCAATTCTCTGACTTTCACACAACCCCGAGTGCAGGAATGCAGCTGTAATTGTTGCAGCCTTGCATTTAAGAGCTCCACAACCTGGGGACAGGCACTTGGCCCAGGGGTGCCAATAGCTCAGCTCTTGCAGCGTGCCTGGCACAGCCCAGCAGCTGCTCTCGGCTCCCACATCTGCCTGGGCAGCACATGGAATCCCCTGCCTGCAGTGCTCTCAGTGAGCTGTGGGGGTAAAGTGACTCTTCTGCCTCCTGAGCTTAGTCCCAGGATGTAACTCATGTAAGACCCATGCAGAGGGTCTTTCCCTTGGGCTGGTCTGCTTGTAGAGTTACCAATGTCTGCTTGAAAGCTTTCCCCATTTCTTTTGGGGATGTTGGGAGGAGCTGTGGTGGTTTCAGAGCTGCTGCAATGACCAACACCCCATCTTTAGTGTAGAAGAGATCCGTGCACAGCAGAACCTTTGACAGGACTTGGACCCTTCACCACCAGCTCCAAGGAGCACACCCAGCTGTGCACCTTTCCCTTCCTAACAGAGACAGACAGCAGAACACTCCCTACCTGTGGGTCTTCTCTATAGCTTCTTTTTCCATGCCATCTTCCAGCGTGGCTTCGTGGATCAGCAGGTTGGCATTCTTCCCTGTGCAAACAATCACATATTCAATCTTCAGCTGAACACTGACCAGCCCAACTGCCCACAGGAGCCTTCCTGTCCCTCCTCAGTCCCTCGCTGTGTGTGGCAGACACAGCACCAAAGGTTTGGGGGTGCCCACTTTGGTTACTGACAGATGGAGAACCTTTCTCCAAGAGATTCATCAAGCAGAGGGTTTGGTTACCTACCCATTTGCACTAAGGCCATGCAGGGCATTGTATCACCAGAATAAACTACTTTCCAGCCAGACTTGTGGACCACTGAACATGCAAAAGCATTTTTACAGTGTTGCACTTCACAGGTCTGAAACTGAACAAGGACACAAGTGTTAGACTCCAGGTCCCCTCCAGCCACGGAGCCCCCCAGCTCAGGAACTCACCTCAGCCAGGTCGTAGCTCTCTAACAGAGAGCTCACAAACTCCTTGGCCTTGGGTCTGATGTTCTCACAGCCTTTCACAAGAGACTGAGAAGGAATCATTCTGTGAGGGAGGGAAGAAGAGATAATTAAGGACAGGTACAAAATAAAACCTGGTCTTCTCTTCAAGCAGCCAATTTCTCCTGCTCCTCAGCCTCAGTTCAGTGCCTTGGTGATCTGCATTACCTCTTGCTTTCATTGGTGCCCCAGTAACTCACCCAATCACTTCTACCCCACTATCAAATACTCTTTCTTCTACTTGCCCAACTCCCTTTGCCTACAGCAGAGGGAAGCCTGCACATAAACCTCTATTAAGCAGCAGAGCTGAGTGACAAACCCCATCCCACCCTCTGCAGACTGCATATCCTTGTTCTACAGGCAGTGGAAGGAGTCAGAGCCACCTCCAACAAAGGGCTGGGGGAATGGATGAGGCTGCCTTGAATAAAGACATTTCTCCACACAGAACACTCACTTGATGTCTCCAAGAATCTCCTCACAGTGGTTGTGGTACTCATGCAGCCAAGGCATGATCTGCTCAGGTGCTACCAGAAACAGAGGGCTGAAAGCCTGACCCAGGGCTGCCTGCAAAAGCAAGGGTAGGGGAAAAAATCAGTACTAGGTGTACACCAAATCAGAGAGGAAAATGCTAGGGAAAGGCTGGTGCTTCTCCACGACTCTGCAGTTCCCCTCCCCTCACCCCAAGCCACGTTCAGGAGCAGAGAGGCTACTTACAAAAGCTCTCCTCCGCTCCATCAGGATATTCACCAGCCCCTGCAAAGGGAACACAGGAGACAGCAAGGGCAGTCAGAGCTGTCTGGGGAGTCAGGGGCAACAGAGCCACCACAGCTCAGCCAGCCCAGAGTCAGTCAGAGCAAACAAGAAGGGAGAGGGATTAGAAACACGGATTCCGCAGTGCCTGGGGAGTGAATGAGGAGAGGAACACAGAGCGGGGCTGCTGCAGCAAGGTAGAAAAGTCATAGAGAAAGGCTTCATAAAATCAAGCCTGCTCTCCTGGAATCACTGGCTGGCCTTGTCAAAACTAGCACTTTGCAAGTGCCCATGTGAATGCAATCCTATTGTGAGCCATTTGTTACTAAAACAAGCCATTCCTTACCCATTTTCCTGAGTAAAAAAAACAGCTTGCACCTGCATAAACTGTTTTTGCACCTTCAGATATAAAAATGAAAACTATCTTTCACAAACAACTTCCCTGCACATAGACACCAGGGGTTTGAGTGACCATTCAATACAGAGTACCAACTTGTTACTGACCAATAAAAGTAATTGGCAAGAAAACTACTAACTAATTGGAGTCCCACAAAAATATTTTTACATATGAAAAATATTTTTTTATATGTAAAACTGCATAAAAAGGAGTTATGTGAATAAGGAATGGGCTTTTTTCCACCATGAAGAAATGTGATTCAGGGCAGCCCACATTCATCAGCTGGAGCTTCCCAGGCAGCTCTGAACCCAAGGATCAGAGCAGAGCTGCACAGAGCCCCTCCCCACAGGCTGAACCCACCGAGTGATGATCCGTGTGCATGTGGGACACAAACACAGCCACGAGGTTACACAGCACTTGGTCAACTTGCTCTCCGTAGTGGCGGCAGAGCTGTCCAAAAGTTCCTTCTCCACAGTCCAGGAGCAGGGAGCGGGTAGCGCTATGAGAGGTGACAGAGACATTCAGCAGCCACTCTGAGAGCTCTGAGCAGGGCCAGGCAGGGAGGGGGATCTTTTGGGTTGGAAGGCAGAGATCAGAGAGCACTGGGCTTTACCTGGTATTCACCAGCGTGGAACTGACATTGCGGATTTTCATTGGGATTGCAGATCCTGTTCCCAAGAACACAATTTCAGGATAAGCGCCCACATTTCCTAGAGAAAACAGACAACAAGGATTTGGAGGCAAATGTTCTCCACACGTTGCCCACTCAGACACCATCTAATTCACCAGCCCAGTAACTCCAGAGCCAACATGGCCAGCACAGAAATTTCTGCCCCCTCAGCAGCAGGTTTACAAGGGAAAGTAGAACAAGCCCCACCACTTCACAGCTTCACCTGGGCTCTGAAACAGTGGGCCACCAGGAGATCCTATTTTCCAGCACACTGATCCAAGCCAAGCTGCTGATCTGTACCTGGTACAGCAGACAGGCTCTCTTTGCACTCCTTCACGCGGGTCTGGAAGTCAGGGAGCTCCAAGGCCTCACTGACAAACTCATCAGGGTCACAGACAGTCACAGCATCTCTGCAACAACAGGCCACCTATCAGGATGGGGCAAGGCAGCAACTGCAACAGCCCTTTTCAGAGCAAAGTGCCAAATTCCTGTGACAAAACAGCCTTACAACAAGGGGAGAAATGCTCTTCCCATTTTGAGGGGTTGGAGAAGACACATCCACGAGTGGGGCGTGTGCCCAAAAGGCCTGGTTGGGCTGAGCCAGGCACAGAAATGATAATTCCACCGAAGTGGAGAAGCTCCTGCAATAGCACTTCATCCCATCCAGAGCTGCCAGGCACTAGAGGGCACTGCAAGGCAGCACAGAAGGTCCTGCAAGAGGAGCAGACACCTAAAGGCTTCCAGGCATCAGTGAAAAGTGTAAGAAACCTGTGTCCTGAGCCTGCTTCAGAGCATGGGCAGCACTGCAGGTCTTCAGTTACCTCAACAGAGAAACTTAAAACTCTTCTTGGCACCTGTATCCTCCATTGTGCCCAACAAGGACACAAATCTGAGCCATGGTGGCTGAAATCCCCTTGCCCCCTGTGGTCCCTGGCCCTTAAGGCTCTCACTGAGCCCAAACCTTCACCCATTTGCCCACCAGGCCACAGGAGCAAAGCCAGTAACTGTTGAACCACCTGGAGCTTTCAGCTCTCATCTCTGGCCTTCTAGGTCTTCAGAAGGTAAGACCCTCCCTGGGCTCCCCAAAAACTCTCTCCTGCCCCCATCTGCTCTGCCACAGCCGTGCACAGCATGAGTCAAAGTAAAAGACAAAGGACCACAAAGCTACAGAAGGGACAGAAACAACACTCCATAGCACTGGCCAGGTGTTGTTTTCAGTGGCCCACTTCTCCATGTGCTACACTTTGTCTGAGACTTCCAGGGGCAAGGACACAGCCCTCAAAAGCTCCCCCAGCACAGCCACCAAAAGGATCTGCAGGGGATCCTGACACAGTGCCCTCCCTCACTAAAAAGCTGCTTCAAGCCAACACCCAAAACCCAGGAGGAAAAGATTCCCACTGACCTCTGCCACTCCTGCTGTGGCCTGAGGTGGTATTTCAGGAGGCACTCCCCTCGCACGATGGGCACAGGGCACACAGCCTCTGCTTCCTGAGGGAGGAGGGTGACGTGAGACACAGCCTTTGCTGAGGGCAGCAGGCACAGGGGCAAGGTGGGCCTGGGTTACCTTGCTCTGGTAGGTGGTGAGCAGAGGGAAGATCTCTGGGTGGATGAGGTTCAGCTGAGTTTGGATCTTGTAGCTGCGTGGGTTGTGCACAGCAGAGGAGTTTTCATTGAGCACCAAGTGCTGAGTGCCAGGCCCAAATCTGTCAGAGGACAAAAATGCTCCACAGCTTCAGCCTCAACTTAGAACTGGGCCCGTGTGCAGACCTGAACTAAAAACCTCACCTGAGCCAGCAGAGCTCTCTTTTTAGAGCTCTTTACTTTGGAACAAAGATGTGCACTCTCAGGGTCTGAGGATCGAAGTGACCCTGAGAGTGTAAAAGTCCTTTTGTTTCCCAGCCCATGCAGCCAAAGGAGTCTGAATGTGCAGGGTCGGTTTCTCAAGGTTGTTTATTTTCCCTGATCTAGAACATTCTCTCTCTGCCCTGCTGAGCTCTGTCCAGCAGCTCGGCCATGGCATTCTGTCTGCCCTCAGGGTGGTGTTCACATTTTATACCAAAAACTCCGTGTGCTGTGTTTACAATAACGTGCCAATGTCTGTCATTGATGTTGGACAGTGTGTCTGTACCTTAAACCAACAGAAAAGTGTCACCAGCACAGCGAGACATGGAGGGCAGGAGAAGGAGGTCAGGACATGCCCAAACCCCTCCATCTTGACTCCCTGAACCCCATTCTAAAAAGCCCCAAAATTCTACTTTTTCACCCTGTGTTAATTCAACCACCACACTACTCAAACCCTTGTGGTTTGTAATTCCTCACACAGAGTTGGCAGCTTTTCCCACGGGCTAAAATGGAAGCCACAGGTGTTTTTGACTTTGTGCCAAGGTCTCTGAGCCCCCTGCCAGGGTCTGGAGCCAGCCAGGGCAGCCAGAGGGATGTGCTGGGTTCCCAGCAGGACAGGCTGCTGCCCACAGAGACAGGAGCCCCGGGAGCACAGGACACGTACCTCTCCATCCACTGCTGGTAGCGGCTGTCTCGCAGCACTGCCTCGGGGGTCATGTGAATAACCAAGGCCACCTGGTGCTCAGCAACTCCCTCCTGGTACCTGGGACACATGCAAACAGAAAGAACATCTGTGCTCCGGTCCATGGCCTTGCCATGCCCTCCCCTCTCCCACTTTGGTGCTGCCAGAGATGCCCCCTGAGGCAGGCAGAGCAGGGATTTGTTTTCAGAGCACGGCCCTGGAGCTCCAGGCACTGCCTCACCCAAGCCACAAGGCTCAGGCCACTGTTTGCTGACACCTCCACTGTCCCCCACAGGGCAATTCCTCTCCTCCATCAGCAACAACATCTGCAGAGCCTGCAGGAGCCCAAATGCTTCTGCACAAGCCCTACAGAGTTGTCATGTGCAGTCCAGGCTTCCAGCGGCCAGGGAAGCAGCAGCCTCCACTGCTCCCCAAGCCGACACCAGGGCACATTCCTGCTCTGGAGGTCCCTGAGGGAAAACAGGCCCGTGGAAGTCACAGAAACCCACAGGTCCTGCCTTTCCTAAAAGCCCCAAAATGTACCACCAATCCTTTCTTGCATCTCAAGCTCCTTAACAGTGCCAAAGAGCTCAGACATGAGCCACGAGAAACAGCACACCTAGGCTGGAACAAGAGCAAAACTCAGCACAGGTGTCCTTCCCCAAGCACTGCAGCTGCCCCAGCCCTACCTTCGGAAGGTCTCGTTTTCACAGACAGCATCCACAAAGCCCTCGTGGGGACACTCCAGCACGAGGAACACTGGGCCAGGGTCAGTGGGGGTGCACAGCTCCTCAGGAAAGAGCTGCAGGCAGATACACAGTGGTCACATCACAACCAGCCTGCACACACAGCCCTTCCTGCACCTCTGTGTCAGACTCCTTTGTCAGTCAGAGCCCAGCAGCCCCTGGCAATGCTCAGTGCACCCAGCCAGGGCAGCTCTGGGGCCCTTTCTGCTCTCATTACACAGCAAAATCAAACGTGGGTAACAGCAAATCCCAACCCTGGCTCAGAGAAATCACAACCTAACCCGAGGAGGGGAATCTCAGCAGTTTCTAGGGTGCCATGGCAGATTCAGATGGTAGCAAAAGCACGTGTAAGGAAAAAAAGGTCTTATAAAATTCTTGTGACACAAAAACGTGCTGATCCGGTCTCCCAGGTCAGGATCTTCACTTGCAGATCACCTGGGCCACAGCCAGAGCTGGCTCTGCCTCTCACTCCAGTGTTTGAGAGATCCAGACCCTGTACCCAGAACTACTGAGTTTCTTCTGGTGCCAGAGGTGCAAAGAGGGTAAGGAGGGAGTGATGGCTACACAGGCATTCAACCCCCAGGTTTAAACAATGCAGGGATTAACTCCACCAGCTCGCTCCTAGACCTGCACCAGCTTTGGCAAGGGGAGATGAAGCAGCTCTGCCAAACAGCAAACACCCAGCCATACCCACACAGGAGCTCATTCCCTGGTCACCACCCCAACAGCCCCAGGATGCACTGGCAGGCAAAGCATTCTGCACAAAAAACTGGCACCCTGGCAGCCCAGTGAAGGAGGCAGAGTGGCAAAGGCACAACAGAAGCACAGGCACAGCTTACCTCTTTGCCTTCAAAAGTGATGCTCTCCCCATTTTTGAGGGCTGTAATGATGGGAAGGATGGCTGGAGTTCCCCTGAGAACAAGGCCACAGAAATATTGAGCTGCCAGCAGCCACGTGCCTGCTCCTGCTGCCCCGTGCCCCAGGCTGGGCTCTCATACTCACACTGGCAGCCCCAGCTCCTGGGCTTTAGCTGCGAGGAATTTCCCCTTCCTGGGGTGAACCTGCAAAGAGTCCAACACAATTAGCACCCAAATAAAGAGGGCCACAAAACAACTTCATGTACTGCCAGCTTAAGAGCTTCTTCACAAACCAAGGGAATCTTTTGTCCTTTTTCAGGTCCACAGCCACTGCTCCAATTTACCCCAAAAAGGCTTTTCTGGACTCTCTGCTCTCCAGGATCAGGCTGCTGCTTCTTGCTCCCCTCTCAGCCAAGCAAGCACAATAGCCTGCCCTCCTCTGAGGGTTAGACAAGAATGGAACCTGTACACTCCTAACCACTGCTGGGTTCTAAAAAACACCTCCAGTTTTACACATTCCTACTCCTGCCACAGCAGCTGTGACACTTGAAAAGCAGAAACACATGAGAGCTTCAAAGCCCTACTTGAAAAGGCTATCTCCAATTAAATCCCTGCAGCAAGATGACATTAGAAAACTTTTCCTTACAGAGGGTGGTCAATGCTCCAAGCCTGCCAGTGTTTAAGAAATGGCTGGACAATGCCCTTTATAAGTTTCAAATTTTGGGCAGCCTGAAGTAGCCAGGCAGCTGGGTTCAGTCCTGGAAGTGTCCAAAGCCTGCTTGGATGGGGCTTGAGCAACCTGATCTAGTGGAAGGTGTCCCTGCCCGCAGGGGCATGGAATGAGATTATCTTTAAGGTCTCTTCCAACCCACCTCATCCTGTTGTTATAGGTGATTAGTGCATGTCCCTCCCCCCTGAAATACTCTGTTTTATTCTCTCATCTGTTGTGTCAGTTTAGAGACCCTGTGTCCAAACTTACTTTACAAAGAAAAGCTGTCACCAGGTCAGGATGCTTCCTTGCACATTTCTGCTCATCACCTGTAAAACAAAGCAAAACTACTAAAAATCAGCACTTACTATCACTTTTCTTAAAACCAAAACATGGCAAAATTTGCTAAAGTATTAACAGGAACATTATCCACCTAACCTGGAGCCCAGCAGCAAAATGTTATGAACACCCAAGGCCCGAGAGCCCATGGTTTCAAATACAGGAAGCCAAACTAAAGCCCAAGACTGAAAAATAATCAGCCCAGCATGTACAAGTAATTAAATTACAAAGGTTGGAGCATCTACCCCCACCAGAAGCAAACTACTACAGGGACTAATCACACCAATCAAGTCCAATTTCTTGGCCTTTTAAGTTCTCTATCAACTTCCAAAGTAGCAGAACACTTTCTGCCCCATGGAACCTTCCAGCTGAGCTTCTCTACCAACCCCACTTTCAGACAGCAAATGGCTCAGAGGACAAATTCCTATCCTTAGTTTGGCTTCATCTCATTCAAGTTAAAGAGGCCATTCCATGTGTTTCACCTGCTTTCTTTGGGCTTTCTTTTCCTTCCTCCAAGCTTTGCTGTGCAGCTCTCGGGGATCCAGGCCCTGTGTCCCCTTCAGGGCTATTTCCACCTTGGGAAGATGCTCCAGGACTATGGGGTGATGAACTTTCAGCAGCCAATGGTTTTCCTGTCCCAAATCCAATAAAAGCAGACAAAGATCACTCAATCCAAAGCAACAAAAAAGAAAAGTACGAGTAGCATTCCCTCTTCCATGACAGTCAGGTTTAAACTGCACCAGGACACAGAGCTCCTCCCCTCAGTCTAGCTTGCACTTGCATTCTCCTGTCACTTATTTCAGGAGCCATCCCTCATCCAAGTCCTTCTCCCCAAACTGTTAAACTCTGTCAAGTCTGTGCTGCACCCTCAGTATCACAGTTCCCAGCAGAGAGATTGCAGCTGGCTGAGAAAGCCAAACCCAGGGATGTTTCACAGGTCATTCCATCCACCCACACCTAAAGGAAAAAGCCAAGGCCCTGACTCAGCAGGTCTTGTTATTTAAATGAGATGCTTCTCCTGAGAAAAGCAAATTAATGAACCTCTGCTTACTCAGGCTGGCAAACAGAAGCTGCTCCTTGAACTTTCATTGTGCTTACTGAGCATGAGCTTCCCCTGTCTCCCTGCAGCACCAGTGCTCACCTGTCAGGGGGATTTGGTAGACAGTCATTGTCTCATCCTTGTACTCTGGCTCTGTGTGCAGCTGCACAGCTGGAAGAGATCAAAAACCACCATTAACAAGTGCATAAGCAGAGATTAACACTCTTCAAGGATATAAATCACAAAAGTGTCTTTGTCTTTCTTAAACACAACCTGCTGAACGTTCCCCTTCCCTTTCTCTGCCCAACTGCAAACCCTAATGAACAACTAAAGTTTTAAAAGCCCATCACCCTCAGGGAGCAGCCCAGGATGCCACGGTGAGCAAGTTCACTGGCAGACTCTGGAAGCAAACTGCCTTCAGTGTTTTAAAACCAAATGCTGATTCCAAAATTCCAAAAACCAAAAACTGCAGAGAATCAGCCAGCCTGGTAGCCCCTGAGCAGAAAGAGTGCTGGAAACACTGTTGTGAGGGGTTTAACAGTGTATCAGAGCAAAACAAATGTTTAAAACATCCTCTGAGTGGACCTAAACCAGAGGCTGAGGCTGTTGCTCAGCAATGCAACCTTGGCTAGAGATGAAACAAAAAGTTCCAAGTTCCTTTGCTCCACATCCCTGAGCCACGTACCTAAATCCATCCTTTTGAGGGGCCCGGGAAAGAGGCGAATGGCTTTCAAGTAGTTTTGCTGGAAAAGAGACAGAGCATCAGGAGAGGGCATGAGCAGTGCCACAACAAACACCCAGCCAGACCAACCTGAGCAGCTCACACAGCTCTGGGCAGGTGTCCCACCTCTGGCAGGCACCGTGCCATCAGAAAGGGAAAGAGCCACTGTCCCCACCCCCTCCAGCCATGCCATTACTCAGCAGAAACTGCAAGGAAATGAAACCACTGCAGCAACGCTGAGGATTGCAAATTTCTGGTCCAGACGTGGCATTAGGCTGGCAAGGACCACATCAAACAGGAGAGCAGAGACTGAGCTCCTATTAATGTAAAATGGGGAGGGAGCAGACAAGGGAACAAAGATCCTCCCTTCTCCCAGAAGCTGATTTAGCAGGATACAAGACCACAAGGCAGGTGCAGAAGATTTCTGCCATCCTGTAACTGAAGAGATTTGGATTTTCAAGCCAGCCCTTTGGGCTGACACTAATTCAGACCAGCATTTCACACCTGCACAAAGATTCCCTTTGCCAGCAGCTCTCCCAATTCCAGGGTGAGCTGTAACACTTTGAGGGCTTGCTCTGCCTTCTGCACCCTGCCACACTTACCAGCTTTGGTGGCCCCAGAAACACACACCTCTGGAGTCCTATAGCCTTCAGGGTGAGAATCATACCTAAGAGCAAGCAGAGAAACAGCTTTACCACAGCTCCAGTGCCAAAAGAAAGATCCCTCTGTGTTCAGGAGTGCTTGGCCTCTCCACAAAGACCAGAACTGAACCTGGACCTGAATTCAGTTTTGTAGCAGTTTCAACAAGTCACTTGCCTCTACAGATAAAGAAAATACACATCTTGATGAAATTAATCTGGAGCAAGGCATCTGAACAGATCACTAATCTCCTCCTTTTCTTGGAGATATCCAGAATTTTAATGGGCAGGCTCCACAGCCATCTGTCCTAACCTCATCCTGCACTGAGCACAACCGTGCCCACCAACTTTCATGTGCTCCTTTGGACTCAAACCAGCTTAATCCCCCAACACCTCCCTGCTGCCAACACTAGCACCACCTTCTGCTCAGGAGATTTTGGGACGCTGAAGCCAGGCATGCTGGACAGGCAGGGCCCGTCCCACCACGTGCGTGCGCTGTCAGAGCCCCAGCCCAGCCCCCAGGCAGCGATGCTGCCATCCCCACCGCAGCCTGGAACATCCCCGCGATGTGACCGCGTCCTGCCAGGGAGCTGCTGCCCGAGGGGTCCCCGCAAAGCGACCGCGCCCTGCCCGAGGGGTCCCCGAAAAGGGACCGCGCCCTGCCCGAGGGGTCCCCGCAAAGGGACCGCGTCCTGCCCGAGGGCTCTGCCCGCAAAGGGACCGCGTCCTGCCCGAGGGCTCTGCCCGCAAAGGGACCGCGTCCTGCCCGAGGGCTGTGCCCGCAAAGGGACCACGTCCTGCCCGCGGGCACCTGGCACTCACCCGGCAGCCCCCCGACGTTGGCCCAGGACACGCGGCTGAGGAAGATGCTGTCCAGGTGGGAGATCTTCAGCCTGCGGGGCGGACGGGGGTGAGCAGGGCCCGCTGCGGCGCCGGCTCCCCCCGCGCTCTCGCACTTACTTGTGCTCCTGCATGGCGCGCTGCGTGCCCTCGCCGCAGTTGAACAGATACCTGGGGGAGGGACGGCGGCGTCAGGGCAGGCCCGGCCGGGAGCCGCCGCCGCCAGCCCCGCACTCACCGGTTGAACTCGGAGAACACGTACACGGCGGCCCCCGCGTCGCGGCTCCCGGCCGCCACCACCTGCACGTACACGGTGTTGGGCCCCGCCAGGCCCGTGCCCGCGCTCCGCCGCCGCTCGCGGGCCCACACGTGCCGGGGCACGTCCTTGGGCCGCCGCGCCGGCCGCGCCGCTGAGGGGCCCTCGGCCATGGCGCGGCCGCCGGGGCCCGCCCGCCGCCACAGGAGCCCGGGGCCGGCCCGTCCCCACACGAGCCCGGGGCCCGCCCGCCGCCACAGGAGCCCGGGGCCGGCCCGTCCCCACACGAGCCCGCGGGCCGCCGGCAGCGCCAGCGCCCACATCCGCGCGCGCGCCCCGCCCCGCCCCGCCTGGCGCGCCGCGGCCAATGAGAGGCCAGAAATGCCCGCTGGCGCCCCGCCCCTTTATTACGTCATGCGGGCGGACCAATGGCGAGTGAGAGCAGCAGGCAACGCCCCGCCCCCGAAGCGCCGCCGTCCTGCCCGGCCGCTGACACGTGACCGCGCTCTGCCGGTCGGTGTTCGGGGGATGGCGGTCCGGGCGGTGCTGTGTCCGGTGTGCGGGGTTCTGTGTCCGGTCGCTGCCGGTTCTGTGTCCGGTCTGGCTGGGGTTCTGTGTCCGGTCTGTTCAGTTCTGTGTCCGGTCCAGGCGGTTCTGAGTCCGGTCCGGCCGGTCCTGTGTCCGGTCACTGCCGGTCCTGTGTCCGGTCCAGGCTCTTCTCTGTCTGGTCCGGTGTCCGGTCCGGTTGGGGTTCTGTATCCGGTCCGTTCGGCTCTGTGTCCGGTCACTACCGGTTCTCTGTGTCCGGTCATTGCCGGTCCTGTGTCCGGTCCGGCCGCTTCTCTGCCCATGCACTGCCGGGGTTCTGCCCGTCCATCCCGGCTCTGGGCCCCGGCGCTGCCGGGCCCGGCTCCCAGCTCCGCTGAGCCGCGGCCCTGCTGGACCCCCCGTTGCCCGGTCAGGCCCGGTGTCCCCAGCGGCTCCAGCCCGGCTGTGTGTCACAGAACCGCAGAATCACAGAATAATGAGGTTGGAAGAGACCTCTAAGATCATCAAGTCCAACCCATGCCCCAACACCTCACCTAGACTATAGCACCAAGTGCCACGTCCAGTCTTTTTTTAAACACACCCAGAGATGGTGATTCCACCACCTCCCTGGGAAGACAATTCCAGTGCTTTATTATTCTTTCGGTGAATTTTTTCCCTGATATCCAACCTGTACCTCCCCTGACGTAGCTCGAGGCTGTGTCCTCTTGTTCTGTCAGTGCTGCCCGGTGGAAGAGACCGACCCCACCTGTCTGCACCTCCCTTCAGGGAGTTGTGGAGAGCAATGAGGTCACCTCTGAGCCTCCTCTTCTCCAGGCTGAACAACCCCAGCTCCTCCAAACGTTCCTCACAGGGTTTGTGTCCCCAGCCCCTCTCCAGCCTCGTTGCCTCCTCTGGATGCACTCGAGCATCTCAACGTCCTTCCCAAACTGAGGGGCCAGAGCTGGACACAGCCTCGAGGTGTGCCCTCACCAGTGCTGAGCACAGGGGAGAGTGACCTCCCTGCTCCTGCTGGCCACACCATTCCTGATCCAGGCCAGGAGCCTTTGGCCTTCTTGGCCACCAGGGCACTCTGCTGGCTCATGTCCAGCCGGCTGTGGACCAGCACCCCCAGCTCCCTTTCTGCCTGGGCACTGTCCAGCCACGCTGTGCCCGGCCTGTAGCGCTGGAGGGGATTTTTGTGGCCAAAACGCAGAACTCGGCACTTGCAGACACGCAGAGCCCGGGATGTGCCGTCCCACAGAGCTGTTTGTTTGTCCCTGGTGCTGTGACACCCACACAGGCCCGGCTGGGGCCTCCCAGGAGAGACCCCAAACGGGGAACCCGCGGGGTTTATCCCCTCACAGCTCCTCACTCCCAAACGTGCCTCCTTGAGGAATCCCATCCCACTGTTTGATCTCCCTCTCGCTAAGAAAATGCTTCCTAACATCAGGAGGACATTCCAATTTACATGAGAGATTTAATTGGAGACAGCCTTTTCAAGTGGGGCTTTGAAGCTCTCTGTTCCTGCTTTTCAAGTGTCACAGCTGCTGTAGCAGGAGTAGGAATGTGTAAAACTGGAGGTGGTTTTAGAACCCAGCAGTGGTTAGGTGTGGAAATCCGGGGCACTGGGAATATTTCTCTCTCTGCTCTGGGGTGTCCTGACCCCCAGGGGAGCACTGACTTTGGAGAAAAACTTCCAAAGCCTCAAGGTAAACCAGAAACCACAAAAGTGGGAAATAGATTGTGGAGGTTGTAGAGAGTAGTGTAGTGTGTCACACGGGTGAGAAATTTAGGTTTTAGGATTTTTAGTATGTTAGCTACAATATTTACATTGTGTATATATATTTATATTATATTTATATATTATTTACAATGCTTATAGATGGGTTCAAGATGGAGGGTACAGGGTGTTGTCTTGAGTTCCTTTCTTCTTTCTTCTTCTTCTTCTTGGGTTTGGGTGGTATCTTGTAATTGGGCAGAAAAATCCACATTGCAGGTCTTTAGGGGTCAGTTATTGGGTTAGAAAGGGAAATAATTTAGGTGTCACTTCTTAACTGGGTAGCTTAGTTTTTGATTAGACTTAAAAGGCCTTGTAACACAAGATTGTTGGCCATTTTTGTGCTGTTTTTTCCTGCACGCAGAGTCTGGTGCAGACAGTGCTGAAGTTTTGATAACAATAAACAGAAGCTGAAGACAGAAAAAGTCCAATGCATCTCTGGTTCCTGACACAGAGCTGCTCCAGGAGGGTCTCCCCTGCCAGGGGAGCCCCCAGGGAGCTGGGGCCCACAAACTCACAGTGAGGAGTGTGCAGGTTCCATTCTTGTCTAACCCTCAGAGGAGGGCAGGCTGCTGTGCTTGCTTGGCTGAGAGGGGAGCAAGAAGCAGCAGCCTGATCCTGGAGAGCAGAGAGTCCAGAAAAGCCTTTTTGGGGTAAATTGGAGCAGTGGCTGTTGAGAGGAATAGTGGATTTGTCTTTCCAAACCAGCTGTGCTGGTTTTATCTACCAGCACTGAGAGGTAAAAGAAACAATGGGAAGGATTCCACTGATTGACGAGTGGAAAAAAGATATTTGTTTTACAAATAAGCTTTAGGTTTGCTGATAAATAAAATTAAGACATTGAAAGATGAAGGAAACAATGAGGAAAACCCCAAAATTCCATAAGAATTAAAAATGAAAAGGGAGAGTTGTACATTAGAGGGAAATCTCTGGTATCAGGCATTTCAGGAAGTCTGAACTTCTCAAGTAGCTCAGGCAATGGGGAAAGAGAGAAGGGAAATGCAGCCGGGAAATTGGGATAAAAAGGAGGCTGCATCCTCCAAAAACTGGGGAGAGCCCAGGGGAATGCCCCATGGCCTCTCCCTTTATTGGAATAAAGTAAAAGGACATCAGCCTCTGATGTTTGTGGATTGATTCTCCTAACACCGTGGACCTGAAAAAGGACAAAAGATTCCCTTGGTTTGTGAAGAAGCTCTTAAGCTGGCAGTACATGAAGTTGTTTTGTGGCCCTCTTTATTTGGGTGCTAATTGTGTTGGACTCTTTGCAGGTTCACCCCAGGAAGGGGAAATTCCTCGCAGCTAAAGCCCAGGAGCTGGGGCTGCCAGTGTGAGTATGAGAGCCCAGCCTGGGGCACGGGGCAGCAGGAGCAGGCACGTGGCTGCTGGCAGCTCAATATTTCTGTGGCCTTGTTCTCAGGGGAACTCCAGCCATCCTTCCCATCATTACAGCCCTCAAAAATGGGGAGAGCATCACTTTTGAAGGCAAAGAGGTAAGCTGTGCCTGTGCTTCTGTTGTGCCTTTGCCACTCTGCCTCCTTCACTGGGCTGCCAGGCTGACAGGTTTTTGTGCAGAATGCTTTGCCTGCCAGTGCATCCTGGGGCTGTTGGGGTGGTGACCAGGGAATGAGCTCCTGTGTGGGTATGGCTGGGTGTTTGCTGTTTGGCAGAGCTGCTTCATCTCCCCTTGCCAAAGCTGGTGCAGGTCTAGGAGCGAGCTGGTGGAGTTAATCCCTGCATTGTTTAAACCTGGGGGTTGAATGCCTGTGTAGCCATCACTCCCTCCTTACCCTCTTTGCACCTCTGGCACCAGAAGAAACTCAGCAGTTCTGGGGTTGTGGCTTTGCCCTCCCTCACTGGGCTGCCAGGGTGACAATTCTTTGTGCAGATTGTTTGCCTGCCAGTACATCCTGGGGAACATTCCAGGGGAACTCCAGCCATCCTTGCCATCCTTACAGCTCACTGAGCCAGGCTGGGGCAGCTGTCAGTCCCCTCTCCTGGCCTGGCCTCCATCAAGGGGGTTGGGCCTCCTGAAGCCCCTCAGAACCCCTGGAATTCCCAGGCTCCCCCATTCCCCCCTGCTCAGGACCTGTGGACAAACCCCCAGCTGCAGCTCTGTTTATTTCTGAGCTCTCCAACCTCTCTCTGAGCTCTCTGGGGCTCTTTGTTTGTTTCAAAAAGAGCCCCTTGATGTTATTGTAACCAGAATACCCCAACATAAACAACCCTGACCGTCAATATCCCTTTTCTCCCTGAGTTCCAAAGGAAAACCTTATCTTTCCCAGTGCTTTGCTTTCCAAACACTGTCTCCCTTTATTCTTAGTGCCAATGTTCTTCCCTTTCTCTCCCCGTGATCCTTTCAGTCAGGCCCTCTCCAGATCTTGCCATGGTGATTACAGCTCTTCTGTCATTCTTCAGACCTAAAATTCACCTGCTTTCTCACAACAGCTCAAATTAGCATGGTTTTCCTCCCTTCTGAATGAAATGAAAGGTTTGTTCCTTTGAGTGGCAAACTCTTTGCTCACACACACATCACCCCTGGCAGCCCAGAACTTGCTCATGGCACTTGGCTCTGCTCCCCATGTCAGAAAGGAAACTCTGAAGAAGTTTCAGAGTTTAAAAGCTGGAGTTTCCAAAGGCTCTGTGCTCCTTCCTGCTCCACTGCTGCATCAATCCCTCCCCCTGGCATTGCTTTTCTGGTCAGGTAAGTGAGGAAGCATGAAAATACTTCTTAACTTTTTTTTTTTTTTTTTTGTGTGTGCTTATTGCATTTTTTAAATACCTTTAGAAGCACAGGAGTTTTCTTAGGGCTCTGACCAGCTGGCATGAGGGTTCCAGCCAGTGTTTCTTTAGTGGGTGAAGTAACTAAGAAGGTGTGTGGTATTTTTCATCCAACGAACCCTGGCAATTCTGTCCAAGCCTGCTGGCTTGAGGGTGTGTGCCCAGGCGAGTGGGCACACTCCACTTCTCCACTTCTCCACTTCTGCAGAGTGACAGAACTGCCTGCCTGCAGTTTTACCCATTGATCAGCCAAAAAATAATATTTGGGTAGCCTTAGCCAATGCCTCAGGCTTAGATACCAAATTTTTAACTCATGCAAGCCCTGAAAAGCCATTTTCAACTTGTTTAGTCAGCTTGCCTGTAGATGCTTGGCCAATACCAAAAACCATTCCTCCACATCTTTCATTATAAATCCCTCTGATGGATGGGGGGTTTGGACCAAATTCCTTCCTGAAGCATCCTTTGAACCCCAACAACTGGAAATTCTTGGTTCTGTAAAAATCTGCCTCACCAGTCTTAGGAAGGCTCCAAGGAAGTGCAAAAAGGCCCTGAAGCTGATCAGAGGCTCTCGGCAGCAGCACACAAATGTCCTTTACTGTTTGGGCTGCAGGGTGCTCTGGCTTCTCACAGAGGGGCAGGAATTTCAGAGACTGGCTCACGGCTGAGGAGGAAATGCCTTTTGTTGGGCAGTTTTGGCCCTTGCTTGGGGTGAGAGCTGCCCCATGCTAACAGGTGGCCTGGTGGGTAAGTGGGGACACCCCAGAGCTCAGTCCCTGTCGTCCCCACGGTGACTGGGGGTGGCTCGTGCCCCGTGCAGCTGCTGTGACAGGGCCACCAGCAGGGCCCTGAGGGGCCTCCAGCACAGGGAGGACGTGGAGCTGCTGGAGCCAGTCCAGAGGAGGCCACCAAGATGATCAGAGGGATGGACATTGTTGGGGAAGATGAAACATGAAAGCCTTATAAATATGATTGCCTGGCAAAAGATTTTGAGAATATGGAAGCTATAAGCGAGATTGAAATGAAAGCAAGCTTTGAGACACCAAACCTTGGTCACTGAACAACTGGAAAACAATGGCATGGCCGGCTGAAGGTAATCCCCTCCTGATGAAACAACACCCTCTGCTTGCAGACAGCTCCGAGGCTCAGAGCAGACCCTGCCAGCTTGGCAGAAGGGGTCCAAAGAGTCGTTTTTAGGGTTGAAAATGTAACACAGGATGGTAATGTCATGATTCTTATAGGCTGTAGGATTTGTATCTTGTACTAGATTGGTTAGTGAAAATTAGAATATTCAGATTTATTGTATTGTAATGGGAACTTCCCTCTCTTGCTCTTGCTCTTACTCTTACTCTTGCTCTTACTCTTTCCCTTTCTTTCTCTTGCCTCTCTCTCTTGCTCTTTGGGGTCTCTCTTTGGGGTCTCTCTTTGGGGTCTCTCTTTCAGGCCTGCTCTGAGCTGTGGCTGGCAGCCCCAAGCAGGGCCCTGCACCCACGTCCTTTCCAATAAACCACAAGTTCCAAGCCCTGGCTTCAGAGATCTCCTGCCTCTGTCCATCCCGACCATCCTACCCACCCTCGCTCCAACACAGCACCTCTGGTACGACAAAAGGCTGAGAGAATTGGGATTGTTCAGCCTGAGGAGAGCAGCCTCGGGGTGATTTAGTTGTGGCCTTTCAGTACCTGAAGGGACCCTACAAGAGATGATTTACAAGGGCCTGGAGTGACAGGACAGGGGAGAATGACTTCAAATTAAAAGACAGCAGGTTTAGATTGGATATAAGGAAGAAATTGTTCCCTGGGAGGGTGGGCAGGCCCTGGCACAGGGTGAAGAGAAACTGTGGCTGCCCCTGGATCCCTGGCAGTGCCCAAGGCCAGCCTGGACAGGGCTGGGAGCAGCCTGGGACAGTGGGAGGTGTCCCTGCCGTGCCAGGGGTGGAATGAGGTGAACTTTAAGGTCCCTTCCAACCCAGCCATTCTGGGTTTCTGTGACACTGCTCCAGGAGCACACACATCTCCTGGAGCAGGTCTCCCAGCCCTTTGGTATGAAATGCTAAATTACATTCTGATTCCCCCCAAAGCCTCAGTCCCCACTGCAGGGTGCAGGGGTCACACACAATAACCACCCCTAACCTGGAGAGTCCTCACAAACCCAGCTCTGCCTCGGGGCTGCAGGGAAGCCTCCCCATCCTGCCCGGGAATGCTCCAATAACACACAGCAATGCAGTTTGGATAACTAACCCAGCTGCAGCGATAGCATCAGCCATGCCACAAGAGAGATTTGAAAGCAATATCCTGAGAGACCCCACCCACAGACAAAGGAGGATCCTTATCTTTGGGATTTCCCCAAGGTGATAGCGATGCTTCCCTTTGTTTGCTGTGTATTCCACTGATTAGCATCATCCCCTGGAGCCTGGGTTTATTGGAAGAGCAGGTTTGCACACAGGTTAAAGACAGCACAGGACAATATGAAGAGTTTGGCGTGGCAGTGGCTCATAAAGATAACCAGTCTGGTCAAGATAAGGAGCAAAACTAGTGGAAAGTAGATCTTGAGGGCGAAGCAGTAACCACAAGATGCTGGTCCCAGGCACAGAGAATCCCCCAAAGACAGCAGGGATCAAGAGAGGACACTCTGACATCACCCTGAGGCAGGAGGGCGTGCAGCTGGAGCTGGGGCTCGGTGCACACTGCCCTCCACACAGAACTGGATGAGCTGCAGAGCGTGGGCAGCTCACAGCCTCGCCCTGAAGGTGCCCCAAAAAATGAAAAGGGAGGGTTGTACATTAGAGGGAAATCTTTGGTATCAGGCATTTCAGGAAGTCTGTACCTCTCAAGTAGCTCAGGCAATGGGGAAAGAGAGAAGGGAAATGTGGGAAATTGGGATAAAAAGGAGGCTGCGTCCTCCAAAAATTGGGGAGAGCCCAGGGGAATGCCCCATGGCCTCTCCCTTTATTCAAATAAAGAAAAAGGACTCCTCTGTCCCCTTTTGGACATCAGCCTCTGATGTTTGTGGGTTAATTTCCACCCACCACTGGACAGGACCCTGCCACTGAGGAGTGAAAGTGGTGTCAGCATCACCTCAACACAGCAAGGACTTCCCTGCTGCACAGCACGACCTTGGGCATGGATACTCCAGGGGGCTGTCCCAGACCCCCTTTTCCAGTGGCCTCTGGGCCAGACATGCTGCTGGCCACGCTGCCAGCCCCTCAGAGGCTCAAGTCCAGCTCATGGGAACTGCACAAAATGAAATCCCAAATGGACCAGTGGCTGGAACATCGTGCCCAAGACAAAGGCATGAGGGGTGACCTGGGAATTTGTGAGTGTCCCTAAACCTTTCCTTGGAGCCAGCTGTGTGTGCACCAATTTTATACAGCCCCCAGAAGGGCATGATCTTGTTTAGAATGTTCTAAAGTTTCTCCTCTAACATCCCTTGACATGGAAACGCGTGTGAGCAAAGGTTCCTGGTGAGAATTCCCAGATTCCCTTCGAGCAACCAGTGACAAAACCCCCAAGTCCCCAGGTGGGTTATGGTGAGCCTGCAAAAGGGGCTGTGGGACAGCAGCAGGGTCTCACAGGGTCTCTTTCTCAGCATTGCAACTTAGAGCTCCAAAAGCTCAAAGGATTCACGTTAAATCCTGCTCAGTTTGGCTCTGCACAGCCCCAGAGGTGGATTTGCCCTGCAAACCTGTGGTAGCTGAGGGATAAATGCAGTTACCAACGGCATGGAGTGATGGGGAACAGGCAGGGAATCCAGGAGGGGAAAGCAATTTACAATGCTTCTTTTGCCATAAAGGATTTGAATGGAGATTGTGGGTAGGATTACTTTAAGAGGTGAGCTTTCAGGTGGTTCATCCCTCAGATTAGTGGCATTTTGCTGAAGAGGTCTTGTTCCTCAGCAACAAATCATGACAGTACTTGGCAGAGGAGTGGGGAAACTCTCAAAAAGTGGCACAGGACATGACAAGCACTGCTTTAGCCAGAAAACCTTCAAAATAAAACCCCCAGAAAAATAAATATGCAAAGATATAGGCAACTAAATAGGAGAAAAATTAATTAGGCCTCAGAAATACTGGAATTTAGAATGATTTCAGGGAGCCAGCAGCAAGGTGTAACTGAGGGAGCTGCATTTAAGAAGAGATTACTTTTCTTATCTGCAATCTGCCCCAGCCCCCTGGTGCTTTGTCTGCCAGAGCAGCAGATGCATGGATAAGCCTGGTCCCTGCAGAGCCCCATCTCCCTCTCCCAGTCCTCCCAGTCCAGGCATATTTCTTTCTGCTCTTTCAATAAAAGAAAGGTAAACACCCCACACCCAGCTGCAGCGGCTTGTGATTATTTTCAATATTGCCTGTCAAAGTATAAATTAAATAAATTCCTCTTTGTTCGAGGAGGAACAGAACAGCCCATTCCTATATCCCATTCCCATATCCCATTCCCATATCCCATTCCCATATCCCATTCCCCATCCCATTCCCCATCCCATTCCCATATCCCATTCCCATATCCCATTCTCATTCCCCATCCCATTCCCACACCCCATTCCCCATCCCATTCTCTATCCCATTCCCATATCCCATTCCACCATCTCATTCCCATATCCCATTCCCATATCCCATTCCCCATCTCATTCCCATATCCCATTCCCATATCCCATTCCCCAGCCCATTCCCATATCCCAAAGCTCCCATATCCCATTCCTCATCCCATTTCCTATCCCGTTCCCATATCCCATTCCCATATCCCACGGCTCCCATATCCCATTCCCATATCCTATTTCCATATCCCACAGCTCCCATATCCCATTCCCATATCCCACGGCTCCCATATCCCATTTCCATATCCTATTTCCATATCCCACAGCTCCCATATCCCATTCCCATATCCCACGGCTCCCATATCCCACAGCTCCCATATCCCATTCCCGTATCCCACAGCTCCCATATCCCATTCCCGTATCCCACAGCTCCCATATCCCATCTCCATCCCGTTCCCCAGCCCCGTCCCGCAGCCGCCGGCGCTGCAGCGGCCCGGGCCCGGCCCTAGGTGGCACCGCGGCTCCGCCGCCGCCACCGCGTCCCGCCGGGACCGGGCGGGAGGTGAGGACGGGGCAGCCCCGGCGAGTCCCCTCCGCCTCCTGCAGCCCGCCGCGATGTCCCGCGTCCCCGCTGCCCCAGGCTGTCCCACCGCCACCGCCCAAGCTGTCCCGCTGTCCCTGGGCTGCTCTGTGCCCCGCGGCTGCCCCTGCGCTGCCCCGTCCCCTCCGTGCTGCCCCTGCGCTGCTCCACGTCCTTGCCCAGCACCTGCTGCTGCTTCGGGCTCAGCCCTATCCGGAGAACCCGGACATCGCACAGCACGGAGCTCCCACCGCGGCTGCCTGTCACCTGCCCTCCGTGCCGCCTGTAGCACCCCCAGGGCAAATCCTGCGGCAAGGCCGGGCTCCAGGGGCCCCTGCCCGGGGAGCAGAGGCGGCTCCCGCAGCGGCACAGGCAGGACCCCTGCCCCACGGGTGCCCTGTCCCCCTCCAGCGCAGCTGTAACGCCGCAGTGCAGCAGGCTGGCACATGGGACCCTGCCCCACTGAGGATGGCACCTTGCCCGTGGCCAGCTCCAGGCACAGCTTGGACAGCCCGGGAGCCCAAGCTGCCGCTGGGTTTTCAGCAGCTCACCCATCCCAGGACTCGTATCACAGGGCCTTGAGGCTGCTGCTTGATGTGGGCAAATCCTGATGATGAAAGAGGGCCGTGGAGCATTTGTGGAATGTATCCCCCTGTTTGTTCGATCCCCCAAGGAGGAGCAGTGGGATTTCCTCTACTCTGAGCTCCAGCCCTCTCCCCATCCTGCTCCTCGCATGGTGTGTGTGCCACAGGAGCAGATCCCTTCAGGACCCAGCGTCCAGGACCTCTCTGGTTGTTGCATGGATGACCCTCTCCATCATCTCCTCCAGAAATCAGAGCTCAGGACTTCTGCTGAGGTTTCCCCAGCAGCTGAGATGGGCCTGGAGAGTGGTGCAGGGTGGCTCAGAGCTGGTCTGTCCGGGCAGAACCAGCGCCCTTGGTGCCAGCTGGGCTCAGTGGTGCCAGACCCCCATGCAAAGAGAGATGCCGGGATCCCACCTCTGCTCAGGGGGGTCCCTAGGTACAAAGCTGCTTCCCCTCGCTCCCAGTCACCCCATGAACCAAACTGGAGCGAGCACACACTTCAGGGGGTGGCTGACAGTTCACCCTTGACACGGAGCTCGTTTCACTCCATCCCCCTCCTCATTTATTTATGGTCCTTCATCGCAGCGTGGCTTCACCCTGATGGACGGTGTTTGCACATGTCCCTCTTATCCAGAACATGGGGCTTTGCAGCCACTTCTCTATTTACTGTAATTTTTAGCTCAGACACAAGCAGAACTCCCACCCTGTCTGGGCGTCTCAGTGCAGAAAACAAGACTAAACTATTTTGGGATGTTTTTCCCTTTTCCTCATACTTGGGTGCTTTCCCATGTGGCTAAGTCTTCGGAGCCTTGGGGAGGGTGAACCTGTTTCACACACCCCTGAGAGCTGCCTCTGACCCCTGCACGCACTTTAACCCCCTCCTCTGACCACAGGCACCTCCCACACAGGGCAGCTTCATGCTCCACTTGGTTTTCCGAGCTAGGAAATGCATCCAGTGCCGGGGATGAGCTGAGAGCACAGCGGATGGGAACGAGCCTCCCAGGCTCCATCCTCACCCTCCTCCTTGTCACCTCGTCTGCTCACACCTCCTCAGGGTGCCCAGAATGCTGTCTACTGCTGCCCCAAGACAAGGAAGGAACATGGGTTTGGCCCTGTTTGCCTGGCAAATGTGGAAAAGAGCCTGGAAAATGCCCCTTTGCCTCCGTCACTCCCATTTTAGTCCCACTGGGTGGCACCCGCTGGGGAAAGGCCGGCAATGTGCAAAGCTTCCCCCCCTCCCGCCTCTGTCACAGCCAAGGGTCTCTCCATTGGAGTTTACTTTAAGGTCTAATAAAATTTCCAAACTGGAAAAATCTTTATGCAGAGGTTTGCTTTGTTTAAAGGAAGAGGACCATAAAGATAAAGCCTTGCCTGCCCGCCGCTCCCCTCCCGCTGCCCGGGCGAGGGGCCGCGGCTCAGCCCTTCCCTCCCAGCCGGAGGAAGAGCTTGTTTTCCTAACGAGAAGTTTGAAGATTAAAAGGGGAAAAAAATCAGCCATTTGGAATCCTCTACTGACGCTGCAAATACCCTCGTTAATAGATATGTCTCGTTTTGTTACCTCATTTTAATTAATCACTAAACAAAGACAGCTGCCAAATTTTGGCTCTGGCTTTGAGCCTACAACTGACTTGAAGCCCTTGAAAAATAGACTATTTATGGTGCCTGGGCTTAAAGCTTAAATTTCTTGTATAAACTTTACCCTTCCTAAGAAGAGCGTGGGGAGAGCTTTGCCGGCCCCGTGCACGGTGCCCATGCCCCCATGCCCAGCCGGTGTGGGCCAGGAGGGATCGGGGTCCCTCGGGCTGCTGCCAGCCCCATCTCACAGCCCAGGAGCAGCTGCACCGGGGCCAGGGTGTCCCTCAACAAGTGCTGTCACAGCCTTGTTGTCCCCACACAGGCAGGTGCCACCACCAAGGGAGTGCCCGATTCCCTTTGCCGAGTGAGAGTTATCCACAGGGCAGAGCATCCTGGTGCAGGAGAGCATCCCTGTGTTCCTAGGGCTGGCTGGGGGCCTAAGGGAAGTATTTGTATCCCAGACATGCAGTGTGTGGGGTGAAGATGTTATTTCATGTTTTAGGGCATGGCTGCTGCCTCCAACCCTGCCACTTCCCCCGTGGGATGGGGCTCCTGCCTCATCCCAAATACCAGAGCCTTGGGATTTGGCATCGTGATGGAGCTGCTCAGGCTGCCCACAGCAGGGACACGAGGCTTCAGTGTCTTCCCTTGGGTGCCAGCTTGGGGCTCCATAGGCTCTGAAAGGGCACTTTTATTTATGTTTGCATTTTTGGGAGTATCCTGGGGAAAGGCTTCAGCTTGTCCTTCCCCATCCCTTCAGATCACAGGCAGGGAAGGAGCTTTCCTGGAGGGCTGGGGCTTGACGTTGCAGGAGGAGCAGCCCCGGTGCAGACTTTAGGCTGCCAGGTGCTGTTCAGGGCACGGGCAGGTGAAGCAGGGGCTGCGGTGCTTGGGCGCTGCGTGCCCTGGCGTGCAAGGCTCTGCAGAGCCCTCTGTCCTCGCTGCTGGCCCTGAGTGAGTGCCCGGTGTCCGTCCTGCTGCCCGGTGTCTGTCTGTCCTGCTGCCCAGTGTCTGTCTGTCCTGCTGCCCGGTGTCTGTCTGTCCTGCTGCCCAGTGTCTGTCTGTCCTGCTGCCTGGTATCTGTCCTGTTCCCCAGTGTCTGTCTGTCCTGCTGCCCGGTGTCTGTCTGTCCCACTGCCCAGTGTCCATCCTGCTGCCCGGTGTCTATCTGTCCTGCTGCCTGGTGTCTGTCTGTCCTGCTGCCTGGTGTCCCTCCCGATGCCCAGTGTCTATCTGTCCTGCTGCCCTGTGTCCATCTCGCTGTTTGGTGTCTGTCTGTCCTGCTGCCTGGTGTCCATCCTGCTGCCCGGTGTCTGTCTGTCCCACTGCCCGGTGTCTGTCTGTCCTGCTGCCCGGTGTCCATCCTGCTGCCCGGTGTCTGTCTGTCCCACTGCTCAGTGTCTGTCTGTCCTGCTGCCCGGTGCCCATCTCACTGCCTGGTGTCTGTCTGTCCCACTGCTTGGTGTCTGTCTGTCCTGCTGCCCGGTGTCCATCTCGCTACCCGGTGTCTGTCTGTCCCACTGCTCAGTGTCTGTCTGTCCCACTGCCCAGTATCTGTCTGTCCCACTGCCCGGTGTCCCTCCCAATGCCCGGTGCCCGTCCCACTGCCCGGTGTCTGTCTGTCCATCCCACTGCCTGGTGTCTCTCTGTCCCACTGCCTGGTGTCTGTCTGTCCCACTGCCTGATGTCTGTCCGTCCCCATGTCCAGTGTCTGTCTGTCTGTCCCGCTGCCCGGTGTCTCTGTCCCACTGCCCGGTGTCTGTCCTTCCCGCTGCCCGGTGTCCCTCCCGATGCCCGGTGTCTGTCTGTCCCACTGCCTGGTGTCTGTCTGTCCCACTGCCTGATGTCTGTCTGTCCCCATGTCCAGTGTCTGTCTGTCTGTCCCGCTGCCCGGTGTCTCTGTCCCACTGCCCGGTGTCTGTCCTTCCCGCTGCCCGGTGTCCCTCCCGATGCCCGGTGTCTGTCCCTCCCGATGCCCGGTGTCTGTCCGTCCCGCTGCCCGGTGTCCCTCCCGATGCCTGGTGTCTGTCTGTCCCGCTGCCCGGTGTCTGTCTGTCCCGCTGCCCGGTGTCCCTCCCGATGCCCGGTGTCTGTCTGTCCGTCCCGCTGCCCGGTGTCTTTGTCCCGCTGCCCGGTGTCTGTCTGTCCCGCTGCCCGGTGTCTGTCCGTCCCGCCCCGCTCGGGGATGGCGGCTGCGGCCCCCGGGCTCCGCAGCGGCTCCCGCTGCCCTCCTGCCCCGGAGAGGGAGCAGAGCCAGGCTGCAGGACGAGCTCCTCCAGCTGCAGCCGGGAACCCGCAGCTCATATTTCACCCCGCCAGCAGGTCTCCCACTCGGGTGACACCAAACGCGTGTCACACGCGCTGGAGGCACGGGCTGACGGCCCCCGCCCGCCCACACAGCCTCAGCCGCGATCCTGCAGCCGTCTGCTGCCTCGATGGCTAAAATAAACTGTCTGATGCACAGCCGGCACAGCGGTGCTCGCGGCTGAAGCGGGACGGAAATCCAGCCGTGCACACCGTGCCGGTCGTGTCAGCACCTGCTTGGAGCCGGGGTGCTGCCACACCCGAACCCCGCGTCCTGCGTCCCCGCACCAACACCCCGGGACACCCCTGGTGTGCCCATCCCGGGGACACAGTGACACAGCCACGGTGACACGGCCACAGTGACACAGCCGCTGCCACACCGCCACCTCCCCTGGCGCACTGCGGCACCCGCGGGCGGCAGTGACGCCAAATTACCAGCGTTGGCTGCTCGGTGGCATTGCCAGGGGACAGCCCCGTCCTGCCTGCCACCTCCGTGCCACCCACTGGTGGCCCTGAGCCATCCCCACACTCGTCCTGGGCTGCGCTGCAGGGCAGAGCTGAGCCCCTCTGCTGTGGATCGTTTCAGTTTGGATGGGATAAACTCGCCAGGTGTGGGGCTGGCAGGTGGGGATCCCCCTCTGGCCTGTGCTGCTACGCTGCTGCCAGCACGCAGGGCTTGCTCTGGAAGTGCCCCTGAGCCCACCCTGCCTCTCCTCCTCTCCCTGGCCTGCCTGCCAAGCCCTGGGCCACGCTCTGATGTTGCTGCAGAAATGTCCTGCCCCACCTGTGGGGCAAAACTGTCCTGAGGATCTTCCTCTGCAGGGAGCAAAAACTCCAATGTACCCCATGGACTGGGCCAGTGGATGGCTCGGAAGGAACCTGAGGGAAGTGTGAGTTGTTCCACTGCCCACTGTGGATTTTTAACTCTGAGCTCTAAGGAAGGCAGCCTAAATAACAACCGTGTTCTGTGTTGGTACAAAAACACACTCCAAATACACAGAGCCCTGGGATTTCTGTACTGGTACAGAAACTTATTGATAGAGAAATACAGCCATATTTCTGTATTGGTACAGAAGCCTATTAATACAGAAACTCCCACCTCTCCACCCCAGTAGTGTCACTGTTCCCCTTTTTGTGCCTGTCCTAAAAGCCTCCTGCTTCTAAAGGACATTTTGTACGGACTGCAGCCCTGCCTTTTCAAACACAGACCTCTCCTGGGCAGGGTCTGGATGTGACACTGAAGAACCTTCCACGGGGACCATCACGCCTGTCTCATTACTGCTCTGGGCCCTTCTGGGGCTCTCTAGGTCTGTCCTAGACCAGGAGCTGCTTTGCCAAAAGGACTTCACTTACAAGCTGCTGTGTAAACAAAGCCGGTGGGAGCCGGGGATTTATGGAAGAGCTGGAGAAGGGCTGGTGGAGATCCCCCAGCTCCCCGGCCAGTGACTGCTGCCCCGACCAAAGGGACGTGTTTGTTAGTGTGAACAGCAGGTTCGCCGGCGGGTGAGTTTACAGCGAGATGGATATAAATAAATAGAAGGAAAAGGACTTTCCCTGCCTGGGGAGTGGCATCCTGCCCGCCCAGGGAGGGCTGCCCTTGGCCTGGATGCCGGTCAGAAGAGGGATTTGCTTCCAGGGACCTCCCTGCTGGTGTCAAAAAACCTACAAGGACTTTGTTTTCTTTTTTTTTTTTTTTTTTTTTTTGAGGGGTGGGGCAGGGAGAAAGCTGGGAGAGAGAGAAGGGGACTGCCACCAGCGCTGTCCCCAGCACCACAGTGGCATTGAGGGCACAGGTGGGTGGACATCACTCTGCTCGTTCCTCAGTGAGGAGAAAGCCCTGGGGATGTGCAGGGGTTCATAGGCAGGTCATGCCATGCCTGTTTTGGTGGTCAGCCTGCAAGAGGGACTGCTGTGCTCAAGGCGACAGCACCTCTGGGTGCTGGGCACAGCTCAATGAACCCTCCAGAGCTCGGCTACGTGGGGACAGACCGTGTGGTCCCTGAGCCCACACTCAGGAGAGCAGGATGCAGGAAGTGCCACCTCCCCCTGCCGCCTGTGTGAGATCAGCCCCTGTCACTGGCTGAGAGAGGTTGAGGGCAGAAAGCTCCAGGGAGACCTTAAAGCCTCTCCCAGTGCCTAAAGGGGCTCCAACAGAGCTGGAGAGGGACTTGGGACAAGGCCTGGAGTATCAGGACACAGGGAATGGCTTCCCACTGCCAGAGGGCGGGGATGGATGGGATATTGGGCAGGAATTGTTCCCTGTGAGGGTGGGAGGCCCTGACACAGGGTGCCCAGAGCAGCTGTGGCTGCCCCTGGTAGGGGGCCAGGTTGGATGGGGCTTGGAGCAGCCTGGGACAGTGGAAGGTGTCCCTGCCCATGGCAGAGGGTGGGATGTGATGGTCCTTAAGGTCCTTTCCAACACTTCCAAACTTTCCTATGATTCTCTGTGCCCCATCCTTCAGCTCACCGTTTCCCAGCTCCATCCAAGCAGGGGCACTTTGCAGTGCCAAGGAGACCTGCTCCTGCTCACCCAGACTGGCCTCCCTGGGCTGAAAGAAATGCCCAGCACACGCTGAGGCAACGAGCCTGGCAGGGACCGAGCCGTAAGTGCCACCCTTGGCTGGGATCCTGCCCCGCTCCTCACTGCCAGGGGACGGCTCCCTCAGGTGCCTCTGCTCCCCTCTGCCAGTGCACAGCCACTTTATTGGGGTGCAGAGAGACTGGGGGGCATGGGGTGGTGCTGCCCCCTCCCCATGCAGCCCCGGGACTGAGTGTGCCCCGGCTGGGGCAGCCCCAGCCCCGGGGCTGTGCCAGGAGGGGACAGCAGCGGCAGAGGCACTCGGGCAGCTCTCCCGGGAGGCCCCGTCCCCCGCCTCTGCTCCGCGGGCTGCAAGAAGTTAATTTATTTTTGGAAAAGCAGCTCGCAGAGTTTGTCTAATTCCACCCGCACCAGCTCCGTTCACTCTATTTTAAACCAGTTCTTACTGTGCTTCAAGTTTATAAAACACAATCAGTGCTCCCCGGTCAAAGCAGCCCTAACCCGCGGAGCAGGCGAGGAGTGGCCGAGCAGCATCTCCTGCAGGACGCTCGAGCTCCGCCGAAAAGCCCACAGGTAATTAATGCTTCCTCCTTCGTGCTGTCCTGTCCTCTGGCCGGCTCGGTTACGGTGACACGCGGGCGTGCGGTGACAGCTTTAGGGAGACGAGCGCAGCCGGGCATCGCCGCTGCTGCTGCTGCTGGGGGTTTTGTGGGGTCTCAGGGGCACCTGGCAGGTGGTGACTGCAGAGAGGTCTCTGAGGAGCGTGACACTCCTTCAGGAGCGGGCACAAGGCGCGTGTGGCACTCGGGAGCCAGCCTGGCAGGCAGAGGTGCTGCGGAGGCAGCGGCTGGCTGAGCGCAGGGGAGGATGGTGCTGGTGGGCCGCTGGGCTTCCTAGAGGTTCCTAAAGCTTCTGGCTGTGCCGCAGCCATTTGGACGCTGCTCTGGTGGCTTCTCTGGTGTCCCCACCCCAGCTGACACGGTGGGTGCCCCCCAGCAGCTCAGCTGTGCTCGGTGTCACCCTGCTTTTACTCTTCCTTTGCCATGAGCGTGTCATAACTGTGGAGGGTCATTCTGGTTGTACCAAAAGCTCAGTGTTTAATGCAACTTCTCAGTGACTCACCACTGCAACCCACAAAGATTGTTTAGAAGAAGCTCCCGGCATCTCTCAGACTCAGAAATCCAGGGCATTTATGGACCGCTTTGTTTCTATTACACGAATACTTGACAAAAACGCTGCCAGTCAGAACGCACTGATGTCATTTGCTGAGCGCTGAAGCGCTCGCTCGGGGGCGGCTTGTCAGCCTCGTGCTGGGCTCTCGGATGTCTCGGGGTTAAAGCTTTCGAAAGCACCGCCTCGGCAGCCGCAGCCGGGGCATTTCCAGTGCGGAGGGCTCGGCTGCGGAGCGGGAAGGGCGGCGGCGGCTCCGTTCCCCCAGCGCCGCCCGCGGGCATCGGGCATCCTCCCTCCTCATGCGAGCGGCCTCGGGGCATGCCCGAGTGTTTTGGGAGCAGGGAGGGTTCAGGGTTCAGCACTGAAGAGCCCCCTGTATCCTGCTTTACTGCTTCTTGCTGCCTCTCATCATCTCAGCTCCGAGTGCGGGGGAAAAACACCCCAAAAGGCAGAAAAATTAAAGTGCTTTTTTTAGGATGGCACGAGCCGACCTCTCCTGTAAAATGTCATTTGCCAGACGGCCCCAGGGACAGCAGCAGGAGGTGACCCCAGGTCCCCCTGTCCAGTGCTGCTCTCTCTGCTGCTGCCTGTGTATTCTGGTGGTCCAGCTCGGAGGGGAAGGGAAATGCGGTTGTTGTGTGGAGCGTTCAGGCTAAAAATAGTTTCCCTCTCGTGCTCCATCTGAATGGGCAGCCACATTTGACTGTACATGGATTTGTCTGATAGTCCCGTTTCAGTGTAAGAGACAAAATATCTTAGTTATGGCTTTGTTCTTCAGCTAACAATGGGTAGCTAAAAATATCCGACTTTGTTCCACTCAATAAAGTTCTCTCAAGGGGAGACACTAACGTTACATTTTTGCCAGATCCATGCGAAACACGGCCAAAGAAAATGCACATTTTTTGCCAGCAGCTTTTCATAAAACATGTAACCAGCAGAAAACTCCGTACGGTTGGGCCGTGCTGTCTGCTGCGCAGCATCCCGGGACTCCTGGCTGCCTCGCTCCTCGGGAGCATCCCAGCTTCCTCCCACCCTCATCCTCCTCTGGGCACGCTCCAGCTGCTCCCCGGCTGTTTGGGCTCGGGCACGGGTGAGGTGCTGCTGCCTGCTCGTGCCTGGCAGAGGCGATGGCCCCGCCGCTGCCAGTGCTGGCTGCTTGGTGGTCGCTGTGGTCTCGCTCCAATTCCCTTACTTCCCGTCTGATGGCAGCCAGGGCTGGAGGCTGGCCAGGCCGGCCCCGTCCCGCTGTGCTGGTGCTTGTGAGCAGCCTGGCACGGCGGCTGCCGCGCTCTCGCAGCCTCACAGCCAAGAGGAAACCAGCAGAGACCTCACCGAGCTGGCACGGGCCCTGTGCAGAGCAAGGAGATGGACTCTGCTGCGCTCATCCCCATCTCCACTGAGGATCTCTCGCTCCCCACTGCTCTGCCCGAGTCCCTGGTGACTTTTTTTTTCAGCTCCAAAGCTGGGAGCTGCTCCCAGAAAGGCTCAGGGAGGCAGGAGAACCATGCCATGCTCTCTGAGTGTGGAGGCCAGCGTGCTGCAGTCCCCCCTGGGCAGAGCAGAGCTGGGTGACCCAGCTGAGGGAGCCCCTCTTGGCATGTCAGGGCTGGTGTGGACGAGAGCAGCCAGCAGGCACTTTGCTCTCCTGGTGTGCATCAGGAATGTGGGGGCAGACCGTGTGGTCCCTGAGCCCACACTCAGGAGGGTGCAAGAAGTGCCACCTCCCCCAGCCACCTGTGTGAGATCACCCCTGGCTGAGAGAGGCTGAGAGCAGAAGGCTCCAGGGCGACCTTAAAGCCCCTTCAGTGCCTAAGGGTCTTTGCTTTTCCTGCTCTTGGAGCTCCATCTGGTTTGGGCTGCACAGCTGCCCAGCAGGTCTTGTTTCCCTTGTGCCCTGCACTGGGAAAAGTGGTTGGGCTTCCTCTGCCTCCCATGGTATTGGATTTTCCCAGGTTTTTTGTCTCTCAGTCATTCCTGTAGCTTTTCTCTGAGCCCATTCCCATTTTCCAGCATCCCTCCTGTTGTGTAGGCAATGGTTTCCCTCGTTCTGATGTCTCTCTCTGTTACTTTGGTGCTAAGAATGACACAGGAACAGATGAGAGATTGAATTGTAAGAGGATAAAAAGAAGTTTTAATACAAAGGATTTTCCAGTTTATATAGACTGATACAATATATTCTACTTGCTTGGTTAGTTGATAAAAATATGTTTTTTCACACACTGTTTTTGAGAAGAACAGAAAAACAGAGTGGAAAAACACTACCTGTAGATTGTTACACTAACAACTTATCACATTTTTACAACTCCCTAAAAATTTTCACAAGCCACTGTGAGAAACGATTGCCATTTCTGTCTCTCTGACCAGGCTGGCATCCACATCTCTCTGTGCTGTTTTTGCTCTCCAAGCCAGCGTGAGGCCCAGAGCTCCAGGTCCATCCGTTTTCACTGCGTGCCTTCCCGCAGCTTTGTCCCCTTGCTGCTTTCCCCCAGGGTCACTCCACATTAAACCCTGCTGGAGTTCAGGGAGAGGCATTCCAGAGGAGCAGGGGAGGTGTGGGTGCTGTGGCAGGAGCAGTGCCCTGTGCCAAGGCCCGTGGTGTTGGTTTGATGCCCCTGAGCAGCTCAGGGTGCAGATGGACGAGGGACACAAGGTGGGGGACGTTGTGTGGCTCTTCCACACCCCATGGCTGCACCAAACCTCGCTCTGCCTGGTGCTTACCCCATTCCTCCACCACCCCTGGTGTGCAGGACCTGTCTGTGCTGGAAAGGCCGAGCTCCAAAGGTGGGGTGCCCACCCCAAGTGTGTTTTTTTGGGAAGGAGACGCGGCCTGACGTGATTCATGCAGTGTTTGCTGCCGCAGCATTCCCGGAATGCACCTGCTTTATTTCTTGGCCTTCTTGCCTGTGGCTGGAGAGGAGCTCAGCTCGTGCTCTGGGCTTTAGGTGACAGAGATCCAGCCCTGCTCTCGGGCTCAGGGGAGCCTTGCACCGGGACAAAGCCCCCGAGCTGGAGGGCAGGGACCTGCCGGGGCGTTGCTCTGTCAGATGTGACACGTTTGTGTCACCTCCCCACCTCTGAGCCCCCGGCAGGCTGCCTGTGTGTGCCCTGCATCCTGGGCTGGCTGCTGGGCACAGACAGCGTGCAGGTGTCCCCTGCTCAGTGATGCCCCACTGTGTGTGCTGAGGACATCACTCATGGTGCCAGCTCGCCTGTGGGCCCACCAGCACGGCCCCATGGAGGATGGGGGGTGCAGAGGTGCAGCACAGACCCCCACACCCACCAGAGCAGTGGCAGGAGGCACCAGGCTCCTCTGCCAGCCTGTTCCCCTGCTCCTGCACAGAGCTGGACCTCCCCAGCCCGATGTGTGCCCCAAGAGCTGCAGCCCTGCCCTGCCCGCCCTTCCCTGGCTCCCACAGGGCTCCACTGCACCCAAAGCCCCCTGGCAGCCTCCTTGCCACGCTCCCCTCAAGGGCCCAGCCCACCCTGGGCACGAGGAGCCAGGGTGGTTCTGAACCAGAGCTGCCAGGTTCCCCCAGGGTTCTCTGGCCACTGCACCCAGGCCCCGTGCCCAGGTCCCTGACACAAGGCAGCCAGCAGCCTGGGCTCTTGGCAGTGCCCTGGAGAAGGCACCAGGGAAGGGGACGTACTGCCAGGGGGCTTTTCTGGCTCATGATGATTTATGGCCCAACCTCGAGCCAAAAAATCCACCCTGCCTGCACTGGCATTCTTGGAACAGATGCAGAGGGCGTGCCAGCTGTGCCCAGAGGTTTCCTGGCTCTGAACCCTAGTGTGACAGGGGCACAGCCCCCAGCAGGATGGGGCTGTGTCCCCCTCACTCACAGCACTGGGGTGTGGGGTGATGCTCTGCAGGGATGGCAGTGGCACTGGGCTGGTGCTGTGGGCTGTGTGCCCCCTCCAGACAGAGCTCTGCCTCGTGGGGAACAGCCAGTCTGCCAGGAGGGTTGGTTTTGGTGGGACATTTACCCATCACCCATCCAGGAAGATTGGTTTTGATGGGATATTTACCCATCACCCAGCCAAGAGGGTTGGTTTTGGTGGGACATTTACCCATCACTCAGCCAGGAGGGTTGGTTTTGGTGGGATATTTAACCATCACCCACCCAGGAGAATTGGTTTTCATGGGATATTTGCCCAACACCCAGCCAGGAGGGTTGGTTTTGATGGGATATTTAACCATCACCCACCCAGGAGAATTGGTTTTCATGGGATATTTACCCATCACCCATCCAGGAAGATTGGTTTTGATGGGATATTTGCCCATCACCCATCCAGGAAGATTGGTTTTGATGGGATATTTACCCATCACCCAGCCAGGAGAATTGGTTTTCATGGGATATTTGCCCAACACCCACCCAGGAGGGTTGGTTTTGGTGGGACATTTACCCATCACCCAGGCAGGAGGGTTGGATTTAGTGGGATATTTACCACCCAGCCAGTCTGCCAGGAGGGTTGGTTTTGGTGGGATATTTGCCCATCACCCAGCACGCTGCTGGACGGGCAGAGGGAGTTTGTTGAGCTACCAGCAGAGGCACACACAGCTCACTTGCAGTGCGAGCAACAATAACACGCCTTTGCTGTTGACGGAGGGTTGTGATGCCGTGTGGGATTTGCTCCCAGCTCAGGAAACGTTGCTGGGAAAGTCTTTTCCCTCCCAGGAGAGGCGCGAGTCCCTCTGGACCATGAGTAACAACTCCCCAGAGCTGCGGCAAGCGCTGCGGGGCGGCCCCGCCCGGCTGCGAGCTCCAGCTCACGGGATCCCGCTGCCTTCCGTCCCTGGAAGGCTCGCAGGGCCCAATTCCTGCCCCACAGCCTATTCCTGCCCCACAAACAGCACGTAGGCATCGCCACGGCGGCTGTCATCGCCCTCCCGAGGAGCTGTCCCAGCACGCAGTGCCCAGCCCTGGCCCCGGGGCTGACAGGCGGCTCTCGGCACGGGGATCGCCCCTCTCTGCATCCCTGTGCCACGGGGCATCCCTTCTCTGCATCCCTGTGCCACAGGGCATCCCTTCTCTGCATCCCTGTGCCACGGGGCATCCCTTCTTTGCATCCCTGTGCCACAGGGCATCCCCGTGCCACGGGGCATCCCTTCTCTGCATCCCTGTGCCACGGGGCATCCCTGTGCCACGGGGCATCCCTTCTCTGCATCCCTGTGCCACAGGGCATCCCTTCTCTGCATCCCTGTGCCACGGGGCATCCCTTCTCTGCATCCCTGTGCCACAGGGCTTCCTCATTTCTTCATCCCTGTGCCAAAGGGCATCCTCCTCCCTGCACCCCTGTGCCACAGGGCATCCCTTCTTTTCATCCCTGTGCCACGGGGCATCCTCATTTCTTCATCCCTGTGCCACGGGGCATCTATTCTTTGCATCCCTGTGCCACAGGGCATCCTCATTTCTTCATCTTTGTGCCACGGGGCATCCCTTCTCTGCACCCCTGTGCCACAGGGCATCCTCCTCTCTGCATCCCTGTGCCACAGGGCTTCCTCATTTCTTCATCTTTGTGCCACAGGGCATCCCTTCTTTGCATCCCTGTGCCACGGGGCATCCCTCCTCTGCATCCCTGTGCCACAGGGCTTCCTCATTTCTTCATCCCTGTGCCACGGGGCATCTATTCTTTGCATCCCTGTGCCACAGGGCATCCTCCTCCCTGCACCCCTGTGCCACAGGGCATCCCTTCTTTTCATCCCTGTGCCACAGGGCATCCCTTCTTTTCATCCCTGTGCCACGGGGCATCCCTTCTCTGCACTCCTGTGCCACAGGGCATCCTCCTTTCTGCACCCCTGTGCCGCAGGGAGATGAGAGGCCCTGGGCACAGCCTTGCCAGGAAAAGGGGCAGGGCTGTCATCAGGGCCCGGGGCAGATGGTGTCCTTGTCGGGGAGGTGTGCTGGCTCAGCCCTGGCTGTGGGAGGTGACCGGCTGCTGCAGCTGGGCCACAGGGGACTGATGCTGGGAGCGGTGCTCAGAGCAGTTAACCCATAGCACGCAGGGGAGACAGATAAGGGATGTCTAAGCCTGGAGGGGGAGGCAGCAGCTCCTTGGAGGAGCGTGGGATGTGCCAAGAGCCCTGGTTTTGTACTCTGTGGCTGCACAAGAGTCTTGCCAGCAAGCCCGTGCTGGCTCTGCCCCGTGCAGGGCTCAGTGGGACCCGCTCCCCTGCGCTGCCTCCGGGGCCACAGCATGCACGCCCTGCCTGCCCAGCTCCATTTGTCACCAAGAAATTTAACTTTCTGAAGTCTGCAAGCTTGCTAAGAATAAACTTAATAAATTAGTGAGCATATTTAAAGCGCAGCACTGCTCGCTGATCTGGCATTTTAATCTACCCGTGAAACTATCCAGAGTGTTTGCTCAGCGTGTGGCCAAGTTCTGAAATATCTGCGTGCTGCTATTGTCAGTACATCTTCTGACCCTTTGCAAAAGGATGGCAGGAGGAGTGAATTTATAAGAATCTTCCACTGGCGAAGGTAGCGGGGCCGTTGCTGCTGACACGCTCCTGGAGTTATCTCCCTGAGATCATCTTCGCCTGCTGCTCCAGCCCGGTGCATGAGATACTTTTAAACAATGCAGCTGTGCTTTATGTTCTCCAGGGCTACATATCCTCTTCAGTGACACACATTCCTTGCAGGTCAGCTGTAAAACATGCTGGATGTTGGCACAGGGGCAGGCAGAGCCACTCTTTCCACCCGGGAATGCTGGTGATGGCTGGAGAGGCTGCCTGGAGCAGAGGCTGGACAGAGGTAAAGGAATAAAGCAGGGATTTATGAAAAGGCCTCAAAGGACACACCTTGGGCAGCACAAGAGCCCAGCCAGGGCTGCACCCAGGATGGACTCAGAGTCACGAGTTCTCACACTTTTATGAGTTTTGCTCCATTTCCATATTGGGTTCACTGTCCAGTGGGAGTAAGCAGGTGGGAGAGGATGTCACATGGCAAGTTCTGTGTCCCTTTGGGGTCCCAGCACAGGGAGGAGCTGGAGCTGCTGCAGAGCCCAGAGGAGGCTCCAGGATGAGCAGAGGATGGAGCAGCTCTGCTGGCAGGAAAGGCTGGCACAGCTGGCATTGCTCACCTGGGCAGGAGAAGCTTTAATGTGATTTAATTGTGGCCTTGCAGGACCTGATGGGAACCCACAAGGGCTGGAAGTGACAGGGAAAGGGGGAATGGCTTCACACTGACAGAAAGCAGGTTTAGATTGGATATACAGAAGAAATTGTTCCCTGGCAGGGTGGGCAGGCCCTGGCACAGGGTGCCCAGAGCAGCTGGGGCTGCCCCTGGATCCCTGGCAGTGCCCAGAGCCAGGTTGGACAGGGCTGGGAGCAGCCTGGGACAGTGGGAGGTGTCCCTGCCATGGCAGGAGTTGGAACAGGATGGGCTTTGAGGTCCTTTCCTATCCAAGCCATCCTGGGATTCTGTTTTCTATGAAGTTAAGAGCTGGTTTGGGTCACTGTGGATCGGGTGCATTCTGAAGGACTCTCACTGCAGGGTTGGTTCTCTAGAACCAAATTCCCAGCTTTTCCTCAGCCTCTCAACATCCCCGTGCCCAGCGAGCACCAGAGCTGGGTGCTGGACACACCCAGGCACTCAGGGCACTGGGATTTCCCTGCTGCCCTGGGAATGTTCACCTCCACCTGTGAGGAGGCACAGCCTGCACAAGCCCCGGGGTCCCAGAGCCGCCCCTCCCCAGGACAGAGCACCCTGAGGTGTCTCTGTGGCCCATAATCTGCCCCTGCACGTGTGGCTGCATGAACTGCTTGTGCACAGTGACCACTCAATCCATTTGTTTTCACCAGCTCAGTGTCAACACAGATGATTTAATAAATTTCCAGATCATTGATAAGGCAGTTGAATAGCCCAGGGCCCAGCCCTGACCCCCTGGGAGCTCTTTTCCCCTCTCTGGGTGTGGAGTTCCCACTGACAATCACAGCTGGGACACCCCACAGCCAGCTTTAATCTGTTAAATATGGCCTGTGTTGATTGGGTATTGTTCTGGTTTCTTCACCAAAATGCAACAGTGCAATGGCCCTGCAGGAGTCTGAGTGTATTATAACACCAGTATTATTTTATCAATCAAAATTGCAATTTCAGGAAAAAGGTGGGCTTAGTTTGACATTAGTTCTGTTTTCTCATTAGTTCTGTTTCTCTTAGTTCTGTTTTCTGTAGGTCTGAGTTAGCTTTAATCCATTTCTCTCACCCAAATTTGTCTGCTGCTGTCTGTGGCAGCCTTTGGAGGTGCCTGCCCAGAGATGATGCCCAGCCCCTCCAGCGCCTGATTCAGCCAAATAAACAGATTTCTTCTGTAGCTGCTGACTGCTCTGCAGTCCCCCCCAAGTCTAACACAACCCACAGCCTCCCCAGAGCTGTAATTATTCCCTTTACACCGACAGGAGCTGCTGCTCCTTCGCTCAGGTTTGCAGCCCGTGCGTTGTTCTCGGCTCTTGGCTTCCCTTATCAGCTTTCTACAGCTTCTCACTTCTCATTCATTATTATCAGTTTCCACTTTCTTAAGTTATATATGGTTTTCTTATTTTTCACTGTTGTCTTCACTTCCCTCACGAGCCAGAGTTGTCTATTTTTTTAACCAACGTTGCCTTCTTTCTCAATTGTGGGATTGTGGTTTTGGGGCAACGCGTAAAATGTTTTTCAACAATTCCCACTTAGCAGTCACATTTTTCTGATTAAATTCCTTCTCCCAATTGATTTGGTTCATAATTGTTTCCAGCTCTGTGAAGCTGAATCGTTTAAGCATTAAGTGGATATATTTTCAGAACAGAGCTTCACTTTAAATATTCGCTTTATTGTCATTTTGCTTCTCGGTTAAATAAACTAAAGCACTCTTAGAGACTTTTGGCGTGCATTTTAGGGTCACAGAACTGGGAAATGGAAATTGTTCCCGAGAAAAGTTGTTTTCATGAAATGTTTTTTGTCAACATATAGATTAATTTGAATAAACTGAGGCTCGTCTGAAATCTGGCAGCTTTAAGATGGCATCATCCCTCCTTTGGCAACTGAAAACTGAGCCCAAATTATTTTTTCACTTCTCCAAGTTTCCCCAACATTCTGCACTTGGCAATTAAAATCAGAACTTCCTCAACCACTTTGAGTTTTTTCAGAATTCATTGGAAATATAATTTCCTTTTTTTTTTTTTTTTTTTTTTTTTTGGTTTTTGTAGGAAAATTAAGTTTCTCTTTGAAATGATGAGCTTGATGTCCAGAATACCACATTTCATTGAGCAAGCAGTGGTGACTCGTTCTGGGGAGGATGCCCACGGCTGGAATGTGTCCTGGGGGTCACCCAGCTCGTGGCTGGACTCCTCTGTCCCAGGCACAGCTCCCACCCCTCACTCCCAATCCCGAGCAGTGCCTGACTGGAGTTTTTATCCATGGGACAGGGAGATCCTGTTGGACAGCTTATGCTGGGAGGCAGGAGAAGGCAGGAGGAGGAAGGAGAAGGAAGGAGAAGGAAGTAGAAGGAAGGAGAAGGAAGGAGAAGGCAGGAGGAGGAAGGAGGAGGAAGGAGAAGGAAGTAGAAGGAAGGAGAAGGAAGGAGAAGGCAGTTGGAGGAAGGAGGAGGAAGGAGAAGGAAGGAGGAGGCAGGAGGAGGAAGGAGGAGGAAGGAGAAGGCAGGAGAAGGAAGGAGAAGGCAGGAGGAGGAAGGAGGAGGCAGGAGGAGGAAGGAGGAGGAAGGAGAAGGCAGGAGAAGGCAGTTGGAGGAAGGAGGAGGAAGGAGAAGGCAGGAGAAGGCAGTTGGAGGAAGGAGGAGGAAGGAGAAGGCAGGAGAAGGCAGTTGGAGGAAGGAGGAGGAAGGAGAAGGCAGGAGAAGGCAGGAGGAGGAAGGAGAAGGAAGGCAAAGCCATGAAAAGGCAGGTGGCTGCAGATACATCTGACAGGCAGTTCCCTACCTAAAACCCACAGAAAATTGTGAGGAGCAGGAGAGAGGACTGGCCACTGACACCATGGGTTGGATCTCTGCTGACCCACAGATTTCCAGGTGAGCAGAGGAGGAGATCTCAGCACAAGCCCTGCCTGTGCAGCCCCTGGGCAGGGCCCCGTGGCTGTGGGAGCCTTGGTGGACTCCACGCTCTCCTCCTGGCTCAGACACCTCAGGGCAGGACGGAGCATTGCAGGAGCTGACGTGTCTTGTTCTCATGAGTCACTGCTTCATTCACACATGAAGTATCTGCAGAACCATTCACTGGCTTTCAAGGACAGAGGGGATCATCTCTGACCTCTGCAGGGACTTTCATCCACTGGTTCCTGCATGCTGTCTGCCATGTCTGCTCAAGAAAAACCATTTCTTCTACGATGAGGTGCCCAGTCTTGAGTTGAAGCCTTTCTGCTGAAAACGAATCTGCTGCATCCGCAGCCACGTTGGCCCAATGTGGGGGTGGTGCCGTGTGCTAGAAGTGCTCTGCACGTTTCTGTGCAGAACCTGGGCCCTGCCTGCCAGGGCAAGGAGCTCTCTCTCTGCCAGGGAGGGCTCCCTCCCACGCTGGATAACTGGAGAGGCTCCCGCTGGCCTAAGGAAACAAAGCCCGATATTCCCAGGATTGCTTCTGCTTTCCTCCAGATCTTTCAAACTCCTTTAACACTCCCAGAGCCCAAGGCAGCCCAGGCAGGTTTCTCCTCCAGCTCTCACCCTTCTGTTCTTCTTCTTCCTCCCCTGAGAGACCTACAAGATGCACACACACTTCTAAGGGCAGGATTTCTCCGAGGGTGGTTTCTCGTGGCTTCCCTGCCCCAGTCCCTACCCAGGAGGTTTTACTGACCTGTCCATGGTGGACATTCCTTCCTCAGCCCCCTTGCCAAGTGCTGTTGTCCCCACCACTGGGGCTCAGCAGCAGTGGGGCTCCCAGCCCTGGTGGTGGACACACTTGAGGGATCCTCTCACACTGGCCACCTCCTCCAGGTCACAGGGGCTGCCCAGAGCCCAAACGTCAGCTGTGCCTGGTCGTGCTGTGGGACAGCAGCTCCCTTGGGGCAGCCAAAAAGCCAAGGCAGAGCTGGAGCGACGTGGTCACTCCTGACTCCCTCACAGCCCAAACTCAGGAGTCTCTTGGCTGACCCTAAGGAAGGAGAGAGTGAGACACACTCCCAGGAGATCCCCCGTGGCGACATCCAGGTCTGCTCCCTCTCTCCCCCTCTCCCCGCAGCCCTGGCTCACGTAACTCGTGCAGCACAGGCCAGACAGACTCTCTGGCAGACTCTCTGGCATCGTTTTTTCGAGCTTGATAAATGGGGCCAACTCCTCCAGATTGAACTCAAGAAAATACCATTATCTGCTGCGCAATGACTCAGAGATTGCATTGCAACATCTCGTTGGTAATGTCAGATCGCAGGCAACGATATTAAAAATGAGCATTTTACCCTGGACAGGGTATTAACTATGAAATTAAATCCGTATTTATTGCTTTTAGCCACGAGCATCCAGGCCCTTCCAGAATAAATGTTTTCAGTCCCGTGCAGGAAGGGTCTGTCATGTACAGGCCAGACATTTCCAAGCCACGTGCACCAGCGGGCTGCTGGGGTGCCGTGCCCTGTGATGTCATGGCAGATCCCATGAGCTCATCCCTCATCTTGCTGGGCTGCTCTGACACACACAGACCTCCCCTGAACGAGTGCAAGCACCACCAGCAAGCGTTTCACAGGATCACAGAACTGCAGAATATCCCCAAGGTGGAAGGGACCCGTCGTGCCCAACCCTACACGGGACAGTCCCAGGAGTCCCACGGGGTGTTTGAGAGCCTTGCCCACACTTCCTGAGCTCCTGTGTCTTTGGCAAATCCCGAGCAGAGCAGGAGCTGGCAGCATGAGGATGGAGGGGTGTCCTGGAATGGCTCTGTCCCCAGGAACACGGCCGCAGCCGTGGCACGGCCTGTGGCGGGGCAGTGCAGGACAGTCTCCAATTCCACACAAGACAGGAGCCCTGTGACCCTGGCAGCGAGGGTCTGGCATCCCCCAGGACAGGAGGCAGCACGGGGAAGGCTGCAAGACCCCCAGCCTTCCTCCATGCCCAGGGTTGCACTTTCCTGGGGACAGAGTGAGGTGCCCCTGACCCCACCCTGTGCCATGGGAGAGGTGCTTGGAGCCCCCAGGACCCTCTGCTGGCACTCAGCCCTCCCCCAGGCTCACAGCAGCCCTGTGTGCCCCTGGGCACAGCCCTGGGAGGGCACAGAGAGAGGGACAGAGGTCCTGCCACATCCAGCCTGGGCACCAGCTGAGAGATCCTCTCCTCCTGGGATGCAGGGTTTGATCCTCAACCTCCTCTTCCTCCTCTGCCTCTCTGAATTTTCTGCTGAACAAGAGGGTTTCACTGAAATGGCTGCTTTGTACAGAAAAAGGTCTGTTCTTGGGGGGGAAAAAAATCAGTCAAGTGAATGCAAATGTCAGGATCAAAGCCAGGTGGCTTTGTTTGAGTGCAAGTGGTTTATCAGTGGCATTTTTCAGTTGGAAACCAAGAGACCTTTACAAGGATGGTGAGAAGTGATGATGTACAGTTTGATTTGGGCTGAAATTCCTCGTGTGCAATTTCTTTTTGCCTTTTTTTTTAATTATTATTATTTTTTTTAAATTAACAAATATTTGGAATGGCTCTTAGGTTGCGTTGAGCTTTTGTTCTGGATGAGTTTCTGGTGGTGCCTGGCTCTCTCACCAGTGTTTCCTGGAAGGTGGGAACCATGCACAGCTGCACAAGACATTGCCAAATGCACCTGTGATTTCCAGAGCGGCAGTTCTCGATGAAATTCTGCCAAATCAGCTTCCCAGAGATGTTTCCAGTGGTAGAGATTGATTTGAAGGACAGCAAACACAGCCAGCTCCTCATCCAGAAGGTCTGTGGAGCTCCCTGGTCACACTGGAAGGGGAAAGAAAACAAACTTTTCTTTGCAAGTCAGCGCAGTGTGGTTTGCACTCCCAGCTCATGGCACACTCCTGGGACAGCAGCACTCCTGGGATGGGCTGGGACAGAGCCAGGGAGCTGCTTCAGGGCTGCAGGGATGAGGAGCCCCATCCTGGCCCCTGCAGCTGCCCTCTGGTGACACTCTGGGGCTGAGGCACAGGCTGCCAGGCTGCACCTGGCCCTGCTGGCACAGCCCTGAGCCCTCCCCTGCCCCCTGACCTGCCTGGGGATCCCTGGGTCTGCCTGGCCGAGTCCAGGGCTTGCCTTGCTGCAGCTCATCCTCCTCCCGTTCCCACAGCCCTCTCTGCCTTTCTTGGCTTGCATTGCCACCCTCCCTCCTCCCGTGCAGCCGGGGGTCCCTGCTGTCCCCTGGGACGTGAGCAGCTGTCCCCAGACATCCTGCAGAGCCCGGGCAGGCTGTCACTCGCACCCCTGGGGACAGCAACGTGCCACCCGTGGATTTAAGGGCATTCCCAAAAGGCAGCCAGTCTGGAGAGCACACACTTGTTGCTAAGCACGAGAACACTGCCTTGCTGACGAGTGTAAAAATCACTTTTTGCTGTGTTGTGCAAGCACGCTGCGGCCTCACACGGAGCCTGCTGGCACGGGGAGCTCCTGACAGCTCCCGGGGCTGCCTGACCCCTCGGGAGACAAAACAGCAGCAGGATGCACTGGGCCAGCCCTTCCCACGGGCCAGCACGCCCTGCTCGGGGCATGGAGCTGGGAACGTGCTCCCCAGCCCACCCCTGGCTCCTGGGCACAGCTCAGGGCAGCCCCTGGCACGAGGCAGTGATGCTCACCCTCGGGCCATCTGCAAACCCTCAGACCTGCTGCTCCACCAAGGGCTGCTGGAGGCTGAGGGTGGTTGCCCAGAGGTTGCCACGGGCCATTCTGGTCATTGAAAGCACGTGGGCAGAGCAGAGCGGGCTGACACCGTGGTGTCACCAGGCATGTGGTGGGGATGAGGATGGTGAAGGGTTTGGGGGCTGAGGGAGCTGGGCTTGTTCAGCTGGAGCAGAGGAGGTGAGGGCAGAGCTCAGCAGGGGCTGCAGCTCCTCCTAAAGAGCAGCTCTGACCTCTGGGGCAGGGACAGGAGCAGGGAACGGCTGGAGCTGGGTCAGGGCAGGGTTAGGGTGGATTTTGGGAAAGGTTCTTCCCCCAGAGGGTGCTGGCACTGCTCAGGCTCCCCAGAGAATGGGCACGAGGCTGCCAGAGCTCCAGGAGCCTTTGGACAGCCAGGGATGCCCAGGGTGGGATTGTTGGGGGTCCTTTGGACAGCCAGGGATGCCCAGGGTGGGGTTTGTTGGGGGTCTGGGCAGGGCCAGGAGCTGGATTTGATGATCCTGGGGGTCCCTCCAGCTCAGGAGCTGCCATGATTCCGTGATTCTGTTCCGTGATTCTTCATGCTGGGCCACCAGCCTGCTCCAAGCACAAGCCCAGGGCTGTCTCTTGGCCAGCTCTAGCCCAGAACTCTCCGAAATATTGTCCAGGCTTGTGGGGCCGCGTGGACAGGGCACCCCTCCCCGAGGAGACAAACTCCAAGGGGAATTCATCCCCTGCAGGGACCTCAAAGAGCCTCTAGCTGCCCCAGCACAGGCAGTGCATAAAGGATCAGGAAGATGCCATTAATCCTTTAGATGCTTCCTCAGCCACCTGTGTAGGTGTGTGTTACGGTACCACCAGGCTCATCTGGAGCTTGTGTGTCCTTAGCATTGGCCAGGCCTTTTAGGAGTTTAACCAGGAAATTCTTTTGCTCAAATGGCTGTTTGGGGAGTGAGCACTCCTGTCCTGTACAGTATTTTACTCTGAATTATTGGGATGTACTTTCAGTACTGCAGCACAGCGTGGCTTTTGTCTGATTTTTGTACTGATTAAAACAAAACAAAACAAAAAAATCTCCTTGGAACATTAAACAAGAAAGGTGAAGGGAACGTTCCTTCAGCAGGACATCTCCCTGTGCTGATCTAACTTTCTGAAGCTCTGAGTACCAAGCTTGCAATTCCAAAAAAAGAGTGAATATGCCATTTTCATTGATTTCAGGCTCCCACACAGCCTGAATGCCAGCAAGGAGGAGAAGGGCGTGGGCGGGACCTGGAGTTTGCAGTAGGATGTGCCCTGCTGGAGGGCTGCTCTTCTCACAGGGGGCCAAAGGCCATGGCCTGGAGTGAAATGTCCCCAGGAGGTGCCTCTGGCTTGGTTTGGCGTCCTGGTGCAACGGATGGCTGGGAAAACCAGACGGGAGGAGAGGTTTCAGCAGTCAGCTAGAGTGGACCCGCTGCTGCCAAACTTATCCCCATAAAAAAGGAACTCCGTGCTCCAGATCTGATACCAGCCCTGGATGTGTGGCTTGGAGCCAGGCACCTCTCAGGGCTGGCCCGAGCAGAGCCGAGAGCTGGGGGGAAAGGGCAAGGCAAGAAACCCCACCTGAACTGGCAGAGGGTCTGCAGAGACTCAAGTGACGAATGTGGCTGAGTATCAGTGAGAGGTTCCAGGATAAACTCGCACTGAGCAAGCAAATAGTCACTCTGTTGGGGCTGGAGACCAGTGGAGGAGGCCAAAGGCTCTCCAGAGCCTTGGAGTTTGCCACAGATCCCAAATCTTTTCTGGCAGAGGCTCACCTGAAAGGGAGGGAGCTGTGAGGGAGGGAGGTGGACGCTGGTGGAGATATGGAACCCTGTGTGTTATTAATGGCCAAACCCTCACACAGGTCCTGGCCAGGGAGTCCTTGAGCAATTGGAAGAAGTGATATGTCCTGTCTGTAAAGCAAGAGGACTGGCAAGAAGGCAAAAATTAAGAGAAGCCGAGGAGTTAGACACTGGCACCTTCAAAACTCCCCATTTAAAGGCCATTTCTGGTGTGCAGGGCTGGTCCAAAGTTGACCTGAGGGAGGACTGGCCCTGCCAAGGCTGGGACTTCCTGGCTGTTGTCACCAGCGACCATCAGAGCTGTCTCCAGCCCAGGCACTGCTGCTGACAGGGCTGCTTTCAGTGAGGTGAGGAGAATACGAACCTGATCTAGTGTCCACACCCCTCAGGCAAATCCTGCAGGTCAGTGCATGGGCAGCCTTGGGGACTCAGGCACATTTTAGCCTCCAGAAATGTCACACTGGCAGTTCTGTAGGTTTATAGATCCCATGATGGGGGCCAATTTCTTCCTGGATGCAGCTGGGCTCCCCACACAAGGTACATCCTTAACTCCTGAGGGACACGGGGGTGTCTCTGCAGGGTTTGCAGTGGTTCCCTGAGGATTCCAAGTTTCCAGCTGCTCCCCAGCCCCACATCCTGGTCAGTTTTCCATCAGAATGCTGCATCTACTCTGCTTTCCCACCAGCTTTTTTTCTTGCCCCCTTCCCTCTTTTGCCCAGAGCTGCAGAGGTGGAAAGGGAAGGGAATCCTGGTGGCTGAGCAGAGGAGGGAAGACAGGACCAAACAATGCAGTGAGGGGTCGGGATTTCCCTGTTTTCTCCTCCTCTCCTGCCTCTCAGTCCCTGAAGAGCAGAGCCACTGCTCCTCCTGCATTATCAGCAGCATTTTGCTTTTGCCTGAGGGAAAGCTGCATGTTAGGAAGAGTCAGGCTGAAAGAAGGAACAGCATGAGGGACTTGTTTGCCACTGAGCTGATGCGTGTTTGCCACCTTTGGGTAGTGCAGCTCGTCAGGAGGGTTTGGAGTCTACCCTGAGATTCCCATTGCTGCCTTGGGAATAACCTGGAATAATAACATGGGAATAACTCTGCCTGGAGCTCTTCTGCCTCATTTCGTGGAGCTGTTGTTTCCTCTCCGTCCAGGATGAATTGACTCTGGCCCCAGAGCCTCTCTGGTTCTGGCAGCACAGCTCTTGTCCATCAGCCCAGCAGAGCAGGAATTGTGAGGTGCTGCAGGACGTGGTAGCAAGGCCAAGCCCACCAAAGCATCCATTAAGTCACATTTTTGCCTGTCCCACTGACTCATGTGCCTGCAATACCCAGGTCTGGGATTGCCATCTCAGAGACATTTGTCAGAGTGCGTCACACCTCTGTTCTGGTCTCTTATCTCCTCTCACTTATTTGGTTCCCCGTGTCCGCTGATTTTCGGAGCCTCCCCCGGCTGTGGGGGGCGTTGGGCACCAGCTGTGGTTAAGAATAGCTTTCAAGCTGTCAAGATAATCCCGCGTTCAGCTGAAATGGATCCGCATCAGCTCGAGCCAGGAACCACAAGGGACCTCCTGCGATTTCAGTGGGGTTTCAGCTTTCTCTGCTCCTCCCTCAGGCTGGCCCAGAACAGGGTGTTTTGGGAAGAGGAGATGACTTTTCAAGGGCCATCACATCTTAGGAGGTGACGCAGAAGCTACCTGAGCCTCCCTGAAATGCTTTTTCCATCCCAGCTCTCTCAAGGCTGCTGGCCAGCACTGCAGACCTGGCAGAGGGTCGGTGCTGTGCCTGCAGAGTGCTCTGGGACTTCACAGCTCCCTCACCTCTGTGCTGCTTCTCCTTCCTCCACCACCCGAATTTTTTCAGACCACCTTTTGCCCCTGCTCTCTGGACAGGCTGCAGTATTTGTGTGCCTGGGAGTGGCAGAGTAAACTTTGCCCTGTGCCAAAACCCCCTCTGGATCCCAGCTAGTGCTGGTCACTCTTGGTGTGCTGCTGGAGATCCCCGATCTCTCTGAGCTGCCTGGTGCTTTCCTGAGAGATGTGGGAATGCACTTTCTCTTCATCGTGCCAGGGAGAAGCCTTCACTCGTGGCTGGGGCTATGGTGTGTGCTGGGTGACCTCCCCTGCGCTTGGGGAAGACTTTGCCACACCATTTTTAGGGTGAGAGTGCCCTCCTGAAAACGTGATCACAGCCCAGGGGTTCCTGCCACACGCCCTAAGCTGGTTCACCTCCCTCCATGTTTTCTCCCTAGCTTGTTTTTGAGTCCTTTCTCCAACGATTCAGCTGAGGCAGGTGCTCCAGAGCCAGCACTGAATTAGGGCCATGTCGGTCACAGCAGCTGTAGTTTGGCAGCTCTGCCCACAGCAGAACTGGGGCACGGTCCCCAGGAGTGTGAAAGCCCCGAGGGCAGCAGCCAGCACTCAGGGAAGGTTCCCTCACTAGTGCTGAGCGTGGTTTTCAAGCCTCTCTCCCCAGCACTTGCAAAGCAAACGCTGAGTTTCCCTGGAGGGGATGTGCTGGGATGAGGATCCACGCGAACCCTCCTGTGAGTGTGCTCAGGTGCCTCTGCCCTGCCCCGGGCACACACTGGGCTGGCTCCCCTGCCAGCACGGCCAGAGCTGATCCTTCCCCTGTGCTGCACTGAGGGGAGCAGCTCCTGAGTGAGGAGGAGGAATTAAAACACAAACCAAGCCAGCGGGGAGCAGTCCCCAGCAGACTGGGCTGGGTTGTGCCACCCCGTCTGTGCTGAGCTCCACACGCATCCTGCGTGCCCCCTCCTCCAGGGCAGCCCTGCCTGGCAGCAGGGCTGAGGTGCTGGGGGGGTTTTGCTGCCCTGTGTGTGCCTGCACCAACCCTCTCCCCTGCCAAGACCAGCACGGGCACCCTGTGAGCTGCAGGATGCTGGGGAATTGCTGCAGGAGCTGATGGAAGCAGCAAAGTGGGCGCTGCGCTGCCCAGCTCTCCTGGCTGCCGTCACCCCGAGGGGCTCAGCGCAGCTCTGAGCTCGGGCACAGCTCGTGCAGGAGCACTGGCAGAGCTCTGCCCTGGCTCAGAAGCTGCTCACACTCATCTCCCCCAGCAGGAACCCCAGGGAGCCACGGTCCCACTCCTGCCTGGGCTCCTGGAGCCGCAGCGTGCGTGGGCAGCATCCCCTCCGGGGGTTTGTGGGAGTGATGACTCCAAGATGCTGGGGATGATTTCCAGGATGAGGGCTGCCAGTGCTACCGAGCAGAGTGCTGCAGGCACAGTTCTTCCACCAAACACCCACGCTGGGCTGCACCCCCTGCAGACTCTCTGGGGTTTCAGAGAGGAGGTGTTTGGTGCACTCACAGCTTTCCTGCCCCTCCTAACTGGGAACGGGCACCCAGCTGAGCTCACAAACATCACTGGGCTCTCACAGTTTGGGCAGAGCCCCAACACCAGCACTGAGAACACCAGAAATGGCTCTGACAGAACCAGAGGACACAGCCTTGAGCTGCACCAAGGGAAATACAGGTTGGATATCAGGGAAAAGTTTTTCACAGAAAGGGTGATAAAGTTCTGGAATGGCTGCCCAGGGAGGTGGTGCAGTCACCATCCCTGGGTGTGTTTAACAAAGCCTGGATGTGGCACTGGGTGCCAGGGTTTAGTTGAGGTGTTGGGGCTGGGCTGGACTCGATGATCTTGAAGGTCTCTTCCAACCCAGTGATCCTATGATTCTGTGAATTCTGTGAATTCTGTGAATTCTGTGAATTCTGTGAACTAAGAGATCCAGGTAGGCCCCTGCCTCCCACAACCCAGCCTCGGGGAGAGGGCCAGGCAGGAAAGCCAAGATCCTCAAAGCTGAAGGACACACTTCTGCCTGGCTCTGAACATCAGGTCCGTGGGAAGGAGCTGTGGAGAGTCTTCCTCTCCATGCCCTTCTATCCCAGCCTCAGGCTGAGGTGTCCTGCAGTTCTTGTGGCACCACGGCTGCGTCCTGCAGCTGCCGAGGGTCCGAGGAGCAGCTGATGGCACTGGGTGTTCCTGGAGCACAGCGTGGAAGGACACCACCCGTGGGAAGGTTCAGAGGAGTTGCCTCCCCAGGGAAAGCAAATCCAAACGTGTCAGGCTACTGAAGGGTGCGTTGATCAGAGTGGTTTTCCAGCCCTGCTGCGTGGTCAGGCCGTGCTGTGAGCCAAGCCAGGCCACATCCACAAGGGCTTGGCCACCCACCCTCAGGACACACGCTTCCATCAGCCTGCATGTTATTGCACTGCCACGGGCTGTCAGAGCTTCCCTTGTTCTTGGAAAGATGCTCTGTTGTGCTCATTAGTGGGAACATTTGGAATGGATGTCGTTTGCAAGCCCTGCTGCTCGTGCCAGTCCTGATTTCTCAGCCTGATTTAAGGAGGGGGTATTCTAAATAACGCCCCTTCTCCCTGCCTGGAGCTGCTAAAGGCACTGAGGCAAAGTTGCATAACCCAGTGCTGCTGCTTGTGTACATGCTTGAGAAGAAACAGCCACGGAAAAATCCTGTAACATTCCTGGGCTGGTCCGTCTCTTGGTATCAAAGCGTTTCCTGCTGTGCTTTCACCTTTGAATCTTAATCCAGTGGCTTTGGAGGAGTGGAGAGGGGGTGGGCAAGGGCCCTGAGGAGCAGAAGACCCCTCTGAGAAGAGAGTGGGTAAAAGCTGAGTCACACTGTCCCCCAGAGGTGCAAGAGATGCCTGGTTCAGTGTCCCTGCCAGGAGGAAACCTCTGCCCTGGGCTGAGCTGGGCTGTGGTCCTGGTTTCAGTCAGTTCAGATGTTGCTGCTCACCCAGCCCTGGTTCCCTGGGGAGCAGCCACAGCTCTGGCTCCCCGTATTCCCTGCAACCCTCCTGTCACTCAGCAGCCAAAGGCATCCCTGAGGGGTACCCCCCAAACCAGAACACATTCCCACCCCGACCTACACTGCTGCCCTGTGAGCCCCCAGGCCAGGTCCAGCTGGCTGGACCAGTTTGAGGTTAAAAACAAGTCATTTTGTTTCTGGTGTGCTCCTCTGCCGCGTGACCACCGGTTGGGTTTTCCAGGGAAACAGCAGCACATGCAGGCAAAGAGCAGGTGGTTTTCCTTCCTGGCCTGGCCCTGTGGGATCCAAACCATCAGTGCTTGGGGGAGGTGGGGAGGTGCCCTCCTCCCACGATGGGCACCTTTTGCCCACATCTTCCTCCTCCTCCTCCTCCTCCTGGGACAGCCCATTTTCTGGAAAGATCCGGGCAGGGAAACTCGAGCGGAGCAGAGCTGAGATTTCCCATCCCAGGAAGGATGGCTGTCCCTTGTCGAGGTCCTGATGGTGTCTGGGAGGAGAAGGGAAGCAGAATGGATCTCCACAGGGTGGGTACCAGAGTGGAGAACACAGTGTCAGTTCTGCACCACCCCCAGGCTGCAGCCAGCCTCGAGGCTGGTCCCGGGGCAGTGTCCTCTGCAGGCACCCAGCCTAGAGGCTGTGGCTGCCTTCACTCACCCGAAGAGCCTGTGCCTCTGCCCACCCACGTTTGCTGCAGCTGGGGTGAGTTTTGGTGTGGCTGAAGAGCCAGAGAGGGGTGGGCAACCCACTCAACCTCAAGCAAGGTCCTCCTGCCACCTCCAGGGCAGGTATGTACCCACCTCCCCTCCTGCACAGCTCTGGCTGGCCAGGAGAGGAAGGAGGGCTCTTCCCACCACTGTCCCCTGGCATGCTGGTGTTTGGAGGGGTGGCTGGTGCCCAGCACAAAGCCCCCTCTACTCTGGGGAGCTGTGCTGCCTCTCCTAGTCCTGAGCCTTGCAAAGGCAGCCACGGGCTTGTCTGAAGGCTTGCCCATGGCACAGGTTTGAGGTGTCTGCCTGCCCTGGGGAGAACGGCCTGGTCAGATCAGCTCTTTGTTCCTACTGCCCTGCCTGGTACCAGAGTTCTGGGGGTGTTAAAGGACAGCCTTGTGCTGGGGACACTTCTCCTGAAGCAGCAGCGTGAGCTGGTCCTGCCTTTGAGCTGCTGTGGACCCTTCGTGGTGGCAAAGGATGGGAGCAGAGAGCCCAGGGACATAAAGCACTGTAATGTCTTGGGACCCTCTTCCTCCTCACCCTCAGCTGGCTCAGCAGCCCTTCCAGGAGCAGGAGGAGGTGAGGTGTGCCTGCTGCCCCCAGGAAGGTCACACAGGCTTTCCATGACAGGACTCCACAGCCAAAGTGATTCACACACGCCCCTCTCCCTCCCCAAAAACTGTGGGGCACAATTGTCACTGGGGGTGGCTCTGGCCCATGAGTCTGCAGCAGCCCAGGAAGGGATGAGGCTGTCTCCAGCTCTCTGACATCCCTGGCACGTCTCTGCAAGGGCTGCCTTCCCTTCCAAGCAGCACAGACGTGTCCAGGGGCCTTCCAGCCCCCGAGTTAATCCTCTGAGAGCCTGACACTGAACACAGAGTGTGCTGCACATGGAAACCCTGCTGAGTGCTGGCTGACAGAGCTGACCCTGCAGAGTCCTGGCTGACAGAGCATCACCCCACAGCAGCTCCCACAGCTGCCCACGTGCCAGCGCGTGTAAGGCAATCCGGGGCACATGGACACACCCCACATCCCTGCAGGATTAAGTAGGTGTGAGAAAGGTTCACTCATGGGCTCAGCTCCGTGCCCAGCTCGTGGGGATGTCTCTGAAGTGACACCTCTCCCCGAGCAGACCCCGCTGCTTGGAGAGCAGAGATGCTTTTTATTGCCTCGTACCTCGAGGGTGACATTTGGACATTGCCAGCCCTCGCCCCAGAGCAGCACCTTGGCTCAATTGTATAGATTCACTTAATGACTCACCCTGCAACTTGATGCATTGTGTCCAGATAAAAGACACTTTATCCCTATGATAAAAACGGACAAAGATGATGTCAAAATAAAAGAATGTTTTCTCATCCGAATAAAAGTCGAAGCTGCCGTTATTTGGGGTTATTTTGCTTGAAAACCTCCAGAGAAAGCAAGACTTTGAGTTTTTACCATTTATAGTTAGTTGTAGAAAATTCAGCATGCAAAGTTTGCTATCTGCCTTCCTGCCCTGCTCTGGAGAGGAGTGTCTCTGTGCTGGTTGCTGCTGGGGACGTGGGGGAATGTGACGTCCTGGATGGACCCAAGCCCCAGGGACACCCCTGGGCAGGGAGGGGCTGCTCTGTGCTGGGTGCTCACAGCCTCCTGCCAGGACAGCTGTGCCACGTGTGGGCACCTGGGGAACCTGCAGTCACGGTCTCCAAGGGTTCATGCCACTATGAGGGACTGTCCCTGCCATGCCACCACCACCAGCCCGGGCATTCCCAGAGCAGGATCGTGGCCAAGCACGAGGGCAGAGGTCTGAGGGACGGGGAGGGCCCAAGCCCTGGGGGATCTGTGTCTTCCTGGCTGTGTTTCATTGAGTAGGGGTTTAATTTTAGCAAACAATGCCAATTAGAGAGGGATTGTTCGATGGCTGCGTCTCAATGGAGAGCAAGAGCTGCTGGCAGGGCTCTGGAGGACCCCATCTGGGGAGGGTCCCTCCTGGGACAGGGGAGGGGACAGCTGAGCTCTGCTCTGTGGCTGCTTCAGCTTCTGAGGTCACCACCCCTGCTCCTGGAGCTGCAGGGACTCACCCAGTGGTGTCCTGGGGCAGTGTCCTCTGCAGGCACCCAGCCCAGGAGCTGTGGCTGCCTTCTCACAGCTCTCCAAAGAGCCTGTGCCTCTGCCCACCCACATCTGCTGCAGCTGGGGAGGGTTTTGGGGTGGCTGAAGGGCCAGAGAGGGGTGGGCAGATCCCTCTGCTCTAGGGAGGGGGACTGCAGCAGCAGGACCCGCTGCAGAAGAAGCAAGCACGGGTAGGAATCGTGTAGGAATCCTGTATAGGAGCATCCTTTGTCACTTCTCGTTTCAGAGGTGAATCAATCCCATTGTTTCAGTTAAATTGCTGCTATAAATGCAATTAAACATTTTCTGGGGAAGGATCGTGGATCACCCACACCCTGAGTGAATGCAATCAGACTGTGCCAAGGGAAAGTGCTCCATGGGATCCTCAGGGTGAAATACCAATTTGGGGAACCCACAATTTGTTGCCTTTGGTATATCTCTGGTGTAAAGTTCAAGCCCTTCACCAAAATCAATAAATTTGTACCTTCAGCCTGAATTTGTCCTTCAGAGAGTGCCCTGGAGACAATGTGGAGATAAAGGTGGTAGGACTGATGCCACTGAGAAGCCCTCAGAGAAGGTGAGGTTTTCTGAATGTGTCAGGACACTGGGCCCATCCTGAGGGCAAGCAGGCTGTCACTCCTGCTGGCCAAAGGAATTTCAATCCCACTGCTCACTGTGCATGGTGATCTGTGCCCAGCCTGCAGTTAATTTGCCAATGAAACAATTTGTAAAAAAGGTGAAGAGGGACCACAGGAGGGAAAGGAACAGCATCACAGAGAGGCTGAACTGCCTCCTTTTGGAAATGAAAGAGCCTGTTGGCAATGGCAGAGCTTCACATGCTGAGCTGGAATCACAGCCCAGGGAAAAGGGGAATGGATTAAACAGAACGAGAACTGAGGGACTCTAAATGCTGTCTTCAACATTTCAGTAGGGGCCTCATAAATTTAGACAATTATGAGATGCACTTAGAGAAGCCCAACACTATTATGTTGGGGCAGGAGGGCGACTCTTTGGAAACAGAGAGTTTCCAAGGAGCTCTGGCATGAGGACATCCCAGAGCAGCGTGACCTGGGTGACTCTTTACTACCTGGGAGGGGAAGGCTGGATGAATGGAGCGGGCTGGAAACACCACGTTCATTAACTCATGCAACACAGGACAAGGCAAATGTTCCTGGGCTTCAGCCTCTCTCCTTTTTTGGATGCTCTGAAGCCCAAGTAGCCAGTCCTGGAGTCCCTTCTGGGTGTTGAGGTGACTTTGTGAGAGGAGGCTCTGGGCTGAGCCCCTCCAGGCAGCTGAGCTCGTGCTCCTGGTGCTGGGGTTTTCCACCACACTGCACAGGCCTTGTCCCGCTGTGCAGGAGCCTTTAAAGCAAAAATTAGAAGAAATACATTTCAACACCCTGTTCTGTGTGCTTTCCCCCCCCGGACTGCAGCAAAAAGAGCCCTTTCAGTGTGTCAGAGTGCTGGTTCTCAGCTTCTTTTTCCTTCTGTTGAGATTGGGATTGAAGGTACTTGAGATGCTAGCTCGGCTTCAGACTCAGGTGTTTATTATTTCTTATCTATTATTTCTTATCTATTATCTATTCTTATCTATTTCTTATCTATTATCTATTATTTCTTATCTAGTGTTACAGTCTCACAGCAGTGAGTTTTGCAATATTTCACTAACAAGGCACAAAATGGCCAACTATCTCGTTAGGAGGTCTTTTAAGGCTAAACGATCTAATTAAGAAATGACACCTAAATTATTTTCACTTTTAACCCAATAACTGATCACGCAAAGTCCTCAATGAGGACCTTTCTGTCCGATTACAAAACACCACCCAAAGCCACGAAGAAGAAGGAAGAAGAAGGTAAAGAAGAAGGACCAGCCTCTGCCCTAAAACTTCCATCTTGCTTCATATTTTTTTCTATATTCTAAAACCCCAAACTGTAATTTTTCCACCCTGTGATATTGCACACTTCTAATCAACTCCACACCCGTAATCCCAGTGCTATCAATCAATTTTGGAAGCCTTCTCCACACCTCAGGTGAAATGCAGTGTTCTCCTGGGGGTCAGAGTCTGTCAGCACAGAAAGTCTCTAACTCTCAGCATCCAGAATTCCAACATCAGAGCACTGATGTGTGACATGGCCCCGTGGCAGGGGCTCACCACGAAGAGCTGGGAGGGTTTTCCTGTGTGTGGTGGCTCCAGGACAGTGTGCTCTGTGTGGGACACCAGTGCTGGGGGCCTGACCCTGCACCAGCAGCAGGGAGGGGAGCACAGCCTGGGGCTGCCCCTGCCCACCCCAGGAATGCTGTGCTTTGCCCCCACGGCCCCTGCCAGCCTCCTGCAGCAGAAGGGCAGCGCTGCCCGTGGTGCCTCCTCACCTGCAGGTGGGGGTTTGGCACTCTCACAGCTCAGCAGTGATGGGCAGGGGAGGAAGGCTGTGCTGAGGGTGAGGCTCTGCACACCAGGGTGCTCAGGCTGGCATCATGGAAAGCTCTGGGCTGGGGGCACAGTGGGGTGGGCAGTCACTGGACAGCACCACTGCTCCCAGGAGCAGTGGGGTGAGCTGTGCCCTTTGTTGGCTCCTGCAGTGTCACTGTCCCAGGAGGGACAGAGCAGGTGAAGTGGGCAGAGCAACCCGGAGAGCTCCCAGGAGAGGGCTGGCAGGGCAGGGACTGCTCTCCCCAGGCTCCACACATGTCGGAACCCAAGGTGTCCCTCAGACACTCTTGGATATTCCGGGTCCAGGTCAGAAGCATTTGAGACCCTGGCAGGCAGCCAGAAACCCCTGTGGTTTTGAATTTGACCCATGGAACAATTTACCAACTTTGCAGGAAGAACAAGAAATCACAAAAGTTTAGATATTATAATAGAAGTAGTCACAAAGTGAAAGGAAGGATTTTTGAGTGCTGTACAGGGGGGTTTAGGCCTTGTACAGAGGGGTCTGAGTTTTGTACACGGGGGTCAGAAGTTCTAAGATGGAGGGATTTGGGCGTGCCCTGTCCTCCTTCTTTCTCCTTCCTGTCCTCCATGTTCTTGGTGATGTTGGCACTCCCAGATTGGTTTAGAGTAGAAAGCCACTGTTCAATATAGGTGATAGGCATTGGGGAAAAACTATAAACATTTAATAGGTAATGTGTGATATAAAAGATGGCACCAGCCCTTGGGTGGGAGAGACGCAGAGGGAGAAGGAATCAGAGAGAATGTCAGGGAGTGTGTGTGCCCTGAGATTATTGCAATAAACTGCCTTGAGACCAGACAACTGAAGACTACTGAGCCTTTCTTTGAAGGCACGGGTTGGAGGAGAGACTTTACCACCTCCCGGGGTCACCCCAATCTGGGGGAGACTCCGACACACACAGAGCCCCAGCCCGGCCCTGCAGCACTGGAAGCACCCACAGCACGCACAGCACAGAGCGCTGTGAGTGAGGACGGCTTTGCCACCTCTGGGTGCTCACTGCTCTTGGCATCTCCTTTGCCAAGCACTGTGGCAGGCACATTCTTCTCTCTCTCAGGATTTTTTCATAGAGGAGCACAGAGAGAAGAAAGAGAAAACAATTTCTGTTTCTGCTCCTTGTTTTTCCCCATGTGGAATGTGTTTGGAGAATTGTTTACCTGGGCTGATTGCTTGGTTGGATTCTGGTGAGGATTGTTTGAGCCTGGTGGCCAATCCAATCCATTCCAATCCAGTCCAATCCAATCCAATCCAATCCAATCCAATCCAATCCAATCCAATCCAATCCAACCCACCTGTGGCTGCACTCTCAGAGAGGGGCATGAGTTGTGAGTTAATTAGATGTGGTAGTTAGGAAAAGTAGGTTTGTAGTTTTAGTATCTCCTTTAAATAGTATATTCATGTATTCTAGCATAGTTATAATAAAGAAATCATTCGGCCTTCTGAGATGGAGTCAGACATCAGCATTTCTTCCCACGGGGTTCACCTGCATTTACAATAAAGCACCTCCCCAGTGAGGGCCAGACACTGCCCTGAGGAGCTCTGGGATGCTCTGGATGTGTGTGAGTGTCCAGAGCTCCCCTGAGATCCATTCCCAGCCTCGTCGTGCAGTCAGAGAGGATAAAGAAAATGAAGATACAATAAAAGCTCCCTGAGTGCTCCCTGGGAGGAGAGCGTTTCCCTGCTTCCCTTCTGCAGGAAGGTGAATGAGCCAGCACAGCAGAGGCCATTCATAAAGTGGATGTGGGCCAGGGGGACCTCGTGAGGTCACGGTGCCCTGCCTTGCCCCAACCCAGGCTGGGCATGGTGGCAGGCACAGCCCCTTGGCCAGGACCTGCTGGGAGGGATGGGCTTTGTCTTGCTCACACCCCTGCTCCAAGAGCTAACCCAGAGGTATTTTATCCTCTGTACATTTGTTTAAGGAAGTTTAAAAGCAAATTTGGCCCCTGCCTTTGAATCCTCGCTCCTATAAATTCAAACACCTTGGACAGAGCATGTCTGTGCAGTCTTACATGTGACATTTAGCTAAAACCACTTACAAACAACTTGCATTACAAGTTTATTCATTCCCCACAGAATGTTGGCTCCGCTGAGCGTCTCACGAGCCATCTGCTGTGGGCGAGCTGCTTATCTTTGCTATCAGAGCCCTCTTCTAAATATTATGACCAAACAGAATTCCAAGAACAACATCCATCCCGCTGCACTGCAAATGCGCAAAGCCGATAAACTGTTTATACATTACCAGCTAAATAAGTTGGGTTTATCTGGAAGGGTTTGCAGGAGAAAGTCTCTTGGGGTGCTCAGAAAGAATGCGTTTTACAGGTGGTGCTGTGAGATGGGGAGGTCATCGGGGCTGCCCTTGGCCTGCCAGCCCTGCCTGAGCTGGTGACACAGGGTGACACAGGGATGGGGGCCCACCAAGGCCAACAGTTCCTCTCCAAAACTGAACCCAGAGCCTGATGAGCTGTGGTGCAGCGGTGCTTGAGCATCAGCTCCTTGCCCAAACACGGGGCTGAGCCACTTGCCCCATCCCCAGCAGCCTGATTCCTGGGATGTCACAGACTGCCTGCTGCTGCTGTGGCTCTCCTGCCCACACCTGGCCCCTGCAGCTCCAGGGTACCCCTGGCCTGTCCTGCTGGATCACCACCTCAGCTTGGGAGGGTCAGAGAGAGGAGCTGTGTAACCTCCCTGCCCGGGCCAGCAGCAGGGCCAGCTCACCCTGGCGCCTGGGCCAGTGCCCAGAGCCCTGACCCCGGTGCCCCAGAATAAATTATCTAAAGGCTTGTGAAATGCACCCAAAGTGTCCCGGCCCTTCCCAGCCCAAATTGGGTATCACAGGCTGTGTTTATCCTTCCACACTGGGCTCTGCTCGTTGCCTCTCGGTGTCAAGAAACCTTGGGACAAGGCCACGAGCAGAGGTCACTGCGGGTTGGCGCAGCAGACCCCGGCCGTCCCAGCAGATGGAGAGCATTTCTTTTCCCTGGGGGACTCCAGATTTAAGGACATTTTGTCTGCTGGCTGCCAGCAAGCACATCTCAGCCCCGGCGGGTTGCTGCTGGCCCCAGCTGCCCTCTCCTGCCAGAGCAGGGCCAGCCCAGCAGGGTGGGGCACGGCCAGCCCGGCCACCACAGCTCCTGTGGTCACCCCGGGGGCTGGGAGCAGCCAGGCAGGGGCTGTGGTACTGAACAGCAGCAGATGTGCCCACTGCCAGCTGCTGTGTGCAGTTTTAGGGCCATGGGGAGTGAGGAGCTGTGGCTGGGGTGGGGAGCTGGTGGGCTCAATAAAGCCCAGGGCAAGGGCAGCTCAGCCTGGCAGGAGGAGGAGGAGCAGGAGTGGGGAGCTGTGATTTTATCAGGGATCCTGAGGTGGCTCTGGGGCAGAGCAGGGCTAGGAATGTGTCTGTGAATGGGTCACTGCTCAGCCAGGGTGCCAGTGCTGCTCTGCTGGCCCAGCAGTGGAGTGTTCCTTTTGCTAATGCTTGCAGAGGATCAAAACCCCTGGAGAGGTGAGACAGGGCAGCTGTAGGGAGACAGACTGGGTCCCGTGGCTCAACCAGAGAAGATTCATCATCCAGCAGCTGAAAATTGTCCTCCAGGTGGATGCAGGGCTGCAGGTGGTGCCAGCCAGAGGGAACAAACCTCATTACACCAACCACAGGCTGGTGGAGCGTGTGGAGGGAGAGACCCTGGCACTTGGTGGCACTTGTGGCACTTGTAGGTAAAACTTGTGACCACGAGGTCTTGTTCCTGCCCAGGGTGGAGGCAGCAGGGCCAGGCACAAATCCAGAATCCCCTGGAGATGGCACCAGCCTCCACCTCTGCACTGCTCAGCTCTGCCCAGGGCTGTGAGGATCCAAAGCAGAAAGATGGCACTGCCTCCTCTTACAGCTGTGAAAATGGAAACTAAAACTGGCTACAGCTCCAGGAGGCCTGTCAGGGAGTGATCCTAGGTGTCCAGGCTTCATCCTTCCCTTTTCTTCCATGCTTTCCTGCTTTGGCATACTAATGTTCATTTTTTTGGAAGGAAATTTAAGGGAAGTAGCTAATTTTTTTTGTGCTGGTACCCAGCCATGAGGAGAAGCACTGTCCCTGTGGCACAGAGGACAGGGACTGACGAGGGACAAAGCCAGTTGAGAGGAAAGCTGCACAAATGCCAGGTGTGCCAGGGCTGGGGAAGAGGAGTGTTGTGGGGAGGAGCAGCTCTGTGAGCACTGAGGTGGGACTGAGCTCTTCTGGGGTGCCCAGGCCTCTCTGCCAGCACAGTCACTGCTGGTGGCACTTCTGGGCTCATTGTTGCATTCTGCCACCCCTCACTGAGGGCAGGTTCCCTCGGGTCACTTCCCAGTGGCTCTGCAGGGACTCTGGCCACACAGTGTCCATCTGGAGCTTCCCTGGAGGCAACCACTCATTCCCAACCCACCTGCTGCTGGAGTGGGCACTCACCCTGCCGTGCCCGGACCCTCTGAAAACCCCTGCCCCAGGGAGAAGGCTGTCCTTTTCCAGGCTCCCTGCCATCAGGGTGGAGATGTTCCCCGAAGCAGACCTCCAGCACACAAAGGCACTCCTTGTCCTGGAGGTTCAGCCTGGCTCCGAGCCTCATCCTTCTGCCTATCTTGTATATATGAAGCAACTCCTTTGCATAAAGATACGGAGTTTATTAGGAGACATTGGAGCTTAGGAGCTGTCAGGAGTGGAAGTCAATTCTGTTTCTGACACGCAAAGAGCCTTTTATAGGCTGGAATGGGCACAGTACCCGGGCGGGTGCCTCTCCCTTGGCACTCACTCGCCCCTTCCCAGGCACCAGCGCTGGCTGGAGCCTGATTCTCACCCTGGCCCTGCTTTGGGTCCAGTCCCCATCCCTGCCGTGAGAGATAACGCCACAATCCAAGGAATCTCTTGAGCTGAACTCATTTAAACACACCCACAGGCAGACTGTGCTCCCCCAGGCTTTCCTTCTCCCCAGGATGCTGATTAACCCTTGTCTCCTCTCCTGGAAGCTCAAGGAGGTGACAGGAGCCTCTGAGCTTCAGAGGCACTGACCCCCTGAGCTTCAGGAGCACTGACCCTCTGCCTATTCTTCCCTGAAACTCCAGGGCTGCAGGAGCAGCTCCTCTGCTGGGGCTCCTGTCAGACCTGCCAGGGTTTCCACATTCCCTTGGCTGCTCCAGAGTCTCCCAGAGCTCCAAAGAGCCACATATTGGGCGTTTTTCTGCCACATCCTCTCCTCAGCCACTCTCACCACAGGCAGTATTTGTTTTTCCATGACTTCTGTCTATCAGAGAGGGTTTTTGCATCTCTGGGTCTCTTGTCCTGGTCCCTTCAGCTATGCTATGTCCTTGCACAATGCAGGTGTCTCTCCTTCTCCATCCTCTTCCTGCTCTGGCCTTGCTACGAAAAATTGACAAGTGACTTCTTATGAATTTTGAGATCAGAAGATTCCTTTCCTGGCCTGTGTCCAGGCCCCTCCCAGGGAACACCCGAGGCTGCTCTGTTTCTCCAGAAGCCCTGGCCATGAGGTTCAGTGGTGAATCTCATCCAGGAGCAGTCTGGGCATGGAGCTCACTCAGGCCCAGGGTCCCAAGCTGGATCCAGCTGCCCAGGTGTGCCCCAGCTCCTGCTGCAGATCATCTGTCACCTCCTCCCAGCTGCTGGAGGTCGGAGCAGCATCCAGGCGTGTCCTCCAAGCCCTGGGAAAGACTCGGAACTGCTGAAATCTGAAAAGTGGGAGAACGACCCCAGAGGAAGAGTCTTGAATTGTTTTCAGGACTATCTCAAAGGAAGGTGCCTTCTACCAGTGTTCAAAGCTTCAGCAGGGGGTGCAGGTCCCCTGTCCCTGGCTGTCTGTCTGTCCCTCCCCTGCAGTGGCTGCAGCTCCTGCTCCAGGCACGTGCCATGTCCCACCCTGACTCTCTGCAAGCACGCTTCCCTCCGGGATGGTTCCAGCATCCCAAGGGAGCCTTAGGGACAGAGCTCAGTGACCGTGTGTCACCCTGAAGCCTTTGCTGAGCAGAGGAGGCCCCGTGAGCTAAAACCCGCTGCCAGAACTCCAACCAGATCCTGCTGCACGCTGCTCCTCGGGGACGGAGCCCTCCGAGCGCTGCGCCGTGGGCGGTGGGAGACTCCAGCAGAGCTGGAGACACGTCACCGGGAATCTCACTCATTTGTAGCTCATTCCAGTTGCACAGCTGTCTCCTTTAAACAAAGTTTACTCAGTATTACTTAATGCTCCAGCCGTGCCTGTGCCAGGAGAACGCTCGGCTGCAGCGTGTGCGACCGCTACCCACCGAGCCCCTCGGGGGATGCTGATCCCACAGGGCTTGGCCAGGGATGGGGTTTGGAGCTCCATGGAGCTCCTGGGGACTTTGGCCCAGCGCTCCCACCAGGGAGAGGGCTGACCTGCCCAGCATGTCCTGGGCTTTCCACAGAGACTCCTCCTTGTGGCATTCACATACCCTCTGAACAGAGAAGAGACTTTGCTTTCTCAGGATTTCTCCTGAGAGAAGCAGAGAAAAGAGAATCAAAACAATTCTTATCTCATTCCCTGTTTGTGCCCGTGTAGAATGTGGTATAGAAATTGTTTACCCAAAGTGATTGCTTGATTAGAGTCTGGTAATAGTGGTTTAGATTCATTGACCAGTTGGATCCACAGCTGTGTCGGGACTCTTGAGCAAAGAGTCACAAGTTTTGTTAGTTAGTTAGTGATATAGCTAGTTAGTGATAGCTCTTGTTAGTGTAATGTAGTTATAATACCTCCTCACCCCACCCAAGCCCTTTATTTCAGTCCTGCTCGCATCCCTTTATTATGAGTATGAGGAAACATCAGAGCAAAACAATGCATGTAGTGCAGAAGGAACTGATAGCAATTAGAAATGACTCAGATAACATACACAATCAATAACACGTGTGAAATTATATCATTATCAAGTACTATAACAGTGGAATATATATAATTATATGTATGTCACATATACATTTATACATATACATATGTACCCTGGCAGTGCTGAGAGGGGACCAGGAGGGGACAGTGCTGTCCTGAACCCACCAGGCTGCAGGTCCTGAGCTCTCAGGGGTGCCTTGCTCCATGTCCCATGGCAGCTCTCACTGTCAGGGCACTGGGGTCCACCCTGACCCCACTTTGGTCCATGGCACAAGGAGGAGCCAGCACCAGGGCTGGGACTCAAAGCCTGGCAAGATCCAGAGGAAGAAACTGGCCTGGGCTGTGCCTCATTGCCCCAGTAACAAAGGAAAAGGAGTGCTCTGAAAACTTCAGGAAAGCATGCTGGGTGCCCACACCATCAGGGCTGCACGTGAGCCCTGCTCCCGAGGCCCCAAGGTGCTACTGAGGCTTCCCAGGTGCCCAGGAGGGGAGGCTTTAGGATATATTCCTCTAGGATCCTGCCAATGTTTCCAGACAGGCTGTTCATAAGCCTTTTTGGACACTGAGCTCCCCATCAGGCCGTGCCAGGGCTGCCTCCCTCTGTCCCAGTGCTGGTGGGAGTGCTGCACAGAGCAGCAGCCAGCAGATTTATGGCCTCGGTGTCTAGGCCAGCTCTGCCCTGCCTGGGAGGACAGGTACATCCTCCTGAAAGGCAGGAGGCCTTCTGGCCCTTCACCTCAGAGCCAAGCAGAGGGAATTTGCCAAAAAGCACGCCTGCAGCATCCCCCTGAGACATGGGGGTGTGTTGTCCATCAGGTCACCCTGCTGTGCTGCCTGCTGGGGACAGCGGGGCCCACCCCCTGCTAAAACTTCACCCTCTGCAGCACAGGGGTGTGCTTAGGGTGGGATCCTGGCCCTGGGAATGGGTCTGCAGGGAGCCTTTTGGGCACTGGAATCATCTGCCCAAGGAGATGCTGGAGTCACTGTCCCTGGACGTGTTCAAAAAATCCTGGACGTGGCACTCAGTTGACAAGGAGGTGTTAGGTCAGGTTGGACTCGATCATCCCAAAGGTCTTTTCCAAGCTGGCTCCTTGTGGGATTCTCTGTTTCTGTGGTTCTGTATTTCTGTGGTTTTGGGATTCTATTGTTCTGGGATTCCGTGGTTCTGTGATTCTGTATTTCTGTGGTTCTGTGGTTCTGTTGTTCTGGGATTCTGTGGTTCTGGGATTCTGTGGCTCTGGGATTCCATGGTTCTGTGATCCTGGGATCCTGTGATCCCGTGGTTCTGGGATTCTGTGGTCCTGTGATCCTGTGATTCCATGGTTCTGGAATGTTGTGATTCTGTATTTCTGTGGTTCTGATGCTGCTGGGGTCTCATCCCCACGGGAGCAGAGCTGGGCTGGATGCCCGGGATGGGCAGTGGTGTGGGAGGGCTGGAGCAGGCAAAACCCCAGGCTGCCCTTGTGCCAAGGTGACGAGAGACCAGCAGGGAGAGACTCCCTGCAAATGCACTCCGGGGAAAGGAAGGCAGCTCACCCTGAGGGGACAGGGACGCTCAGTGGTGCTGAGAGTGGTGCCAGAAGCAGGGGGGGCACTTCCATCCCATGTGGGAGCCAAAAGTCTGGGTGCCAGCAGATCTCCTCACCCCGCTGGCAGCTGGCAGTGGTGCACAATGTGCTGGGCCAAGCAGGGTGTCTCGGTTTGGAAAGCCAGGTGTCTGCTAAGGAAGGCAGGAGCCTCCCCTGAAATGGAAAAAAAAAATGCAGACCCCCTCCCTCCGAATTGCTATAAATTTGAAATTAAGGGGGGCTCTCAGGCAAAAATATGGGAGCAGGAATAACAGTTCTTTATTAGGGAAGAAAATAAAAAATAAAATAAACAATGCAGTGAACCAAAACAACACTGACAGAGTCAGAACACAACCTGACACCCTGTTAGCAGATATTATTATCCCATAATTGGGAATTACGGCTGCAGTCCTCTGGGAGTGTCAGTGTGGTTCTGTTGGAGCAGGGATCCTGTAGAAAAGGGTGCAGTCTTCCTGCAGTGGAACAGGCAGCTGTTCCTGTGGGAAATCCAGTGCAGGAAAAGCCGTGCTGGTGTCCCAAAGCCCAGATTGTATCCAGGTAGGAATGCTTGGCTCCTCCCTCTGGGCAGAGCAGCTCCCAGTGGGATGTTACAGTTCCTATCAGTCACCAGTGACATTCAACAGCCCGTTATCAGCAGATGTCTCCCCTGAGAGGATTGGCTGTGGAAGAAATAAGGAAAACTGCCCAATTAACAGAAGATACCCGCCCCACCTCTAACAGACCGCAATTGAATACATCCTGCCTTGCCATCCAGGACACAGGGCAAGCTCGGAGGGGACAGGCCCTGCTGCAGCCAGGCTGTCCCCTGCCCACTGGGCTGGTGACAGATGCAGGAGTACCAGGGTCGGTGTCTGGGGTGGGCAGCGATGCAGCTTTGCAGATCACTTCCTCATTTTTGCCATTTTTCAGGGGATTTGTCACACGTGGCAGCACCTTTGGGTGTCACCGTGAAGATCCGTGCACGTGCCTGATGATAAACACGCAGATGTGAATATGAGGGAAAATGTAAATATATACAATAGTTTTCCACAATTAAGAGATGTTTTAGAGCAGAAAAATTTCCATTTTTGGCGTAGGAACATCAATTTTATAAATAAAAATATTAAAATAAACATTAGCATGGCTACATCAACACACACACACACACACACACACACACACACACACAAACACACTCACTCTCACAAGTGCACTTTAAATAGGCTCCCACACTGTACTTTTTAATGGTACCAAACAAATGAATTCTCCAAATATTGTTTAAACTGGCACGGGGGGTTATGATGTCATTCCTGCAATAATCATAAACTTGTTTTCCTGTAATGAATATGATCTCTTTTCCCATTAACAGTTTATTAGGGCTTTTGGTGGGTGCGAGGCCAGCCCCGGGCTGTGGCTGCCTTTGATGCCTGCAGGCTCCATCCTTACACTGCTGTCAAATTGGATTTTTCTCATCCTTTTTCTCCTGGGAAATGAGGCTCAGTGCCCAGCTTGGGAGCAGTTCTGCAGCCTTGGTGGGGCTCTGCTGGCTCTGCCTCTGCCTTTGGTGGGAGCAGGGTGGGGCAGGGGCAGGAGGGATGGCGTGCAGAGGGAGCTGGGCTTGTGCTCACCATCCCTTCAGCCAGAGCTGGTGAGGAGGAGCCCAGCCCAGCCTGTGTCACCTCCCTGAGCCAAGGTGTCACCAGCCAAGGTGTGGCACAGCTGAGGTGTCAGTGTGTCCTGGGGGAGCATCCCAGGAGCTCTGGGACACCTCTGCTTGCAGGACCCTCTGCTGCCCCTTCCCCAGGGACAGAAGAGTCAAACTTGACAGAGAAGGGATATTGGGCAGGAATTGTTCCCTGGGAGGGTGGGCAGGCCCTGGCACAGGTGCCCAGAGCAGCTGTGGCTGCCCCTGGATCCCTGGCAGTGCCCAAGGCCAGGCTGGATAGGGCTTGGAGCAGCCTGGGACAGTGGGAGGTGTCCCTGCCATGGCAGGGGTGGCACTGGGTGGCCTTTGAGGTCCCTTCCAGCCCAAACCACTCTGGTTCTCCCTGAGGTGCTCATCAGTGGATTTTCTCCTGGGTGCCCTGCTGGGACAGCACCTGTGTCCCTGCACCTCCTGGAGCTGGGAGTGACCATGGCACTGAGCTGGAGGCACCCTGCAGCCCCAGGGACTGGCACATGCCACACTCACTGGGATCTTTTGCCCTTGGATCCCTGGCAGTGCCCAAGGCCAGGCTGGATGGGGCTTGGAGCAGCCTGGGACAGTGGAAGGTGTCCCGGCCATGGCAGGGAGGGCTGAAACGAGATGAGCTTTGAATTCCCTTCCAACCCAGCCCATTCTGTGATTCCAGGAGAACTCCATGATTTCCTAGCCCCCCCCAGGGCTGGCTGCCTCCTGCCCAGCCCTGAGGGAACAGGGCAGGCACACGTGGCTGCTCCTGCAGCTCTGTTCATTCACACCAGCACCAGGACACGGTGTTTCTCAATGACTTAGAATAATATTTGGAAAAATCCATCTTAAGTATATTAGTCCACTAAGCCTTTAAGTCTTCACAAGGGCCTTAATTCCAAGGACGCTGGTGCGTGCCTGTGCCAAGGATTTTGCAAGGCAGTGACACAGAGGCAGCCGGGCTTGTTCCACGCCCCATCCTGCAGCCTCCACAATGGTTAACAAATGTCTTACTGCTGGAAATCTGTTTCTGCTTAGCTGGGAAGCAGTGGGGTTCTGAACCCTGCTTTGTAGCACCCTGCTGGCAGCTTTTGTCATTCCCAGGCTTGGCATATTATTGGAACTATTAAATGATGTTGCATTGCCTCATTGTATTTAGATTTTAAACATATTTGTAGGGCTTTGAAAAAAAAAAATTGTTCTCATTATTAAAGCAATGTACCAAATACCTTCTAGTAAATAATCTGTCCCAGAAGAGCTGGGCTGGAGAGCAATAAACCAGCAAAAGGGAAGGAAAAAAAACTAGTCTGGAAGTTAGAGGGATGTAGAGCCAGGAGGAATGAGAAGTGGGAAAGCACGGGATGATGCAGCTGCACTCCCTGTGAGCTTCTGTTCACAGGCACGGCCACCCAGCCCGGGGCCAGGCAGGGAGAGCAGAGCCAGCTCCAGAGAGAGGGGCTGGGAGCAGTGGGCTGTGCCTTGTGCCACTGACACTGGTGAGACAGCCACGATACACAGAGCAACACCACACAACCCCAGAAGGCTTCAACCCATAAAAAATGACACCACACCACCTCAGAAGGCTGCAAACATCTGCTCTTTATTGCTCTTTACCCAGCCTTTCACACCCCTGCTGTCCATGCACTGCACCTGTGTGCCCTCTGTGCCCTGGGCTGGTGGCTCAGCACACCTGGGCACTCCATGGCTCATTGCTGTCAGTGCTGCTCACCTGCTTTTCACAGCTGGAACCACTGGGGATGAGGCTGGGCCACAGCCCCAGTGCCAGTGCCACCAACTGTGTGCCACACACAGCCCCAGTGCCACCAACTGTGTGCCACACACAGCCCCAGTGCCACAAACTGTGTGCCACACACAGCCCCAGTGCCACAAACTGTGTGCCACACACAGCCCCAGTGCCACCAATTGTGTGCCACACACAGCCCCAGTGCCACAAACTGTGTGCCACACACAGCCCCAGTGCCAGTGACACGAACTCTGTGCCCAAATGCCACTGCCTGTGGCACTGCTGGGACAGCCAGGCTGGTGGCATGCAGGGTTTGGCAGCAGGGGAGGCACACGGAGCTCAGGTGTCCCTGCAGGTGCTGGGGAGGCAGGAGAGAGGAAACTCAGCACTCTGCTGCCTTTGCTCCTCAATCCCCCTGTCCCACCAGGGCAGAAAACAGCAGCAGAAGCCTTTGATTCTCCAGGCTGTCTGAAATCAGGAGTCAGAGCCAAGCTGCCTGCCTATCTGCACATCTCTCCATGGAGAAGGAGATGGAGCCACCTGTGCCTGGAAAACCAGCTCAGCCAGGTCATTCTGGCAAGCTGCTCCTGCCACTGGCACCACCTGCTTCACCCAGCCTGGCAAAACTCTCCTGCAGAGGTTTTTCCACAGTCTGGCTGATTCCCTGAACTTACACCTGATGGCAAGTGTTTGTCTCCATGCATCCCATCAGAGCAGAGCCCCAAATGCAGAGTTCAGTGCCACTCAGCCCCTGTGCCAGCGTCCCCAGGCTCCAGCAGAGCCCCAAACGCAGAGTTCAGTGCCACCCAGCCCCTGTGCCAGCGTCCCCAGGCTCCAGCAGAGCCCCAAATGCAGAGTTCAGTGCCACCCAGCCCCTGTGCCAGCATCCCCAGGCTCCAGCAGAGCCACCAGCACTCGAGCAGCACCAGGAGTCTGACTGACAGCACAGCCTGGGCCAAGGATATATTAGGTCAACCTTCTGAAAGCTGGGAAAGCACCAAAAAGCAAACAGAACCAAAACAACAACAGCACAACAAAAAGGCAGGAAGAAAGGAAAATAGCTGTGATGCTGTTGTGATGTCTGTGCATGAGTATTTTTGCAGGGAAGGAATGCAGATGCATTTTTGCTGGGTTACAGCACAGCTCTCCCCAGAGCAGCAGTGATGCACTGTAAACAGACCATGCTAAAACACATAGTTCTCTCTAGATCTTTCTGCAGCATTTTCTCTAAATAGTTATTTTGTAATAGGCATTTTATTTGCTTTGCTGAGTCCCTAAATAGTATGAGGCCGAGTTCAGGAACATGCATGTTCTGGCGTTTATTTTAAAGTGCTCTTTATTTAGCAAACATTGTGCCAGGAGATGCCCCCTGCCCACCGTGTCCACTGCCACTGCCCAGCCGGGGTCCCTGATGCCCTGCAGAGCCCCAGGGCAGCCCCCTCCCCACAAAACCATCTCCCCTCACCCACAGGGGAAGGCAGAAGCAGAGCTGGCGTCTCTGTGCTGTGGAACCAGCAAAGAAAGGTTCTCCAGGTAGACTTTTCCTCCTCCAGTGAACAAGAAAGGGGCACAGGGGGGAAAAGGAGGCACGTGGGAGCCCAAACTCTTTGGAATTGTTTCCTAGACCACCAGGCTACGAGAGGAGGCAAAGCCAAATTCCTTGCCCTGCTGCCCCAGAGCAGCCCCAGTGCACTTCACACCCAGGGAAGTCAGCAAAGGCATTTCCCTCTGGATTATTCTGGAGGGAACGGGGCCGTTCAGGTGGCTGCTCCACACCCAAATCCAGGTGATTTGGTTCCAGAGACAGCAGCTACAGGTGAACAGGACAGTGCCAGGCAGCTGGAGGAGCTCCGAAATCTCCCTCTCAGGCCTCAGGAGAGGGAGCAGGATGGAGCCATGGGAAGGGGGTGACAGCCCTGAGGTCTGCAGAATGGCATTACCTGTCTGCTTCTCCGTGCTGGCTGCGGATGCCAGGCCAGAGGGAATTTTAGTGGAGGGACCAGGTCTGGTCAGCACTGGCTGGAGGTGGAACAGAGCCAGAGGGAGCCCCTGTGTCAGTGCTGAGCCTTCCAGCACAGAGGTTTGGACATCACCCAAGCTCTCCTGCCTGCCTTGGGGCACAGCAAAGGCAGTTCTGTGCTGAGAAGGAACAGCAATCCTACAACAATCAGTAGGATTTTTCCATGTTTCCCCAATACTACTCTTTTTTTTTTTTTTTTTTTTTTTTTTTTTTTTTTTTGTGAGAAATACAGTTTTAAAACTACCTTCTTCGAGATCTTCAAATCTATTTCTCAGTGGTTGCTCTCTCATTCACCCTTCCCCCTTCAAATCTCAGCATCACCAGCAGGAATTCCTTTTGGGTTTGTAGAAAACAAACTGCAAACAAACGACAAAACATGTTCCTTTTGCAAAAAGGGGGAAGGGCAAACAAAAGTTAAAAAAAAAAAAAAAAAACAAACTAAAAAGTTAAAAGCTAAAAGTAAAGTTAAAAGCCAAAAAGTTTAAAAAGTAAAAAAAAAAAGTCTAAAAAACTTCTTTTAAAGTTCAAAAAAAGTTTTAAAAAAGTGAAAGAGTTAAAAGTTACTTTGTTTTATTGTGATTTTCTATAGTGGCCTCACTCAGAGTGCTGAGTTTTGCCCGTTGTGTGCAGTGCAGCTCATCCAGCCCAGGGACAGAGCTGGAAAGCAGCACTTGGGGCTGGCTGAAGCTGTTTGGGTTTGCAGATCACGCTATGTAATTGCATGGCAAAGGGGAGCCTGCCCTTGTGGTTACCAGCCCCAAATGGGAATGGGAAGAATAGCCAAACTTTTCACAGGCGTTGTAAATTGTCTTTCCACAAACCAACTTCCAGGAATAACAGCATGCTTTTCTAAACGATGCTTGTTTGCTCTCTGCACCCTACCCAGCCCTCCCCCTCCTCTGCTCTGCTTTTTATTCTTTTTATTCATTCAAGTGATGAAAACTTGGGGAATATTTTGGTGACTTTCACAGACATTTGTGATTTTTCCTCCTGGACTGCCAAAGTAAAAGTTGGCCTGGACCAGCTAAGGCACTTCCACAGGGATTTGAGGGTGGTAAATCAGAGAGAGGCAACAGCACAGTGAAATCTTGGTTAGGAGTTACAATGCCATTTCCCTCCTCAAGGAGGGAACGGAAAGACAGAAATAACTCCAGGAAAGACTTTCCTGCCTCCGCAAAGCCCGTTGGAATTTGCAGCAAACCCAAAGCCTTTCTCCCCTTTCCCTCCCCACGTTTTGCTTGTTAGAGAGTCCCTGACACGAGACCTCGGCGCTTTATCTGATAGGAGCAGCGGAGCAGCTGCTGGATGTGCCTCGCAGGAACAGCCCACCTAGGTCGTGTGAAAACTGGGGCTCTGGGCGGGCAGCATCGTGCACACTGGTTCTGAATCATCCCTGGAGCTGTTCCTGGGCAGGCCACACTCGCTCCGAGGCTGGCTGCAGCCCTGGCTCTGAGCTGCAGGCTGTGCTTAGCAGCAGCTCGGCCCCGTGCTGCAGCCAGGGCACTGCCATCCGTCCCAGCACAGGGACAGGGGCTGTCCAAGGGGCTCCTCCACCTCTGTCCCAGCTCTGGGTGGCTGGAGAAAGGTGTCCCTGGGGACAATGAGAGGGTTCTGGCTCATTGGTCACTGCAGTGACAGGAGATGCTCCAGAGCAACGCTGGAGCCTCACACCGGAGGCTGGCACTGGGCAGGAGCTGAGTCTGGCTGGAATCCACACCCTCTCCTGGCTCTGCCATCTGCTGAAGGGAGCAGCACAGGGCAGTAGTTCATGGGTCTGGCTAGAAGAGGCAAGGAGGCCACGGTGCTGAAAAGAGGAGTTTTTGTTTTTGTTGGTGGGACTCCTCAAGGAAGCATTGAGATGTTGTACTTCTAAACTGCTTTAAGGCATGGCTTTGCCACCGGAAGAGGGATTGTGCTGGAGATTTCTGCACTGAGTAAAAATGTAAATAAAGGCTAAAAGGCGCAGTTGAAGCTCAAGAGGAACAGCACCTCTCAGGAGGTGAGGGAGGAAGAGTCTGTCACTGCAGGTGGGACTTGGGCACTCCAGCTGTGAGGGGTTGTGAGGGGATAAACTCTGGGTGGGGACACTGGAACTGCAGGACGTGCCTGTCACAGGACAATCTAGTCATGAACACGACAGTGTAGAAGGTGTTTTCCAGCCATCAAACCAGGGAAAGCTTCCAAAGGAGAGAAATAAGGGAGAAAAAAAACCCTGGTGCTACAAAGCTCAGGGACTGGACTCAAGCAGGGTGTTGGGTGGGCATCACACCCCGTGAATCCCAGGAGGAAATGGAGCACAGGGCTGGGGCTGGGCTGCCACAAACAGGTCACACTGGTCATGCTGGCCTTGGGCAGTCCTCGGGGCAGATGAACTGTGAACCACAGTCACAGTCACGATACAAACACCCAAAACCCGCTGCTCTGGGTCCGGGGGGGTCTGGGTCAGATTCTCCGCTGAAGTCAGACCCTGACAAGCTGGACTGTGCTCCTTGATTAACCCTTTATTTCAGGGAGTTCATGAGTAGGAAAACGCTGCCAGGAGCAAGGGTTTGCTGGAACCAGACCCAGTGTGGAGGCATGATGGTGCTGTGGGGCAGATCTCCCAAAGGAGCCCTTTCAGGTGTGATTCTGAGCCGTTCTTTGAAATCCAGAAACCCAGAAACTTACAGAGTTTTAGAGAAGCTTCTCTCATACTCACAGACCTTTGGCACACAGGGCTTCAAATAAAGTCTGCTAAGACCAAAGTGAGTGATCAGAACCTTCTCACGAGGTGCTGATGGTGCCCACGCCACCTGGAGCTGCTTGGGGCAGGGCAAGGGTCCATGAGGAGAAGCTCAGCCCAGCAGTGTGGGGTGTGGGTGAGGAGGGTGTCAGTGCCCCCTGCACAGACCCCCAGCTCCCCAGGCACGTGCAGACACATCGCTGTCCCCTCTGCTGAACAAGGCAAAACATTGTCTGGGGACTGGGGACTGGCAGCTTGCTGTTCTCTGGTGAATTGCCCTGCCTGCAGATGCAGGGGCTGTGCATGTTTCCATTTCTATACCCACTGCTATAACATCAGGTCCTGGGAATGCTCCCCCCTCCTGCACTCTTTCAGGGGGTATCGATGTTTCCAGTTAAAGTGGGGTTTTTTGCCCTCACTAAAGAATTTTACAAATTGTTTGTTTATTGTGTCAATCTCTGCCTTTGTGAGCAGAAGAGGGAGCATCTGGAGAGCATCATGCACTCTTGGCATGGGTGTTCCTGGGAGGCTGAGCTCTCCCCAGCGTGAGAGCAGCAGCCCATCCCCGCTCCCCAAACCCCATCCCATCCTGGGAGCACATCCTTCTGCTCCCAGCTGTGCCAGGGCACTGCCAGGCTGCAGGGGCAGCCACCATGGAGAGTCACTTCCCCTGCCCTGGGCCACGTCCCCCACGTGAATTCACCTGCCTGCTGCACAGCAGAACGACGTCCCTAATGTCTGGCTCTCCTGGAATCAGCCTGGCCGGTGCAGGAGATAAAGAGCTGTCTGCCCATGTGTGCCAAAGCCAGGCCCACCCACCCTGGGGATTCAGCAGAGCAGCAGCCAGCAGCCACGGCACTGAGGCGAGCAGCAGCTTCACCTCTGCATCAGGATTTTCCATCGCAATAGAGTTTCACTGGAGGGAAAAATGAACTCTTGGTTAATCGAGAGGAAAATGTCACACAGGAACGCAGCAGTTTGAGTTCAAGTCTTATCTGAGAAGGTCAGGGGTGTTGGGGAGGGATTGTCTCCTGCAGGCAGGGGCAGACCACCCTGCAGTGTCCCATCAGCTCCTGGTCGGGTCACAGCTGGAGGGGGACAGCAAAGCAGAGACCCAAACCCAGCCCCTGTGACCCAGGGGAGCACAGCACTGGGCACACCCCAGCACCAGCACATGCCTTTCCTGTCCTGCTGGGGCTGCTCAATTCTGTCTGCTTAATTAATATTCATTAAGCCAAGGGGAAAGTTGGATTGCAGTCTGCTCGTTAAGGTACTGACCCGGGCTCAGGTTCAAGTGATTATTCCTTTATTTATGCTGTGGAAAGTTGCAGTGGGACAGGCCGTACAAACACGCTGGTCTAGAGCTCAGCTGGGGTCTGGGACACTTCCAGGCAAGTTCCCCCTCTGCCAGCACTGGAGAAGACCTTGGTCCTCCTTCCCACAGCCCAGCTGGTCTTGTGCCATGGCAATCCATTTGGGAACATCTTTGGTTTTTACAGAAATTTCTCGAGTTTTTTGGGTTGATCCTGGTGCGGGGTGGGAACATTTTCTGATGCTTGCAGAGGTTTTGTTGGAATGGTGAGGATCTTCCTGCCCAGCACTGTGGCCAGGGCAGGCTGCTGCTGGCTTGGCAGCCAAGGTCATGCTCAGAGAGCTCAGCTCCTCGTGTGATGTTTGCAACAAGCACTGGCACAGCCTTGCAGCTGTGGGGAGGCCCATCCCTTCCTGGGGACTGCTCTTTCCAGCCTGGGAGCTCAGCTGAGCTCAGGGGGGCCGGCACTGCAGCCACTCCCAGTGGTTGGGGTCACCTGGGCTGGCAGGTAGGTCACAGAATGGGTTGGCTTGGAAGGGACCTTAAATCTCATCCAGTGCCACCCCTGCCATGGCAGGGACACCTCCCACTGCCCCAGGCTGCTCCCAGCCCTGTCCAACCTGGCCTTGGGCACTGCCAGGGATCCAGGGGCAGCCACAGCTGCTCTGGGCACCTGTGCCAGGGCCTGCCCACCCTCCCAGTGAAGGATTTCTTCCGAACATCCCACCTACCCCTGCCCCGTGGCAGTGGGAAGCCATTCCCTGTGTCCTGTCACTCCATCCCTCATCAGCACTGTCTCCCCGTACTTCTTGTAGCCCTTTCAGGCACTGGAAGGCCACAATTAGGTCACCTTGGAACTCCTCCAGGCTGAACAATCCCAGCTCTGTCCTCACAGGAGAGGTGCTCCATGCCCACGGCAGGATCTCCGGGGCTTGAGGAACACGCACACCCTTCCTCTGCCCCGGGGCTCAGCGTGGGCCAGGGCAGGGATGTGCCACAGCAGCCCTGCTGCCCCTGCTGAGGCAGCACCAGCCTGCAGAAGGCCAGGGCCACATGTCTGTGCCTCAGGGGACACGGCTGCCTCCTCCCTGGAGGATGGAAATGGAAGCTCTGGCCTTCTCCAGCTTTGTGTGAAGTCTGGGGGGGCTGCCTGGTTGCCACTCAGGCAGAGCAGAGGTTGCCACCCTACAGGGCCATCGAAACCCACCAGTCTCCATTCTGGCTGAGCCCACAGCCCGTCCTGGGAGCCCACCCAGCCTCGGGCCCAGCTCAGACTGGGAGCACTGGTTTGGCAGGGAGCAAGCTGCAAAGCCCACGGGCTCATTGCTGCAGCCCAGACTGACAGCAGGGCCTTCCACGGGCAGGGCCTGGCAAACAGCAGGAGAAAACTCCCTGGGATGATGCTCCAGCTCTGAGTGACCCTGAGTGACCTTTATTTCAGGGAGTTCATGAGTAGGAAAACGCTGCCAGGAGCAAGGGTTTGCTGGAACCAGACCCAGTCTGGAGGCATGATGGTGCCGTGGGGCAGATCTCCCAAAGGAGCCCTTTCAGGTGTGATTCTGAGCCGTTCTTTGAAATCCAGAAACCCAGAAACTTACAGAATTTTAAAGAAACCTCCCAAAGGAGCCCTTTCAGGTGTGATTCTGAGCCATTCTTTGAAATCCAGAAACCCAGAAACTTACAGAGTTTTAGAGAAACCTCCCAAAGGAGCCCTTTCAGGTGGGATTCTGAGCCATTCTTTGAAATCCAGAAGCCACAAAACTTACAGAGTTTTAGAGAAACCTCCCAAAGGAGCCCTTTCAGGTGTGATTCTGAGCCATTCTTTGAAATCCAGAAACACAGAAACTTAGAGAATTTTAGAGAAACCTCCCAAAGGAGCCCTTTCAGGTGTGATTCTGAGCCATTCTTTGAAATCCAGAAACCCAGAAACTTAGAGAATTTTAAAGAAACCTCCCAAAGGAGCCCTTTCAGGTGTGATTCTGAGCTGTTCTTTGAAATCCAGAAACCCAGAAACTTACAGAATTTTAGAGAAACCTCCCAAAGGAGCCCTTTCAGCTCCACCACAGGCACGCAGGGACTGCCAGGGGCTGAACCTCAGGAACATCCTGGAGGTTGCAGGAGGGTGCCCGTGTGAGGTGGGCTGTGCCCCATTCCTCTGTGCACAGCCCTGCCAGGAAAGCTGGTCACACCTTCCTGCCAATTCATCTCAATGGAAACTTTCCATAGTCTAAATCTGGTTAGAAAAAACATTGAAATGAAACATTCTGCTGATGTCAAGATATTTGGCTTTTGCATTAGCTGGTGAAATGCCCTGATTTTTTGTTTTGACTTTCTGTTTCTGTATCCTACTGACTTTATTATTTCAGTATACCTCATAAAAATAAGAAGTAAAACAAAACAAAAAAAAAATCCAAACTGAATTACTTCAGTTGGCTCTAGTGCCATTCTTCAAATTACACGAGACTGGCCAGTTGAAAACTTGTTGTTTTCATCCTGATTAGAGACAAAATCCAATCTCCAAAGGGCGTGATTTGCTTTGGATTGGGATTATGACCCTGCCAGCTCGAGATACAAGTGTGTGCACCTCATGTGCTGTGCATGGAGCTGAGCTGGGAGGGGGCTGCATGGGCAGAGGGGCCCCATGGGTCAGTGCTGATGCTCTCAGCAATCCCCCATTCTCGGGGTCTGGGTGTTGGGATGACCCCAAGAGTGTAAAAGTCCTCATTTCCCAGCCCGTGCAGCCAAAGGAAGAGTCTGAATGTGCAGGATCAGCTTCTCAAGGTTGTTTATTTTCCCTTATCTAGAACATTCTTTCTCTGCCCTGCTGAGCTCTGTCCAGCAGCTCGGCCATGGCATTCTGTCTGCCCTCAGGGCAGTGTTCACATTTTATACCAAAAACTCCGTGTGCTGTGGTTACAATAACGTGCCAATATCTGCCATTGATGTTGGACAGTGTGTCTGTGCCTTAAACCAACAGAAAAGTGTCACCAGCACAGCGAGACATGGAGGGCAAGGAGAAGGAGAAGGAGGTCAGAACACGCCCAAATCCCTCCATCTTGTACCCTTGAACCCCTTATTTTAAAACCCCAAAATTCTACTTTTTCACCCTGTGTTAATTCAACCACCACACTGCTCAAACCCTTGTGGCTTGTAATTCCTCACACAGAGTTGGCAGCTTTTTTCCATGGGCTAAAATGGAAGCCACAGGTGTTTTTGACTTCGTGCCAGGGTCTGGAGCCAGCCAGGGCAGCCAGAGGGATGTCCTGCGTTCCCACACCCCATCTCCTGCTGAAGCAGCAGCTCTGGGGGCAGAATAAATTGTCAGCTCCTGGTGGCCTCAGGTGGCCAGGGGAGGGTCAGGATGGGTATCAGGAAGAATTTCTTCCCTGAAAGGGTGGCCAGGCATCGCAAGGGGCTGCTCAGGGAGGTTTGGAGTGCCCATCCCTGGAGGTGGCCAAGGAATTCCTGGATATGGCACTCAGTGCTCTGGGCTGGGGACAAGGTGGGGATGGGACACAGCTTGGACTGGATGGTCCTGGAGGTCATTTCCAACCTCAGTGATTCTGGGATTCTGGGATTCTGACCCCACACATGACCATCCACCCCTTCCAGCTGCCAGCACAGGGTCACCATCACCCAGAGACAGCTCTGGTCCCACGCCTGTCCCACTGACTCCTCTCAGAGCTGCTTTCTGTGCCCTGAGCAGAAGTCCTGTGTGGTTTCCTCCTGCCCCAGCCTGCATCATGCAGCTGTGGGGGAAACCCTTCCTGCCTGGAGGCCCTGGATTTGGGCTTGTGTCCTTCAGCAAAGCACGGGGTTTGTTTATCCACTGTCTGGGTGCTTGGTGGCCCGTGGGGACAGCAGCTTCCAGAGGGCTGCACGAAGGGAGCTGACGAGCCCTGCTTGTAAAAGCTGAGGGCTGATGACCCCTAGAGTCAGCCTGGGAGATTCATCCCTGCTCCTGCAGCTCCCAGTGTCCACCCAGCCCCATCCCGGGACGCTGCACCCCAGCCCTTCTGCACCTCCACGGGGCATCCTGGCCCAGCCCAGCCCTCACAGCTGGCATTTGGCGGCTCAGACATTGCTGGGAGACTGAGAACAGCCCAAGGGGCTGCCCTGGCTCTCTCCAGACAGCAGAGCGACCCAGCCCAGCCCCTGGTCCCTGCAAGGTCCGGGGAAGGGAAAGGACACAGCACTGCTGCTCAGCCCCTGGGCACAGACCAGCCAAGAGCAGAGCCTGGAGGGGCCTGACCCCACCAGGGAGTGCAGAGAGGAAAGGAGGAACCCAGTGCTTGTGGCATTGCTCCCACAAGCAATGTTCATCCTTCCCTTACCCACAAAAGGGACATCTCCACTGCCCTGGGGGCACAGGAACCTCCCAGCAGCCAGCCACCCCGTGGAGACCAACTTGGTGTTATCTGGGAAGTGTTTACTGGCGAGCCCCTGGTGTTACAAAAGCAGAGACCACACACCAGCCATCCTCCGGCATTTATGTGTCTGCCAAAAACCCCTTTGCTCAGAGTTGTCTCCTTGTTGGAAGTAGCAGACCAGATCTGGGGGTAATTTTCTCATTAGCACAACGAGGAGCCCCACGGGCTGCTGTCTGCCACCCCAGCTCAGAGAAAGGCCTGGAAATGCCTGGAGTGACTCTGTGACATTCTGCCAAGGGTTCCCCACTCTGTGCCACACAGACACTGATTCCTTGCCCTGCCACCTCTATTTAGTATGGCTCAGATGGGATCTGGAGCAGCACATCCACCCCATTTGCAGTATGGCTTTTATCTCACAGCCAGGGATTCCTTTTTATTATCCTTTTATTATTCCTTTTCATTATTTAGTTTATTATCACTTTGTGCACTGTGTGTGTCTTTTTTTTTTTTTTTTGTGCAAATGTATTTGTCAGTTTTGGAGGCACCTGTAGAGTTTATTCCTGCATTGGCTGTGTTTAATCCAGGAGCTGCCTGAGGGAATTCTGCTGCTGCTGCTGGTGCTGTGTGAGTGCAGCCAGAGCCATGCTGAGCCCTGTGAACCAGCCCCCAGTGAGAGACAGGCCCTGCTCTGGATTGTGTCCCACACAAACAGGCTGGACAGACAGGACCATGGCTCTTACCTCATTTCTTAGGAGGGAGCTGAAGGAAATCAGGGGAAAAAAAATCCCTGCATGCAAAGAAAACACGCTCTGAGAGAAATAATTGTTTTTCCATTAAATCTTGCCAATTTCTGATCAAAGTGTGAATGGGCTGGAGCTGAAGTTTGGCCCCTCATAGTGCATCTCCTGGCAGATCAACTGCTTGGACTTCCCTGTGCCCATCCCATCCTCCTCCAAGGGCTGTCCCCCTGGCCAGCCTCACCCACCAGGCTCCTCGGCCAAGGGCAGCACAGGAGCTGGAGGTTTTGGTCATCAGTCCCTTCTTGGGAATCAGAACGTTCTGTGAGAATGAAGAAAAGGCTTTGACACAGTTTCAGGGTGTGTTCCTGAGGGCCAGGCCAGCTCCCACAGGACGGTCTGGCAGGGCTGGGAGCTGAGAGACAAGTCAGGGGGTTGGGAGAAGGTTGAGGCTGGGGCCAAAGCTCAGGTGGAGCAGGACAGAGCTGTTAAAAAGGTTGTTTACAATGCCACAAGCTGTTAAAGAGGTTGTTGGATGTGTGCTGCAGCTGTGGGCACTGAACTCCTCCAGTGTGCCACCCCAAACCCTAGGTCAGGGTTGCAGGAAGATCATTCCTCCCTCCCCAAGTGGTCCAGCCGGGCAGGGAGCTCTGGCTGCTGGTGCCACACCTGAGAGTGGCCCTGGTCCCTTCCTTGGTGACTGTCCGAGGCTCAAGAGCTGTGCTTGGCTGGCTGGAGAGTGAGCACGTGCCCAAGGAACATCTCTCTGTGCTGGGAGGGATGGCACCAGCTCCTGGGGTCCCCCGTCAGCTCCCTGAGCCCGGGGCACGGGGACATCTCGCCATGAGCCCTGCAGGGACACTTTGGTGTCTCTGGTGTCATTGCCGGACACGAGGAGGATGGAGAGGACAGAAAGCAGGGTGGTGGCATCAGTGTCATTCACCACAGGCTGTTTATCAGCGGGGCCACGATCCCAGAGGCTTGGAAGGTTCAGCTGAGGTGAAATTCCAGCCAGCACCAGCAGCCACTGCCACACACACACGGGGCACAGCCCAGGCTCCATGGGAACAGACCTGCCAGCGCTGTCCCCACCCAGGGGCCAGGCTCGTCCCCTTGGTGCTGGGATGGCCAGAGGCTGGCCGGGGTCTCGCCGAGTCTGGCAGGAATTCTGCCCATGACATCAGCGCAGTGGAGACTTCTCGTCGTTCTATTTGCAGAGATTATCTGGAGCAGCCCTTGGCAGCCCTGCACGGGTGGGGTGCCAGATTTTTTCCCAAATTAGAGGTGAAATGTGCCAGTAGAAACGCAGTGAGAGCCAAGCTCTCTGCCTCCTGGACAGGCAGGGTGCTGGCAAAGTGCTTATCAGGGCAATATCCATCACTCCAGGGGAGCAGGGAGCTGCTGACACCTCAGCCAGCACCTCTGAGTGCTCCTGGCCCTGCACCTGCTCTGGCACCTGCCAAACCCTGCACACCTGCGCTGCCCCCAGCATCCCAAACATCCTCAGCACATCGGGGTGCTGATGAAGGCTGCTCACCTTCCTCACCTCTCTCACGACCCGGCTGCTTGCTCGCAAGGAAAATGAGGGGAAGTGGGGGAAACAACCAAGAGAAATGAAAAAAAAAATCCAGTATATTTAACTGGAATTTTTCTTTTCACTTCTCTTGGTTGGTTCCCCCAGTTCCCCTCATTTTTCTTGTGAACAAGTTAATATATATATTAAGTTAATATATATATATTAAGTTAATATATAGATATAAACTTAATACTGGTTGTTAATAAGTTACATATATATAATTAATTAATAACAAGTTAATATATTCCAGTTAAATACACTGGGAAATGAGCCTGAGATTTTCAGTGTCACCACAATTCTTCCCCCTTTCAAGGTGTGTTTTTTCCTCCCGTGAAATGTCCAGGGCAAGGAAAGGTTTCTGCTTTGGGACCATGTGGCCAGCTGGGTGCTCAGAGGGTGCTTGGTCTCAAGGCTCACCATGGGGCCTGAGTTTTGGGTTGAGCATTTTCCCTTGGATGCTGCTGTGGAGAGCACACAGAACTGGCTGGGTTTCCATGCTCATTGCTGTTGCAAAAATGTCTAAATGAATAATTGAAGTTTGCATGCTTTATGTGCACAAATAAAGTGTTGGAGGCACTTCACTGCAAAAGTGCTGTTTCATTAAGTTGCTGCAATCTTCTGTTTTAGGGGTTTTTTTAACCTATAGTATGACATTAGGTATTACTGCATACAAGGCATCACGTTGATTACCTCTTACACAGTAATCAGGCAACATGGAAGTTCCTTTTTCACCTTTTTACCCGTGTAGAGTAAATGTTGAGACTTTTAGACATCAATTTAATGAGAATCAGAAGAAACTTCTCAGTGTTGACGTTTCTGATGGCGTTCTCGTGCTTGCCTTCTCGCAGTCTGATTTACTGGTGCTCTGATTTGCCAGAACATAAGTCATTAATCCCCACTGTAAATTAGGGTAGGGGAAGTTTGAATTGACCTGTGCACGTGTGCAGACCAGTGTCTCTTCCAAACGCCTGTTGTGCTAAACCCAGTATTAACTCTTCATTTCTCCCTGTCTCCACAATAAAGCAAGGCTTGTTTTGCAAGGAAAAAGCTGAGCACAGCCTGGAGCAGGGGATGGGAAGGTGCAAACCTCCTCCTTACACATGTGGGAGCATCACCACTAGGTCCCCTCAGAAGGAGGGACCAGCAAGTCCCTAATCAAAAGCTGGAGAAGAAAGGCCCTGACAGGGATTTGGAAAGCGTTCCTAGGAATCCTCTGCAGAACCCTGCTGAGATCCCATCTCTTCTGAAAGCCAAACAAAATGATAAGGGGCTGACAAGCCTAAAGGGCACAAGAGCTAAAAGCGGGAAAAGCAGCTGACCAGAAAGGTCACTGCAAACAGGCGAATGCTTGGAGAAGCAGGGAAGTGGAGGAGATGTAACTGCCTGGGGCAGCACAGCTGAGAGCCCCACAGTGAATTTAACTGGAGGAAAACGTGGGCTGGATATCAGCAAAATCCTGTCTTCCAGGCAGCGAGATCTATGGGAGCAGAGTGCTTTCCCAGGGGACAGAGCAGGCGCTCTATTGCTGGAGTAATTTAAAATTGGATGGGACAGAGTGCTTGGGAACAGGCTGCAGAGGCTAATTGTGGGGTTGGACTGTGCGAAAATCTGGCGTGCACGGAAAAGGAAAAGTTTGCTGCAGAGGGATCTGTCTGGTGGTCAGTCAGTGGTGCAAGGATCAGAGACAAGAGCAGGGGAGAGGATTTGGGTCTGGGGGAGATGAGCTGCACGGGGTGCAGTGCCCTGAGGAGGAACCAAGGGGCTCCACAACTCCTCCTGCCACCCTGCAGAGAGGGTCTGTGCAGTCCCTGCATTCCCCTCCTGTGGGGTTTTGGCGTTTCTGTGCCAGGGAGGGGTTCGGAGGGGTTTCATTACCCACGGAGAAGGTGTGATCTCTGTCCAGAGCTCTGACAGACAGAGGGATGGCCACTCCACTCTCCTGGCTGGTGTGGGCTGCTCTCCTCTGGAAGAGGCTCGGTGGCAAGCTCTGTCCTGATTTACAGTGCCCTGCCTGGCCCCTCGGACCTCTGCACTCCTCTTTGCAAGCCCCACAACAAACAGCAGCGCCAGGGAGCTGCGGTGGCCGCTGCTGGTGGTGGCTGGGCTCTGGCCCTGCCTGGGCTGGAAGATGCAGACACCTTCCCGTGCCCTCCGCCGGTGCCAGGGCTGTGTCCTTCAGCTGAATCCGGGCTTAGTGTGGGCTCTGGGGTGGGGGAGGCACCTCTGTACCCCACACTGGCACTCTCTGGGTCATCAGTGGTGGCTTCAAACCATTGTGTCCCTCACCCACGTGGGGATGGGCACCCATGGAGGTGAGACCCCCTCATGGTGCTGCCCTGCCCTGCTTGCCCTGGGCTGGACACAAAGCTCTGCCGTGGGATCTGCCCTCTGTGGTGGTCAGCAGGAGGGCACCACGCTGCCTGTGCCCACATCTACCCCACCATCCAAACCCAAAAGGTCTTCTAGGGTCTGCCAGGACCCCAGAGCTTTGGGTTTTTGGGAGAACCTGCTGCCCCCTGGCAAACTCCGGGCTCCCTGGGCTCACCCTGCCCAGCTGCAGGCTGTGCAATGACTTCCTCGCCCCCTCTCCCTGTGAGACAACCCCTCTGCTGGGCCTGGCAGAGTTAAAAATAGAGCCTTGCTTATGGAAAGTTCATGTTGGATAAGAGACTTTGCAGGACGCCGCCGAGATCCTCATCTGGGTGTAAATCAGTGGGCTTGGCAGGCAGCAGGACAAGCCCCCGGCACACGAGGTGTCCCCACAAATTCAAACCACTCTTTGGTGACTGCTCCTCGTCGTGGGGCAGCTGTCAGGCCGTGATAGCCACGCTCTGGCTAGGACTGGCCACCAGCGGGTGGGCGCGGCTGCTGGGGCAGTGTTGTCCCCCTGTGCCAGGGTGGGCTGTGGTGACACCCCACTGCTGGGCTCCGTGGGGGCAGTGCCCACCTCTGCGAGGTGCCACGGCCACTCCACGGCTCTGGCCGAGCCTGGCACCAGGGTTTGTGCCCGTGGGTTTCAGCATGGTCTGAGGGGATAAAAGCCTTTGTGTGGCTGTGCCGAGCGCTCTCCTCTCCGTGGGACAGCGTGGGTGGCTGGGGTGCAGTGGGAGAGGGGTTAAAGCAGCCTCCGGTGTGCTGGGGGCGGGTGCTGCAGCCACTAACAAGGAATAGTAATGAATGGAAAAAGTGAAGTGTTTTTTCCCTAAAGCAAACAGCCCGGTCAGATTAGAAGCTCGGAGTGCGCTTTACCCAACTATTAATACATTCCTCGCTCATCTCAAACTAAACAGCCACACTGAGCTCCAAGTTCATAAAAACAGCATCAAATCCATGAGAGCACAGAACATTTATAGTGTCAGCCAGTAAAGCTGCCTGCTGGAGGTGATGGTGCTCTGGCTCCCTGCCTGCCGAGAGGGACAGGCTGGGCCAAGCAGGGGGAAGGCTGGCAAAGGGACCCTCGCCCTCCCCAGCAGGCAGGACTGGGAGGGAGCCAGGAGAAGCTCTGGCCACTGCTGCAGTTGCCCTGCTTAGAAATGCTGTACCATGGCAAGCTGGCACTGCCAGGACGTGGGGCTTGTGTTCGTGGCTGCCAGCACATGGGATCATCAAGGATGTTGAATGGGCTCAGTCTTCCCAGAAAACACCCTGCAGGAATCCCCCCTGAGACCCAGATGTTCGTGTTCATCTCCCCTCCCTCTCACAGCCTGGGCAGAGCCTGGGTGACATCCCTGGATGGGTGACAGCCCTGTGTGGCACTGCCAGCACAGAAACTCAGGCAGATTTCCACTGCCCTGCGTTCCCTAACGGAGCAGAGGCAGCATCCCCGTCGAGAACCCTGCAGAGTGCTGGGGCAGGCAGCTGAGAGGAGATCCCTCAGCTCTCCTTGCTGACAAGTGTGAGGCAGCAGCTGCTTCCCAGATCCCCACAGCTGTGCAACCCATCTGCAGCACACGCTGCACGCGCCGCAGCCCAGGGAGGCTGCAGGGCAGGGCTGCGTGGCAGCATCCCTGTGCCCCCACAGCTGGGGCATGGCCAGCACCTGAAATGGGACAGGGACAGCAGCCCCCACAGCTGGGAGAAGCCCAGCACCTGAAATGGGACAGGGACAGCAGCCCCCACAGCTGGGAGAAGCCCAGCACCTGAAATGGGACAGGGACAGCAGCCCCCACAGCTGGGAGAAGCCCAGCACCTGAAATGGGACAGGGACAGCAGCCCCCACAGCTGGGAGAAGCCCAGCACCTGAAATGGGACAGGGACAGCAGCCCCCACAGCTGGGAGAAGCCCAGCACCTGAAATGGGACAGGGACAGCAGCCAGCTGGGGCTTTGCCGTGCCCTCGGGGTGTGCACCCGGGGCTGTGAGCTCTGCAGACACCCCCGTGCATTCCTGGCCTCTGTGCCAGCTGCTGCAAGGCAGGTGCAGGTGTTTGGCACCTGAGGTGTGGAGCAGAGAGTGGCTTTCAGTGCAGGGACAAGGTGCAAAGCCTTCCTGCATTTGGCATCTGGATGAAGTCCAAAAAAATCTATGTGGTAGCTAGTGGCGCTCTGCTTCTCACAGCATCTTTCAGTTCAGGAAGAATTTCTTCCTGGAGAGATGGACAGGCATTAGAGGGGGCTCCCAGGGAGGTTTGGAGTGCCCATCCCTGGAGGAGGATGTCCAGGGGAGGGCTGGAGGTGGCACTCAGTGCTGTGGGCTGGGGACAAGGTGGGAATCAGGAAAAGGCTGGACTGGTGATCTTGGAGGGCTTTTCCAGCCTCGGTGATCCTGGGATTTCCATTGGAGTGCTCTGTGCTCCGTGTTTTATCTGTTGGCCTGAGGTTGTTTAAGGTAACGCAGCCTGGGGCAGATGCTTGCACTGGACATCACTTGGGGCTTGCAGATATCCAGAGAGAGCCAAACACAAAGTGTGCATGAGCCAGGATCATCCCAAAGTCCCTCGAGGAGCACAGGGGGGCTGCTGCTCCCTTCGTGGTGTTGAGACATCCTCCTGGGGCAGCTGGAGCTGGGCAGAAGGCTCCTGGGCTGAAGGAAGCTCTTATCCCTCTCCTTTGTCTGCCTCAGTCTGAGAAAACTGGGTGTTTGTCAGAGAGTCGGGGGCTCGCTGGCCAGAGGGCAGAGCCCTGCTCGGCTCAGTGGCCACACGGCTCCCCTGAGGCTCCTCCCCTCTGCCCAGTGGCTCAAGCCCACTCTTGGAACCCTGGATGCTGAGAATTTTAAACTTTCTGGGCTTAAAGGCACAGACCCACAAGAGAACATTTGACCTCAGGCTGTGGAGGCTTCCAAAATTGATTGATAGCACTGGGATCACGGGTGTGGAGTTGAAGTGTGCAATATCACAGGGTGGAAAACTTAGAGTTTAGGTTTTCAGAATATAGCAATGGATATGAAGCAAGATGGAAGTTTTAGGGCAGAGGCAGGTTGTTGTTCTTTACCTTCTTCTTCCTTCTTCTTCATGGGTTTGGGTGGTATCTTGCAATTGGACAGAAAAGTCGTCATTGCAGCTCTTGAGGGATCAGTTATTGGGTTAAAAGGGAAAATAATCTAGGTGTCATTTCTTAATTGGGTACTTTGGTTTTAGTTCAGCCTTAAAAGACCTTGAAACTGTACATCTGGGGCCATTTTTGTGCTGTTTTCCCTGCATGCAAGGTCTGCTGCAGACAGCATGCTGAAGTTTTGATAAGATAACAATAAAACAAGAAGCCGAAGACCGAAAAAGTCCAATGCATCTCTTGTTCCTGACACAGAACTGCTCCAGGAGGGCTTCCACCGTCAGGGGAGCCCCCAGGGAGAAGCCCAATGTGGGGCCAGCAAAGCCATAGCCCACCGTGGCAATGAGCCCAGCTGACTGGGCAGACCAGAACGCCAAGGATGCAGTGCAGCAGCTGAGACAGACTCAGGGTTAATCCCAAACAGAATTGCCGGGAAAGAAAAAAAAAAAAAAAATTCCCCTTGGGAAAGTGTGATTTTGGTTTTGCAGAGCAGTGTTTTCCTGCAGAATGAGGATGACAGTGGCAGCAAGCTGAGCTCACGTGGCCTGCAGGGGAATGGAGTTTGCTCTGGTTTGTTTTGTGCTCAGGCTCGCATCTGCAGAGCCCGGGTGAAGGGCACCGAGGGCCTGAGGTGGCTCTGAGCAGGGTGGCCTCACACACGCCTGGTGGCTGGCAGAGCTTGGCTGGTCCCCTGTTGGCTGGTGCCCCTTGCCAGGGGGCTGTTTGGAAACCTCACCCTTTGCTTGTAACTGCCAGTGTCAGGGAATAAATGAGGCTTCTCCAGTGACAATTTTATATACATCTCTGAGCAATAACAGTGCAGCTGCTTCACCTTGCCAGGGACTAGACCCACACTGCAAAGGTTTCTTGGTAAAGCTCTTCATACCTAATACAGCTACGCTGGAAAGATGCTGTAAAATATCCCAGGACATGAGGTTCATTCCAGAAACTGTTGCTTATTAAACCATCAGGGTGGCAGAGGAAGAGGCTGATCAGACATGGGCTCTGGGAGCTGCCTGACCTCGGTGTCACGTTCTGCCCTTTTTTATCTTTCCCACACATTGCAAAAAAGGCAGAGTCTGAAGTGATGCTATATATACGGGCTGCTGTGCCAGCCATCTGGGCAGCACAGAGCCCGGCTTTGCACGGATCTGTCTGGCAGCAGAGGATCCAAAGGTTATGTTGTTGGTACATTTCTGCACATCCCAACCGTGAGTCATCATTTCCAGGAAGCCAAATACTTACTTAGAGAGCTGTGATGCAAATCGTGTTTCCCAAATATTTTATTCTTCATGCAGCCCTGGACACCGAATCTGGGCACACAGTTTATGAACAGCTGATCTACAGCAAAAGGTTGAGGCGAGGGGTCAAAGCTGCCTGTGAGTTTAGCCTGATTTATGGGCAAAGTGATTTTGTTATGAAAAATAAGCATATAAAGCACTTGGATGCTGCAGTAAAACCATAAACAGTGCACTTTGCCTTCTGCAGACAAGAACTAATTGCAAATATGCAGCAAATAGCAAACATGCAGAGAGGTGCTGGCTTGTATTTCCTACTGAGACAGCACTGCCAGCCCTTTATATTGCTAATTGTTGTTGTTGTTATTATTAATAAGGGTGAAATAGATTTTGACTGCTTGTGTTTTGAAACCCTCCCGTCACCCTGTTCACCAACACTAAACATCAACATTGTTCCCCCAACAACTGTGAGAAAAAGCTACAAAAAAAATCCAAAGGCAAATACCCAAACAAATAAAAGAAAGGGCAAACCTTCTCCAAAACCATAACATTTCTAGAAAATGGAAACATTTTCAGGGTGGCTTTTACAGGCCTGATGGCATGTCCACTTTGCTCTCCTGGCAGTGGCTGTCACACTGCTGAGGTGGTGGCAGCAGGGACAGGAGGGAGCTGAGGTCTGCCCTGGCCATGGAGGGACCAGGCTCTGTGAGCTGGGCAGCAGAACAGAGTCCCGGGGGTGGCAGGGAGCACAGCCTGACCCACGGGATCCTGATCATGGATCATGGAATCACAAAATGGGATGGGTTGGAAGGGACACCTCCCGCTGTCCCAGGGTGTTCCCAGCCCCAATGTCCAGCCTGGCCTTGGGCACTGCCAGGGATCCAGGGGCAGCCCCAGCTGCTCTGGGCACCTGTGCCAGGGGCTGTCCACCCTCCCAGGAAACAATTCCTAATTCCCAATATCCCATCCATCCCTGCCCTCTGGCAGTGGAAGCCATTCCCTGTGTCCTGTCCCTCCATCCCTTGTCCCCAGTCCCTCTCCAGCTCTGCTGGAGCCCCTTTAGGCCCTGCAAGGGGCTCTGAGCTCTCCCTGGAGCCTTCTCTTCTCCAGGCTGGACAGCCCAGTTCTCTCAGCCTGTGGTACCTGAGCAGGAAATGCAGATGGGATGTGTCAGGGAGATTAGGCCCTTATAGCTGAGACTTACCAGCCTTTGAGCCAGGGGGACAAGATCCAGGCCAAAAGCTTGTGTCCACAATTCAGAGCTGCAAAGCCCTGAAGTTATTTTTCTTTGCTCTGGGTAAAGCTCCTGGGAGCTGCCAGCTTGGTGACACTGTTTTTAGCAAACAAAATGAGAGCAGGACATCCTGGCTTTTAGCAGCCTGTGCACGGTGAGGTGTCCTGGTGTGGGATGTGGGATCCTGCAGGGTGTCCCTGCAGCGTCACCCAAGCTCTGGTTGTCTGCTGGGCACGTAAGGGCCCAGGTGCTGAGCTGCAGGCACCCAGTGTGTGTCCCTGGAGCTCCAGCCACCACTGTGTGTGTCCCTGGAGCTCCACAACCCATTGTGTGTCCATGGAGCTCCAGCCACCACCATGTGTGTGTCCATGGAGCTCCAGCAACCACTGTGTGTGTCCCTGGAGCTCCTGCCACCCATTGTGTGTGTGTCCATGGAGCTCCACAACCCAGTGTGTGTGTCCATGGAGCTCCAGCCACCACTGTGTGCCCATGGAGCTGCAGCCACCACTGTGTGTGTCCATGGAGCTCCACAACCCAGTGTGTGTGTCCATGGAGCTGCAGCCACCACTGTGTGTGTCCATGGAGCTGCAGCCACCACTGTGTGTGTCCATGGAGCTCCACAACCCAGTGTGTGTGTCCATGGAGCTCCAGCCACCACTGTGTGTGTCCATGGAGCTGCAGCCACCACTGTGTGTGTCCATGGAGCTCCACAACCCAGTGTGTGTGTCCATGGAGCTCCAGCCACCACTGTGTGTGTCCCTGGAGCTCCAGCCACCCAGTGTGTGTCCATGGAGCTCCACAACCCATTGTGTGTGTCCCTGGAGCTCCAGCCACCACTGTGTGTGTCCCTGGAGCTCCAAAACCCACTGTGTGTGTCCATGGAGCTCCAGCCACCACTGTGTGTCCATGGAGCTGCAGCCACCACTGTGTGTCCATGGAGCTCCACAACCCAGTGTGTGTGTCCATGGAGCTCCACAACCCAGTGTGTGTGTCCATGGAGCTCCACAACCCATTGTGTGTGTCCATGGAGCTCCAGCCACCACTGTGTGTGTCCATGGAGCTCCAGCCACCACTGTGTGTGTCCATGGAGCTCCAGCCACCCAGTGTGTGTCCATGGAGCTCCAGCCACCACTGTGTGTGTCCATGGAGCTCCACAACCCATTGTGTGTGTCCCTGGAGCTCCTGCCACCCATTGTGTGTCCATGGAGCTCCAGCCACCACTGTGTGTCCATGGAGCTCCACAACCCATTGTGTGTCTCCATGGAGCTCCACAACCCACTGTGTGTGTCCATGGAGCTCCACAACCCATTGTGTGTGTGTCCATGGAGCTCCACAACCCACTGTGTGTGTCCATGGAGCTGCAGCCACCACCGTGTGTGTGTCCATGGAGCTCCACAACCCATTGTGTGTCCCTGGCTGTCCCCCAGCATGGCCCTGGCACTCTGGGCCCCTCTCTTGGCAGTCACGGGTCAGGGGCACTTCCTAATGTGTTGGACAGAAGAGTTTTGAGAGAAGGAGAGTGCTGAAGCTTTCTTGTGTAGACACAAACCACGTCACTGCAGTGGTCAAAGTTCAGCCCAGAGGAACTTTTATTTACTAATGCAACCACCTGTCCAGGCATCTCACCAGCCTCATCCTCAGTGTTCATGTGGACAGACAGACAGGCAGCTGGAGCAAAACCTGGCAGTGGCTGGGCTTCTCTGCAATCCCTGGCAGGAATAAATACCAAGGGTGCGATGTCCAGCCCGGCCCTGCCAGGCTGCTGCTCCTCATTCCCACGGAGCAGCTCTGGGACTCGGCAGCCCGATGTTTCTCAGAGCTGAGCTGAGCTGAGCAGAGCTGGCTGAGGGGGTGGATAAGCCTCTTCTGGGATCCTCCAGGGTATCTATTCTAAGGTTTGCAATGCAGGCTCTGGGAATGGGCTGCGAGGCTGCCTCTCGTGCTGCCAGCGGCCCCTGGGGACCTGCTCGTCCCAGGTTGGGTGGCCGTGCTCCGTGGCGGGGGAGATGCTGTTTGCTGGCACCTCTCAGCTTTCCCGAGGCTCTGGAAAGCAGGCTCAGGCTCCTGCCTGGCTGGATGTCCCCTCCCAGCTGTGGAAGCCGTGTCTGGGGTCGCTGTGTGCCAGGAGGGCTCCCCTGGCAGCGTGGGCAGCGTTTCTCTGGGGGCTGGGGTTGCTCATTGTCCCACTTGCTCAAGTCTGGAGCACCTCTTTAATTGAGGCTGAGAGTTTCTAAGAAGTCTAACTTTCTTTTCCTCTCATGCATGTTCTTTGAGCTCTTGTCAGAGAAGCTTTGCAGGGACTTTCTAACTCCGTTTCTCACGGTGGATCTGCTGGACCACAGAATCTCTAAGACTTCTGCAGTCACCCTCTGTTGGACCCTGCTGGGCCTGTGACCAAAGAGAACTTCACCCAAAGAGCCAAGTCCTTTTAGGACTGAAAGAGAAAAGAGAAGAAAAAGAAACAAAATCTAACCCAAAGTCTAATTTTGCGAATGGGAACAAGACAAAAATACAAAAGTAGTTGAAAAGGAATTCAAAAGAAAAGCTAAAAGGGTAAAATATTTACAGAAGGCATAAAAACTGTTTAAAGACAAAGTATTAGAGGCTTGGAATAAATATATACAACTAATCGAGAATGTGCTAAAATACCCAGAAAAAAAAAAAATCTGCCATACTTTAGTAGTGAAAAAAGTTACAAGAAGAATGAGAGATTCATCAAAATTGAAAAAATTTCCAAAGAAGGAAGATAGAATGGAGTACAAAGTATGCCTGTGAGATGTAATACCCGTAAGGACAGGCCAAAAATATTTTTAGGAAAAACTTGCTAAAAGCATAAAAGCCAATATTAAAACATTTCTCAAAGGATAAATAGTAGGAAGCTCCTCAGAAATTGTCCCTGGCTCAGATCTATGTAGGGAAAGACAGAAGAAGGTGAAGGTTGCAGTGCAAGAGCTCGAGAGCCAAAGTTCTGCTTGGTGGGAGGGGGAAGGAAGTGTCCCACACCGTGCCCATGGTGCACACAAATCCCACAGCCAGGTGATCAGCAGGATCAATGCCAGTTCTGACAGAAATTCTGACCTGGAGATGCTCTTGAGCATCAGCACTTTTGGGGGAGATGGTTGGCCTGAAACCCAGCACCCCACAGTGAGGCACTGGCACCCACAGCCCCAGGGATCACCAGCTCCCACCCTTGCCACCTTAATGCCACCGTTCCTGTGACACCTCCATGGGCTCCACCTGGCGTGGGAGCTTCCTGCCCCTCCCTGCTGAGCTCTGCCTCTGTCTTTGGCCAGCCAGGCACGGCGTGATTCCCCTTTTTTCCGTAGTGGAGGATTTGAATGCTGTTCCCAGCAAACCCTGTGGGTCCCCCCCTTTCCCTGCCGTGCCCCTCTGGTCTGTGTCACTGCGTGTCCCTCAGCTCCTGTCCCCAGCCCCGCTGGCAGAGCACAGCCAGGCAGCTCCCTGGCAGCTTGGCAGGGACACAGGGAAAGCTGTGCTGGGATCGGAGAGGTGCCAGGGAGAGGGGGGCAAGAGGAGGGCTGGTGCTGTGGGCACCTCGTGTGACCCCAGGCTGGCTTTGCACACAAACAGGTAACGAGCTGGTGGTAGCCTGGCCTGGAGCTGGAATACCTTCTGTCCCAGCCAAGCCCAAACTGGAACAGAATGAAAAACACGCAGTGGTTGGACTCCCTGCTAACTGAGCACTGGGCTCTGAATTAGCCATTACCGCTGGGGAAAGAAATCCGGGGCTCTTGGGCGAGCTCATGGAAAACATCAGCTCTGCAGGGGGCGAGAAATGGAATCAGGTTTTGGGAATGATGAGGAGAGGAACTGGGAACAAACCAGAAAATGCAGTTCTGCTGTGGTAAGTCCACAGCATCCCCACACCCTGAGCTGGCTGGTATGTGCACTCCTGCCTCATCCTCAGGAGAGTTCAGAAAACCAGAGAAGGACTGAGCATGGGTGGTGCCCTCAGGAGCCATAAAATAGACAAGGGCTTTTGGGCTTCAGCAGGAGACATCAGAGTGGGGTGATGGGGCAGTGTAGCACAGCCTGGAGCCCTCTGTGAGTCGGTTCCTGCTTCTTTCTGTTCAGGAACACCGTGGAATTGTTAGGTAGCAGATTTAAAACAAACAAGAGGAAGCATTTTTTCACACAACTTGCAATTCATCATGAAACTCATTTCCATGGGACAGTGTAAGGCCAAAATTCTAACTGGTCTCAAAAAGCAATTGCTTTCAGGAAGAAAAACATGAATTTTATTGATTTCATCATTGAGACTATTAAGCACAAGGGCCTGGTGATAGCCTCCTGCTCCCCAGCTCCAAGGCTGGGAATTGCATAGCCAAGCAGCAGAGCAGAGATCCAACACCCAGAGGTGACCAGCAGTGGAGAGGACAGACTGGCACAGGGGGCACAGGGCTGACAGCTCTGCTGTGTTCTCACCTATGCTGAGCTCTCCTTTCCTGCCTGACTCTCTGAGGAGAATTAATTTCTGTCTTCTCCTTCAGTTTTGGTCTTTAAGCATCCCAAAGACAGCCATGCCCATCAGAGAGAGCCTCTCCAGTGCAAGATTCCTTTGGCTGGGTGTACACATGGCCACGCCCCAGTTCTCTGCAGAGGAGCTGGAAAACCTCATCTTGCCAAGGTTTTGCCTGACCTTTTGTTCTGCACAAACAGGATCTCCTCGGGCCCTGAATGTCCATTAGGTGTGCAGGAGTCATCCTCTCTCCTTAGCAACACATCTGTGAGGCCAAAACACAGCTCCAGACACGTGCTGGCAGCTCTGAAGCAGACTTCAGGAGCTTGTTTTAGGTTCTTCCCTCTGAGGTTGAGGTAGGAAGAGGAATTAATGCCCAGGAGGATCCGTTTTACCTGCCATGGCCTTCAGGTGAGATGAGTGTCTCTGCAGGAGCACACCCAGCACCTCCCTGCCATGGCATTGCTCAGGATGGCTCTGGGCTCCAAGCCCAGACTGCAGAGAGCAACAGAATTCGGGCTGGAAAAGACCTTGGAGATCATCAAGTCCAACCATAAACCTAGCACCCAAGAGGGAAGCTGGTGCCCTTCCAGTGGGGCAAATGCCATTTCCTGACACTGTGACCTGACACAGGGCACTTGTGTGTGTTGGGCACACGGGGACTGCACTGGTGAGAGCACACCTCGAGTCCTGGGATCAGTTCTGGGCCCCTCATGACAAGACACTGAGGTTCTGGAATACATCCAGAGAAGGGAACAGAGCTGGGGAAGGGGCTGGAGCACCAGGAGGGGCTGGGAGAGCTGGAAAGGGGCTCAGCCTGGAGAAAAGGAGGCTCAGGGGGGACCTTGTGGCTCTGCAAAACTCCTGACAGGAGGGGACAGCTTGAGGGGTCAGGCTCTGCTCCAGGGAACAGGGACGGGAGAAGGAACAGCCTCAGGCCGGGCCAGGGAAGGCTCAGGGTGGACAGCAGCAGGAATTTCCCCATGGAAAGGGGGCTCAGGCCTTGGCAGGGGCTGCCCAGAGGGGTTTGGAGTGCCCATCCCTGGAGGGCTCCAAGGAACGGGTGGAGGTGGCACTCAGAGCTCTGGGCTGGGGACGAGGTGGGGATGGGGCACATGAAGGACTTGGCAGCCTTGGAGCTCTTTTCCAGCCTCGGTGATTCTGTGACTCTGTTACTGTGGATGTGTGTGTGTGTTGGTGACCACAGGACAGCAGGGGAACCACGGAGAGCCTCACGTGCCCAGGAGCACACAGGAGCTCACAGAACACACAGAACACACAGAGCACACAGAGCACACAGAACACACAGAACACACAGAGCACACAGAACACACAGAGCACACAGAACACACAGGAGGACACAGGAAAACACAGAACACACAGAACACACAGAGCACACAGAACACACAGAGCACACAGGAAAACACAGAACACACAGAACACACAGAGCACACAGAACACACAGAACACACAGAGCACACAGAACACACAGGAGGACACAGGAAAACACAGAAAACACAGAGCACAAAGGAGGATACAGAACACACAGAACACACAGAACACACAGGAGCTCACAGGAGCTCACAATAACACACAAGAGCACAGAGGAGCACAGAGGAACACACAGAACACAGAGAAAACACAGAACACACAGAAAACACAGGAGCAAACAAAACACACAGAAGCACACAGAACACACAGGAAAACACAGAACACACAGAACACAGAGCACACAATAACACACAATAACACACAGGAGCACACAATAACACACAGGAGCACACAGAGCACACAGGAGCACACAGGAACACACAGGAGCTCACAGTAACACACAGGAGCACACAGGAACACACAGGAACACACAATAACACACAGGAGCTCACAGTAACACACAGGAGCACACAATAACACACAGGAGCTCACAGTAACACACAGGAGCACACAGGAACACACAGGAACACACAATAACACACAGGAGCACACAATAACACACAGGAGCACACAATAACACACAGGAGCTCACAGTAACACACAGGAGCTCACAATAACACACAGGAGCACACAATAACACACAGAACACACAATTACACACAGAAGCACACAGAGCACATAGGAGCACACAATTACACACAGGAGCACACAATTACACACAGGAGCACACAATAACACGCAGGAGCACACAGGAACACACAGAACACACAATAACACACAGGAGCACACAGGAGCACACAGGAGCACACAGGAGCACCTGCACCCCTCACTCCTGCTGCAGGCCCTCTGAACAAGCAGCGAGTCCCCTGGGGTGGCAGGTGGCAGGGCAGCAGTGGCCCTGGGGCTGTCACCAGTGCTGTAGCCACACGTGATCAGTGCAAACAGAGACACGGCCAGGCACCCAGCTCCATGGAAACCAACACACACATCTTCCAAGGACATTCAGTTCGCTGCCCTGTTTCCCATCCGCCCCCACATGGGTGAATATGTAAATAGAGGATATTCTTAGCAGAGAGGATTCCCAAGAAAATGCCATGTCTCCTTGATGCAAGCAAGGATTTAGTACAGTGGCATGGGGAAGCACTGAGGTCTTCCTAGTGACAGGAGAGCCAGAGCCTCTGACACTTCCCAGCCTGTGCAGGGATGGGGCGAGGCTTTGGGAATGTTTGCTCTGCTCTCCTTCTCTCCACACTGGGGAAATTAAAAGGGGTGCAGATGGTGATGACATCTCTGAGCTAACCAGTGCTCAACTTTAGTTCTGCTAGAGCTGGAGGGAATCTGGGGATCTGGTCCCCACAACTGTTGCTCCTGCCTGGCATCAGTGGTGCCTTGGGGACCATGGGAACTTCCCCCATGGAGCAGCTGAGGGCTGCAGGCAGAGCCAAGACCCAGAATTAGCTGGGCAGGGGCCAGTGTCCCCTGGTGTGACAGCACTGCCAGCACAGCACGTCACTGCAGATCCCCCCAGGTGTGAGGGAGCACTGGGCAAGGAGAGGTGCAGGGCAGGGAAGGGCTGGCTGCTCACCTGCTCAGCCCCTTGGCCAGCAGGGTCAGCTTGGGCCAGGCTGGGACAGACACAGCTGAATTTCAAACCCCCAAAATAGGGACCTTTCTTTCCCTTGGGGCTGCCATGCAGGGACCAGAGCTATAAATTCCCCAGGAGAAAGGCAGAACATGGAAGCTGTGAAATGTGGGCACAGTTTCTCTCAGCGTGCCTGACAAAACCAGAACTCATACTTCTCTGATGTAACAGGGGCAGAGCTGGGCTGCACAAGGGGCAGCCTGTGGGGCACGAGGCCTCCTGAGCTGCTCAGGACTTGCAGGCACACAGTTTGTGTCGCTGGGGCTGTGTGTGGCACATTTGTGGCACTGGGGCTGCGTGTGGCACAGTTGGTGGCACTGGGGCTGTGTGTGGCACACAGTTTGTGGCACTGGGGCTGTGTGTAATACACAGTTTGTGGCACTGGGGCTGGGTGTGGCACAGTTTGTGGCACTGGGGCTGTGTGTGGCACACAGTTGGTGGCACTGGCACTGGGGCTGTGTGTGGCACACAGTTTGTGGCACTGGGGCTGTGTGTGGCACAGTTGGTGGCACTGGGGCTGTGTGTGGCACAGTTGGTGGCACTGGGGCTGTGTGTGGCACACAGTTGGTGTCACTGGGGCTGTGTGTGGCACAGTTGGTGGCACTGGGGCTGTGTGTGGCACACAGTTGGTGGCACTGGGGCTGTGTGTGGCACACAGTTGGTGGCACTGGCACTGGGGCTGTGGCCCAGCCTCATCCCCAGTGGTTCCAGCTGTGAAAAGCAGGTGAGCAGCACTGACAGCAATGAGCCATGGAGTGCCCAGGTGTGCTGAGCCACCAGCCCAGGGCACAGAGGGCACACAGGTGCAGTGCATGGACAGTAGGGGTGTGAAAGGCTGGGTAAAGAACAGCAAGGACACATGCTTGCAGCCCTCTGCAGTGATAAGATGTTACTCTGTGTGGGTTGAAGCCTTCTGGAATTGTATGGTGGCACTCTGTGTATCATGGACATCTCGACTGTGACATGTGCTGTGACAGGGGCTGTGTCCCTTTTTCCTGGCAGCGAGTGAGGCTGGTGGGGTGTGGGCTGGGCTGTTGGTGGGATTGGGGTCCGAGAAGTACCACAGGATTTTTCAGCACTATTCTTCACCCCCCCACAGCTGGGATGGCTGTGCAGAGCCCACCCTGGGACCCAGCAGGGTTTGGAAATGCAGTCAGGGCCTGAGTGTCCCGAAGGCAGCACGAGGTTCAGCTGGGGTTTAGTATGAAGTGCTTGACTGGCACGTGATGCCACAAGAAATAAACAATGCTGTTTAAACAGCATCTTTGTATTAATTCCTGCCCTGGCAGAGCTGGGCACTGGGGTCATTTCCAGCTCTGCTGCCTCAGACCTGCCTGTCCCACCCTGCTCTGGCCGAGCCCTCTCCCACATGCAGAGGTGGACTGGGAGCAGGAGAAGCTCTGCCTGTGGGCTGTGAGTGTCTGTCCTGCCCTCAGTGGGGCTGAGATGGCTCTGACACCTCACCCGTGTCCCACCTGAGCCCTGAGCTGCACCAGCCATCCCCTCGTGCCTCAGCAGCTGTCCCACACCGAAGGCTGTTTGCAATGTATGGGTCCACGCAGCTCCGTGTGTGCTGCTTTTCAACCTCCTCCGTAATGTTTAGTCACATTTAATAACAATAAAATTCTCCTTCACAGCTGCATTCTGGAAAATGGGGCCGATTTTACTAAAAACAATGAATGTGAATAGTTCATGGTCTTCTCGCATTACCCAGAGATTTATCACATCTCTTGCATAATTTAATCTCTACATCTGTGGGACACAAATGTTTTACATTTCTTGCATTTATGGGCAGACATCGAAAACATCTGTGCAGACCCAACACACAAAAACATCTGGAAGGCATCTCTGCCTTTTTATGACACACATCTCCTGATCTTTTGTCTGGAACAAGTGTGCAGCTATCAGTAGTAGCTTTATGTGTCGGTTACTGGGCTTCCCGTTTGGGCTCTGACAGGCACAGGGGAAAATGTGATCAGCTCTGAATTTCAGCCCATTTCAGCAATTCAGGGAGCTTCCCACCCACCCACGCTGTGAGAATTTGGACCAGGATGAGAACGAGGCAGCCAGGGTTTGCTGCTAAGCTTGTGGACAGGAGTGTTTGCTGAAGGTTCAGGCTTGGGGCTGTGCTGAGCTGCTGCTTTCCTCTCTGGAAAGGGAGGAATCCCAGGCTGGATCACCCGGGCTCAGCCACGCTGCTCCTGCTGTTTCTACCCCAGCCTGTGGCAATAAGTGCTTTGTGCAGGTGGGGTGGGGGGCAGTAACCCCACCTGGAGATCTTCTCTCCACTCTCCACTTTCTCTATGGCCACAGCAGGGTGGTTAGCAGCTGCTGGCTGTGTCCAGGTGAGCCAGGAGATGACGCCATGGCCTTGGGCAGGCTGAGCTGGGCTTCACCAGCCTGTGCCCAGCTGTGGCACAGTCACAGCCCAGCCACTCTGCCCTGTTTGAAGACAGGGAGCCTCTTCTGGGATCAGTGAATGGAGTCATCATTCCTAGAGAATTTAGGTCCTGCCTTTAGGCTGGTTTTACTTCAGGAGTAAAATAAAATAAGTGAATAGGTTTTACTTTAGGAGTAAGGACAGAGCCATTGTGACCCCCAGGCGTGCTGGGGCTGTCCCTGCTTGTGTTGGAGGTGTGGGTGGGAGCCTGCTGTGGTGCATGTGGTGCAGAGGATGGATCAAACAGTTGTTCTTGCTGCACAGGCATGAGGCTGAGCAGAGGCTGATGGAAAGATCCAGAGAAGCAAATGAAGTGGCTTTGGGGCACTGAGTGGGGTGGTCCTAAGGGTGATGGGCTGTGTGGGATGGAGCAGAAGGTGTGTCCTCAGGAGAGCAGCAGGGATCCGGTGTGATAACCTGAAGACAGTGAATAAATATGTCACTGACAGCTGATAAGGGGATGGGAGAGCTCAGAAGGGCTTTGGGAGAGAAGCACCAGCAGCAGGGATGTGAGAAGAGAGCAGCACCTGGGGGAACGATCATGGCAGGTGTGATAGCTGCCAGCAGTGATCAGCTCAGGCTGGTCAGTGCCAGAGCTGGCTTTAGCAGAGCTGACAGCTCGGTGAAACTGAGCAAGGAAACTCTCCTCAAGTCAGACACTCTCCTGCCTGATGCCTGTGCTGTCCTGCAGTACTGGTCCAGCGCTGCCTGCTCACTGGGGCTGGGCTGAGCAAAGGCAGCTGCCCTGGGGTAAACCAGCCCAGCCTGTGCAGCCAGGCACCAGATGCTCTCATTTCTCCCTTTCCTGTGCCAGGAAGGAGTCCTGGCCACCTGCCAGTGGCATTTCTGCAGCGTGTCTGCCCCAGAGAGGTGCACGGAGACTGGCAGAGGGGAGCAGTGTCCCAGCTTCCACCCCCCAGGCAGACAGCTGAGCTGTGGTGTCCTCAGCACAGGTGAGGGTGACCCCAGCCAGTGCTGTAAAGGGGTTCCCAGGGTGGCACAGCCTGGAGGGGTTGGTTGAGGTCAGCTGTAGCAGGGCCGTGTGTCCCTCCTGGAAATCCATGGAAATCTGGCCCCACCCTGTGGAATGCTGAGCAGGGCAGGTCCCTGGCTCTTGCACCTGCTCGGGGCAGAGTGTGCAGCTCCTGGTGAGAAGCCCTAAGGCCACGCTGTGCTGCCTTTCTGCCCTCCCCAGATCCATGGCCGTGTGACATTTTGGGCTGGTGGTCTGACCTGAGCCAGGCGCAGAGGGGGAGAGAGCTGGGAGAGAGCGCTGCCCCAGTGGGGGTTTGAAACCAGAGAGATGCCAAGTGCTCCTCTCTGAGAATCGTGGGGCAGCGCTGCCACCCTGCCAGCAGCCCAGGGGATGCTCATGGCCCCTGGGTTTGTTTGGAAATTCCTGAACTCATCAGGGCTGGCCCAGGGTGGGGAAGGCAGCCAGCTCCTGCGGGCTGTGAGCTCTCCCCTCGTCCCTGCTGCCGCAGCCTGAGCAGGGATTCATCCCTGGAAGGACTCGGGGCTGCCTGTGGCCCCCTGCCACAACGGGGCTCTGCACCTCCTAAACTCCTGTGGAACTCAGGCCTTTTGGGGCCACCCACAAGCAGGGTCCAGACAGAATTAAGGGAATAAAAAGCAGTTAATTTATTGAAGGGCCTTCAGGTACATTTCGGGCAGGTGAAGCCCCCCAGGGGCTGCACCCAAAATGGACCATGGGTCAGGGGTTTGCACACTTGGATCAGTTTGGTCCATTTGCATATTGGGGGTGAATCTGCCAATTACAGCTTCAGGTAATGAAGTCATTTACCCCAACTTTGCTGCCCCCAACTCACTTTTGTTTCCATCTCTCAGGGCTGAGGCAGTGAGGTGTCCTTGATTGCCAGGCCTGGAGAGGAATTGTTGTGTGCCCAAAATGGGGAAGCAGCAGCTCACACTGTGTGTGGAGTTTAGAGTTATACACTAAAGAATTACAAATATATAAATATATAAAAATATATAAAATATAAAATAAATAAAATATAAAAATATAATAAATAAAAATATTTAAAAAAATATAAAATATACAAATATATAAAAATATAAAAGCTAAAATCTTAAGGCATCAACACGAGGGGGTTTCTCCCCCTGCACAGAGCTGATGGGGGCTGGTGGCCCCCAAAACACTTGCCTGGCTCATGTCAAGCCAGCCAGAGAGGATGTTCCACCAAGCCTCCCACAGGCTCATGCTGTGACCCCCAGAGCCCCTGCTCGTTCAGGAGGGCCCAACAGCCCTGCATGCTGCTTGTACAGGAAATCTGAAATGCTTCACATGAGTTTGGGTCTTTGTTATCCTTAAAAAAAAAAACCCCTCATAATGCAGCCAGTTGAACCTTTAAACAACGTGTCATTGTGAGAAGAAAGCCTAGGAATGTTCATGCACAGTTGTGTACATGGGAGTTCATTCAGCACCTTCAAATTTATACCTTTCTCATTTTTTAGTGAGCAAAATAACACCCAACAAAGAAAAGTTTTGTGTTCTTGCAAGTTTAAATTTTAACAGATTTGTGTTTTCCAAAGCCAAAATATTTAACTCAAATTTTGTGGATTAATTCCCAAGATTTTCTGACTGCCTGCACAATTTCATTTTCCTGCACACTGATATTATATGTGATTACACAATCAGATATTATTTTTCCATGGCATGTGATGTGCAAACCCAAAATTCTGGAGATGTCATTTGATCAAATGTCAGTGAGTTTTCCCAAAGACAACTGATGGGATGCTCTTGCTCCAAAGTGAAGCTGTCTGAACTTCTGAATGTGGCTTCGAGGAGCTTTTCCTCATGGATAAAGAAAAATATTTTTCCCAAAGTCTGTTTCAAGGAATCACTGACCTGTTTAAGCTGAGTCCTTGCAAAATCCTCGAGTGGCAGGCAAACCTGGGGTTTGGCAATCTCTCAGCCATGAAGGGTTTAGGCAGAGAATTGATTGACATTACCTGTCTGTGTTAATCACAGAGCTTGTTTTCCACTTTTCGTTTTTTTTTTTTTTTTTAATTTTTTGGGTAATACTTCTGAATTCTGGGATGAAAATAAGAAATCAGCACGGGAGCTTTTTCCACCTTCCTGCACGAGCAGGGGGAGGCACACAGAGCACGTCGTGACCTGGCCAGTGAGGAGGTGCTGCCAGGGAAGGGAGAAGTGTCCCTTTCAAATCGTGCCTGATTTTGAGAGGTTTTGCAGGAGTCAAGGCCAGGTTGGGCAGCGCCAGAACAGGGAATGGGGTTGGGAAAACCAAGAGCAGCAGTCTGGGCTCCTCCTGCTGCTGAGGGGCTATTGCTGCTTGAGCCCATGGAATAATTCAGCCTTGCACACAGCACATTTGTTGACACCAGCAGGATCAGAGCCTTGCTGGTACCAGGAGAGGCTGACTGCTGTGTCCTCCTCAGCCTGGGCTCGTGCCCGTGGGCTGGAGCAGAGCCTGGAGCTTTGGCAGGCCTCGGTGGGGATCTGACTCCTGAATTGCAGCTCCAAGATGACAAAAATTTACAGCCAAAGCCCCCAAAAAACGCCCTGCAGATCCCCACGCTGGCAGGTCGGGGTGACAGGGCCACCTTCCTGTGCCCCCGCCGTGGGGCTGTGGGACGGGAGGGTCCCCTGCTCTGTGGGGACAGGGAGGTTTGGGGACGTGCCCATCTCAGCCTCCTGCAGAGACGGGGCCTCCAGGGCTTTGGGAGCTGGCAGGAGCAATAAAATCAGAGCTGAGCCTTGGCAGGAAAGGTCTGCAGGAGGAGAGCTCCCCGGGGGCAGCCGCTGCTCCCCCCAGACACAATACTCCGCTGATTCCAAGCACATTTTTTCTCAGGCAGAGCTGGATAATCTACGGGAATGTTAAACACCAAAATGAGTAACAAGCTTGGCTGGAATTGCTCCGCAGGACGAGCAATGGGCTCGTGCTCCTCTCCAGGGCTAAGCAAGGAAGAGGTCAGTGCACCCAAGTCACCCAAAGGCCCAGCCCACGGCCAAAGTGCCCTGGGGACCGCAGGGGTTGAACATGTGGGGCAGAGGGGACTGCAGGGTCACTCTGTGCATGGCACTGCCTTGCTTGCCTGGCAGGGGCAGCAGCTTCTGCAGGGTGTGAAGATTGCTGAGTGTAGGAACGTGGCCCCCGCTGACGCAGTGACCAAGTTACCCTTTGTCTCCTTGAAAAGGAAAGAAGCCCAGAAGTTTCTCTCCTCAATTTGGTTAAAAGACACCTCATAGGAGCTTGGGGACTTCACCTCAAACCTAGGGATACCTAATTGGACAGCGGCCAAAAGGTCCCACCCAGGTAATTCCCTAGAAAAAAGAAGAGAACAAAAGAAGTAAATCGCTTTTGTGAAGTGTTTTAGCAGGAGCAAGAACCTCTTGTCCTGGTTTGGTTTTTCTCTGTAAAGAGCTTTGTTATTTAGCCTTTTATTAAAACTTTTCTGTTTCCAGCACTGTCACAGGAGCCATCCTGCTGCTTTTATGCCACCTGAGGTAGCTGAGCTGTCTCGGGTGTGACACCTTTCTCTGAGAGCTCATGAGACCTGGCTCGGAGAGATCAGCATCAGCTGAGCTGCCCTTGCCAAGCTGCTCTGCAGCTCACAGGTCTGCAAAAGAATGTTGTGCCCCCAGTGACACCAGTCTGTCCAGGGCACAGCCAGGCCCTGTGCCAGGACAGGGGGATCCTCAGCTGGAGGAGAGAAGGGTCACAGAATCACAGGCTCCGAGTGGAAGGGACCTCTGGTGCCACCTCCCTGCTCGGGCAGAGTCATCCCAGAGCTCAGGGCACAGGAGTGTGGCCAGGCAGCTCGGGAATATCCCCAGGGAGGAATTCCACCCCTCTCCGGGCTCTGCTCAGGGCTGGGCACTGCCCAGGGCAGAAGTCCTGCCTCCTGTGCAGGGGAATTGCTGGGCTCAACCCCTGCCCGTGGCTCTGGTGCTGCTGCTGAGCCCTGCTCTGACCCTCCCTGCACCCAGGGACAGCCAGGGACACCCAGGGACACCCAGGGACACACAGGGACAGCCAGGGACAGCCAGGGACACACAGGGACACACAGGGACAGCCAGGGACAGCCAGGGACACACAGGGACACACAGGGACAGCCAGGGCTGAAGCCCCTCTCACTGGGGCTCCTCTCCAGGCTGAGCAGCCCCAGCTCTCTCAGCCTTTCCTGGGCACTGAGATGCTCCAGGCCCTTCCTCAGCTCCAGGAGCTCCTGTCCCTACTGTGCTGAGGAACCAGAGCTGGACACAGCACCCAGATGTGCCCCCAGGGCTGGGCAGAGGGGTGGGATCACCCCAGATGTGCCCCCAGGGCTGGGCACAGGGGCAGGATCACTCCAGATGTGCCCCCAGGGCTGGGCAGAGGGCAGGAGGTGCCCAGCCCTGGGCACACATCTGGAATAATCCCCTCAGAGGTGTCTCCAGGGCTGAGGGGCAGGAACATGCAGTGGATGGAGGGTCTCCTCTCTGGGACATGTCTTCTCAAAAAAAAGGAACAGCCCATGGGAGCAGAGCTGAGGCCCCCCAGCAAGATGGTTCCTACGCCCATCCCAACACCCCTGCAGCTCCACGTGCTGGATCCCAAAGCCTTTGGGACACAGAGCAGCACCACAAGCCCCTCAGAAGGGACCAGCCCCTGCTCCAGGGTCGTAGGCACTGCTCTTCCCTGCCACCCTGGGATGGCAGTGATGATGTCCCATCTGACATCCTGGGGACGTCCCCAGGAGGCCATTCCTCCTTCTCCAGCAGCCAGGGGTGCAGCTCACCCCACACCCCTGGCACACGGGGCAGGGGAGGCTCTGCTCGTGCCCACAGAGCCCCTGGTGTCCATTCCCTGTGTCCTGTCCCTCCATCCCTTGTCCCCAGTCCCTCTCCAGCTCTGCTGGAGCCCCTTCAGGCCCTGGAAGGGGCTCTGAGCTCTCCCTGGAGCCTTCTCTTCTCCAGGCTGGACACCCCCAGTTCTCTCAGCTGTGGTACCTGAGCAGGAGATGCAGATGGGATGTGTCAGGGAGATTAGGCCCTTATAGCTGAGACTCTTCCAAAAGCTTGTGTCCACAATTCAGAGCTGCAAACCCCTGAAGTTATTTTTCTTTCCTGCTCTGGGTAAAGCTCCTGGGAGCTGCCAGCTTGGTGACACTGTTTCTGTGGTGACACCCTGCCCAGGGTGGCTCCTGGGGACCCCGGAGCCCCACGTGTGTCACAGGACGTGATGGCAGTGCAGCTTCCAGCCCTGGAGCAGGGAGGCACAGCCAGGCAAGGCCAAAAGCCGCCGGGGCTGTGGGGAACTTGTGTGGAATTCATTTTTTCTTTCACAAAAACATAGTGTTTTCATCTTTATAATGAAGTGTTCCTGTTTGCATGGGAATGCAGCGAGGGCTGTTTATTTATTTGCTTCTAATAACTGAGAACTGTTTACTTCTCAAGTGTTCTCCTGGTTTTCTTCCCCGAAAATCCTCCCAGGAGGTCAAGGGAAGCAGGATGAGGTGTTTGTTTTTTCATTAAAATTTCTACTTTGGCAAAAACACCTCCCTCCAGTAAGGAAGCAAATCAGTGCTCAGAGCTGGGGGTCGGTGCTGTGTGACAGATCTCTGCAGTGCCCAGAGGAGCTGCAGGCGTTTGCAAATGAGCAGCAATTCCCAGGTTGGGGCACTGGGACCAGCATGTCGAGGTTGTTCGTGTTCTGAGCCGCTCCAGGAAACCTCCCTCGGATTCTTGGCTCTGTGATCTGGCATTGACCCCCTGAAAGGCACAGGGAGGCTCATTAGCATTTGCTGACCCAACTCCTGTTTTCATTCCTCATGACAGAAATCTGCACAGTGTTTAATGCAAACAGAGGAAACACATTTATTGCCCTTTCTAAAAAATTCTGATGTTTCAAAGCCACGGTCAGAAAGCTGGAGTGACTGAATTCTTCTGTCTCTGCACACCCAGCTCTGAATACTTTGTGCTCTCTGCTTAGGAAAACATCTTACAAAATTCTGCCCAGGAGATATTTCTTTTACACGTACTGGACCTTCGCTGAGGGGCTGCAGGGCTCAGTTTAAGGTCAGCTGTACTGGCTGCTCGCAGGAACAGCCAGTTCTGTGCAGGAAACTCGATTTCTGCTGTAACTCTCCCCTACAGGAACCAGATTGGGCAGTACCTTGATTTTCTCATGGGCTCAGCCACACGTGTGGGTCTCAGCTTAGGGCCGTGCTCAGCCACAAAATGTGCTTTGCCATCCTTGCAAAGGGTAAATAATCATCAGAGCACAAGTGAAGAGGATCGAGCAGTGCACCAAAGCTGGCCCTGGGGACAGGCTGGTGGTGAAGCACGGGCTGTGGGCTTGGGCAGGCTTCAGGAGGAGATCTGGGACCGAGTGGGGCTGAGTGTGTCTGGAGTGTGGCTGGCACCAGGCTGAGAGTGTGGCTGACGCTGCAGAGGGAAGGGAGGCCCTCCTGAGGGACCCTGGCAGGCTGAGGTGGAACCTCGTGGAGTTCAGCAAGGCGCAGTGCTGCACCCGGGGAGGGTCAGTGCCAAGCCTGAGCACAGCCTGGGCACACAACAGATGGAGCAGCCCTGGGAGAAGGACTTGGGGGTGTTGGTGGGTGAGGGCTGGGACCCAGGAGCTCCCCCTGCCCTGGGCTGAGCCCCAGCGTGCGCAGCAGGGAGGGGAGGGGGATTCTGCCCCTCTGCCCCTGTGCTCAGGTGAGAGCTCACCTGCAGAGCTGGGGCCCAGCACAGGCAGGAGCTGGAGCTGCTGGAGAGAGCCCAGAGGAGGCCATGGAGCTGCTCCAGGGCTGGAGCCCCTCTGGAGCCAAGCTGGGAGACTGGGGGTGCTCACCTGGAGAAGAGAAGGCTCCAGGGAAACCTCAGAGCCCCTTGCAGGGCCTGAAGGAGCTCCAGGAGAGCTGGAGAGGGACTGGGGACAAGGGATGGAGGGACAGGACAAAGGGAATGGCTTCCTGCAGAGGAAGGTTGAGGGATAGTGTAGGCACAGTTTGTGTCACTGGCACTGGGGCTGTGTGTGGCACACAGTTGGTGTCACTGGGGCTGTGTGTGGCACAGTTTGTGGCACTGGGGCTGTGTGTGGCACAGTTTGTGGCACTGGGGCTGTGTGTGGCACACAGTTTGTGTCACTAGGGCTGTGTGTGGCACACAGTTTGTGGCACTGGGGCTGTGTGTGGCACACAGTTGGTGGCACTGGCACTGGGGCTGTGGCCCAGCCTCATCCCCAGTGGTTCCAGCTGTGAAAAGCAGGTGAGCAGCACTGACAGCAATGAGCCATGGAGTGCCCAGGTGTGCTGAGCCACCAGCCCAGGGCACAGAGGGCACACAGGTGCAGTGCATGGACAGCAGGGGTGTGAAAGGCTGGGTAAAGAACAGCAGGGGCAGATGCTTGCAGCCTTCTGCAGTGATAAGATGTTACTCTGTGTGGGTTTACATGGAATTGCATGGTGATGCTCTGTATTGTGGCTGTCTCAACTGTGACATGTGCTGTCACATTTGCTGTGACAGGATATTAGGAAGAAATTCCTGTTTGGGAGGGTGGCAGGCCCTGGCACAGGTGCCCAGATCAGCTATGGCTGCTCCTGGATCCCTGGCAGTGCCCAAGGCCAGGTTGGATGAGGCTTGGACTACCCTGGGACAGTGGGAGGTGTCCCTGCCATGGCAGGGGTGAAACGAGATGAGCTTTCATATCCATTAATGGGGGGGTGCTGTTCCAGAGTGTAGAAATTTCCAAAATAAGACTTCTCTTGTTTTTCAACACTAACAAAGTGGATTCAGCTCTAATTTTATACCAATTTTACTCTGATTTAATGCCACTCACCGATGTGGAGTTAGACTTCATAGGCTCAGGTGAGATCAGGATGTGATCCAGCCAGCACAGACTGTGGGACAAGCTCTGCCCTGGCAGGAGTTCAGCCAAAGGGGACCCTAGCCATGGTGTCATTTACCTTGCCATGTGCTGGCACAGAGCTTGGCACCTGCCCCACTGCACTGCAGTCTGAGCAGATGTGAAAGGAAAAGTCCATTATTTTAATCAAATTAGAGCTCTGTGCACTGCTGCTGAGAGCAGCCTGAAGGATAACACATTGTTCTGAGGGCACTTCACTGCCACGAGTGCTGTGACCTGGTAAATCACGTCAGGAAAGCCATTCTGAGCAGCTTCAAACACATCTGCCATCTTTGGGGGTTTGTAAATTCCAGCTGATCACAGCAGAGTGCTTTACACTTGCATCTTTCCAGAAACTGAGAGGGTGTTTATAAGAGCATGGAGTGACAGGGCTAACTGACAGAAAGTAGGTGTGAATTAGGTATTGGGAAGGAATTGTTCCCTGGCAGGGTGGGCAGGCCCTGGCACAGGTTGCTCAGAGCAGCTGTGGCTGCCCCTGGATCCCTGGCAGTGCCCAAGGCCAGGTTGGAAGGGGCTGGGAGCAGCCTGGGACAGTGGGAGGTGTCCCTGCCATGGCAGAAGGGATGAGTGAGATGATCCTTAAGGTCTCTTGATGTGGCATTCACATACCCTCTGAACAGAGAGAGACTTGGCTTTCTCAGGATTTCTCCTGAGAGAAACAGAGAAAAGAGAATCAAAACAATTCTTATCTCACTCACTGCTCCCTGTTTGTGCCCATGTAGAATGTGGTATAGAAATTATTTACCCAAGGTGATTGCTTGATTGGATTCTAGTGATGGTGTTTTAAATTCATTGACCAGTTAGATCCACGTGTGTGTCAGGGCTCTCAGAAGAGAGTCACGGGTTTTCTAGCTACTTAATAAGTAATTGTTCTTATCAGTGTAATGTAGTTATAGTATAATATAGCATAATAAATTAATTAATTAGCCTTCTGTAATCATCGGAGTCCTGCACATCATTCCTCCCGCCGGTCGGACACCACATTTCACTCTGTCTTCCCAGCCAAACTCTTCCATGGTTCTATAAACCAGTGTTTCAATATCCAGCACGTCAGTACACCCCACGTTTGCTGGAGCCCTCAGGGGCACTCAGCCACTTCCCTGAGTGCTGCAGAACTGGGAACTTGGGCTGGGAGTTGGTGTCCCTGATAAATCCAGACTGACACAGCTCTGCTTTTTCTGGTGCAAATGAAACTCTAGTCCAGAAGAAAACAAGTTATAAGCCAGGTGAACCATGACTTTCTGTAGCTCTGAGTTGTTTGCAGGACAGGGTGGAAGCAAAAATTTCCTATGGATAGAGAGAGGTGCGTGCTGCTCAGGGCTCTGCCTTTTCACCAGGCCACCCCAATGCTCCTGGATGTCTGCAGGATCCCTGGGTGTTTGTAGGAACTTTAAAGGCTCCTGTCTCCCTAGCTCAGGGCTGTTTTCCCTCTCCAAGGGGCAGTCTGACAGTGATGGGCAGCACATCTAGGCTGTGTTGCTTACAGAGCACACAAAATCCCTGCTCTTCAGTTAAGTGAATTGTGTATCTTACCAGGACTGCAGCTGAAATAAAGTGCTGTCATGCTGAGAATGGCTTCACAGTCTTACCCTGTCCTCAACGTAAAGATTAAGGGAAGAAGTTCTGGTTCAAGTGTTTGAGTGCCTGTATAATTGAATTTCATGCTCGTTCACTCCCTCTGAAGTGGTGTACACAGGCAGTCACTTGAAAGGGGGAAAATCTTGTTCAAATCCTCTGTGAACTTTCCTACATTCAGTGAGGTTTTTAATAGTGGGTAAATCCTGTTCAGACGCCTTTGACCATGGGAAGTTGATGAGGAAGAGCTTTGTTTCATAAATGTTTCTGGGGGCAATCCTTATATCCAAATGACCTGAAATGTTTTCATAAACCAGTTTGGTGAGTTGGAAGGAGGTGTGCAAGGACAGATCTCCAGCCTGCCCTGTCTGCATGCAATCACAGAATGTCCTGAGCTGGGAGGGACACACAGGGATCCCCAGCCCACTCCTGTCCCAGCCCAGACACCCCAACAATCCCACCCTGGGCATGTCCAAACACTCCTGGAGCTCTGGCAGCCTCGGGGCTCTGCCCATTCCCTGGGGAGCCTGGGCAGTGCCAGCACCCTCTGGGGGAAGAAACTTTCCCTGCTCTTCAGCCTAAACCTCTCGTGACAGAGCTGCATGCACATATCAAAAATTATGAAGGTATATAAATGAATTGCAGTTGTTTCCTGTGGCTGAGAGACAGAATCAGACCCATGCACAGGCATGCTCTGCTTGCCTGGCCCTCGTGAGAAGCCCCAGTGTGTTCCAATCAAAGCTCCTCATCAATATTCCTGTTATTTTCAGCTGTTGTGCACCAAAGCCTCTGAGACCTGTCCCTGGATCCCTGTTGAGGTGCTGCTGTAGATGTGCCCCATGCCCCAAGCACGCAGTTTGTGCAGGGGCCCATCAGTTACAGCCAGTGTTTTAGTCCTTGTTTTAGTGCCTGAGGGTGTGAATTTGGTTTCTTTAACAATGTTGAGATGAGCATGGGCCACGTGTGGGCTTTGTGACATAACACTGCTTTGGGGACATCGGGGTTCCATGGCTGCCAGGTGTCCCCCTGCTGCAGCCCAGTGTCTGCTCCGTATCAGGCACTAGCAAGCTGCAGGGGCAGGTTTTTGTACATCAGGAGCTCCAGAAGAACCACCAGGTCAGTGGGGGACATGCTCACACACTAATTAATCACCTTCCTTGTCAGTTGTAAGGACCACTGACACTCTTGGCCACAGTGGCCAGTGGGATGAGGTTCATCCCCTGTTCTGAGTGTCTGCAGCCTCAGAGCAGGTGACCTGAGCCCCACTGGTTGCACCTGCAGTGGGTTGGACAGCTTGTTGTTGCCCCCAGTCTGTGGGAATTGAGCCAGTAAAACCAGAGAGCAGGAGTGCCCTTCTCCCTTGTCCCTGTCACCAACAGGACAAGCTGCAGCCCCAGGGCATCTCCCTGAGGCAAACTCTGCCTCCACAGTGCCCAGCTGACTCTCCTCACTCCGGGATATCTCAGCAGTGCCCACTGAGGAGCCTGGCAGGGTCCACAAGCGCCCAGCTGAAGCCCACCCCTGCACCCTGCCCACCCTAAGAGCCCATTCCTGCACGGAGGGCCCTGCCTGGGCAGCACTCCCGGGTGGAGCTGGCATTCCCTGGAGAAAGGCAGCGATTTCGAGCTGCGTTGCTGCCAGCAGACGTTTGAGCAGCACCCCTGCACATGACATCTGTTTGTTCAGATGTAACACGATTCACGGGCTCTTGGGGAGCGTGCTGATGCTGTGACATTAAGCATCACTCCTGTGCTTGGCAGCAGCTCAGCCCTGCTGAGATATGGCTCGTGCCCAGCACCTTCCCCAGCAAAGTGTGTTGGCATAAATATGTGAGTAATGCAGGTGACAGGCTCTGTGGCTCTGGCTGATTATCCCTCGCTTTTATGTAATTTATGCTCTGAAAGTAACCGTGCTCAGTCTTGTCCATGGATTTGATTCCTTTCATGTGGTTTTCTGTGCTAACGAGATTAAATCAGTTTCAATAGGCACCGTTTTAATGGAGATGATAAACTTTTATTGAACTCAAGCACATTAAAATGAAATGTAAGCAATAGGTGACTTTAGCATTAGTCTAGAGTCCTTTCCAGTCTGGATCAAGGCAGCATACCTTCCCTGTTAAGCAACAGCCAGCACCCCAGCACGTTTTATGAGCTTCTAAAAGAGCTGAAAATCCTTCCCCCACGGCGCTTCCCTGCTTCAGTGCTGCTGGAGGCTGAGGTGGAGCATTAATTGGAGCAGCTCCATGACCTGGTGGTGCAGCCACGGAATGAGGCATAAACACAACTAAGTACAGGACTTCACATCTCCTGAAAACAGGAAAGCAGGGGATGGGTAATTTGGTGTTTTACAGCAGCTTTGTCTGCTAATCTGTGATCTGTTTGGTCTGCCAGTAGGATTATTATGGTGGGTTTACTGAAGAAGTGCCAAAAATGATGTTAAATAAACTGTTTACACAATGTAACTAGAGGCTGAAAAGCTAAACAGAGAGTCCCAAACTCGGCCCCATCGCAGGTTTGAAGAAAAATAAACTCCTCAACACTTTCAACTGGACGCTGCTGCTCTGCAGAGGCTGCTCTGTTTGTTGAATATTAAAACATAAAATTAATGCGTTTCCCCCTCTTTCTGGGGCTCTTTCCAAAGGTCTCATGGTTGGAAACATGATCGGATCATTTTGAGCTCCTTGGCTGTCCTTGGAATTTGCTGTGATCATTTCAGTCGTTATAAAATATTCGGGTTTCAGAATGACTGCAAGAAAAGCCATCGTTCTTTAGAAGTGGGTTGTGTAATATTGTTCCTGAGAGGACAGGAAGAGCCAGTGCTGGTCCTGTGTTCTCCAAGGAATTGTAAGGGACACAGAGGGGGCAGAAGTCCATGGTGGTCTCCAGTGCAGCACATGTGGAGGGGGATCATAAAAAAAATGTCAACTGCACCAGTGGGTGGGTGATGTGGGAGAGCCCTCCACCAATTAAAAGGAAAGTTTGGAGGCACACAAGAACTTTCTTCCCTTTCCTCCACTTTTGCCTGCCTTCTTCAAGGGTGTTTCATTGCTGAGGAAGGAACTTGAGTGGAATTTGGAAATATCAGTGGTGTCAGCTTTTTGGCTAGGGAATTGCATGGAAATCTCTCATGAATTCTGAGTATTTCTGTTAGCCATAGCCTCCCCCCAGCAATCCAGACAGTTTCTGCAGCACATGGGATAAGCACGCAGTTTGTGCAGGGGCCCATCAGTTACTGCCAGTGTTTTAGTCCTTCTTTTAGTGTCTGAGGGTGTGAATTTGGGTTTTTTCCACTACGTTGAGGTGAACAGGGCATAACTGGCATTGCCAACAACTTCAGGGCCCCATCCAGGATGGGCCTTTGGTGCTTGTGTGGGGTTTGTGAGTAACAAAATTCCGTCAAGGAGATCAAGGAACCCCACGTGTGCTGGCCATGGAGGACAGAGGGGTAGGACAGCGTGTGCCTGGCACTGCTTGCACAGAGCTTGTGTTGATGTTCTCTGAGCATTTCAAAACACTGGGCAAAGAGGGATCACTGACAGATCCTGCATGGCTCAGAATTCCTTTGTCAGAGGTGGCTGGAGTAGCTGGATCGTCCACGGCACAGCCAGGGTTCAAAACTTAGAGGCAGGATGGAAAATCAGACCTCTTTGTCCTGGTGGCAGACCCACAACGGGGCTGCCAGGTTTCCTGCTGGGTTCTGTGCTGTCAGCTCTCTTCGTGGATTTTGTACAGAAACGAGGGAGATGCTGTGAAGGTGCAGTGTAAAAATGCCAGTTGAACGTGCCTGTGTGGTTTGGCTCAGTCTGACGTGTGTATGCTCTGCGAGAGAGCTTTGGGCATATGGAAACACAATTTATTTATTTTTTCTATAGGAACCAGCTTTACTAATTGCACAATCTTGCTTTGTTCGCTGAGATCCTGTGCTCAGATAAGGCAAAGCTGTGGTGACATTGCACACACAATCACGTAGACACTGCAACACATGTTCAATATGTTTAAAAGTGAGGGGGGGGAAAAAAACTCAGTAACTAGATGCTATTTTTTTTTTTTTTTTCCCAAAAAAGACTGTAAAACCAGCAGGCCTGCCTTAGAGTGGTGCACAAAAGGTCACTACAGAGTCAGTGTCCCAAACACGGTGTGGGCAAGGGCATCTCCTGCTGCCACCTCGGCCACTTGCTGGCAGCAGAGGAATGTGGTGAGCCGTGAGCCAGGCACTGCAGCATCCCAGCACCAAGCAGGAGGGACAGTGTCCCTGCTCCCCACCCCAGGGACAAAGTGACAGCCTGGCCCAGTGGGTCTGGGGCGAGGTGGCCTCTGCCATGCGGGCAGTGGGGGAGTGCCAGGGGCTGGCCCCACTGGTGTGGGTGTGAGCTGAGGGAGAGGGGCGGTCACTGGCTGCAGTCACAGCACTCACAGGGGACACAGCCCTGGCACATCAGGGGGGCTCAGGAGAATCTGCTTTTGAGACTTTTCTGTACCTGGGTGGATTTGCCACAAGACACGCAGGAACAGAGACATAGAGCTGACACCACAGACCCCTCCCCAATTTGTCCTGCAAACTCTGAAGGAGAGGCTTCCCAGCAAAGCCTCAATAAGAAATCAAGTGTTTCCCCCTCGTTTTTCTTTTCAAAAAGGACTGGGCTTGCTGAAGATGTCCCGAGTTATTCAGCTCAAAGGGTTAAAGTTTGGCAGTGTTGCAAGCAACTGAACAATGGGTCATATCATGGAAACTGTCAGGCAACCTTAAATATAGCTGTTATGATCTGCATAGTCTGCAATGCTCTGGAAACCAGCATGAGCAGCAAGGGGAAAAAATTCATAAAGTCCATGGAGTTGTTTAGGTTAGTCAGGAACAGAGAGCACTGCAGGGAGTGCGGAAAGCCAAAGGGCGCCCAGGGAAAGGGGCGGGCAGTGGGAGGGCAGGGACAGGGAAAGGAGCCCACCAGGAGGAAAACTGGGATGAGCCAGACTGGAATGATGCTGGGGAGGGGTAATGCTCGGTGTCTGGCTGGTTTTGGAAGTTTGCTGGATTTATCTGACAGCAGCTGGTGACCCCTGTTCCCCCAGACCTTCTCCTTTGGCCACTCCAACGTGCCCAGACACTGGAGAACTTGTTTTGGTGTTTGCACAAACCAATCTGACAAGGAGCCAGGACTCGGGGCCGGGCTCAGCAGTGATGTGGGGGTCCCACATCCTCACAGGGACCCTCACCACTCACCAGGAGGGGCCGCAGCAGGCAGATGTCACCTCCTTCCCCTGCAGCATCCCAAGCATCCCTTCTGAGATCGCCAGCAAACGCGGCCTGAACTTGGAGCTTCAAAGTGAGTCGGAAACTATTTTATCACGGCAAGATCAGTGCAGGCTGCGGTGCTGGAAGCCAGTGGGGCTGGGGAGCTCTGTTACGGGAAGCACAGTTACATCTCACTGGGCTGTCTGGGCGCGAGCCTGGCACGGCGAGCGAGGCCTGAGGAGCGCTGAGCTATGCAGGAGGTCACACCCGCCATCCCTCCAGCTCTGCAGGCAGATGCTCAGCTGGAACAGCTGGAACTCAGGGAACCTGAGTGATTTATACCGCTAGAAGGGTTTTTTGTTTCCCCTTCTTCCTCCCCGGTGCCCTGGAGCCCCTCCTCATCCAGCAGCACCAACAGGCAGCTGAAGGGCTGTGGGTGCATCCGTGTCCCACCCACAGCGACGCCCCAGCTCAGACGTGGCACAGGGAATGGCACCTCGTGGGACACCAGGGCCCTGCTGCCCCCTTGCAAGCACCAACACAGCAGTTTCCCTGCTGGCTCATGACCTGCCATTTGCTGGCCACGTCTTCAGAGCCCCCTGGGGACAAAATGCAGGTCTGGCTGGGCACGGAGTGATCTTGGGAGGGACTTTTGGCTCCTGTCAGTGCCCTTCCTGTAGAGAATCCCCACCCATCTCCCCATGAGCTGTGCTCGTTGCCCCACAGGCTCCTGTGACACGCCTGACACCCCGTGGCCCACGCAGCCTGCCCTGTAGCCATCTGCTCCCCCATCTCCAGCTGCCACCATGGCTGAGATCAGCATCCTGAATGCCAAGCAGGGACAGGAGCTGCTCTTGGACAGACCCTCAATCCTGAAATCATTGGAAAATTTGCAGGGACCATTTGGGGCAGGTCTGTGCCAGGGGAGGGCTCCAAGGCACGGAGGGACACCCCCTGTGCTACATGGCACAGCGCTGACCTGAGTATTTCCACTGGCCTTTTCTTGACCATTTTTGGTCCCTTTCATTTGTTTTTGAATCTGTTCCTCCTCTTTGCCCAAGTTCTTTTGCGCTAATTGGGAACTGGCTCCTCTCGGGGTGGGAGGTCTGTCAGGACCGCCTTATGACAGATTTACTTTGTCTCTCTGTCTCTGCATCTTGGCAGTTTGGTTCTTCTGCAATGTTCTGGATTTGGATTTTGCTTCTCAACGCTGATATCCTCACAATAGGCAGCCTATGGATTGAATAAATTAAAACATAACGAGCTGGAATGCAACTGGCAGCTCTGCAAGATCCCCATCAGCACAGCGGGGCTCGTTAACGCACAGCTGAGCTGTGTCTCTGGGCAGGCACGAGCCCGTGGCCACAGCCTGGGTGGCTGGTGGGAGAGCCCAGGTGGGGTTTAGATGTGCTGGACACTGTCCTGAGCCACAGCAAAGGGGCTGACAGGTGGGAGGTGTCGGATTCAGAAGGAGGACAAGTCTAGAAGGTAGACTTCACTCTTGTTGATGCTTGCACCCTACATGCTCTGGGTTCATCAGTCCTCTTTGCTGTGTGACTGGAGCCTCTCCTCCATCCCACTGCCGTGTTAATGAGTGCCACCAAAACCCTCCTGCAGCACTGTGGTTCCGTGTTCATGCCACCCTTGTCCCCTGGAGAGGGGTGTCTGTACCGTATCTCCTGCTCACTTCAGCTGTAGAGGATCTGTCCAGGGGGCGGATCTCTCTTTCCTGCTTCTGCTTTCCCTGAAAAATTTCTCCTTTTGTGAACCCAAGTTCACCCAGGCTCATTTTCAAGCCAAAGGGGCTTTTGCTAACCCGTTGGTAACTTGGCTCAGCCTGGCTTGCCAGCAAATGCAACGGCCTCAGAGAGCCCCGTTCCTGTCCTGGGGTGGAGGTGACACACAGAACAGCCGGCTGTGACAAGCAGCCAGTGGAGGGAAGAGAAGGAAACCGCGGGTGGCGCTGAGCGTGGGAGTCCATGGCCAGCGTGGGATTGCAGGAATGTTCATCCCAGCTTGCGAGGCATCAGGAGGAGATCCAAACCCAGGGAAGGCCCTTGAGAAACGGATACCACACGGACTGGGGCCAGAGCTGTGATGGGAACTCAGGCAGGGAGCAAATGGGAAATAGGGAAGCGGGGTGGGAAAGCAGTTTGCTCTCCCTGCTGAGAACGCTGCCGCTCGCTGCAAGCCAAGACCCGCGAGCTGGGGGCAGCTCTGGCACCTCCCCTGCTGCCCTGGCCAGCCCCTGGCAGCTGCCAGTGGAAGTGCTGCGGAGAGCATGGCACAGGTGCTGTTTGCTTTGGGTCACAGGCGCCCGTCAGCAGCACAACAGGAAAGAGAATGTGACACGCACACGTGGCAGAGCTCGCTCACGTTTCCTCACCCAGCTCTGCCCAGCAGGGCTGGCCAGCACCTGCTTCTCATTAGGGCACACGCTCTCCCCTGTGCCTGTCTGCAGGCGGCCACGGGGGCAGGAGAAAGACCAGCACGTTAGAAAAATCTGGGGTGAACAGAGGGGTCTGGTTAGGGTCTGCCCAGGAACGGTGAGAGGAGCAGAAAAGCACTTTCGCCTGGAAGGAGAGCAGCAGGCTGAGGATAAGGGGCATCTTGCATGGACAAGCACTGGCAGGGTGAAGGGCAGGAGGGCTTCAGAGGAGTGAGATGAAGAAACCACAGCAGAACAGCTTCTCTGAGTACCCTGAGGTGTGTCAGGGCATTCTCCTTGTTTCTCCTGAGTGTCTCACAATCAGTGAGATTCTGTTGTTCTTGGAGACCTGGCCAAAATCTGTGCCCTCTCTCCCTGAGGTCTGGGTACTCACCTTGCTCTTGCGAAGAGAATTTCTGCAGAGAATCCAGTTCACCTCCAAAACCAACCGTGCTCCTCTTCCCAAGGTAGGACGATAGTAGGACCACAGCCAAAGTTCCCAAGATTGGTTTCTCATTTATTACTGTGGGATATATCTAAATCCTAACAGTGAGGCAGGGAACCATCAAACCTCACCAGTGCCCATATAATGCAAATTAAGAACTGAAATAGGTGATTAAGTAAAGCCAGAAGGATGGCTCAGAGATTCACTGCTGGTTAGTCCAAGAAGGGATGTCATCTGGCTTGTCTTCCTGCACAGAGCAGGCCAGAGCCTTTCCCCCAGTGAGTACTTGCAGAGCACGTATTTTGGTGCTTGTTTTGTATTGATTTTTGAGTTGGCAATAGGAGGAACCCCTCCCATGTTTGAGTTGTTCCAGTGCATTTCGTTCTACATCAGATCTTCAAATTAACCTAATGATCAGCTTGATTAGATTATGGTAAATCAAGTAACATACCCATGTCATCTTTCTGGAAAGACATCAGTCTTGCTCAGCTCTGAAGCTCCCAAATCAGCTCTCATTTGACTAGCTGTGTCTCTTCCAATCCAATGGGGATTTGGGACTAGACACCCTGCTGAAGTCCCTCCAACCAACATTTCTTCTATTAATAGCTTGTCCTAGGAGAGTCAACCCTTTGCGTGGGCTTCAGATTTTTTGGGGACCCCTCAGCTCAGCTCTGCTGCCAGAGCAGCCCCCGGGATGGAACAGTCCAGCTCCTGCCTTAAACCCAGCATTGTGCACACCAACCCCAAAGAGCAGAGGATGCCACACTTCACAGTCCAACGACAGACCTGTGTGAAAAATTATTTCTTATATGTGTTAAAAATATAATTTATTGGCTACTATCTGTGTGAGGGAGACAGAAAAGCAGAGAGGGAGGATTTACTTCAGAGGGCAAAGCTCACCTGTTCCAGCTTAGTCCCAGCTGGCCAGGCTAGCCCAGAGACCAGCACCCAGGGCTAAGGCTGAGGCAATGCTGTTGGATGATAGGGAGTAGGAAAAGAAGTGTGATCCTGAAGGTTGAATTCTGATTCTGCTCCTTGGAACCAAAAAGATTCCCAGTGCACAGGACTGTAATCCATGGAATCATACACTGACAGACAGGTTTGGGTTGGAAAGGACCTTAAAGCTCATCTTGTTCCAACCCCCTGCCATGGCAGGGACACCTTCCATGGTCCCAGGGTGCTCCAAGCCCTGTCCAGCCTGGCCTTGGGCACTGCCAGGGATCCAGGGGCAGCCACAGCTGCTCTGGGCACCCTGTGCCAGGGCCTGCCCACCCTGCCAGGGAACAATTCCTTCCCATTAGTGAGACCTTTCAGGAAACGGGGCTCTCAGCCACCTTCATGAGCCACTTTCAAAAAAATGATTAAGACATGCAAATTTTGCATCATTTTCTGATTTCATCTCAACCTTTCACAGCCACACCTGGGAAGCTTTTCCAAAGCAACACACTTACTGTATCCCAGGTCCTGAGAGCTCCCTGTTTGTTCTGTGCTTTGGCAGCTCAGCCCATGCACAAGCAGCATGTGAACCCACAGGGAGCACCCACTGAACCCTGGTGGCTTGGAGCTCCACCTCCAACAGCTCTCATGGCAGCCTGTTCAGCTGGAGTCACTGCCCCTGCTGCAGGCTTGAGAGGTTTTTCTGCCCCTCAGGGTGCCCAGAGCAGCTCTGGCTGCCCCTGGATCCCTGGTAGTGCCCAAGGCCAGGTTGGAAGGGGCTGGGAGCAGCCTGGGACAGTGGGAGGTGTCCCTGCCATGGCAGAGGGGATGAGTGAGATGATCTTTAAGGTCTCTTGATGTGGCATTCACATACCCTCTGAACAGAGAGAGACTTGGCTTTCTCAGGATTTCTCCTGAGAGAAACAGAGAAAAGAGAATCAAAACAATTCTTATCTCATTTGCTGCTCCTGTGTTTGTGCCCATGTAGAATGTTGTATAGAAATTATTTACCCAAGGTGATTGCTTGATTGGATTCTAGTGATGGTGTTTTAAATTCATTGACCAATTAGATCCACGTGTGTGTCAGGGCTCTCAGGAGAAAGTCATGGGTTTTCTAGTTAGTTAATAAGTAATAGTTCCTATTAGTGTAATGTAGTTATAGCATAATATAGCATAATAAAGTAATTAATTAGCCTTCTGAAATCATTGGAGATCTGCACATCATTCTTCCCGAGTCGGGGATCCCAACACCGCCATCAGCAGACACATTTACCCCAAGCACCCTCACCTTCCCCTCAAGGAGTGCCTGCCTGGGCACCAGGGGTTGTGCTGGTTCCTGTGCTCCTCCTCCCTGAGCCAGGTGTCCCCTGAGCCTTCAGCCAGAGAAGGGCTGGAAATCCTGCTGCTCTGAGAGAAGAGAGAAGGGGCACCGCACATCTCACAGGGTGGGAAATCGCCAGGGTGTCGGGGTTTGCCTCCTTGGAATGATCCCAAATTTGTAAAGGTCCTTGTTCCCCTAGCCTGGCAGCCAAAGAAGAGGTCTGGAATGTGTGAAGTTGCGTTTTCAAGGTTGTTTAATTTTTCTTATCTAAAACTTTCTCTCTCTGACCTGCCGAGGTCCGCCTAGTACAGAAGCCATGGCAGTCTCTGCTCAGCCTTGGGCAACTCCCACATTATAAACTCAAAATTACGTGTTGCCTGTTTACAGATTTTGTGCCAATGCCCACCACCTGTGTTAGACAGAGAATCTCTGCCTTAAACCAATAGAAAAGTGTCACCATCACAGCAGGACATGGAGGGCAAGACGAAGGAGAAAAAGGCTAGGACATGCCCAAATCTCTTCATCTTGTACCCCTGAATTACATTCTAAAAAACCCAAAATTCTACTTTTTCACCCTGTGTTAATTCAACTACCACACTACTCAAACCCTTGTGGCTTGTAATTCCTCATACAGAGTTGGCAGCTTTTCCCACGGGCTAAAATGGAAGCCACAGGTGTTTTTGACTTTGTGCCAAGGTCCCCAAGCCCCCTGCCAGGGTCTGGAGCCAGCCAGGGCAGCCAGAGGGATGTGCTGGACTCCGACACCAGGGTTTGAAGAGAAAGAAGTCGAGAAGAGCCTTGGTTTCACGTGGCAACGTTTGCCTGACACCTCCTGGCCCAGCCCACCCCGGCAGGCTGCTCTAGAGGACACTCCAGCTCCCAGGAGTTACTCACACCAGCCTGATGAGCCCCCGGGGAACGGCGGTGGCCGGAGGGACCGAGGTGGGGCCGTGACCCGGTGCTTATGGAGAAAGGCAGCAGGAATTAGATCTGTTCCATAAAATAAACAGCACGAGTGTCTGATTTCCAAACAAGCCCCAATGGCCCCTTTCCCTGAGCTGTTCTGCTGTGACTAATCGTACTGGTAGGTGTTGGGTCAAAATCAACAATGGTTCTCCACGAAGGTCACTCACTTTCTCTGTTTACACTGCTAATTTTATCACTGCTCAGAGTGGCTAATGGTATTATTTATACGTTTAGCAGTGATAAATGCTGATGCTAAATAAAGGCTCCCTGGCACGAGCAGGTTAAGGGCTGATATGGCACATCCAGAGCTTTATCATCAAAGGAATGAGCACTGTGGGTAAGAGCTTTCCTGGTTTTCTGCAAAGCTGAACATTTATGAATGGGGGAATGGCGACAGCAATTAGCAATGGTGGTGCTAATAGCAATTATTAGCCACGGTGAGCTTTTAGAGCCTGGATTTTACACATCGCCCCAGGAGGGCAAAGGGAAACCCCCCCAGCCTGCTTTTCGTGGTGAAAAGCTGCTCATAGCTGCAGGTGTGTAAAACAGGGGCTGTGGGAGAGCAGAGACACAGCTGCAGCCCAGCAAACACCCAGCCCTGCATCTGAAAGCTGCTGGGAGCAGGGATGGGCAGCCCCGGGAGCAGCACTGGGTTGTTGCAGTGCTCTGAGAAGGCTTCTCATTCCTCTGGAAAAATGTTTACTTTCTAGTGAAAACCCACAGCCCACGTTACTCCAGGGCAAGCTGGCTAAAACCCAGGCAGTTTGACCCAGGGATGCCACTGAGGTGACTCAGTGGACTTGCAGTTTTGGAAACTCCTGTCACTCATCCTGTCTGCGTGAGTGCTTGGACTACATCACCCAGGATGCTCCATGAGGTCTTCCCTAGGAGCTGATGCATGGTGAAAGCCCTTGGCTGCAGCCCAGCCTGTCTCAAACAACCATGAGGCCCTGATGTGTCTCTTCTAATTAGAAAACTCACCCTTTTCCAGTGAGAGATGGTATTTTAAGAAACTTTTTTGTGATATTGGATTCCGTCTTGAGAGAAAACTCTTGGCCTTTTTTCATCTTGGAAAAGGCACATGGGAGCATGAAAGGGGTCTCAGGGCCAGGGAATTGGGAAGATCTGTTCTGGAGACATCATGGCCATGGGCAGCAGAGGAGGGACAGCAGTTAATGTGGATTTTGGAGAGGGAATTGCTGCATGGCTGGAAAACAAGCAGGGAAAGACATGCAAGGAAAATGGGCAGGACTTGGAACTTCACATCAAGCCAGAGTCCACAGCTGTGCTGGGAAGGCTGCTGGATGTGCTCTCAGGTCCTCACTCCTTGTGCTGTCCATAACTAACGTGCTGTGATGCCCACAGCATCCCAAATCCAAATCTTAATCACTCTAAGAATTCCTGGATCCTGATCTTCATTCAAACTAAACCCACCTTATACAGGCACCACTGTCCCAGGTTAAACAAGCATGAGCCCAAGCCAGTTTAGGCCCTGCTTGGAGCCCCTGTGTTCTCTGCACATCTGCTTTCATTCCCTCACATCCCTGCACATCCCACTCCCGGTGTCCCCTCTGTGGGAGGATGGTGACAGTGATTCTGCAGGAGCATGGAAAGGAGACAGGCAGCAGAGCCTCCTTTTGTTGAAGCGTGTTTTCCTAGGAATGTCTGCTGGGATTAGGGTGTGGTTCTGGGTGTGTTGAAGGCTCAGGACTGGGGTGATTGCACAGACTGGGGGTGTCTCGTGGTGGATAATCACAGAATCACAGAATCACAGAATCCCAGAATGACTGGGTTGGAAGAGACCTTCAAGATCATCAAGTCCAACCCAGCCCCAACACCTCAACTGAACCCTGGCACCCAGTGCCACATCCAGTCTGTGTTAAACACACCCAGGGATGGTGACTGCACCACCTCCCCGGGCAGCCATTCCAGAACTTTATCACCTTCCTGTGAAAAACTTCTTCCTAATATCCAACCTGTATTTCCCTTGCCTCGGGGGAAGCTGGCCCATGTGCAGTAACCACTGTGGCTGCAATGGGTACAGCTCAGAGCTGCTTCCAAATTCACTGCAGGGCAGGAGAGGGCCAGGGGAGCTGATGTGGTGCCCAGGTGAGGTGTGGCTCTCCTGTGTGCATGAAGTCACCAAACCCAGCCCAGTCCACCACGAAAGGGTGGTGAGCCTGCTGCTCTGGCCCCTCTATGGATCATTCTGGATGTATCCTCATCCCCACAGATTGATTTATACCAGTCTCCCTGAGACCAGGATTAAACTGACAAAGGTCTGGATTTAGTTGCAGGGATCCCCTGGGCTTGCATTTCCTCTACACAGGTTTTCTGCTGCTCCCTGCAGGGTCTAGGACCAGAACTACATGTTTGCCACAGCCAGGGTGTGTGGGGACATTTATCATCTACATCCTGTCTACATCCAGTGCTCCCGTCTGGCATGACAGATTTTGGATTAACTGAGAACCAGCCAGTAGTTTTGGCACTGGACAGCTGAGCACACCCACTTGCTATCAGCCTTTGGGAAGGCAGGATTTACATATTCTCTGGAAGTTTTTCTCTCTCAGAGCACTCCACAGCTCTCACAGATGATTCCATCTCTGTTGTCTTGATTTTTTAAAAATTTTTAAAGTTTTTTTGAGTTTACATTCTTGTAACAAACTTTCTCACACACTTTCTGTAAATAACTTCTTGTTTTTGCATTCCTTCATAGAAGCAGAGAAATTTGATAGACTAGTAGTTGGTCCAGTGTCCTTGGAGAGGTGGCACTTTCACCCTCCAATCCACTGTCACCTTTAGAAAACTATAAATACCGGAGTCAGAAAATAAACTGAGCCTTTGTTACCTTCACAATAGCAGCAGCACACGTCCTGTTTTCTCGTGTCCTGTAGTGACACATCTCTTGCCCTGCTGACGTGAAAAGCCAGGGACAGCATCCCCCACTATTTGTCACCCCACATGTGCTTAGGGGCCACTCTCAGCTGCAATTTCAGACAAACTGATTTCCAGTGGTGAGAGGGGCACCAGAGTTGCATTTGTGTGTTTTGAGCAGGCAGCTGACATCACTTTCTGAGCATCTTTTCCTCTCTTAGCACCACTGGAATCCTGCAGAGGATCACTGTTTGTTTTCAAAACAGTGGATGCTTTGTGCCATTGAGCCTAGATAAGAGTTTTTGGAGTGAACAGGGGTACTTGTGAGGAGGGAATTAGAGCTGTAAACCCAGGTGAAGAGACACCTGGCTTGGATGGGGGTGCTGGGTGCTCCTTCCCTGGAGTGATGAGCAGGGTGCTGCTGGGCCAGGCAGCCTTGGGACACAGAGGGGGGTTAGGTTCACCTGGGAGGTATTTTCTTGTATTCACAGGTGTCAGAACCCAAGGTGTCCCTCAGACACTCTTGGATGTTCTGGGCCCAGGTCAGAAGCCTCTGAGGCCCTGGCAGGCAGCTGGAAACCCCTGTGGTTTTGAATTTGATCCATGGAATTATTTACCAACTGCAGGAAGAACAAGAAATCACAAAAGTTTAGATATTATAATAGAAGTAGTCACAAAGTGAAAGGAAGGATTTTTGAGTGCTGTACAGGGGGGGTTTAGGCCTTGTACAGAGGGGTCTGAGTTTTGTACACGGGGGTCAGAAGTTCTAAGATGGAGGGATTTGGGCATGCCCTGTCCTCCTTCTTTCTCCTTCCTATTCCCCATGTTCTTGGTGATGTTGGCACTCACAGATTGGTTTAGAGTAGAAAGCCACTGTTCAATATAGGTGATAGGCATTGGGGAAAAACTATAAACATTTAATAGGTAATGTGTGATATAAAAGATGGCACCAGCCCCTTGGGCGGGAGAGAAGGAGAGGGAGAAGGAATCAGAGAGAATGTCAGGGAGTGTGTGTGCCTTGAGATTATTGCAATAAACTGCCTTGAGACCAGACAACTGAAGACTACTGAGCCTTTCTTTGAAGGCACGGGTTGGAGGAGAGACTTTACCACCTCCCGGGGTCACCCCAATCTGGGGGAGACTCCGACACACAGGCTCTAATAACTGCTTTGGGTCACGTAGAGATGGTTCCACTGTGGTGGTAACAGAGCTTTCAGAGAGGATTGCTCAGTGCTGTGCGTGGAGCCCCTTCCCCTCGGGAAGGGTGACCACATCCTTGCTCTCCAGGCAGTCTGGCACGGAGCTGGCTCAGCCCTTGTCTTGGGGCTTCATCCCAGTCAGGAGGGAGAGGTGAAGAGCTGGAGGAAGGTCAGTGCTGTGGAACAGGAGGTCCTGCTCCGTCCAGCCCCCTCAAGCAGAGCCACTGTGGGCTCATCCTCTGTCACCCAGCACCTGAGGAAGTGCTCTGCCAGGTGGAGCTGCAGCCACAGGGCAGCCCAAGCACCTTTCCTGCTGAACTCTTCCCCGGGGTAAACACGGCCTGGCTGAGCTGGGGTCCTGTCCTCAGGGCTGGAGTCAGGAGCTATACATTGTGTTCTGTGAGCCAGCACATGAATGTAAACAGCAGGCTCCAAAACAGTGGCAGGAGAATTAACTGATGCTATATGCTGCTGCTTCATGTTTTCTTTGGAGTTGAGGAATAGGTTTTGGAGAGATTTTCCTCCCCATTTTCTTCTCGTGCCCTTGGACACAGCTTTGTTATCCCCAGCTGACTTGCCTAAGCCTATAATCCCTGGTGCTCAAGAGAGTGAGAAGAAAATAGGATTCAGAGCCCAAATGCCTCATGTGTCGGCCTCTAGAAGATTCCTACCATCTGCTCTGGCCACCAAGCAAAGGGCCTGAGCTCATTTTGTATCCTGTCATGTAGTGCTGTTGTGCACGAGGAGCTGGAAGGGCCGTGGAGGGATCTGCCTGTCACAAGTTTGGCCCGAGGAGTGCTGCACACCCCCAGGGAGAGCTGCCCCCATGCACTGCAGAGCCTGAAAAGCACCTGTGCCTCCCCCCCCAGAGCAACCTGAGAGGCAGATCCTGAGTCCCCACCTCCAGGAGAGACCTTGCAGTTTGAGAGCATTTATCCTGCGTGCTTGGAGCTGAAAAGGTGCCAGCAATCTTTCTGCTGCTTGAGGTCAAGATAACAAATCACCCAGCACATTTACTCAGAGCAGCCACTGACGTGCAAAGGAAGGGCCTCCAAGATCGTACCCAGCTCTCTGCTTCTGGCCAGGCAGAGCTCAGAAGCATCCTGCTCTGCCAGGGGCACCCTGTTTGCTCCTCTGTGCAATGCCAGCTGCTGTCATTCCCTAGGAATGCCCAGCCAGGAAAATCCAGCTGCTTTCCTACCCTGTGTATTTCCACATCGCTCAAAAGCTGTCAGGCTGCAGCAGTAAGGGTGGATCCCGATTATTTCTGACAATCTGTGGTGGTTTCCATGCTTGGGTACAACCTGTAAGCAGCTGTTGGCATGGAAGAAATGCTTATTTATTGTTAACTGAGACGAAATCCTCTTGCCAATGAAGTCAGTTGCTGCCTTTTACAGCAGCAAAAGATGAATTCACAGCCTTTATTTAAGATGCTGTCACATACCTGGACTCAGAGCAGCCAGGACTTCCCACAGCCTGCAAACCCAGCCATCCCTGCTGGGGTCTAATGCATCAGGGCTACAACTCCTCCAGATGCTTTCCAGCATCACAGCACAATTCCAGGGAACAGGCAGCACGACAAGCCTTTGCTTTTCAGGCCACGTTCACCAATCCCTGGCTGCAAGGCAGGGGCAGCCAGGGGCAGGGATCATGCCCAGGGATGTCCCTGTGCTGCTCCCCGGGGGGGAAAAGGAGCAGCCATCCTATGCCTGGGCTGAGGTGCTGGTTTTGTGAGCTGGACACTTCTGCTACAGCTGGCATCCTCTCACTTCCAGCAGCAGCCATAAGCCCTGTTCTTTATTTTTTTCCCCTAAATCAAAGATTCTGCTTGTAGAAATGCGGCCTTATAAACACTGTTCAGTCACTTCATCATATTTCCTTGGATAAGTTAAATTAATTGACCTACTTTAATCTCTCACCAAAACATGCCCTTTAGACACGATGTTTTTCTGTAGCTCGTTTCAGAACCCTTTCATTTTTTCATTTTTCAGGATCTTAAAAGAAACTCATAAGGCTAAAAATGGGAAGGCTCATCCAGTGCAGTCTTATCAATGTCATAAACAGACAACTTTGACACCATTCTCAGAGTCAGTGTTGCCCAGTCTCTGCAGGCAAGGCTGCATTCCCACATGGGGACGGAGCATCACTCGGGCAGCATTTGCTGATGTTGTCAGCAGTGACCCCAAAGTCACTTTTAAGGTCACGGCTTTGCAGGGTACAGCTGCCCACAACATCATCATCGTCCTTCTTGAAAGCATAAAATTTATCTGGCTTCAGTCCAGGGAGGGGAACGGAGCTGGGGAAGGGGCTGGAGAGTCAATCATAGGAGCAGCAGCTGAGGGAGCTGGGAAGGGGCTCAGCCTGCAGAAAAGGAGGCTCAGGGGGGACCTTGTGGCTCTGCACAGCTCCTGACAGGAGGGGACAGCTGAGGGGTCAGGCTCTGCTCCAGGGAACAGGGATAGGAGGAGAGGGAACGGCCTCAGACTGGGCCAGGGCAGGCTCAGGGTGGGCACCAGCAGGAATTTCCCCATGGAAAGGGAGCTCAGGCCTTGGAAATGCCCAGGGAGGTTTGGAGTGCCCATCCCTGGAGGTGTCCCAGGAAGGGGTGGAGGTGGCACTCAGAGCTCTGGGCTGGGGACAAGGTGGGGATGGGGCACAGGTTGCCCTCCGTGGTTTTGGAGGGCTCTTCCAACCTCAGTGATTCTGTGACTCTATTTCAAAATGCACTCTCTGTAATGCCCAGCTAGCCAAACTCTCAATCACCTCCACCTTTCGAATGCTGTGGAATAGAGCACTAAATACTGCTGCTTTCCTACTACAGCACGTTGAAAATGATAAAAAGGATAGGGGGAGCATTTCAGCTTTAAAAAACCACAGCAGCAAATATTTTTCCCCAACAGGAACAGTTTTTCCCAGCTCAGCAGTAAAGAGCTGGTGTTGTGTGGGGTTTGGAGCAGGGCAGCAGTGTTCCTCTCCCCAGAAACTCCCGCAGCAGCATCCGAGGATGCCTATTAGCAGACACATTGCAGGGTCTGACCGTGCCAATGTCATTTTTGGTCAGTGAGACTTTCAAGAACAAAATATCGCTAAGTTTCAGCCTTTAGAGGAGGCCAGGGTGTTTACAGGCCAAACTCCATAAAATTATCTATTGAATTCATGCTTTGAGAGCAGAAACAGCTTTTGATTGTCTCTGAGTAGTCTTGTATCAGCTTGCCACAATTTCAGCTGGGACTGATGTCAAGTTAAGAGGCTGACAGTTTATTCTATGCTCTGTAAATATTTGTACACTGTTGGCCTCTTCCAGTCCTTTGGAACAATATTCCAACTTTTATTAAAAATAAACACGAATGGGGCGGAGCTCCATTCTTTATAAACTCTTGTGTGCTGGTTTTCAGGTCCCAGCCATTTATAAAGGAGACTCTGTTTCCCACATCTCAGCTTCCCAGCCTGTGACAAGGGACAGTGGCTGCTGTTCCCAGCATGCAGATGCCACCTCGGGGTGGGGGCAGTAGTAAGGACATGAACCCCTGCTGCAGCTGAGAATCCTGACCCAAGAGACCTCTGCACACTCCCAGGTTACTTTTCAAGTCTCATCTTCCACGAAGAGGCTGCCAAGAGCTGAGAGCTGCAGCCTGGGTCAGCACCAGACAAGGGAGAGGATAGGTGGGAACACCCTGAAGGTTGGCCAGGACATAGACAGGGTAGGAGGAGCATCATCAGGGATGGGGTTGAGGATGTGAGAGCCCTGGGGCGTCAAATATGCAGGCAGGAGGAAAGCTTGGCCTCCAAAGCTGTCAGAGTTCAGGGCTGAGCTTTTCCCAACTTCGTCATTACTGGTTAGGATTTCATGCCAAAATGCAGAACTCCAGCTCTGCACAAAGGCTGAGTGAGCCTGGGAAGTGAAGGCAGCATTCCCTCTGTCTTCCTCAAGACTAAGTGCTGAGTTTGCCAGGCTAACCAGAACAACGTGGGAATTCACATCCCCTTCTTCCCCACAGCTTGTTCATGGACACTGCAATCTCCCCAGACAGACAAGCTTGCTCCAAATCTGTTTGAGCAACCCAAGGATGCAGAAGGGCAAGTGGAATGCAGTGTTCTGTGAGAGTCTTCCTCTGCCCTGGACGCCAGGACAGCAATCCCAGCTGAGGAGGCTGCGAGCTGGTCCAGGGGGCCAGTGCCTCCCTGCAGAGGGCTTGCTGCAGCCGGTGGCTAGTGGGTCAAGGTGCTCGCTGGCCACGCCTTGTGAGGCACAAGGGAGCAGGGAGCCTGGGGGAGCACGGACACCTGGCAGAGACCCGTGAGGAGGGACTGCCTTGGATGTGGGAGACTCCTCTTGGCTCTTCCTTGGCTGTCACTGCAGAGCAAAGCCAGGAGAGCCACCACTGTGTCCTCTGGCCTCATCGCTGTGTTTGGCACCTCTGACCTTGCCAGGGCCAAGCAGGGTGAATGTGAGCACTGTGAGCTGCAGTGGGGATGTCCTTCCAGCCCAGGCACGGAGCATTCCCAGCACTGGCACACATCACAGGCTCTGCCTGGCTGGAAAAGACTGCCAGGGAGAGAGGATAGGGAGGCAGGCATGTGCCAAACCCCAGGGAAACACTGAGCAAATAGCTGAAGAGCCTGGCACTGCTATTCATTGTGTTTCTGGTATTATTTAGTGGCATGAGGTTAAAATAACACACTCAAGTAAAGAAAAAAATGACCGAGGAGATAGCAAAGCAAAACACACAGAGAGAACAAGCATCTTTGGCTCTAAAGCATCCACAAGAAGCTTGATGGGGGGAACCCTCCTCAGCTGCATCTCCCCAGGGGCTTCATGCAGTCCTGCTGTGCCTTTAACACATGCAAAGCCAGATGCAGGCATAAAACGGTGCAGGTTTTCCAGGTGTGGGCAGGAATGCAGGCAGGTGGGCTTGGAGGAGAGGAGGGAACCAAGCACAGACCCAGACACTGAGGAAGGAGATGTTTCAGGAGAGCTGATTTTTGGTGCCCTGCACAGTCACAATCATCCCACTCGTTGGGTCTTGTCTTGGGCTGTGTCTGGGACTTGGGGTGTCTCTTTGCTCTGAGAGTGTGAGCCAGAGACCCAGTGCCATGGGGGCAGTGCTGCTGGGAGAGGCAGCTCCTTCTGGGGAGGATTTATGGGATGTCTGAGGCCTCAACAGCCCCCCACCCTTGGCACTGCAAGGCATGGGCCACTCATCTTGTGCCATAAATCTGGGCTGTCTGCCCAGCCCAGTACAGCTGGGTCCAGTCTTTGAGGGGTGTGATCCACATTTCAGCAAGAGGCAGAGGGGAGAGCAGGGCAGCAAACACGCTGGGCAGGACTGCAGCAGTGGCCAGCCCACGCGGGGACCGTGGTCACGTTCCCTCAGGCAGGACACGGTGGCAGGGCCATCCCTCAGCAGGGATGTGCTCTGTGCCTGGCAGTGCCAGGGAGGCTTTCCCAGGGACACATTCCAGTCTCCTGGGTCATGGCAGCTCCCTGGGATGTTGTTTTGAAAAGCGGATCTATGACAAAGTGCAACCCAAAAGTGCAAGTGAAACCCTTGCTCCCTTGAGGCCAATGGGATTTCTGCCTCCCAGTGTCATGGGGTGAGGGCTTCTCCCAGCCTCCCCCATTTCCCCCTTGGCTGAGGTGTCAGTGGGCACAGCACGGTGTGTGCACAGTAATTTGGGGTGCATGCAGGCCCCACAGAGGCGGGACTGGATGGAAAAACTGCAAGCAGCAATTCTCCAGATGCTCCCTTCCAGAGCCAAGAGGCAGTGGCACGGTGGCAGAGCTGGGAAATGCCAGGGGGCAGAAAGGCACCGGTGGTGGGAAGGTTCCCGTGGCCACTGGAGAAGCCAGCCCAGAAGGCCTGGGGGGTCCAGGATGGGAAATCAGCCTCTCAGGCTGGCCAGCAGCTGCCATGCCCTGTGCTGCTCACTCCTGCAGACGCGTCCCTGTGCTCCTGGTGCCGGGGATGCTGTGGCCATAGCAGGGGTGGGTGGCTGTGCTGTGGCCCCTCCTTGGCTCCCTGCAGCAGCTGAGCCCAGCACAGAGCACAGCTCAGCTCTCAGAAGGGGATGGGCACTGGTGTCCCCTCACTGACCTCAGCTCACTCCAGAGAAAAATAACTCTGCCCAGGACCCGAGTGCTCCCTGCCAGCTCCGTCACGGGTCTGCTCCCAGTGTCACAGCTCCCCGTGTCACGTGCATTACAGTGCTGTCTGCAGAGCTGAAATGCTCTCCCTATCCTTTTTATCCTTTTCCCCAAGGTAGGCAACAATTTCCTTGCCTCATTCCTGGATGGAAAGTCTTCTCCTGATGTATAGGATGAGGTGTAACTTCCACAAGCCCTCCTTTCTTTAGCAGGAAATATCTCCTTGTCTCAAAATCTCCTTAGCTGGATGATCATTTATCTTTGGGTTTCCACTGGGTTCATGTTTCCTGTTTTCTTCTTCCAGATTGTGATCCCTAACTGGAGATATTTTACAGCTCTGCTTTGCTTTCCACATATCACTGCAGAGATAATCTCTGAGCAGACAGTTTCTTTTTCCTTGGAAGTTATTGAGGAAAAAAACCGTAACTGAGCTATCAAAACACGAGTGTGTCTTTGAAACCAAGAAAGCTCCTCTCTGACCGTGCATCCTCCTGGCCCCAGCACATCACCCAGTAACTGAGATTTCTGCCTTTCCAAGTCTTTGCTTTCTATCTGCTTCTCCTTTAAATTCCCAGGAGCCTTCTGGCAGTGCAGGCAGTGCTGATCCCGTTTTACCAGCAGAGAATGCCTTACACTTGGTTTTGTTGATTCCTTTAATCTAAACTAAGTCATTCACCCAGAAAGTTCAAGGCTCTGGAAAGGTGACGCTTTGGGCCCCGTCCCAGGTGAATGTTCCCATTCCCTGCCAGCTCCCAGATGGGTAACGACTTCCCAGCTCCACAGGCCCAGCTCTGCTGGAGTCAACTGTTATAAACCTGCCACGGGGGCTGAGAGCTCATGAAAGGAAAAGGAGCCTCTTTATTGTCTGCCTGCCTTTGGTGCTGCTTCCCGTCAGCACCGTTACCCGGGACTCCCACACGAGATGTGCAACGGCAGCAGCAGCAGAGAAGCGCACAGAAGAGCACAGAAATGCTCTTCCAGAAGCACAGAAATGCTCCTGGGGCAGCACAGAAATGCTCTTCCAGCAGCTGGGCCCAGCCCATGAGACTCAGCCCTGTCACTGTCCCATCACACCCAGTCCCAGGGACCTCCTTCCCCTCTCTTTTGCGCTCTCAGACATCAAGTGGTGACAAATTTCCTGGTGGCACCTCTGCAGAAGGCAAGTCATGAGACACAGAAAGTTGTAGTGAATGCACTGAGGAAAGCAGTGAAGTACAGCTGGTGGCATTTTCTAGAAGCTGAACTCAGCTGCTGTGGCACGGAGGTCTTTCCACTGTTTTTCCATCTGCTGCTACAGAGAACACACCCGAGTAGGAGGTTGCTTCAGATTTCCATATTTTTTCTCCAGAATGTACCAGGGTGGCTGGCAGGGAAGTAGGGCACGTAGGGGGGAAAGGGAGTGGGAGAAATCTGGTGGCAGATTATCTTCCCAAAATAAAAAATAAAGCAGTGGCTCTTTTCTTTAGATAGCTGTGCTCCAGCCCCAACTCCTGGTCATGTTTACATCTCTGCTCTTGGACACTGAGAACCAGGATCCTGGTGCTGAGAACCAGTTCAGGGTACTTGGGATGCTGGATTCACATTTCCAAAAGGAACTAGAGACCTTCCCAGGGTGTGGAAGGCTCCTCAGGGAGCAGCCTGAGATGTTCTACAGACCAGGAATGGCTTTCATGGACACCTGTGGTGCAGTCCAGCCCTTGCTCTGTGGAGCAGTCCAGAGATCCAACACCCTCTTCAGAGGCTGTGAAAGGACACACTGACAGCCACACTCTGCATGTTGTGTATATCCCCCCTCTCCCTGCTGATCCTTCTCCTTGCTGCATTCACAGCTTTGATTTGGAAACATCCCTTCAGGATTTTGGTTCTCCCTGGGGTTTGGGAAGAGAGGCTGTGACGCATGAGTGGGGTGTGTATAGGATCCCCAAAATGCTTGTCCAGATTTTTATTGCAAACAATTTTCGTGCTTGTCAGTCATGTCATGCCTGGCACCTCTCCTTGCTGCACACAGATTTATTTTCCCAGCTCATTAAAAGGGCCCTTCACAGGGCAGGTTTGGCAGCAAAGCACTGGCTGCAGCCTTGGGAGTGTAGGTGAGGATGAGCTGCAACTTGGCCCTTTCCTGAGTTAGACTCTGTCCCTCCTGCAGGGAAAACTCAGCCCTACTCAGGGCTCTGACACGTGCTGAAACCCCTCTGACTTGAGACCCCTCTGTTGCTATAATTAACTAATTTATCCTATTAATATATTAGATATATTTGTCTAATTTTGTTTAATAGCACCTGTTTGTACAACCTCTCATGGCAGCCCGTGCTCAGACATTCATCAGTGGTTGTATAAAGAAGTGATTTCATATGCTGCTGATTGGTCCCCTGGCAGGATCATCCCTTGCCCTGCTGATAGCACAGCAGGGCTGGGGGAACAAGAGCATTTGGTGTTCACATCTGTAGCAGTGAGGGTGGGTAGGACGGTCGGGATGGACGGAGATGAGAGATCTCTGAAGCCAGGGCTTGGAAGGTTTATTGGAAAGGACGTGGGTGCAGGGCCCTGCTTGGGGCTGCCAGCCACAGCTCGGAGCAGGCCTGAAAGAGAGACCCCAAAGAGAGACCCCAAAGAGAGACCCCAAAGAGAGACCCCAAAGAGCAAGAGAGAGAGGCAAGAGCAAGAAAGGGAAAGAGTAAGAGCAAGAGTAAGAGCAAGAGCAAGAGTAAGAGAGGGAAGTTCCCATTACAATACAATAAATCTTCTTCTGTGCTGAATATTCCAATTTTCACTAACCAATCTAGTACAAGATACAAATCCTACAGCCTATAAGAATCATGACATTACCATCCTGTGTTACATTTTCAACCCTAAAAACGACTCTTTGGACCCCTTCTGCCAAGCTGGCAGGGTCTGCTCTGAGCCTCGGAGCTGTCTGCAAGCAGAGGGTGTTGTTTCATCAGGAGGGGATTACCTTCAGCCGGCCATGCCATTGTTTTCCACTTGTTCACTAACCAAGGCTTGGTGTCTCAAAGCTTGCTTTCATTTCAATCTCGCTTATAGCTTCCATATTCTCAAAATCTTTTGCCAGGCAATCATATTTATAAGGCTTTCCTGTTTCATCTTCCCCGGCACCCATCAGCCCTGAAAGTCTGTCAACCCTGCTGGCTCCTGCCTGTCCTGTACCTCACACAGCAGCAGCTGCATCCCTTCTCCATTTCCATCGCTGCTCTCCAGACCTTCTCTCATTCCATTATGTGCTGAGGAGAACATTCCATGGGTTCTGGTCACCTTCTGCCCTGTTCTCTGTGCTCCCAGAGCTGCCCCAGGGTGAGGTGTGTGCTTTGGAGCTCCCTGCACGTGCAGGACCTGGGCTGGGACATCTCCAAGCTCTAAACCCTTCCCGTGCCAGCCCCAATGCCAGCACACCGCCTGTCCCAATGTGCCACCAGGCTGTTCCCAGGCTCTGTGGCCCCAGGGGCTCTTGCAGGCATTGGATGGAACCAGTGTTCCCCAGTGACCCCCCCCCACCTCCTGAACTGCTGCTGGACCCCACAATAATCTGTGTTTCTCCTCTGTCCTGCTGCATGGAGGCTGCAGGAGGGATGGGGGTGCTGGGTAGCTGCTCCTCCCCAGTTCCAGCAGAGGTGCAACCCCCATGTCCCCCTCCAGTTCCATCTCCCCAGTGCCCTGGACCTGAGCAGGACATGCAACGAGCACATCAGCGCTCCACAACAGAGCCAGGAGCACCCCTGGCCCGTGGGCACCCTCAGGGTGCACCCCTGAGCCGAGGGCAGCTCTGGCAGAGGGCACAGCACGTGCAGACAGCGCCGTGGAGCAGAGCCCCAAATTCTTGGCAGGGCTGGCTTCCAGCTCCTCCATGGTCATAGCCCCGCTGCAGAGCCGGAGCTGAAATTTCCACACATGGTACTTGTCGGCCTTGGGGAGCGTCTCTGCCGCCCGTCACGTAACTGCCTGCCTGGAGGAATGTGCTGGTGTTTCTTTCGGGGGATTACTTGGTCTTTCCTGTCCTGTTTTTCCCTTGGAAAAGCCCTTTCAGTCTGCAGGGCCAGGCAGGATCTCTGGGCTGTGTAAAGCTCGGCGCCACACGGCACAGGCAGTGCCCGTCCTGCTGCCTGGACGGCTGTGGTGGCAGAGGGGACGGGCACCTTGGCCCTGCAGAGGGGCTCCAGTGGCTGCTGCTGGCAAAGCCACCTGCTCACGGTGTGTGACCTGTCCAGGAGGGCAGCTCGCCCTGACTGACCACAGAGCAGCACCTGGCATTCAGGTGTGGGACAGGGAAGCACAGGGAAGCTGTCACCCATCCCCTGAGCTCCTCTTTGAGCCCAAGAGGTGGCTCTTGGCTCTCACAGAGCAGAGCCGTGTGCCCACCACAGCTCCCCTCCTCCAGGAGCCCAGCGCCTTGGCTTGGTGGTTGAGCTGGACACTGCTCAGGGTGGGATGTCCCCACACCTCGTGTGCATTGAAATATAGCTGGGAATGTACTCCTGGCATGCTGCAGAGGGATGGCCTGGAAATTCAGAGTTTGGCCATCCTACAGTGGCTTTAGGCTTAATGTTTAAGCTCGTCTTCTAGAGAATTTCTTTTCTAACGCAAATAGCAGGAAGCACAGGACCTGCCTTCTTATCTGGCAGTAAGAGATGTTTCCATGGTCCCCTGATCTGGCTGTGTGTCTGGAGCTCCACTGGCTCAGCTGTGTGGCACTGCTGTGTCCACTGGGGAGGAGCAGGAGGGGCCAGCAATTCTAAGTTCTGGAGCAAATCAGAGCATGCACAGGGAGCAGAGCCTGCCTGGGACACTGCGGGTGCTGCTGCAGACCAGAAGGTCTGAGAGACACAAACATTTTCTGAAAACAGCATTTCCTCTCATTGATTTCCTCCAGTCACCAGGCATGACTCTTCCCAGAAGCAAACCATTCATCTAAGCTATCTCTGCATAAAATCCCCTGGAGGGGCAGCTGCTAAGGCTCCATTTATCCAGGCTGCTCCCTCCCAGCCCACTTGTGAGTGGATCTGCTTGCTGAGACCAGCACAGAGCTCCTGGCCCTGCAAATCCCCCGCATGCGGCTGTGGTCAGACAGACTGCAGGACAGCACAGCCCTGGCAGCAGTGGAGACTCTCACTGAAGAGGTTAAAGAGTTACCTTGAGCTGGGATCTGTATTTTGTTAAGTTATTTGAAAGAACAGCATCTCTGCTGTTTCCTTCTCCAACATGCAGAAGAAAAATGACTGTATTATGGTTGTGTCTAGCGTAGTGCTTGGCACCAGGCCAGCAGGATTTACAATGGCTGGGTGAAAAGTCTGCAGGGAAGGCAGTTTGTTTTGCTGTGGACAGTACTTACAGGGTCTGCAAGGACCAATCTCACAGCACAGCAGGGGCCAGGAGGAGACCTGCCAGCAGAGAGCTGCTGGAGAAGCCATTTGTTCTGTCCATGAAACATGAGGTCGGCAGGACCCACCACCTCCTGCCAGGGGTGATAAGAGGGGGAAGGCAACACAGTAAGACAGGCTTTGTCTATTCTGGATGAAAGATCAATTTAGCATAAGATTTTTCGTGCTGGAATTTTCTGGCTGGAAAAGCACGTGTCTGATTGAGAACCATTTTCAGAAAGAAACACCTGGCCTCAGTCCCTGGAGGGGAGGAGGCAGCTGAATATTGATTTCTAATATTCTGTATTAAATTCACGTGCATTCCTGAATGAGATTTTACTCTGGAGGCAAGTACAGCTGGCAGGACAGGCAGGTCTCTGTTCTGCTGTGCTCCCCACCACAGCAGGTACTGAGTATTCCTGCTCTGTGTCCTGCTGTCCTCTCCTCACCAGACAGAGATGCTCAGGCAAGGAAGGCTCTCAGCTTGAGGGCATGAAGCCCTCTCCACAGCAGCTCCTTTTGTGGTTGCAGCAGTACTGGGTGGGACTGGAGACACAGAGAGTTTGCAGAGAAAACGAGGCACAGTCTGGAGGTGGAAGTGATCATTGGTCTGCTCTGATTTGCTGCCTTCCCCCGAAACCTTAATGAATCCAGGGATTTATTGGTTTGCTCTGATCAGGTTGGACCATGGCTGGGGCTGGAGGAGGGCTGTGTGCTCAGGTGGGTTTCAGAAGGGACAGGTGAATTTCTCCTCTAAGGAAGGGCCTGGGTTTTGGGTCAGACTGGCTCTGGGTGTTCATAACCTTAGCTGGTAACTGCAGGCAGAGACCTCAGGTGGATATCACGGACATTCCCAGACATCCATGGATATCACTGTCCTTACAGCAATAGGTCAGACCTCACACTCAACACACCCGGGTGCTCTGCACCCTGAGCAGCAGCACTGGACCTCTGCTCAAGGGCAGGGTCCCAGCTCAAGCTGAGCACATCATCTCTTTGGCCAGGGTCAGATCTGGCTGCCCACATCCCCAGCTGAACCGGCCAAACCATCACTGAGGTCCGTTCAAATCTGGCCAAAGTCTTCCCCTCTGGTGAGGTAAGGCCTTCAGCTGGACCCCTGGGCGTTGGGACACACGTGCCTCACGTCCTAGCCAGCAGGTTTGACATCTTGGAGGATCACTACAGCTGAGAGGTGTCCCTTCAGGAGGCAGTGTGGGCTCGCTTTCCCGGGACAGGCTGTAGCAGATCCGTACCTGACAGTGGCAGCACATCCACAGGTTTCCTGTGACGAGAGGCTGAGCAGGCTGTGATGACTGACCAGGGACAGCCACATCCTCAGAAAGGTTTTGAGCAGTAGCCAGGTGCATAATAAACTGCTTTTCTGGTTAGCAAGGAGATAGATTTTAAAAACTGAAAGAGAGAATTATTCTGGGAAACTGCTCTGGAAAATGTGCAGTAAAGATGAATCTCCATGGACTGAGTTACAATGCTGCTGCTCCCCCTTGCAGGCCAATGTCAGAGGAGCTGTCCTAAACCCACAGGCCAGACCCTTGCAGTGTTGTCCCCGTGCAGCCTGAACAACTCGGACTTTGTGTCAAGGCTTGGGAAATGAGCTAAAGTAATCCTGTTTTTGTTGCATCATCTTGGATTCTGGTAACATCCCGACTGGGTGTGAACCCCACGCCGACGGCACCAGTTGGACTCCTCTGACACCAGCTGATGGGTCAGGGATGGTCAGGGTGGATTTTGGGAAAGGTTCCTCACCCAGAGGGTGCTGGCACTGCCATGGCTCCCCAGGGACTGGCACAGCCCCGAGGCTGCCAGAGCTCCAGGAGCCTTTGGACAACCAGGGATGCCCAGGCTGGGGTTATTGGGGGTCTGGGCAGGGCCAGGGGCTGGATTTGATGATCCTGGGGGTCCCTCCAGCTCAGGAGACTGTGATGCATGCAGGCAAGACAGGCTGGTGATCTCTCCTTGCACACAGGGTCTTACCTTCCCTGGTGCTCCCCATCCCCGAGTGCAGGAGGAGGGAATGGTGGAAGCCAGCTCTGCTGGGGCTTAGCAGAGGAGAAGGGAGCAGGCATCGGGGCTCAGCTGTGTTGCTGAGTGTCTGCCTGAGCATGCAGCTGCCTAAATCCCAGAGATTACTCACAGCAACCTCAGCACAAGAGTTACTGCTGAAGGAAAAACTTCAATGTCAAGAGCATGAGTAATAACCAAGCTGGCACTTAACGGTTCAAACAGAAGATAAGAGCTAAGGCTGGATTCTCAGAGGGCCCGTTTTATCTCTTTTATATATGTCACAACTGAAGAAATGAAGAATATAAAAGTTATTTATTAGCGTTTCGTTCCTGCAGTACTTTTATCATGTTGAGTGTGCATTGACCCCACGGTACCACAGAACTGGAGAAGGGATTAACAGATTAAGGGAATCCTCTATCTCAGTAGGACCAGATTTGGGGGTGATCTTCACCCTCTGACCCCTTCACAGCTCTTCCCTGTTCGCTGGGGAAGCTGCTGTGCTGCTCCTGCCCAGCTCCGAGCCTTCCCTCAGGGTGAAGAGCACGTTTTGACCCTCTGGGCAGGAGGCTGGAGGTGATCTGGTGCAGGCACTTGCACTGGCCCAGGGGCCAGCTCTGCTTGTTGGGGGAGCCCATCTCCAGGCTGCTCTTTCCCCACTCCTGCAACACCAGCTGAAGTGCTCGGAGGTCCTGCTGAGTGGACATGGTGCAAGAACCAGCTGGAGCAGCCTGCTGCTAACAGCAAGGTGAGAGAACCGGAAGGGCTGGAGAGAAGAAATTTAGGCAGGAAAATGTGAGATCTCTGTGAAAGTACTTAAGGTAGGAAAGAAAACAGGAGAAAGGAGGAGGGAAGCAACAAACTTCAGTAAGTACAAAATATATCTTAAGTTTCCTTGATTGTGTGATACGGATCTTGGCAATGCTGTGCGTGCTGTCCTTGGCTGAAAAAATATCCTCCTGTCCTAGCTGTGAATGAGGTGGCTCCAAAGTGGCAATTCCTGCTGCTGGGAATTATTGAGCTGAACAACAGAGTTGGCTGGGGAGAGCAGAGCCCGGTGCAGGGCTCAGCAGTGCCTGGGACTGTGGGGCAGGGAGCACCGTGGCTGGCCGAGTGCAGCAGGAAAAGCTGAGCTTTACTCAGACTCCTTTGGATTGGTGCAGAAACGCAAAGCCTGGAGCGGTTTGAAACATGGCATGTCGGGCTGAGCTAAACAGCAGTGAAAGGTGCAGTCTACACAGACCATCAGGGTGTTTATGTGGTGCAGGCAGAGGGATTGCTCCGGGGCTTCAGGCACAGGAAAGGTCAATCATTAATTATTGAACAGATGGGACAGTTTCGCCTGCATCTTCCTATAATTTGGCCGTGGCCAGGTGGTGACTGTCTTGAATCTGTCTGTGATCTGCAGTGAGTGTCTGTCACTGAATAATTCTTGACCCTTGAAACATTTGCTTGCTGTAAATGTATGAGAAATCCAAGCCTGTGCCCTTTGACAGAGCTCCAGGTAGGTCCTCGCACTCCGTCTGCTCTCACAGGCTGGGAGGGAAGCAGAGGATTTCAGGTCTCAGACAGGATGTGTGGGATATACCCTCACAGAGAGAATTTTAAATATTATAGTTCAGTCCACCAGCTGCAGTGGGGATGTTTAAGCTCAGAGATCACCTTTCTTAATTATTCCTGTTAGTGGTGTCCCTGGTCTGGCTCATTTAAGGAAACCAAGTGAGAAATGGGCAGGAGTAGGGTACTGGGGTAGATGTGGATCTGCTTGAACATCTCAGTGGGCATCAGGGAGTGCTTAGAAGAACCTTCATGCGCCAAGAACAATCCCAGTACTGTGGTGTTCCTGGTCAAAATCACATGTGTTTGTTATTCTGACTATCAGGATAAACTCCAGCTGGAAGATGGAAGAGCTTTCCAGGAAAGAAGGATCATCACAGGATGGGCAAAAGGGCTGGCAAACACAGCTCTGGGTGCAGCCTCTCTGGGCTGATCTGGGCAGACCAAGTGTGCTCTCAATGGCACTTTAGAGAACTGTGTTTTGACAGCTTTAATTCCTCTGATCTCATCTTACACAAAACGTCCTGGATTTTGGCATCAGCATCACCCTTTTCAAAATGACTGGTACCTCTGAAGTAAACCAACTGTGAGTCTAGGGCAATTATAGCTTAAATTTAACGTTCAAGATCGAAGTGTGGCTTGTTGTTAATGACAAGCAAGTGAGAAATAATCTTTGTGGTTCAGGTCACTCAGCACTTCTCATCTCAAGGGCCTCTTTCCATTTGTCAATAACTTTGATGAACGCCCAGGACCAGGAGCCCTCATGCCATGGATCTGTCTTGTCCTGGATTTGTTTATAACATCATGCTGAAAACAGTGAAGTTACATCAGAGAAGGAGATTAGAGAAAACCAGTTGGTTTTTCCCATTTTTCCCAAAATTCTTACGACTTTCATGTTGAGAAGCTCCAGCACATGCAGGCTGTGGAGCAGCACATGACATTTGGCAGAGGTGGTGGTGTGTATGTCAAGATGTGCCTCCTGCTATCCTAGAGAAAAGATGCCCAAATTTGGGAACATTAAAAGTGTTTGAAAAGCCCTGGTTCACACAGACTCAATGGGAGCTAGCTGGAGTTTAGCACCTAAAACCTTGCAAGCATTCGTGTGCACAGGCCATGCTGCAGCTCTGCTCTGTGGCTTGTTCTCTGCGAGCCCTGCTGGGGACAGGCTCGGGGGAGGACCAGAATATGGATGTGGGAGTCCTGGAAAACAATCCAGATTCTGGAGGGCAGAGGAAGAACACAGGAGAAGGATCCTGGGGTGGAAATGGCCTCAGGAGCCCAGGTGGGGACAACAGTAAAACAATATGGGCATCCAGGTGGGAAACAGGTAGGGTTGGCCTGAGAACAAGTGATGCTGGTGGAGAGGTAGAAAGGGAAAAAGGTGACATGAGGCCACTTGGGACCTCAGAGCTGGAGGAGCTGGAGGATGAGTGAAAAATTGCCCAGAAAAAAGGCAATAGGTCAATAACCAACATAACACTGGGGGTCACTGGGGATGGGCAGGCCAGGGGATGATGTCCAGTGTCCCTGGTCATGCCTGATGCTCTGGCTCTGTGCTGAAGGCACACAAGGCACCACTGCTCAGTTCTCTGCCATGGAACAAATCTCCTGCTGGGCCCCTTGGATGTAGCCAGTGCTTTGGCTACTGCTTGGCTAACTGCAGGCTTGTTCCCAAAATTAGAGGAGAGGAATTAGCAGGCTTAGGAGCAGCTGGATCTCTCTATTCACTGACATAATCTCTGTACCCCGTGAGATGTAAGTGGCTCCAAAAGCTGAAAATTCACAATAAAACTGACAGCAGTGGCACAGCAGTGACAGGGACCCTCATGTTTCATCAGCAGTGCAGAGCATGAGAGGAAGAAAAAGGCCAAAAGGCCACAGATAAGTCCTGGAGCTCACTTTTTGTGGGTCATCACCCTCAATCTCCCTTGCACCTCTGTGTCCCAGTGAACACAGAAGGAGGTTGCACTTGAAATTTGGAGCCTCCATCCCTCCCTGCCCACAGAGACCCCCCCCCATCCCCCAGAACAGCCCTGGAGGTCTCCAAGTTGGCTTTGCCCCCCTGCCATGGCAGCTTCACTGTGTCAAGCCTGAGAGGACAGTTTTGTGTCCTGGAGTGCTGTGAAGCGAGGGCTGCCATCCCTGGCAGCATGGGGAGGGGGAAGCACTCCTGTCTGTGCAGGTTTCCACCAGAGAGGCTGTACCTCACTGCCTTTTTCTGTCTTTGGGACACAAAACCCCCACTCTTGTCCACATGGTCATTCCTCAAATGCCACCAGTCCTTTAGCAGCTGCAGGACCAGCCTCACTGCCACCATGGGAATCAGCAGCAAGGCTCCGGGCAGTGGCTTTATGCTGTTGTAGGCTTTTAGCTGGGTAATAATTAGTATTGATTTTATTATTGTGCAGGGTTGATTAATTGTTTTATTATATTATTTTATCCTATATTATTCTATACTTATTAAGAAACTCAGTAACCCTTGCTGCTAGTCCCATACAGCTTTGACCTAACTGGTCAATCAATCCAAACACCAGCCAGTGTCCAATTAAGAAATCACCCTTTGGTAAACGACTCCCCATGGCACATTCCACACGTGCACAACAGCAGGTGCAGCAAGTGGAGGTAAGAGTTGTTTCTCATTCTTTTCTCTGATCTTCTCAAGCCTTCCCTGGGAATGTTGTGCCTGCTCTCTGTGGCCAGGGAGCTGCTGCCACAGCTTTATGAAGTCACAGGGCTGTTGCTCCGAGCCACCTCCTCCCCTGTGAAGGAGCCAGGAACCCAGCCAGGATGATGCTCTTCAGACACAAGCAGGCAGCAACTGCTCCATGCCTGCAGCTCTGGAACACCTCTCTGCAGGCACCGAGGGGGTGAAAGGACCCAGCAGCCTCCTGAGTGCTGCGTGGTGCTGTCGTTTCTGGGAAAGGCAGCTCCAGGCCTGTGCTGAGCAGCAGATTGCATTGGGAACATCCCTGGCCGTGCTGTGCTGCAGTCCTGCACACCCTGCAGGCTCTGCGAGGGCTCAGCCCTGGGCACAGCTCCTGGCACAGCTGCTGGGGCTCAGAAAAAAACTCTGTGTGATGCAGAGGGACCTGCTGCAGGCACAGGGGCCCGTGCCATGGCAGGAGGTGTGTGACACTCACCCTCTCAGCACGGAGCAGAGGAAGAAGGGAAGCATTAGGTCTGGAAAGCAGGAATGCACAGAATGCACTGGAAGCTGCAAGAGTGTTGCAGCTGGTGTCACCCATACCCCGAGCACAGAGTGGGACTCAGTTACAGCATTGTGTGAATAGTGGGAGAGGAGAGGAGAGGAGAGGAGAGGAGAGGAGAGGAGAGGAGAGGAGAGGAGAGGAGAGGAGAGGAGAGGAGAGGAGAGGAGAGGAGAGGAGAGGAGAGGAGAGGAGAGGAGAGGAGAGGAGAGGAGAGGAGAGGAGAGGAGAGGAGAGGAGAGGAGAGGAGAGGAGAGGAGAGGAGAGGAGAGGAGAGGAGAGGAGAGGAGAGGAGAGGATGTCCCTTCCCTTCCGTGGGATGAACTGTCTGCAGAGATCTGTCAGCAGAAGGTGGCAGCCACCCAGCAGGAAAAGGGCTGAGGTGGCAGCCAGCACATGGCTGTACAATCCTTGGGGCCTTCCCTGGCTCTGTCAGGGCTTGCTCTACCTCTGCACACCACTCTGACAGGAGAGGTGGGACAGGCAGGAGTCCTCAGGAATAGCAGTCAGGTCAAACAGACAAAGCAGAGGACGTGAAGGGCTGGGGAGTGGCTGCATGAGGGTGGCTGTCCCCTCAGGTAAGGATGGGAAGAGAAACTGCTGCCCCTTGGCATCTCCAGAGCTCCCTGGCACAGCCAGGGCTCTCTTGTGCCATCAGCTGCCCACAAGGCCAGCCCTGATGGCGCTGGCAGAGGGGAGAAGGACCTGCTCTGTCCCCACAGCTTGTGCCCGGGGCAGTCCCAGTGACGCTGGCAGGAAAGGGCAGCACAGGTTGCACTTTGCTCAGAGCAGCAAGCAGCAGCAGCATATTCCCAACTCCCCCCAGAGCAGCTTCTGCACAAAGGTTTTCACATGCTTGGCGATTTTCAGCTTGCAGCTCCCCCAGATGTGGGTGGCATTTAGGTGACCTGCAGGAGGCCCTTTGTTCCCCAGGCTCACAGACAAACACCAGTTTCCTCCTCCAGCTTCTAGAGGTGAACAGGTGAGAGGTGTCAGCTGTTCTCTACTTCTGTTTAGAAGTAGCTGAGCTGATTTTGCTGAGATATTAGCAATTCTAGGAAAACTTAACCCTGACATTTGATTCCTGGCTAAGCTGATAGCTTGCTTAAAAAAAAAAAAAAAAAAAAAAAAAAAAAGCAACACTAATAAAAAAATTGTATTTGCTTCTAAACACCGAAACTGCACTATTAGCAGATGTTTGTTTTCTGCTTCTGTTTTTTATTTTCACAGAAATATTTGCAGAAAATCTTGTTAGGATATTTTCTTAGCATTTCAGCCAGTGCTATCATTGCTCCAGTGCTCCCTTCCCAGGGAGGGCTCTCACGGGAGGCGCAGGGCAGCACTAATGAGGGGCTCGCTGTGCTCCACTGCCCACAGCAGTCATGCTGAATCTTCCCTTATATGTCAGCCTTCCCAGTGTCTCAACCTTTCCCACCACTTCCACGATCTCCAGTCTGCCCCTCAAGGCCACCACACCCAGCTTGGACAGTCCTGTGTGATGCCTGTAGTGATGGAAATGCTGCAGTTCTGCACCAAAATGTTACACAGCGTCTGTTTCCCACCCTCCTGACACTCATCTAACCTCTCTGCTGGGTGGATTCCATCTCCAGCTTCGGGGCCCATCTTTAGTGGGTCCAAGCAGGGAGCAGATGCTCCTGATTCCTGTTGTCCCCAAGGGATGGGACAGCCCCGTGCACATCAGGATGTCACAGCCTTCCTGGGGAGGCAGCCTGGCTGTACCAGCCCACTCAGCCACAGGGTGGGAGAGGCTGAGAACACCTTGCCTTGGTAAATCCTCGCCAGCTGCAGGACCCAAGAGCATTTCAGAGTGAGGGAGCCAGCAGGGAGCACCCCCACCCCAAAGCTTTGGACAGCAGGTGGTCCTGGGAGAAGGCAGGAGGGTCAGGAGCTCTGAGGAGCCTCCTGAGAAGCAGTTCCACATCTCAGATGGAGAGAAGCTCCTGGGAGAAGGGAGCACCACCCTCACTCCTGCTGGCCTTGTTTGGTTTTTGTTTTGGTGTTATTGAAGGGAAAGGGCACTGAAGAGCTCCTGGTAAAGGTAGTGCAGGGCACGGTGAGGGTGTGCAGCTGCCCCACGGGCAGGCTGGCTCTGCAAAGCCTCGGGACAGCCTGTGAGGGTGGGACTGTGCTCACAGTGCCCAGGCTGTCGTGTGGTTACAGGCTGGGAGTCAGGGAAGTGAGGATACAGAGGGGGAAAACAAACCTGGAAGAGCTGCGGGCTCAGATTCTGGGGACCTTTTACAACTTCCAGGGCTCTGCAATCCAGTGAGGGTGAGCAGAGCCACAGGAGCAGCACCCAGACCTTGGGGTGGTGGGGAAGAGGTGCATGAGGGCACCCTGCCCATCACCACGGTCCTTCCCTCACCTCTGCACCCACTGCACTTGGCCAGGGCTTTTCCCTGCTTTCTCCAGGTCAGGTGCAAGGTTGCCCAGCTGCAGCTTCCTCCTAGTTAAAAAAAAAAGATGCTGGGCAAGTCAACAAAAGCAAGTGCTGCTCAGTACAGAAGGAAAAGCGACAACAGAGGGAATGGTGGGGCTGAAGAATTTGCTGCTTTCTCTGCTTCAGCTGCTCCTAGAGTGATTAACTTTAATGAAGTGATTAATGCAATTAACTAACTACAAAGGGGGAAAAATGTGGATTGAATAAGAGAAGAATCAGTTTGAGAGTGCTTACATAAATGAAATCCACTTATTTTCACCTCAGCTGGGTCTGCTGAAATTCTGCTGAATTTGTCTAGATCATTTAAGGAACTGGTGCCATCTCAACAGCTCCTGGCAGCTCTCCCTGAGAATGAGGCAGGGATGAGATTTTATCTGTCCTCAGGCAGGGAGAAAGGATCCAGATGTGAGGGATAATCCAGATCGTGGCAATAGCACTGTGACATGCTGGAGCAGGTAACCAGACGTGCTGTTTGCAGGCAGGCCACGATGAGGTGGAGCAGCCAGCTGACATGGATTTGTCAAGAACGATGCCATGTTGAAGTGTCTCCTTCCCTTCCTGCTAACGTGGGTTTTAGGGGCAAGGAAAAGCAGTAGCTCTCAAGTAAGTGGATGTGCAGAAACGCTGACATCCTTGAGGGCATGCTGACAGGAGGAAGTCCGGGTGGGATTGCTGAAGGCTGGTACAAAGGGAGGCAGCAGGAATGGCGTGGTCATTTCCATTCAGTGACAGGACCACATGATCCTCTGCAACGTCCCAAATCCTCCTGAGCCTGAACCTGTGATGGAGCTTTGAAGTCCCCAGCCTCTAGCTCTCACCTGGACGGTGCTGGGGAAGGAGGAGACAGCCAAGCTCTGTCTGGGTACCCCAGAGACTTCCACCAGCTAGCAGGGGGTGTCCTCTGCTGCAGGGCTGACTGCAGGCTGAGAGAAGAGGACATTCCCAGCAGCACAGGATTAGTGTCCAGGCTGGTTCAGAGCAACGGGAGAAGCGGGATCCAGCCCTGTGCTGGTGGTGGCTCCCCTGGGACAGGTGGGACACACCTGTCCTTGCCTCAGGGAGCCACAGGATGGGCGTTCCTGCCGTGTGCCGAGCCCTGCCGGGAGGGGGCTGCTTTCTCCAGCCAGCTGCTGCCTCCTGCAGACCGGCCAAGGGGAGGAGAGCTCCGGGACTGTCCCTGCAGAGCTCCCACACCGCTGCCCAAGCCTCCAGGGCACACGCTGCTCTGCCGACAGTCATAAATTTTCCCTCAGAATCATTTTCCAGTGGAAAAGTACCCTCATTTTACCAGCTCAGTAGATTTTTGTTGGGCAATCCGAAATACCTTCTGTCTGGCACTTTCAGCTTTGCCTGCAGGAGGAAAGCCCAGCTGACCAGAGCCTTTCAGAGAAAAACCAGGAGCCACCGAGCACCTCAAGCACCCAAATTCCACTGAGGAACACTCGTGGGAGGACAAGGAAGGAACTGAAGACCTGAGGGCTTTGGAGCCAGCAGCCTTCTGGAGGAAAGTGAAGTGGCAGGGTCTTTGAGGGCAGGGATGAGGCTCCCAGTGATCTCCTCATTTTTCCTCCTCCCTCCTGCACTTAGGAACAGAGGATTCCCAAGGGAGCTGACAGGAGTGTCAGCTGACTTCCTGTGTGGTGTCTCATCATCAGAGGTGTTCAGGACCCCTCTGGACAAAGCTGTGACCTGATTTCACGTTGTCATTAGTGGGCAGGAGTTTGGTCCTCTCCTGATGTCCCTTCCACCAGCTCCCCTGTGACTGCACAAGAGAGGGGAAGCCTTCACTGGGACAGTCCCTTCCAGTGTGATCCTCCCAGGCAGGAATTCTCCTGCTGCCTGCAAGGACTCCCCTGAGCTCACCTGGCCCTCTTCCCCTCTCTCACAGCAGTGTTTGCACCTCCTGGAGCCCACGTGGACACAGGGGTGTCAGCACTGACAGTCAGAGGCCAAGATAACCAGCAGTGAAGGTGTTTTCCTCTCTGCCCTGGCCCGTGCTGTGGTGGCAAGGTCAGATTTTCACAGCCTCTCATCCAAGTGGGGTGACTTGGGAGAGCCCATTCCTTCCTGCACCCCACAGAGTCATACACTCAATGTGCTGAGCTGGGAGAGGCACACAGGGATCATCCACTCCAGCTCCTGGCCCTGCACAGGACACCCCAAGAACCCCACCCTGTCCCTGAGAGCATTGTGAAGAAACTCCTTCAGCTCTGGCAGGTTCTGTGCTGTGACCACTGCACTGGGCAGCCTGATCAGTGCCCCACCACCCTGTGGGGGAGGGACCTTTGTCCTCTAAGATCAGCCCAGCTTTTGAAAATGAGTAGGAGAAAGATGCCAAGCCTATTTGTAGGTATTTGGTTGTAGGTTGGCTGGGAGAAAAAGGTGTATTTGAGAAACAAATGCAGTTCTTGCCTTTGCAGATCTTATCTGGGAAAGAGGAATGGTGGAGCTGTTGTAGCAGGTCCTTACCTGGAAAGTCAATGTAATTCATGTCATTCACTGCAATAAAAGCTGAACTCAGAAGGAACTGGGTGGAGGAACTGGCACATGGGATGAGCTGCTTTGGCTATGCCTGTGTCCATGTGTAGTGTGGAAAGAACCTCAACTCCTCCTTGGTGGAGAGCAGTGCTTGGTTCAGGGCCCTGTGTGGGGAGAGAAGCTGGGAGAGACAGGAGCTGGGAGTAGGCACCTCTTCACCCCATCCTGTGAGGGGATTCCCATGTCTCTTTACTCCTTGCCTGCCAGCAAGGACCTAACAAAATCCCTGGCAGAGTCCCAGTGCCAGCTGAGGAGGTGGCACCAGGCTATGGGCACACAGCTGCTCCAGCATGGGCTTTAGGGCACCAAACAGTTCCTGAAGCAGGAACACGCAACCAGGGGGACTCCACAGCTGGGCAGGAGCTGGCTCACATGTCAGAGCAGCCAGCTGGATTGAGAAAGGGGCTGTGAGCCCTTAGCTCACAGAGTGGCACTGCCCACCTTGGTGTTTCAGCAGGATTTGGGGGTGTCTGAGCCTTTTTGTGCACACCCAGGCATCCCGATGTCCCCCAGGGCTGGGAGCAGGCAGGCAGAGCCTGCTGCTGCTGGTCCACAGGATGCTGTAAATCTTGGGGAGCTGCTGCTGTGAAGCCCTTCAGAGCACCCAGGCTGCTGTCTATTGAGAAAAGCCAATACCCTTCTGTCTGTCAGATGGCACTTAACCACCGCTGTTATTCTAGATGAGTGAACACTTGTGTTATATTTTCCAATAGCAAAAACTGGGGTCAGCAGGGTGTCTGCTGTTTTAGCCAAATCCAGATGGGGTTTTCCTATAAACAAGTGCACACAGAATATTTATACAGGCGATGGCACCTGACGCCTTAACACTTAGGCCATCCTATTGAGTAGCCACTCATACTATAAGTCACTTCAGTGCATTAAGTAAATATTTTAATATAGCCATGTCACTGTTTATTATATAATGGCGGGGGCCCAAATCTTGCCTAATGCTTGGTTAAAAAGTCAGTTTACACCATCCTTTACAGTGAATCAAAGAATGCATAAACGGGGCTCTTTTGTTACTCAGAGCTCTGTTTACTTTACTTTTCTGTAAACCTTTCGAAACACTTGCTTATAAGAGCTGATAGAACCCAGATTTTCCCCAGGGGCTGAGGTGTTCATGATGTCGGGAAGGTACCGGGCAGAGTAATCAATGGAGTTTCCACTGAGCAGCCCCGAGCTCATCCCTCAATATCTGTCCCTAGTTGTGGTTGAAAACCAGCTCGGGGTGGCACAGAGGCTGCTCAGCAGCTCCTGCTCCAGCACAGGTAGCTCTGGCACACCTGGGGCCAGGTGCAGGTGGCAGCCACACAGAGCAGCATCCCTGGAGGCAGAGGTTCAGCCTGCATCAGGAAAGGGTGTCTGGCTTCTTCTCCAGCTGAGGGACCGTGTGGGGTGGTGACCAGAGGGATGGATTCATCTCTTTTCTTTACTGCCTTCTTCCTTCACTTGCCTTTCCAGCCTCCCACTGCCTCTCCCAGTGTACACCATTCTCTGCTTCACTCTGCAGCATGCTGCTGAGTTCCCTGGGGCCAGGAGCCATCTGTGGATCTTACCTAAGATCAGGGGTCACAGAAATCCGTGACAACGTGAGCTAAAGGCTGGGGACTTCAAAGCTCCATCACAGGTTCTGGCTCAGAAGGATTTGGGATGTTGCAGAGCATCATGTGGTCCTCTCAGCCCTGCTCACTCTTCAGTTCTCTGCATCCAACCCACTTCTGGCAGGAAGAAACTTCCCTGAGCGGGACATGCATGATTCTTGGGAGGCACTAAATAATGCAAGAGTCCCCCAGGACAGTGCCCACCAGTCCCAGCTTGCCCTCAGCACTTCTTGTACCTCTCCCAGGACCCTGGGCTCCAGAACAGCCGCCAAAACCTCTGCAGACAGGAGCTGGGGTGAGGTCAGGACACGGGAAAAGCCCGTCTGTACCAGCCTGGCTTTGCCATGCAGTGACATGCAGATTGTCCCAGGGGAAGAAAGGCTGCACAGGAAGGCGACAGGGATATTTGGGAAGGTTGTGCCTCCCTGTCCCTAACTCACCAGCTGTCCATGTGCTTGGAAGTGGCTGTGGGTGCTCTGAGCTAGTGCAGAACTGGCACAGAGGGGTTTGGGATGACAGATTATCCTGTAGAGGTTTCCAGCTGGCTAAGGGGGTTCAGCTGCACAGGGAGGGGGACGAGCCATGTGCACACCCCTGGAGCTGATGGCAGCAAAAGAGGACGTGGAGCTGCTTTGCAGGGCTTCCCCTGGCAGACAGACAGACAGTGGGGTTTGCAAAATGATTGTGGGACAGTGCTGGGCTCAGCTCACCTGTGAAAGGCAGGTAGCTGCTGCCAGGGAGGAGATAGGGGCCTGGGGGAGAAAATGGGTGGTTTGGCAGCAAATAACAACTGAGCACACCTTGTGTCCCCCTCTGAGCTTTTTCCTGGGAGCCCCTGGCTGTGGAGCAGCTCTGTTCCCCACAGAGCTTCACCACGGCCAGGGGAGGAAAGGCCTGCAGAGCATCAGGGAGGATGCAGGATGTGCTGTCACCGGGTCAGAGCAAAGGGTTAAACGGACCCTGACAGAGGGCACAGGAGAGGGCCAGGCTGCAGGGTGCTTCAGGTAGGAAGGAAATCCCTTGTCAGGCCAGTTGCTTGTGCGGCTGGGCTGTGAGCACCCACGAGGAGTCCTGACACTTCTCTCTGGCTGCTCCATCCAGCATCTGCTTTTGGTCACTCTGCCAAAACAACAAGCCTGTGTGTAATTCTAAAGCACTGGTTCTGGGTCTGCTATGAATCAGCAAATCACCCCTCTGTGAGTTTCTGAGGTAAGCACTGTCCACATCCTCCCCGATGCCACAGTGCCAGGGGTTACAGCACTTAGCACCTCGGCTCCCTGGAAGGTGAGGTGGGAGCTTTGGGGGTACACAAACCTGGGGCCTGAGGCTGCAGGGAGGTCACTGAGCCCTTTAGGGTGGGCAAGGGGATGGCAGGCAGGAAGGGTCTCAGCACCCCTGGAGCAGCACAGGGCACTGAGCTGCCCTCTCAGCTCAGAGTGGGCTCTGCTCCCCTCCCCAGGGCTCAGCCTGCCCTGTGCTGCCACGGCAGGGACACAACTTCCCGGGAAACAGCTCAGCTTTGTGCTCCCATGCACTCACCTGCATGTGCATCCTGGCTGTGGAGAGCACAGAAACCCACCGTTCCCTCACAAACCAGCTCAGATTTTATAGTTCAGCTAGCCCGAGGTGGTGAAGGACTAAATTAGATCTTTGAAGACAAAATGCTGCAAGTGGTGCTGTGTTAGTGAGGGCCAAAGTACAGGAAAGCACAGCCTGCTGTGAGCCATCCCAGGATGCTGCTCAAGGCAGAGCAGCCAGGGCACAAACAGCACCTGTGTGCCCTCCTGCTGTGGGTACCCCACCCTGGTCCAAAGCAGCAAGGTGAGCATCACACCTGGAGCACCTGCACCAGCACCTGCCACGGCCCCAGGCAGCTTGCTGAGGTCTGGGACAGAGATCACCGTGTCCTGCAGCTGTGCTGGGGGGGACAGCAGTGCCAGCCCTGACACCCTGCAGCCAGCCACTGGCCCTGAGCCCACCCTCAGCTTCCTTGTCAGCAGAAGCTTCAACACCCTCACTGACCCTCTTGTCCCCCTGCCAGAAATCCAGTCCCACCAGCAGCACGTGGGGATGGTGAGGATGGGCTCTCACCCTGCTGCCTCCCTCCCCTGCCATGTGTGGACCACAGCAGGAGCAGTGGAGTGTGACTCCTGAATCCCCCGGGACTCTGGCCCCTGGAATATATTGTTCTCCATTTCCCCCAGGGCAGCCTTGTTCCATTGGATAATTGGAAAGTATTTATCTGTGTCATATTAAGACCCATTTGGGATAATTGTGAAATTGGCAGCCCTGGCCCTCCTTTGTTTAGACCAGGGTATAATTTGGTTAATGTTATTGGTTTTTTTAACTTTGCCACAAGAAGGCGGAAATTTAGATTCTATTATTTAGCAAGTAGCCCTGAGGAATGTCCTTTGGCAGCAGGGACCTGCAGTGGGGCCACAGAGCTCCTCGCAGCCTTGGAGCATTTGGTGGGCACGCTGAGTCCCAGCCAGGCCTCAAGAGCCCTTGCCACAAACCTCCATCCTTTCCTGACCCGTGTTCCTCCTCCCTGCCTGCTCTCCACGGTGCCACAGCCCAGACTGGCAAAACCAGCAGTGGAGACACCTCACCACACCCTGCCCCGTGTGCCCTTTCCAGGCTCAGCTCCTCCAGAAAGGATATTCCAGCAGGACTCTGGATGCTGGGTATCTGTCCTTGTACATCTGTGGCACAGTGATGATTTTCTCTTTCTGTCACCAATGCTACTCAGGAAGGAGGAGATCTGTAACTCCTGTGCAGCTTTACTCTGTCCCCTGGTCCTTGCCCACACAGCCAGGGAAATGATTTCTTGGGTGTTGTGGCTCATGGTCAGTGAAATAAGAGGGACCAGTCCTGAGATTTGCAACTGGACCTGGAGTCCCAGTTAATGCCAAGCCTTGCCTCTTGCACAAACCCCACCTGTACTCACCTAAACATGGCCCGTTTTGGTCACAGGCCTGGTGCTTTGGATATGGGTGATTTTGGAGATAAATTTGGGCTGCAGGATATATTAAAAGTTCTAGCCAGTAGGAGAGCAACGTTTTTGAAGAGCCTTCCAAACCGGAAAGTAGGGGCAAGGAGCCTAGGCTGTTTGTAGATGGAACTTGATAAGTTAATGGAGGGGATTTCATGACATGACAGAAATGATCCTAGAGTGAAAAATTAAGTCATGGGATAATGGGCCTTGAATGTTTCATTTGTTTGTATCTCTGGAAGCATGTTGTAAAAAAAGCAGTTCTTTAGTTCTTGATACTCTTTATTGCTCTATGGTTTATCATCCCAAGCTCTGAGTTGCCTAAAGGAACCACACATTTTCTTTCCTCCTGGTGCAGCCTTGGATTTTGGGATGGAGAGAGGAGCTTGCTTGCTTTCATAGCACTTTGGCTGGAGATGGGATCTGGGTCTGCTGCGCTGCTGCTGTGGTGTCAGAGCACTCCTGTGTGAGGCACCTTGCCCACAGCCAGATCTCTCCTGGGCTTGGAGCCTTTTGCTCTTGGCTGGACTGTCAGGGCCACGTGCCTTTCTCCTTCTTTTATGGGATGAAGTGGGTGTTCAGCTGGGTGCACCCAGGAGTTTCACTTTCAACAGTCCTGTGGGTGCAGGGAGAACAGGGGGGTGTTTAACTACAGACTGACACTATTGGGGTTGCTCGGCCAGGAGAAGTTTTGGGGTGACTTAATTGTGGCCTTTCAGTGCCTGAGGAGCTGCAAGGGAGATGGAGGGAGACTGTTTACACAGGCCTGGAGCGACAGGACAAGGAGATATGTCCTTAAACTGACAAACAGGAGGTTTAGATTGGCTATTAGGAAGAAATTCTTCCCTGTGAGGATGGTGAGGGTAGTGGCAACAATGCATTTTTCAGGAAATGGAATGCTCCGGAGAATTTTGTAGGGCTCAGTGCTGATCCATGGTAGCACAGAGAGGGAGAGGGAATCCTCTCAGCACAGGTCCAGTCCAGGTGTGCCCTGCAGGCCAAGTCCTGCTCCCAGCACTGCTGACCTCTGTGGGCTTAGTGGAGAATGAATGGCTCTGGAGCAAAGGGCTGTGGAGCAGATCTGAACTGTACATTCTCACTCCCTTTGGAGCTGCCATGCAGCTGTGGGCACTTTCTGTTCGGTTTTCTCCAAATTAAAGTGTATTTTAACATCATCAATGGGCACAGGCAGACAGGCTGGGCACTGGTTTCTCTCAGGGGGTTTCCTATCAGAAGTCCTTACCTGGCAGCTCTGTTAAGGTGTGCTGTGGCAGTGGGTGGCACGGGATGCCACCAAACCTCTGCCTCGGTCTCTCCCACTTATCACCTGGGCTTTTTTGCCCTGTCCATCTGCTGCCTGTGTCAAGAGTCGAGGGCAAGAGACAGAGGTCTGGGCAAGAGCAGTTACATTCTGAGCAAGGGGTGACAGGTTCTGCAGAGACCAGCAGCTGCTCTTCCTTTCTGGCCACTTGATTTCTGGGGTAGCCAAAGGAAGAGAGGCTCTAGATTATTCACATGCCCTCTGAACAGAGAGAGACTTAGCTTTCTCAGATTTTTCCCTGAGAGAAGCAGAGAAAAGTATGATCAAAACCAATTCTTATCTCATTTGCTGCTCCTGTGTTTGTGCCCATGTGGAATTGTGGTATGGAGGTGATTGCTTGATTGGATTCTGGTGGTGGTGTTTTGGATTCATTGACCAATTAATTAAGTCACAGCTGTGTCGGGACTCTCGGCAGAGATAAAAGGGGTTTCTAGTTAGTTAGTTAGTGATAATTCTTGTTAGTGTAATATAGTTATAGTATAATAAAGTAATTAATTAGCCTTCTGACATCATGGAGTTCTGTGCATCATTTTTCCTGCCAGTTGGGCATCGTAGCACCGATGCTCGGTCCCCACCTGAAGCACAGAGCTGGACATGTCCCCTGTCACCAGACACGTTTTTATTCAGGGCTCAGAGGCACAGGCACTGGGCTGGAGAGGCGTCAAGGCACCACGCACCCAGCGCTCAGGACTGCTCCGTAGTCTGGCTCAGGTTAGTCCCTGCTGCAGCAGGAACACACCCCGTGGCCACGAGTCCTCTGCCAGCAGTCTGGGACCTTTCCCAAAGCCCTGCTGGGTCAGTCTGTGGCCTTTCCCACCCACTGAGTGCTCCCTCTGCCAACTGCAGCTGGCGAGGCCCCCGTGCTGGGCAGCGGCACTGTCCGAGGCCGGAGAGCTGGTCCTGCCTCCAGCTCCTCTCCCGTGTGAGAGCCACCCTCACCCCTTTAGTAATAGTGTTTGTCCCTGTGCCGTTTGGTCCTTCTCCTCCTCTGGCATCTGAGGAAAAGGCCCGGGTCCAGTTTGTGCTCATTTTCCATTTCAAATCTCTGCCATGTTTTCTCTCGTTCAGAAAGATTTTGTTTATTGCGTTTCTAAAATGTAACAAAATAAGGGAGACAAAGATCAGACATAACCACAAATGCTGCAAAATTAGGACACAGTTTAATGCTGCAGCCATAACCGAGGACATCAACATGACCTACAAGAGAAGCCAATGTTTTGCTGTGGGCAGGCAGCTGCTGGTAGGGGAGCCAGAGTAACCAGAAGAACCTTTGGGGTGACCAGCAACAGCTCAACCTGTCTGGTGACCACAGAGCCATCATCCACATGCAGGAAGGACCCAAACTCAGAGCTGGGCTCCACAGGACTTCAGCAGAAGCTGAAAAACCCAGAGCTGTATCATTCTATGCGAGCAGGACAAGCAGACCTGGGGCTGGGACAGAAGCTGCCCTGCCCAGCACGGAGCTGGGGGGCTGCAGGGGCTGAGGGACCTCAGCTGGTGTCTCTTCTCAGGCCTCTCATAAGCAAAACAGCCTTGCAAGAGACACGACCACCTTTCTGTTGGAGGACCAGCTTGAGGAGTCCAGAAAATCTCTCCATATTAGTAAATTTTTTTTCCTGAGTCCAATGCAGTGCTATGAGAAAGCTCAGCCTGGATTTTTTGGATACTTGTGCCCATGAACTCCGGTATCTCAGAGTAGGATGGGCAAGGCTGTGGTAGGGCCTGGCCTCAAGAATGCCCCACACTTCATTGGGATGAGAAACCTCGTTTTGTAGCTGCCAGAGCCATGGCTTGCTGGTAAGAGCAGTGCCAATGTTAATGGCAACAGTGATGCTGACAAAGTACCAGGGACATTTCCTGACACCAGGGATTCCCATTCCACTGGAAAAGCTGAAAACCATGAGTTTTTGGCTGGGGCTGGATTTAAACCAAACCCTGAAAACAATACTGGTTTATCCTTTGTAACCAGCCCAGGCTGCACTGCCACCAGCAGAAACAGCTCATTGTTAAGGGTTTATAAATTAAACTGAATCAAGTCAAATCATAGCTTAGAAAAAAAAATGCAATTTCTCACAGAAGTTTCATTCTTCCAAGGCTGCTGGAGCAGGGCTGTCCCCAGGTGTGCAGGACCCTGGACCTGGTGTGATCCAAGGCCCACCAACCCCAGCACTCATGAGTCAGACCTGGGAAATTCACAAGATTAGCCTGAAAGCAGTTCTGCAAACAGAACAAGCAGCAAGAACAAATCTGAGGCTGATAACTGCTTTTTGAGCCTTTTCAGCATACTTAGAACATTACTGCTTATTTTAAGATTTTTAAGTTTATTTTAAGATAACTTGAAAAACTACAAGTATGGGCCAGATTCATAAGATGTTTTATCTAACCCAGAACTATCTGCATGTGTTGTCCAGTAAAGTTCTAACAGTATTTTTAGCAGACTGTTTCACCATGGAAATAACCCTGTTTCACCATGGAAAAAACACCAGAGCAGGGCTAAGGACTGGTGGCAAGTGCCAGGTAGCCCATGAACTGCAATCCTTAAATGCTTCTAATCATAGAATAATATAATCACAGACTGGTTTGTGTTGGAAGGGACCTTAAAGCCCATCCATCTCCACTCCCTGCCATGGCAGGGACACCTTCCACTATCCCAGGTTGCTCCAAGTGTAGTGGTGTAGTGCCTCCCATGCAAAACCACTACACCAAGCCCTGTCCAGCCTGGCTTTGGACGTTTCCAAGGATCCAGGGGTAGCCAGAGCTAACCTGTGCCAGGGCCTCAACAGCCTCACACCACCTCACTTATTTGTCCTGTATCTAATCTGTATTTACTCTCCTTCAGCTTAAAGTCATTTCCCCTTGTCCTGTCCCTCCATCCCTTGTCCCAAATCCCTCTCTGGCTCTCCTGGAGCCCCTTCAGGCACTGGAAGGGGCTCTAAGGTGTCCCCAGAGCCCTCTCTTCTCCAAGAATTTTCTCTGTCTTCTCTCTCCATCACATGCACCACACCTGCAGTGCTGTACATGGCAGGAATTCCCCACATGATCTTCTGGGTGCTACCAGAACATAATAAATCACCTTGCAGAGCTCACACCAGTCTGCCCATGCTCATGGTGCAGCATGAGGGAGTCCTTGTGCTGGGAAGGGCCAGCAGATGGATGCACAAGCAGGGCATCAGTTCTTGAGTAGTTTACCTGAAGATCAGTCATTTTAGAACCGCACAATTTGTCAGTCTGATTTTGTCCTGGATGTTTTCAGCCCATTTGAGTACTGTCAGAGAGGCAGGCCTTGGGAGGACCTGGAGTAATAACCGAGTTCCTGATCACTGTTCCTCTACTATTTTCCACCACTTAAAACTTCTTTCTGTGAAAAAAGAAATGAAGGAGAAATCACTCCTTTTTGAAACAGCTCGCTGGGAGGGGGCTGAGGCCAGAGCTGAGCTTTTCCCCTGAGAACAGCACTTTGTCCCTCATCACCCAGCCCAGGAGCTCTCCTGGATGAAGGCAGCTGCCACTTCCCATCGCTGGGCTCTTCACTGCTGTCTCAGGCCTGTGGGCAGCTTGGAGCAGACATCAGCGCTGAGACGTTGGAGGCTGGGCAGGAGATTCTATCCTAAAACTGCCTGGGGGTGCAAAGAGTGGCAAAGCTCGCCGAGCACGGGGGTCACACTGTGGCCAAAGGCTGGGCTTGCCTCGAGTGAAGATTTTCTGGTTCACACAGCTCTGCTGGCTGGCTCTTGGCCCTGCCCCACGGGTGCACAAGGAGAAGCTGTCGGTGAAAGCTTGGGGAAGGTTTCCTTGGTCGGTTTCCCGTTCACTGGGCTTTCCCAGTGGGTCCAGGCGCTCCCGCTGCCCTGCGGCTCCTCTCTGGAGCTGAAGTGTGAGCAGGTCACTTCTCCAGGGCATGGCAGGAATGTGCAGCTCTGTGGGAAATGGCCCGCGGGCTCCGTGGCCCTCAGCGCCTCATGGGATGGGCCTTTCTGCGTCCCTGAGGAGGAGGAGGGAGGTCAGGGAGGGGAATCGTCCCACAGGGACACGGTCTGCAAGGCAAGCCATGAGATAATAGCAGTGGTGCGTGCCCTGGCAGCCTGGGAGCTCTCAGAGGAGAAAAGACCTCTTGTTCTGGGCGTAGGGGCGAGTGGTCAGAGCTGCCTCGTGCCTTGCCAAACCTGGCACGGCTCTCAGGAGGACCAGACAGGATTCCTGCAGAGCCTGTGCGCAGCAGGACTCGATCGGCGTTTGCAGCAAGGCAGTGCAAATGTTCACGGGGTGTTTGCCCCCAGGAATCCAGAGCTACTCTTACTGCCTGAGCACTGTAAACACCAGCTGAAACACACCAAGTCCATGTTTAGTGAGATGGTTTTATCAGCCACATTCCTGCAAGCAGGAGCCCAGGAACACAAACACACCACAACAAACACGTGAAGAATTTGATAAGGCTGAACTGCATCTCTGAACATCTCTCTCCTGGTTTTTCTCTCTGTGTATTTAAAGTTTTATGGCGGGTCACCATTGCTCAAGAGGCACTGCAGATGCATTAAAGCCAAATGTATTTTCTCCCAGTAGAGCAAACAGCAAAGCAGGGGCGGATTTGGTGGCTCAGGTACGAGGCAGTGCAAGCTGTGCCCATTCCCACCTCAGTGCATGCCAGAGTGGCACGGGGGAAAGGGGAGAAGGTGGAAGGTGAGATGCTGGGCAGGGAAGAACAGTGCAGACCATCAAAGGTGCATCACCACAACCCAGGCAGGACCCAGCCTCATGGAAGTGTCATTCCTGAAGACGTTTCTACGTGTCAGAAGCCAAGTGCACCTCAAGGTGTTGTGTCCAATCCTGCACAGGCCACGGGCAGGAGCCAGAGCTCTCAGTCCTGCACAGATACCTCGGGTCCAGCTGCTGTAGCTGCTCCACCTCCTGTTTTCCTTTCCTTTCGGGGTTGCTAAGGTGCAGTTGTGGGACAGCAGTGGCACTGAGCAGAGGGAGCAGTGTCTGTCCCTGTGTTAGATCCCAGAGGAGGGCTCAGGAGATGCTGGTTTAGCTCCAGGGAGTGGCAGATCCTAGCTCGGGTATTTCTGGTACACACCTTGGCAGGAAGCTCACTCCTGGAAACTGAGAAAAAAACGTGATCCAGGAACTTGCTTGACATGTGGAGAGCAGAGGTGTGAAGGGGATTGCTAAGACCTGAACAGTGAATTTTTCAGTTCAGGACTTTTCCAGCCAAAAACTTAGTTTTCTGGAAGATGAACTGCTGAAGCCAAAATTGTTTCTCAGGGAGATAAAGTTTTCCCCCACTTCTAAAAATAATTTTTCATTTCAATGGTTCAGTTCATTTTTCCCTAAGAAAAAGTTAAAAACGTTAAAAAATAAAAATATTTTCGACTTATCCAATTATCTGCCCTAGCAGGACAGGCTCCAAACAGTCTGTGGTGTCTGTGGGCACTGCACTGGCTGCCTGGGGGACAGGGGAACAGGGTAAGGGACATGGGGAACAGGGTAAGGGACATGGGGAACAGGGTGAGGGACATGGGGAACAGGGTGGGGGACATGGGGAACAGGGTGGGGGACATGGGGAACACGGTGAGGCGACATGGGGAACAGGGTGAGGGACATGGGGAACAGGGTGAGGGACATGGGGAACAGGGTCGGGGACAGGGGAGCAGGGTAAGGGGACATGGGGGGGCATTTTGAGGGTGAGGGGCAGCCTGTCCATCTGTGCTGCTCCATTACTGGCTCAGAAGGGAGGGGTGGGAGGTAGGCAGCATCCAAGGGTGCCATTCCCTTGTGTCCTGTCCCTGTCCCTGTCCCTGTCCCTGTCCCTGCAGAGATCAGAGCTGCAGCCCCCAGGGAGGTCTGACCTCAGTGTCCTCTGCTCCAGCTGAAAAACCCCAGTGCCCTCAGGCACTGCTCGTGTGGCCCCTCAAGGTCCTTCACCACCTTCGTGTCCCTCATTCAGATGCTCTCCTAAAGCTTTAGGTCCTTCTTGGATTGTGGCACCCAAAACTGCCCCAGCAGTGGGGTGAGGCCGCCCCAGCCCAGAGCAGAGTGGGACAATCCCCTCCCTCCCCTGGCTGGCCATGCTGGCCCTGATGCCCCCAGGACATGGATGTCCCTCCTGGCTCAGACCCAGCTGGCCACAGACCAGCACTCCCAGTCCCTTTCCAGCCTCTCTTTCCCCAGTCTGTCCCTACATCCAGCATTGCCCACCCCAGTGCAGCCTGGCATTTGTCTTTGTTAAACTTCACCAGTTTGGCAGAATCAAAAAAAGTCCCACATTTGCAAGGGGGAAGCAAGTCACAGAATTCACAGAATTACCAGAATTACCAGGTTGGAAGAGACTTTCAAGATAATCAAATCCAGCCCAGCCCCAACACCTCAACTAAACCCTGGCACCCAGTGCCACATCCAGTCTGTGTTAAACACACCCAGGGATGGTGACTGCACCACCTCCCCGGGCAGCCATTCCAGAACTTTACCACCTTTCTGTAAAACACTTTTTCCTAATATCCAACCTAAATTTCCCTTGGCACAGCTTGAGAATGTGTCTCTCAAGTCTGAACCTCATCCATGCTGCACTGCTTCCCAGGCAGAAATCAAGGAGGCTGCTCCTTCCAAACCAGGCATGTCCTCCAGAGGATCTCCAGTGTCTTGGAAGGAAGTACCCATGGTGTACCATGATAGTCCAGCTTGATGAATTTAAAATTTACAGGCAGGGAGAGATGGAACACGACCTGTAGCGTGTATAGCCTTGCAGTTGATGTGTTGGCAGCAGTGGTTGATGGGAGATGTGCTCTGAGGCTCAAAAGTGTGTCTAAGCTTTGTAAATACAATCAGTTCAGCCTAAACGAGGGAACAATGTGGAATGTTTTGAGGCCAAATTTCACTGCAGAAAAAAAAAAAAAAAAAAACCCCATCGCTGAGCCAGTGGTGCTCGAGTGTGTTGTGAAGCCCGTGTCTGTGGGGTCACAGCGTGACCTCCTGGCTCAGACAGAAGGACCCCGGCACACTCACTGCAAATTAAAATGTTGCATATGCTCCGAGTGTAAAAAGAGATTGTGCACAGAGCCTGCAAGAAGCCTTCCTGAAAGACTTTCGCCTCGGCTGGTGGTCTTGCAGCTTCGACACTGGATGTCTGGCTCACGCTCTGTATTTTTGAAAAACATTAATAATCATAATCCATATAAAACTGTCATATTGGTTCAACATGTACGTCACCAAAGCCCTGACTAATTTATCAAAGATTTAGTGTTCGGTTGAACAAAGTCTCATTTTTGTAAGCAGATGCAGTTTGCTGGATTGTCCTGTCATCACCCTCTGTTCCCACTGGAAAGATGCATTGTATCAGCAACTTCAAGAAGTTAAAAAAAAACGTTCATTTTAAAACAGCAATGTAAACACTTATTGAATGTTCCACGCTAGTCGTGAATTAAATGAAGAGTTTAGGGGCTCATGCTGCTTGTGTCAAAGTGGGTGTGCAGCCCTGCAGCCAGCAGTGGGTGGATCATCACAGTGGGGACGGGGCATTGCACAGCAGTCACACCGCTGGAGAGGAGACCTCGAGCTGCTCAGGGGAGCTAAAATGCTAAAGCAGACGTGGCAGATGGAATTGTCTGTTCAAGGAGGCAGCCTGGCCTGTCTGGGCTGTTGGCATGGCCAGTGGCAGCATGCCAGGCTTTGGCAGGAATCCTTGGGCTCAGGAGATGAGGAAAGGGCTGCAGTGAGGAGGGTGATGAGGAGCACACAGCAGAAGGGAAGGGCTGGGGGCAAGGGCTGGGGCTGCCCTGTGTTTCTGAGCCCTGGCTGCAGACACAGCCTGTCCCAGCGGTGCACTGGGCACAGCTTTGTGGTCCCTGCAAGGGGATAAAGTGACAAGGGCACCCCAGGGCCTCCCTCCTGGGCAGTGCAGCCACCCCCTGGGCACCCCGTGTGAAAGGTGCCAGCAGTGAAACTCAGTGTGAGGCAGGACAGACGGACACAGGAGCAGCTGCTGGGACAGGAAAAGCTGGAGCAGGTGGGGCTGACAGCGAGGGGGATGAGAAAGCAGATGGCAAAATCCCTGCTGGTGCAGGGTGGGGAGAGGGGTGTGAGGGTCCTGGCTCACACAGTGGAGGAGATGGTATCGTGCAATGCACTGCTCCTACTTCCTTATACAGTAAATTGGTAACTTTTTTTGTATTAAATCAGATTTTATCACTGAATCAATCTTACACTTTTCTATTCTTGCTCTCTACAAATGACCTTTTTTAGCTCTCCTCAGCTCTTTCCTGATGGGACTCATTAGGAGCTGGTGCTGATTCTTAGAGGCATTCACTTTCACTCAGCATCTGGAGATTTTTCAGACAATGCTGTTGAAATGGTCCCTGCAGCTTTCCTCTGATGTGCTCAGTATCACAGCCCCTCCTGGGCCATCTGCCTGCATCCCACAAACATGTTTGGTGTCAGTTGAATCCTTTCCACCCATCTTTCTGGTGAGATGAGGGTGTCACCTGCCCAAAGATCTGCAGAAGCACAACCTGAATTTGCAGAACTTTTAAGAGTTTTTGTGATGTATTTTGACCACAAACCCCACATAAACCTTGGCGTAGAACAACGTGGTAAAAAAAACCAACTCCTCTGTCCTTCAAAAACTCTCAACATTTTGTGCCTAATGTGGTTGAATTCTTCATAAAGCCTTTAGCTCTGGTGGGTGCTAATCATAAGTTTGATGTCAGAGAATAGGTTTTGCACATGTATTTTACTTTCCAGGGTGTTTGTACGCTTCCTGGTGTAAAAGCTGACTGATGCTTGCTCTTTTCATTTGCTGGCTGTGTCACATAATTAGCAGCCTCCCCTGGGTTGTGTGGAATTATTCCTGTCATTTATTCCAGTTTTCTCAGCAAACCAGAGTCATGTAAAGGAAGACTGTATCTCTAACAGTTCAAGAGCTCTCTTGTGTGTTTTGAAGACAAACTTTCTGCAAATATTCTGCGCCCATGGGTGGAAATTCCTCCAAAAAAGTAGCCATGTGTCCAGCAGACAAGGAGAATCAAGCGGGCAATAGGGAATCCTACGGTTTTCCTGTGCAAACTGTCAGTAATTAGTTGTTTGTGGCCTGATCACTTCACAAATGCCAGCCTTCATTCATTGTGTTTCCCAGGCTGCTTTGGCCATTTGTCCTTACCTGTTCCTCTTCTCTTCCAGAGCTCATTTGGCGCCTGCTCCTCTCCCTGAGCACCCAAAGTGGAGCAGCCAGAATCGGGCCCGGCCCCTCCAGGCACGGTGATGAATGGTGTGATCAAACAGGACCACAAAACTGCACCGGCTGGCAATGAGGAGGAAAAGGCACCCAAGGAAAAACCTGCCGGTGACGTGAGGGATGGCACCAAGCTCCAGCCGCCGCCCTTCGCCGAGCGCAAGAACGGTGAGTTCCTCACCTGGTGGTGGCAAGAATGAGCGTGGAGATGGGATCCCTGCTGGGCTGGCATCTCTTACAACGCGCTGGGGTTTTGGTTCACTGCTGGTTTTACGTGTGCTGCTTTCCAGGGTGTTTGCCACGGGACGTTTTGCCATCAGATGGCAACGGATTGAAGATTTAATGGAAGTGGGGCCTGATGGCAGCATTTCTGGGACAGACTTAAATGCTGTTGTCACCTTTGAGGCGTGTTCTTTGTGATCCAAGTGTTTGGTGTGATTTTGGCTGAAATGTGAGATTTCAAGCTCTTAGGAAGAGACCGGTGTTCTGATCACACCAATGGAATTTTTGGGGAATTAGGGTGATGTGGAGGAGAAATGGGAGGAGTATTTGGTTTGCAAAGGCTCCGATAGACTGCTCTGCTCTCACCAAGTACTGGGTGCTCCAGAAAACCTGCTCTTCACCAAAATTCCTTCAGATTCGTGTAACAGAGAGCAGAATTTGGCCCAGGGCTCTGCAAGGGTCATTTGTGGGGTCATGGGTCCAGCAGCTACTCTTGCTGGCGGATCCTGCTCTGAGTTTCAGTGGAGATCTGTTGGTAGAAAGCTGATGGACAGAAAAACCCCACAACTGAGCCTGTGCAAAGCATGCTTAGCCTGAGGAGTTGTTTGCCATTTCTTTCAGGCAACTGTATAATATATGAAATGAAGAAAATTCCTTTTGTGCACTCTAAGGCTTTCAACATTAAGTCCTCAAAACATCATGCAGTGTGAAAGTGCAGCCCAAAGGCACTATTTTTGCTTTGTGTCTTTGATTGTTTGCATTATTGTACGGGACCCAATTTTTCTCAATCGCTATAAATCAGAAATAATCCAAATGATGTCATCATGGCAATGTACTGGTGTCAGGCTGGAGTAAAACACAGAGAGTTAGATCAGTCCCACCAGAAGACTCCTCTTTGCTACAGCCCCAGATATCAAAGTGTACCTAAGATAATGCAGTAACAACTTGTAAAGAGACTAACTGTTCAGTGACGTAAAAGAAAATCGTATTTTCTCTGTAGCTTTTACACCTTTATTTTTTGTTCACATTTTCCACATTTTTGTTATGGGAAGGAAAAGAAAGAAACATCTCCAGGTGCTGACCTGCAGATGTGCAGGTAAGCCCTGCAGCAGTGCCAGCACCAGCCTGGCAGCTGGCCCCGTGTACAGGGTTGGTGGCCCACCGGGACATGGCTCCACCCCTGCAGCCCCTCCACACTGGGCTGCTTGCCCTGTCTAAGTGAGAAGAGCCCCCCACAGTCTGGGCACCCCTCCAGGCCTTTGCTCTGCTCCGTTTCCCTTCCTTTAGCACGTTCAGCCAGCACAGGGGCTCGGCTCTTCCTGCCGTCCCCATGTGGGAGCAGCCGGCTCCCTTCATCTCACATCATCTCGGGAGCTGGCACGCCTGCCAAGTGTCACACACGTCATGTGGCACCCGGGCCTGCCTTTGATGTCACATTCCGTGGTGTGACAGCTCCCGCAGGGCCGGTGGAGCAGCCTGATGAGCTGGGGATGAAGAGGGAAGGGGACATCCCACAGCCCCCCAGGCTGCCCTCCACAGAGCCCTAAAGCAGGTTTGTCCCTGCCAAGGACAGAGCCTCCCAGTCCCCCTCAGTGCCACTTGTGGCAGTGTCACAACAAGGACCTTCCACCCCATCCCTTGGTGGGGGGTCAGTAGCTGGGAGTGACTTGGGGAAAATAACCAAGGCATCAGTGTCTCCTCATAGCCCACCCTGATGAAGGTCACCCCCACGGGTGCGTTCAGCACTCCCACCTTCATCCCACACACAGAGGGGACAGCAGGGACCCCCCAGCCACCATGATGCCACTGGAGGACACAATGCCTGGGAATGAGATGGGTGAAATGGAAGAAACTTCCGTCTGTTGTCTTTAGGAATCTTCTACAGGGCATGTAAGGAGAAGCAAGTGCAAGGTGTGTCACCCCCCCCCCCCCTCCTGCCCTGTTGCATCCCATCTCTCAGGGGTTCAGGTGTGCACACCTCAACCAGGCAGGATCTTCCCTTTGGTGGCCAAGAAGGCAAATGACACCTGGCCTGGATCAGGAATGGTGTGGCCAGCAGGAGCAGGGAGGTCACTCTCCCCTGTGCTCAGCACTGGTGAGGGCACACCTCGAGGCTGTGCCCAGCTCTGGCCCCTCAGTTTGGGAAGGACGTTGAGATGCTCGAGTGCATCCAGAGGAGGCAACGAGGCTGGAGAGGGGCTGGGAACACAAACCCTGTGAGGAACGTTTGGAGGAGCTGGGGGTGTTCAGCCTGGAGAAGAGGAGGCTCAGAGGTGACCTCATTGCTCTCCACAACTCCCTGAAGGGAGGCTGCAGACAGGTGGGGTCGGTCTCTTCCACCAGGCAGCGCTGACAGAACAAGAGGACACAGCCTCGAGCTACATCAGGGAAGGCACAGGTTGGATATTAGGAAAAGCTTTTCACTGAAAGAATAATAAAGCACTGGAATTGTCTTCCCAGGGAGGTGGTGGAATCACCATCTCTGGATGTGTTTAAAAAGACTGGACGTGGCACTTGGTGCTATAGTCTAGGTGAGGTGTTGGGGCATGGGTTGGACTTGATGATCTTAGAGGTCTCTTCCAATCCATTATTCTGTGATTCTGTGATTTGTTCCCTGCTCCTTCCACCCGTGGGCTGGTGCTCTGTGCTGGCCCAGTGGGCATCAGACAGACACCCATGTGTCAAGGGCACAGCTCCTCAGTGAGGACCAGCTCCTGCCCAAGCCTGAACTTTCAAACCGCCGTCTTTATTTGACTTAACTTTGATTTAATAAAAACAGTCTAGCCAGAATATTTTTAAATAGGAAAATAGTCTTTTTAACTCTAGTATTATTCAAAAATGGCAGAGGGGATTTCATTTAAATTTGTAAAAATAAATCACCTTTGAGCAAGCAGAAAGCCCATTTGGCAGGGCCTACAAAATCCCAGGATCTGCGTGCATGAGTCCTGGAAAATGGGGATTGTTCCCTCTACAACAAGCAGGAATTCTGACCTCTGCCAGCCCAGTGTACCCCCAGGCCCAGGGGTAATTTCATCAGCTGGTAGCAGCTTTCATCCCATCCCAGCTCACCCCAGCTAACCCCACTCCATCCCATCTCATCCCATCCCATGCATTTGTGCTGCACACCTGATCTTTACTGGGTAAGCTGTGTCATGGGAGCAGCAGTAAAACATTTCTCTTGCCTTGCATCAGGACTGTCTCTACCTTGTCTTTACCATCATTCCCTGATGATGATTTCCCTGCACAGTGGGAAGGCAGTGAGGGTGCAAGCTTTGGCCACATGTCCCTCCCTGTGCCAGTGTGGCCTGATGGATTTCAGAATTGATTTTGTGATAACATTTGCAGTCACAAGGAAAGGGGCCAGAGGACACCCAGGGGCTCTGTAAAGCAGCTCCTCCAGAAGTGTCTTGGTGGGTGTGCTCAAAGGGAAGAGTGAGGTGTCCTTTGGTACAGCCCAGAGACAGCAAATTCCTTTCTTCCCTGTCCTGGGACTCTGAGACTGAGATGGATTTCACTCACGGGACTATGGAAGTGAGAGACATCCTGTCTGACCTGATGAGGTTTCTCTGCCTCAGAAACTGCTCAGTATGAGCTCAGTCCACTCTGGAGGGCTCCACTTCTCTACAGTGATTATCAGAGTTTAAATGCCCAGCTCTGACCCAGGCAACCTTTAAAGAAGAGATGGATTTCACCCATGTGCCTCCACCCGTGTGCCTCCGAGTCTGGGTGTCAGCTCTGGCTGCAGGTGAGGGCTCTGGTTCCCAGGCACGGGCTGCCTGCTGCAGGTGGGAGACATGAAGGGCTCCCCTGTGCCTGCACCACTCCAGTAGTGGGTTTGCAAACTGCTCATCACGTTTCCACACGGGTTTCCCATTGCTGATTTTGGAGAATGATGTAGTTGAACTCTTCAGTTTATTTGTGTAGTGTAACAGACCTTCTGACCACCAGCCCCTTTAGCCCACTGCAACAAAGGGGAGGATTTTCCAGTGCCCATCTGGTTTGTGTTTAATGTAATGTGCAGAAAGGTTGCACATTTTCAGGGCCTGTGTTCATAAGTAGTAGATTGTACAACAGTTTATTACACAAATGGAGCTTTATATTGCTGGGCTTTGTTGAGCTGCCAGTTGGGATAAAAAAAAAACCTAACGTGCTTCGTAGACCCTATCAAGGAAAATTAGAAAGCATTAAATTCTGCTCAGACTATCCATCACTGGTGAGCTGGTAATCAAATCCAGAGAGGCTGGTGGGAGGTCAAGACTTTCTTGTTCTTGGTGTTTCTGAATCAATAACTACTACGAAAGACATGTAAGTGAAACCAAAAGAAGAGAGAGAGAGATGTGTGACCTAGAAGTCAACACAAGATCACAGTGCAGAGGCCAGAAGAGACCAGATACCTCGAGGTTTTGAGGAGAAAACCCCACAGTCTCAACTCAGTTCTTGTGGTGAGCATGTGTTTTAGTTTAATTCTATATTGGAATGGTTATTAAATTACTATCTAGTCCCAGGCAAAATCTAGCCCTTGTTCCACACAGCCAGGTAAGAGGTGTATCTACAGGAAGATTTTTCAAATTGGCTTTGGATCCAAATCAAATAAATATTGCAAACTCTCTATTGAACCCAGGTGATATCTAATCCACAGTGAAACATCAGCCTGCAGCCTCGGACTGCACAGCCCAGCTTTAATGCCACTTAAATCAGAATGTAAGAACTGAAGGAATTCCAGGAATCCAATGATATAAACTGTATTTTTAGAGCCGTGAGTGACTTGTGAGAGTGAAAGAGTGCAGTGACTAAAGATAGCCCAAGCAAGGTTTTCCATGATTTATCACAGGAACGCTCACAGTAAGTTAAAGTCACCGAATGTTGTGATAGCAGCACCTACATGCTGGCATGTTTTCAAGACAAGTCATTCATAACATATTTGTCACAGAGGAAAATTTCCATAACAGAGCTCTGAGTTGTGTCTCACTTGCACAAGCACCACACACATCACTTTCCTATTAAGACACTGAGAGGTCTATTTGTTTCCAAGGATCTATTTTTTTTTTTTTTCCTTTTAGCCAGCTGGAGGGAAGAACCCCACTTGCCTGCATGCCTCAAAGCTCTCCCAAGCTTTCAGTCTGGCTGAGCAATCAAAGCAGTGGTGGCAGAGGACAAAGACTCTCCCTTGGGCTCAGTTGTGGCCCCACTCCATTCCCTGTTGGCCATCTGGAGTTTAGTTATCACTTAACAGGAATTCATTGTCTGACCCATCATTCTTCCTCGGGGGTCCATGCTCCTTTGTGCACCAAGGGGTTGGGTAGGACCTTTCTTTGCTGGGCAAAATGTCTACAGGGGTTATTTTAAGGATGAAGTCATGGCAAACATTTCCTGACACCTCATGATCGGCGCTGCTCTTGGCTCCTGGCCCTTGCTAGCTGCAGTTTGCAGGATAAAGGGACTGCCTTGTCAAGGGGGGGCTACACTGCAGAACTGTTTTCTCCCAGTTTCTGACACCCCGGGATGCGTTCAGACAGAAATGGCAGAGAACCTGCAGAGATCTCCTCTCATGGCCAGATTGGTCTTTGCCTCCTGCAGCCACCTCCTGAGGAGCCTGACAGTCACCTGAAATCTTGTTTTCATGGTATCACAGAATGCTTTGGGTTGGGAGAGACGTTAAAGCTCATCCAGTTCCACCCCCTGCCATGGCAGGGACACCTGCCACTATCCCAGGGTGCTCTGTCCAACCCGACCTTGGACACTGCCAGGGATGGAGCAGCCACAGCTGCTCTGGGCACCCTGTGCCAGGGCCTGCCCACCCTCACAGGGAGGAATTTTCTCATGTGTCAAGTCCCAGGTTCAGCTGCCAGCACAGAGGCCCACTGGCTGTGTGGGGCCCTGCCCACGCTCCCAGGCAGGGTCACATTCTCTGCTGGATGGGGACATCACCTGCAGGGTGAGGAGGGTGTCTGGGATACTGAGTCAGGTCCTCTCTCCCCATCCCTTGACTAGTTCTGCTCACTCCCTTGGTGTCCCTGCCCAGCTGCTGGGTCTCTACTCAAACCCAAGGCTGTGCCCATCTCTGTGTAATCACCTCCCATGGAGGGACATGTGTGAGTCACTCCCATTTCTTTTTCAGGTACGTTTGAGATGCTTCTAAAACTAATTTCCATCTCATTATGAGTCTAAGCTGCTATTTAGTGTCTTCCTTCAGAAATCAGATAGAGACAGGGATAATTGTTTGTCATGATCCTTCTTGTTCCATCCCCACGTGCTTTCAAGCAGGTCCTACAGCACTTCCACGAGTGACCCCATCCTGCTGCCTCCTGCAGCCTGGGCAGGGCAGAATGAGCAGCACAGAGGTACCATTGTCTGCTGTGAGTTTGTTCTTGGGCTGGGGCTGAGCCCCACTGCTCCAGAGCATTGCTCAGCACCCAGCAGGACTGAACCCCCAGGCTGGCTCTCCTCACCTCACTGCCCTTCCAGCCTTAGCACTCCATAGCCAGGCTCTGCCTGTTGTCCTTCCCTTGTAACCATGCCTGTGGTTAAACAGAGTGTCAGTGATTATAGAATTTCCTCTCCCTGCTGCACTGGGGAAAGAGCTCTGTGCACGCTTTGAGTTTTTATTTCATCTTGTTTATATTTGTGGTTATTTCTGTGTTGCTTCAATGATTCTTGAGGCCCTTGCTCAGAGCACCTGCAGTCAGGTCGTGCTCAGCATCCCCCTCTCTTTTACAGCTGATTTTGAGAGGTAGCTAGTGAAGGGTAAGGTTCAGTCCAGGACACCATCCTTAATTCATGACTGAGCCTGATGAACGGCATGTGAATGATAGCTGGACACGTGAAACTTGGGGCTGAAACTGTGATCTGTGGTGTGAAACCTGATAGCCCTGAAATGATAAAACATCCTCTTGCAAGAATAACACCGTGTTACCTCCATGGGCATTTAACCTGCGGGGCTTGGGAGCACGTTAGGCTCGATGGCACCAAAAAATCAGGAGGATTTTGGAAGGAAATTATTTCTGGAGGCTAAGGGGGTTATCCACCACATCACAGTGAGGAAGCATGCATGTATCCAAGCAGAGATTCCAACAGGGAAAGACACCTATTGCAGGAACTCCCTAGGTAAGATAGCCTCATTGAAAAATGGACTAAGAAATGCAGCTTTAATAGTTCTTCAGGGTAATTTGTCTCTTAGGCCAGCTTAGCTGGGGACTTTTTGCAATCTCCAGCACTTCAAGTCTTTCAGGAGGGACGCACTTGTTCCTTCAAAAGATTCTTTCTTATATAAAAGAAAACCACACCTTTATGCAGAAACATCTAGGAAAGTTTCCCTGGCCCGTGGTTCATGCTCAGCTGCCTCAGTGCTCTCAGGTGCTGAGCAACAAGCCCAGAGAGGTCACAGAAAGCTGTCTCAGAAGACACAAAGTACTGGAGGTTTCATTGCAGCCCAATGGAAGGGCAGCCTTGCTCCACACCAGCAGGTTACACCCAGTGCCTCCCTGCTGACACTGACAGCCTTGAAACCTCTGCTCTGGTAGCGTTAGGAAGAGGGGAAGAGGTGATGATTTGACACAGCGTTTAGCTGGGTATCTCCAAGCTGTAAAGATTGGGAACACTGAAGAGATGATCATAAATGGAGCCTTCTGTTCCCGAACAGAACGAATCTATGAGCAGACTGGAACACAAGATGTTTCCAGTTAGTGCACCATCTGTGTTAGATCTGCCCATTCACAAAGAGGAAACATATTTTCACTCTGAATGACTTTTTGAATTAGGAGACGAGGAGGAAAGCGAGTACGTAAGATGTGTGTGCGTGTCTGCGTGCGCAAACGTTTGTGGGCTCAGCCCCGAGCTGCCCCTGCCCTGCACCCCTGGCAGAGCAACCACGTGGCACCACACGAATCCTCAAGACATTCCCCAAGCTCTTCTTTTAACTAACTTCATGGGAATTGTCACCAGTGCCTGGGGAGCGCCTCTGCTGTGGGGTGGGAGAGTGGACTCGGACCGGGGGCTCCCCACGTGGGCCAGGGGCAGGTTCTGGGTGTGAGGCTTGCTCGGGCAGCTGGGAGGGTGTCAGAGTCCAGCACATCCCTCTGGCTGCCCTGGCTGGCTCCAGACCCTGGCAGGGGGCTCAGGGACCTTGGCACGAAGTCTAAAACACCTGTGGCTTCCATTTTAGCCCGTGGAAAAAGCTGCCAACTCTGTGTGAGGAATTACAAGCCAAGAGGGTTTGAGTAGTGTAATAGGGGAATTGACACAGGGTGGAAAAGTAGAATTTTGGGGTTTTTAGAATGTAATTCAGGGGCACAAGATGGAGGAATCTGGGCATGTCCTAGCCTTTTTCTCCTTCGTCTTGCCCTCCATGTCCTGCTGTGATGGTGACACTTTTCTATTGGTTTAAGGCAGAGATTCTCTGTCTAACACAGGTGGTGGGCATTGGCACAAAATCTGTAAACAGGCAACACGTAATTTTGAGTTTATAATGTGGGAGTTGCCCAAGGCTGAGCAGAGACTGCCATGGCTTCTGTACTAGGCAGACCTCGGCAGGTCAGAGAGAGAAAGTTTTAGATAAGAAAAATTAAACAACCTTGAAAATGTGACTTCACACATTTCAGACCTCTCCTTTGGCTGCTGGGCTAGGGGAACAAGGACTTTTACAAATTTGGGGTCATTCCAAGCAGGCAAACCCCGACAGGAGGGCACTGCCACAGGTTCCAGGCTCCTTGTGGAGCCCTGTCCACCCTCCATGGTGAGCCAGGAACTGGGGAATTGTGTCTGGCCTCTGCCTTGCTGCAGAGGGAATGGAGCAGTGGTTCATGTGCCCTTCCACCACGGTGTTGGACTCGCTGGCAAAGCCCAGAGAAGTTTCAGCAGTCAGGGCAGGATCCTGAGTGCTCTGGGGCTGGGAGGAGACAGTGCAGGACCCCACGATCCATTCCACTGCTTGGTCCACACTTGTGTGCTGACAGTGCAGCCAGAGCCACTGACCTCATGGGGAGAGAGGGAGAACCAGAGAGGTGAGCCTGCACCCAGGGCTGACCAGCAGCCAGGCAGAGCTCTGTCTTGGCTAACCAGCAGCTAACCAGGGCTAACCAGCAGCTAACCAGCAGCCAGGAGACCTGCTGGTCATGTGGAGCTGGTTCCTCCCTTCCTGTGACATTCCTGCCCTCCCTCGTGTGCCCAGCTGCTCTGTTGGTGGCACAATCTCCCCAAGGAGAGACAGGCTGCAGCCCTTGCAGTCTGTTCCCAAGCTTGTTGTACATCCTGCTTTCTCAGGGCTGGTTCTGGGCAGGCTCACTGGGGTGGCACGTCCAGGAATCCATTTCCTGCTGGATTACCTTCTGGTGACATCTGGCACAACGTGTCTGCACAGATGTTTACTGCTGTGGCTGCTTCCCAGTGCTTTGCTGGGGTGCTGTGTGGAGAAGAGCTCCGTGCATGAGAGAAGCTGCATCATACTGGGGTTCTGCAAACCAGCTCATATATTTTAAAACGAGAAGAGAAGAAATTCACAGCTGTGCTTTTATTATATGTGCATTTAGGGCCAAATTGGGCCTGTTTCTGGCGTGAAACTCTGCAGGGAGAGGGGTGTTCCTTCAGAGGCTGCTGAGCAGCAGCAAAATCTCTCCAGAGCTACTGCTGCAACCCTGGCTCTGCACACCCCTTATTTTCCCTGCATTTCATCTCCTAGAAGATACAGGAAACCTCTGCTGCCTCATCCTCATTCCCCCATTAAATCCTACTGCCCAGGGACAGGCAATGCTGGAGGCTGAGAAGTGGGGACACAAGAGATCCACGTGGCTACAGCTTCCCTGGCCTTTTCCAGACCCTTGGGGCTGAGCCTGTGCTTTCCTTCCTACACTGCTGAGGCTCGTGCCCCACAAACCCTTCTGCCCCAGCTGGGAGCTCCAGGGAGGGGCTCAGCTCACTGTGCCCCTCACCCATCATGCCAGCTGGAGAGCTCCTGGGCTTTCCAGGTGGGCACACACTCGGGAGGATGTTAATGGAAAACAGGAGGATAACTGAGACCAAAACTGCTCCCCTGGATGTGTCCTAAGCCCCAGCAGACAGGGCAGGACACAGGAGCTGGCTGAGCCTTGCACAGGGTGGTGATTCCTGTCTGGTGTGAACAATAGCCAAACACTTCATCTCGTGCCTAACCTCCATCACGGCCATGGCTGCAATTCCACACGGACCAGGCAGCCCCAGCACCTCTGAACACAAAGCCAGGCTCTCCCATCTTCTCTCTGTCCATCTTTCTGATGCTGCAGGGCTGGCTGGGAGCTTCCAAGCACTTGCTAAACCTTCTGGAGGTTCAGCAGCACCTACAGAGCTGCAGGGCTGATGGCTTCAGGGCTACAGCACGGACTGCTGTGAGCAGTGAACGTTAAACACTGATCAGCTCAGGACACTGAGTTTTGCTTTGTTCCTTTTATGGGTGCTTCTCCCAGAAGCACAGCCCCAGGGGTGCTGCTCTGGGCAGCATGCAGCACAATAGACATTGTCCTTGGTGGCACAGGGTTTGGGCAAGGATGGCTGAACTGGCCAGGATGCGACAGAAATGTGACACAAACCCTGAGCAGCACTGCTGAGACCAAAGCACAGCTCCCAGCTGCCCAGGGCAGGGAAAGAGGAGAAGAAAAAGAAGCTCTGGGACATAAAGACCCTGTTAATTATGAAGTGGCATCAGGAGGGCTGTGCACACCGAGCAGGGGACCTCTGTGTTTGTGAGAGGACGAGGAGCTCCTGGAGGAGCACAGAGCAGGGCTGGAACAGGCTCTGGGCTGCTCCCAACCAGAGGAGCTCTGCCCCAGCAGCTGGAGCTGGGCTGCCAGAGCTCCTGTCGCCTGCAGCTACGAGCAGCCATGGTTTGCTGCACAGTGACAGGCATGGAGACCAAGGTGGGGGTGGATTTGTCACAGTATTGGTGTCCAAATCGCTCACAGGAGAGACTAACGTGAAGCCAACAGGGGAAGCACTGCACGTTCTGTACTCAGGACTGCATCTGCAAACCACCAGAGCCGTGCTCAGGAGGAGGATGGTTGCTAGGAACGATGTGAGGAGCAGGAGAGGAATTGTAACATCAACATAAACAGGACAGGTCCCTTCCTGATGGATGCACGTAGTCCGTAAACATCATTGTCGCGCCAGAGATCTCGCCAGGGATTCTTGAAGATGCTTCCAAGCATGCTGCAGTCTCCTCCTTGGGGTTCTTGGGGTTTCAGAATTATGACCATCTGTTTGCAATTGAGGCCATTTGGAAGCAGAAGAGCGAGCTGCCAAGAGACTCTTTTTGAGCAAGGAGTGCCTTCAGTCTCACCAAGAAGTTCCCTCCAGCAGGTATCAGAATCACAGAGCCACAGAAAGGTTTGGGATGGAAGAGACCTTAAACTCATCTCGTTCCAACCCCTTGCCGCGGGCAGGGACACCTTCCACTATCCCACATTGCTGCAAGCCCCATCCAATCTGACCCTGAACTGTCCAAGGATCCAGGGGCAGCCACAGCTGCTCTGGGCACCCTGTGCCAGGGCCTCCCCACCCTCCCAGGGAACAATTTCTTCCCAGTATCCCATCTATTCCTGCCCTCTGGCAGTAGGAAGCCATTCCCCCTTATCCTGGCACCTCATGCCCTTGTCCAAAGTTCCTCTTCAGCTCTCCTGGATCTTCTTTACACCCTGGAAGGGGCTCTCAGGTTTCCCTGGAGCCTTCTTCTCTCCAGGTGAGCACCCCAGCCTGGCTCCAGAGCAGAGGGGCTCCGGCTCTCAGAGCATCTCCACAGCCTCCTCTGGACTTGTATGGCTCAGGAAGGAGCTCTGCATCATCCCAATAGGGATGAGGCAATAAATGTCAATTAGAATGTCTGTGATGGGAGTGACACCAGAATTTTTCACATTCAAGCCCAGCCCTGCAAACATCTCCTGTCTGCTGTCCTGGCACAGCCACCTCTCAAAAGAAGAACTTCCAAGAGCGAGCTTACAGAATTTGCAACTGCAGCCCAGCTAACTGAAGCCTTGGCAGCTTAATGGAATTCTAACTTTGCATGAAGCTGGCCACGAGGCTCTGTGGGCATGGTTCAGGTCAGCTCAGCTTCCTAGAGCCCCTGCTGTGTGTTGGGAAGGGATAAGGGCTGGGCATCACCTTGGAAGTGCCACCCTGGTGAGCTCTGCACTCCAAGGAAAGGAGGGAAACACAGGCTCTTTCCAGCAGGGAAGGAGATCAGAAGGCAGCAGTGATGCTGAGAAGATGGGAAATTTTGCCATCCCTGGGATGCTTCCACTGAAGCCACAGAGGGGATGGCACAGAATCTGCCATGTGTGTGGTTTGTCCAAGCGTGGGCTGCATCCCACAGATTGTGCAGCCTCTGCACTCAGAGGGGATGACCAGCAGTGGAGCTGTACACCCAAAAATCCCCCGAGGGAGACTCTCTTCCTTAGCACTGCACCAGGGCGTGAAGCTGGCTTTAAATGTCAACCTGCCTTAAAAGCCCCAGGCATTCCCTGACATGTGTGGTGTGAACCTGTTCGCTCAGTAGAGATTTGCTCCACTGAAAACGAGCCTGAAAGTTGATAAGAGCCCCTGGTTAGGCCTGAAATAGCCCTTTGCAATGTGGGACTGGCTGGAGGAGGTATCAGATGAAGAGCAACAGTCACAGCACAGCAGAAAGGAGGCTGAGGTCATGCCTGCACTTCGGTCCAGCCACAGGTGCACTGGCTGCTCAGAGGTGTTGCTGTGCTCGTGCTGTGCGTCACCCACAGCTCCCACCGAGCTCTGCTGCTCCCTCTTGCCCAGATGGAACACCAGGGGAAAATACAGAAAGAGTAGAGAGACACTGGAGGGACAGCTGCACTGGGAAAGGTGCAGCGGTGCTGTCTGGAAAGGAAGGAAGCAGGATTCCCACCTCAAGCAGCTGCAGAGAAAGGCCAGAGGGTTTTGTTCACTTACCTGGCTGAAGTGCAGAGTTCCTGGCGTGCACGTGATTCGTTCCAATGCCCCAAAGAGGGAGGAGGGGCTGCGTTTTATTTTCAACCTCCGCTGGTACTGTGCGTGGGAAACGCTGCTGGCACCGGGATTTCGTTCTGTTGGGGTTTTGCTCTGTGCTGCAGATAAGGCTCCTCTTTCCTTGGTCACTTTGTAGGAATGGAAAACATGCCCGGGCCTTCAAGCACACTTTGAAGTCAATCAAAACTGTCTTAAAGTGTATTTCTCTGCTATAGAACATAAAAATATTATCCTTCTGGCATGCCTCCATGAGAATATTAAAAATAGCTTACTGAGTTACTCTGTGAAAATCGCTAATATAACAAGACTTTTGTGTCTTATTTCATTAATGAAGGAACTCTAATGCTGGGCTTGAATGTGATACTGCTGTAAATCAATAAAGAACATTTTTGGAAAAACACAATCCTATTATTCTGAGATATTTTTGTAGGGTGAAGCTAGAAAGAAACACTTCTTGCCATGACTTTTGTCCAACCCAATAAGCCGTTTGCATCTGAAAACTTTAGTGCTAGCTAAATAAAAGCGTGTTCTGTGCATGGGATGGCATTCGCCTTCCTGCTTTGTTTTACTGCTCTTTGTCCAGAACGGGGGGGAGAATCTGTTTGGCAGAGAAAGGCTTGGAGCTAAATTTTGTACTGACCCCTGACAGCAGAAACCCGTGGCTTGCTTAGGCAAGAGTCAGAGCAGGACAGGGCTCCTGGCTTTTCCTCAACAGCACCCAGGAGGCAGCGAGGCTGAGCTGTGGCCTGACTGGGAGGCTCGGGACTCTGTCCCGATTCCAGCTGCAATTATTTGTTAACAACCCCCTGGGGCTGTGGCCATCCCGGGTGGAAGAACCCAGGGATGCTCCTGGCTGGGTCAGAGCTGAGGCTCCTCCAGCTCCTCCCCTGATCTCCAGCACCGGGAGCCAAAAGAACGTGGAAAAGCAGGGTAATCATACAGTAGCAATTCTCCCACCCAGCTGCTGGTCTTCCCTTCAACAAGAGAAAGGTTTTAGATTTAATGACCTCGACGGGTATTTCTTACATGGATTTGTCTAATTGCCTTTTGAACTCGTGCTAAAGAGGTGATTTGCTGCTTCCTCAGTGGCCTCCCGAGGGGTGTAAATCACAGCTCTGCTTCAAGAACCAGAGGAGCAGGCAGCATTCCTCCCTCCCACAGCACCACTGCTGCCTTTGGCAAGCAGAGACCCCTCTCATTTTCTGTTGTTCACAAAGGCTGCAGTGATGGGCAGCTATTTGGGGCTGGAAATGGGGTTCTCGGTGTGCCTGGGTTCCTGAGGTGCCTCTGGCCAGGGTTTCACAGTCACTTGCCTTTAAGCATCCACACAGGGTGAGGAATGGCTGATGCAGCAGGAGCACAGATGGGCTGAGGGAAAAGGCTCCTCTAAGCCAAGGAACAGAGTTCAGCTGCTGAAACTGAGCATGGCTCGGGGAGCAAATGACACAAACCACCAGAGTGTGTCATGAGCCTGGAACTAAGCATTACACACCCCTCCAAATCCACACAGCCACGTGGCATGCTGAGCACATCTGGGGGAAACCTCTGCTGCCCAAAACCAAGATCACCTTTCCCTCCCTCACTCCTGACAGAAATTTGTCCACCCTGTTCTTAAAAACCTTCTTTGGCTGGAGAAGATTCCATCTCTTGCCCAAGCCATTTTCCTGAATGTGCTGGAAAATGGCTTGGGCAAGAAGCTCCTCCCTGAAGTGCACATCCCTGAAGTGCACATCTATAACTCCTTCTCAGTATGGATAGAAAGAACAAAAAATTCTGTTTCTTTCCATGGTAGTCTTCTTTACATTTAAAACCTGATCAAGGTTCCCCTCAGACAATTTTTCATTAGACTGTCCCTCAGTCTTTATGCCTGCCCTTGAGTGCCTGATTTTCTAGACTTCTGGTGTCACTTTCTGTGCTCTGGGCTCTCTTCTGGTGCCTCTCACCTTCCTCAGCATGGCCAGGAGCAGTCAGCAATGTTGAGCAGAGCAGAGCAGAGCAGGGCCCGTGCTGTGCTGAGCAGGCAGGTGAAGGGATGTGGTTTGCAGCCAGCCCTGCTCAGCCCATGCTCCCCCTTCTCACCCTCACCATCACCAATGGTCCTGAGCTGGCTCGTGGTGCTGCTCTGTGTCACGGAGCAGCTGCAGAACATTCTGCTCTCTACTCTGTGTATGTGCAATGCCTGTCTAATTCTCACTGGGTTTGTTTCTGTAACTGTCCTCACATCATCACTTCTTTTTAAAACTATTATCTCGCTCTGACGCTGCTCTGCTGCATGCATGCGCCCTCTTCCAACTTCACCTCCTAGTAAATAAAGTGATTTTCTACTCCATTTTGTAGAGGAAACATAGAAGACAAAGGAACACAGTGACCCACTGGGAGCTTCTCTCTGAGTGTGCTTTGCTAAGTGTTTCACACCACCTTGGGCAATACACACCACATTTGCCCAAAAATCTTTAGACAATGTCATGTCAGGAGGTGTCAACAGCCTCGTTAAACACAAGATAGATGACATGTACAGCTTATTCCCTTTCCACAAGTGTCACAGAAGGATTAGATTTGACACATGCATAATGGCTGGGTTTTATTTCTTTTCCCTGATTTGTTTCAGTATTTGTTTGTTGGCTCCATTTGTTGTCCCAGTACTTTTCTGGAAATGGAAGTTAAAGTAGATGCTCCATAATTTCCCTTTTTCCAAACCAGATATTCTGTTTACCATTGTTGAAAGCCATAAGGAGTGTTACATCTCTACATCTGCCTTGTGTCTCTAAAAATCTGTTTAAGCTGCCAGTACCTCCTAGAATTCTACAGCAGATGCATATCTGCCAGTTATTGCATAGAAGGCAATTCTATTGCATAGAATTCTGTTCATTTGTACCTTGGCTGATTTTTCCAAGGCTTGCTCCCTTCTGGCTGGCCTGGTGGGCACATGCCAGCTGCTCAGGGACACGTCCTGCACAAAGGGGTGTCATCCTGAAATGAAACACACCGATGGGACACAGAGCTCTGGGGGATGCTGTGCCCACCATTAAACCACATCCACACAGCTTTTAAATCCCTCCAGGGACAGCAACTCCGCTGCTGCCCTGGGCAGCCTGTTCCAATGCTTTACAACCCTGTCAGTGAAGAAATATTCCCTAATTCCCAATTTAAAGCTCCCCTGACGCCACTTGGGACAATTCCTGTCATCCTGGCCCTCTTCCCAGGGAGCAGAGCCTCACTCCCACCTGGCTGCACCTCCTGTCAGGGAGCTGTGGGGAGTGAGAAGGTCCCCCCTGAGGAAGGAAGGATATGGATTTCACACACCCACACTCCACAAGGTCCCACTGCCCCCTCCCAGGAAAAAGCAAGCGAGGAGCTCCAGGTTGTGTATCAATGGAAGAGAAGGAGCACGTGCCTAAATCACCTCTGAGAGCATGAGTATCACTAATGACTCAAGGAAATATGAGAACCAGGAATGACATCTCTTTCTCCATCTGACCCAGGAACACCATCCTGGTTTCTTTTCCTTCCCAGCTTTTCTTCTCTCTCTCTCTCATGCTGAGTTATATCTTGGGAAGCATCAAAAGCAATGTTTCAAGCCCTGCCTGAAACAGTTTTTGGAGAAGATCAAGGCAATGGAAAATAGAGGCTAGCACTGCTCCTTGCTGGCTGCCAAGACCCCTGGCAAAGCCAGAGCCAGCCTGGGTTCCTTTCAGAGTGTGAGCAGAAACACCACCAGCACCGAGAGCCCTTCCACCACCTCTGGTTCCCTTCACCCAGCCTCGGGCAGCACCCGTCCTGCTGGACAGAAAACAGGGGAAAGCCTGGAGACAGCACCCCAGTATCAGATGGAAAGCTTACACCTGCACAGCCTGCCCTCCCAGCACCAGGTGCAATCCCACCCCCATGGCATCCCCAGGCCAGAGCTGATACAATAATTACAGTACAAAAACACAATTCCCCAAGTTGTGGATGTAGGTCAGTTTGTTAACCATATATAGCATAACCCACCACAGCTGACTGAGAGCATATTCATTCCTTTGGGTTTGTTTCTGTAAAAATAGAAGAAATCTGCAGTTTAATCTTTAATTGTCTCGGGGAAAAAAAATACAAGCTTGCTCCTTTGTGCTTCTCCAGCCCTTCACAGTTCATGGGTTGCAATGTGTGCAAAACAAATGAATGTTACCTTGCTCAGAGGAAGTCTTGTTGTCAGGTCTGAATTTCTTTCTTTGTTTGTTTTGTTTCAGAAAGCTTCCCTCTCCCATCAGTTCAGGAATGCTGTCTTGGCAATAATCTCTCCTGCATCTCCTTATCACAGATGCTGCTTGGACATTTCCCCTATTTTGGTCCCCAAACTACCTGTGAAGAGCTCAGTTCTGCAAGATTTTTCCCTTTCCCTTTGTCCACAAAAAAACCACCCAAGCTGTAGGTCAGGTAAAACTTTGTCCAGCTTCACTTTTCCTGGATGTCAGAGTGACCTGGGAGGTCTGGTGTGCTCTGCTTTTCAGAAAACAAGCCCTTTTCTGTACCTTGCACCTTCTCCAAACACTTGCTCTGAGCTGCTGTGACTCTGCTGGTTTATTTCCCAAATAAAATACTTTGTCTCTGCTCTGCAAGAAAAGCAGCAGCATTAAATGATCACCAAAGAAATGCAGCTGCATTTGTACTGACTTTCAGGGGAGCTTCTTCCCTCCAGGTCCTTCTTAGAGGGAAGGGGTTAGGGTAATTCATCCTCAGCTGTTGGCATAGCACTGGCTGCAAGAACAGGGCTGAAAGTCTGATTTATTTTAATTTTTTTCATATTTCCTCTTCCTCATTTTTGACTGACAGGTGGCATGTAGTAGCAAAGGTTCACACCACTCTTCAGGGAGAAGGGACTTCCTGTGCTCAGAGCAGGCAGGAGAGAGGGATTTCTTGGGGAAAAGTAGAATGTTCCCATGGCACCTCTCTTAGAGAGCAGAAGCTTCAACCAGCCCTGCCAGAGACACACCAAAGTGTCCTGTCCCACAGTAGGGCTGAAGTCAGTGAAGATTTCATTAATTTCATGTTACTTTCTACTCATTTACCACCCAAAATTGCTTGGACTTGGCACCATCAGTTCCCTTTCTGCCCACAGTCACAGAGAAGCCCTGGGGGGGTGCTTCAGAAGCCAGGGGGATTTCAGCCTTCAGAGGGGCAGGGAACAGGAGCAGCTGATTTATTCATGGTGGAAGTTGTGTTTCACAAAGACACCCCTGGCTGGGCAGCAGGGCAGTGGCTGCTGTTTGCCACCTCCTGGCTCCTGTCCTTGGGGAGCACGAGGAGAGAAGGAGAGACCATAGGGATGGGAGAAGAGAGGTGGGACACAGGGGCTGGAGCAGACATGGGGAATTCCTGAGAGTAGACACAAGAGCAGGGTGATAGAAATAAAGGTTTTATCCTCTGGCCCTAGAGGAGACCATGCAGAGCTTGGTGCCACTGAGAGAGGCACCGAGGGACTGAGGGTCAGAGGATGCTGTGTCTGCAAAGATGCTGTGGACAGTGAACAGTGCATCAGGGGTTTTTCAGTCTTATTGTTTTTTTTTTTCTTTGGAGACCTGAGGTTTTCTGCATCAAAGACATCTCAGCTGAAGATCATGAAACTCCCTTCCAGGAGAAGGTAAAATTTGGGTCTTGTGGTCCGTGAAAATCACAGACCAAGCCAGACAGCAGCCATGGCAGTGGTTTAAAGGGAGATGATCACGTTTCTCCATGCACCAAGGCCCCAGAATTGCACACAATAGAAAGAACTGCCAGAGATGGTCTCTGCTGGGGCAAAATCCCAGTGCAGCACTGCGAGGGTGACTGGGGTCCTGCAGCACATGGGGGAGGGCTGCCAAGGACCAGGATCTTGGGACCTGGAGTCATTCTGGATAACCTTTGCTGGTGGATGGCCCCTGGCCAGCTCAGCTCGGGGTGGGGCAGTGAGCCAGAGGGTTGTGTCAGTGACTCTCAGCTGTCAGGAGCCCATGGTTCAGGGGAGCATGGAGGGAGGCTCCAGGTAGGACTGCTGGGCCAGGAAAACGCTGGAAAGCTGAAGGTCATTTGCCCATCCCGTGCCAGGATACTTGGATTATTGTCACCTATAGAAAAAGAAAAATCCACCTGTATTTCTGTAAAGAGACCAGATCTCTTGCCCTCATTTCCAAGGAGGAGAAGCAGTGGCAGCCCACAGTCCCTGCTGCACCTCAGGAGCACAAAAACCCCCACAAAGAAAAAGAAGATATTTAGACACCTCTGTCTATGCTTTGAAAGAGCCAGGGTTTAATATTTCAAGAGTCATCAGTTCAGCACATTTCCCAGGAAGATTTCTGAACTGCTTTTGGATAGCAGCTGCCTGCTGCCATCCCAGTGTTGAGCTGCAATCTTCGGGACAGCACTTGCTCCAGGGCTGTGATCTGTGCCTGGAATTGCTGTCAAAAGCCAAAATTGCAGCTTTTCATACTGCTCTGCCTTTTCTTCAGCCTAACAATTTCCTGGCTCCTGGGACATGTCACACTACGACACAAAATAACTCACACCTTCACAATAGATCAAAAGAGAGAAGAAAAGAGTAAAAAGAGGAAGTTTATTTTCTGACTCCGCAATATATAGAATTCCAAAAGTGACAGTGGATTGGAGGATGGAATTGCCACCTCTCCAACCACACTGGTCAAACCAACAATCCATCAATTCTCTCCTCCCACAAAGAAGAATGGAAAATAATAACTGTTTACATGAACAGTGTGAGAAAACTCTAATAGAAATATGTAGACATCAGAAGGTATAGAAAACTTTTAGAAGAACTTTGAAACTTTTAAAAGAACAGGGCGACAGGGACACTCCATCCCAAGCCCTTGTGACACACCTGTGCTCCAGAGAGCCTCTGCCTCCTTCCTCTGATGCCCCCCCCTCTTGGTCTCAGATGTAAACCCAATAAAAAGGACACCCTGTGAGTGTCATACCCTTGACTTTTCAGGGTGTAGCAGATCCAGCAGCATCTCCAGACCAGGCCTGGGGAGAAATAAACCCCCCCAGCCCATCTCATGCTGGGGGTTAAACGCTGCCAAGAGCTCAGTCAGAGCAGGGCCTTGGCAGAGCTCGGGCTCCTGTGTCTGGAGCAGCCCAGAGGACAGAGCTGTCCTGCAAGCAGACACATTCTGGAAGCCATGGGATACCCTGGCAGCCAACCAGTCACGAGAGCATCCAAATAATGTCTGGGTTTCCTTGTAAATTCAGAAAAACTGCTGCATTTCCATGAAACATTTTGATGTCTATGAATCAGCATTTTCCAATAAAACGTTTCATCTGAAAATTCCCAGCGAGATCCAGCCCTGATAAGGTCCGGAGCCTTGGCTGCAGTCCAGGCCAGCCTCAGGCATGGGGCAGTTGTGGAGAGTGATCTCTCTGGGCGATGACGATTCCTGCTGACCTTTCCTGCAGTGTGACTGTGTGGCCTGGCCATCTGAAATGTTATTTATAGGCAGGAGCAGCAAGCTCTGCTTCACAGAGACTGCTGCAGACAGTCTCCAGCAGGCCCTCGAAGCCCGGACATGCGAGAGCTGCTGGAAAGGAGCTCTTCCAGTGGAAAAGCCACTTTACAGAAACACAAACAGAAATAAACTCCCTTTTGGAGATAAATCACTCCTGCTGGGGGCTGGGTGCTGTGCATGGGGTTCTACAGGACCTGGGGACGCTGCTGGCTGTGTGAAACCTCTGGGAACAGCGGGATGATCTCCTTCCTCCTCTCCTTCCTCCTCTCTTCCTCCTCTCCTTCCTCCTCTCCTTCCTCTCCTGCTGCCAGAGCAGGATTTGTCACAGCTCAGGGAGGCTCTGGTTTCACTGCATGTCTCCAGCTCTGTGCAAATGCAGTTTCCTACATCTCGAAGGATAAGGACTGCTGGGGACAGGCTGCTGCTCTGTGACTCTAGGGCCCACACTGAAGACAAATTGAGTATTTTGTCTTCACCTGGAGCAATGAAATGAAATTATTCCCTCTCAGAGCCATCTGCACAGGCTTTTTGGAGTTTCCTGGAGCTTCTGAGCTCTCTAAAGCCCATGGTCTATATTGGTTCAATGTGAAGGAGAGTGCTGCAGAGCTGAAGACAAAATCAGCAATGTCAGGACACTCAGTGTCTCCAGTTTGCCTCAGAAAAAAAAAAATTAAAAGTAGCCTAAATCAGGTTTTCCTCATCAAAACATTCAAATTGCCATCCCACTGAGAAGTTAGGGCTGGCATTCCCAGAGCTTCCACTTACAAAACCTGCCACATTCTCAAAAAGTAATTTTCTGCTTCCGACCCTGCTTCTTTTCTTGTTAAATGAGATTGTTTCAATGTTCCTGTTGCCCCAAGTTCTAGACACTTACTGATGGGTTTCTCTCCTTGTGTACAATAAAGCAAACAAGATTAAAAGAAAGAAACCAAGGTGTAATTTCTGCTCAGGTCCCCTTCAGGCTCCTGTTCAGAAGCCTCTGTGGCCTCGTGGGACAATTTATTATAGCAAGCCAACTCCTGGTTTTGGCATCAGCCATTACAGCTGCTCTGCTGCTGTGAGGGATGAGGTGGTAATGGACCCTCCAAAGCTAAAGGAGAAGGGACTCTTTCAGAATCTCTTACTTTACCTGAGGAAGCAACCCAAGAGGCTGAAAATCTCTTTTTGAAGAGAAAAACCCTTCCCTGCAAGGGGGGGTATCACCGCATCCACGGGTGAGAACATCAGAAGAGGTGCCTGGATCACATCCTCTGGGGAGCACAGCATGTGCAGGGCTTTCTCTCTCCCCAGGCCTGGTGTGGAGATGCTGTTGGATCTGCTACACCCTGAAAAGCCAAGGGTGTAACACTCACAGAGTGTCCTTTTTATTGGGTTTACATCTGAGACCAAGAGGGGGGATCAGAGGAGGGAGGCAGAGGCTGCAGTGGGATCCTCTCTGGAGCACAGGCGTGTCACAAGGGCTTGGGATGGAGTGGCCCAAGAGTCAGGAAATTGTTAGGCTGAAGAAAAGGCAGAGCAGTATGAAAAGCTGCAATTTTGGCTTTTGACAGCAATTCCAGGCACAGATCACAGCCCTGGAGCAAGTGCTGTCCCGAAGATTGCAGTTCAACACTGGGATGGCAGCAGGCAGCTGCTATCCAAAAGCAGTTCAGAAATCTTCCGGGGAAATGTGCTGAACTGATGACTCTTGAAATATTAAACCCTGGCTCTTTCAAAGCATAGACAGAGGTGTCTAAATATCTTCTCTTTCTTGTGGCTTCTCCCTGCACACTGAAAAGTAGCTCTGGGCAATTCACAAGTACAAGTATGCAGTGCATCAACTTGTGGGAACTTTGGGATCCCTGAGTTACCATATTCTTCTGCAAAGTTGCATTTCAGGTTTCATCAGAATATAGAACTGCTTTAAGGCTGTGTGTAATTGCTTCTCAGAAAATAATAGGAGTATATAATAGGATTTTATGTCCTTCATAGGAAATTCTGCTTGTTAACACACAGGGGGAAAGAATATTTATTCTGTGTTGTAATGTCAGGGACGGTGCAGAGACAGGTTTGTATCTGTGGTTTGATGCAGTGCTATAACAATATGTATAATAATGGATTTACTCTGCAGAGACTTTGGTTTGAGTATGTGCTCTGAGTCCCTTTGGTAAAGAGAAATGTTTATTCTGACAGCACATATTGTGTTAGCACGATGGACTGAATTGGGTTTTCATTCAGCAGTAGAAACTTGTGGCAAATTATTAGCACAAGCAGCACAAATAAACTTCCATTCCTCAAGTTGTACTTCTGCTCCTGCAAATCAGCAGTAAGACTTGTAAAGCAACCCTGTCACAATTTTTTCCATTTTGCAGTGTTTTTGGTCTCATATCTGGAAGACACTTTGAAATACAGTCATTGCAACAGTGCCTTCTGTCAGAGGTCTCAGAGAAATTAAAAAATAAAATGGTAGAAGTAGTTTGAAAATTATATCTTATTCAAGCAGTGAGCAAAATCTTCCAAGGGAGCAAGTGTACACTGAACAGAGATGGCTGGTGCAGTGACTCTTTGGCTTTTTTATTACCCCTAATATTTCTGCTGCTGTTTCTTGCTCTCCTCCTTCTTCCCAGCATTTGTTCTTTGTGAAGGAACAATAACTTGAATAACTCATATTCAAGTTCATAAGCTCCCTAATTCCAGAAGCATCACCCTCTGCAGTGTTGTCTCCACCCCACTGCAGTCAGAGATGGGCCCTAGCTATCTGATTCTAGCACAACAAAACAAATATGCTGGCCCAATGATCTTCTGACCATATATAGGCTGAAATAGCCTTTTGGAAGATATGGTTGATATCTGTGATCATCACAGGGCAATTAGGAACCATTATGAAACAAGCAACTTACCAGTAATTTATTGGGCAGCCTCAAACTATTTCCTTGGGTGGGGAGGGTGTCATCTTCAAGAACACCTCCTGCTCAGGAGAGGCCATGAATTAATTTTTATGGAAGATCTGATGGGGAGGGTGCAGAGCTCAGAGCATGAACCTGAGCACGGAGTTACATCTTGGAAATGCAATGTCCCAAAGAAAAGCAGACAGGAGAGATTCAGTGTTGATCTGGTTCTCGTGGCAGCTGCTTTCTGAGAGTTCCTTGACAGAGTAACCTCTGCCTTCCAATTGCCTCCCAAGAACTGCTTTTTCTCCTGTGCAGCAAACAAACAGCACTAACTGCAGCAGGAGGAGCAGACAGGATCTAGCTGGGGTGTCAGAGCTGCTGCACCGTGGTGGGTGAGGTGGCTGAGCAGAGCTCAGCTCCAGGCTCCTGCTGCCTTTATTCAGAGAAGCTGCCTTGCCTTTAGGGCCAAAGCATGGCCAAAAGGGTTACTGGGCAGTGACCACTGCAGACCACCCTTTGCACCCACCATAGATTCAAGATCTGGGTTGGGTTGGAGGGGACCTCAAAGCTCATCTTGCTTTACCCTCCTGCCATGCACAGGGACACCTTCCACCATCCCAGCTTGCTCCAAGCCCCATCCAACCTGGCCTTGGACACTTCCAGAGATGGGACAGCCACAGCTTCTCTGTGCCAGCCTCACAGGGAAGAATTACACCAGTCCAGTTCTGTTGGATTTGTCAGGATCTTGCAGAGACATGATTATTTTTTTTGCCACGGGTGTAGTGGAAAGAGGCAGAAAGGGAATTTCCAGGCCCAAACAAGCTGGGTTTGATGGTCTCATTGGCATTTTTTAGTAGCTGATGTAAAGCACAGTGGGCAGCTGAGGGTGGCTGCTGGGTGGGAAGGGGCTGGAGGAGAGGTTGGGGGTCAGGTGTGACAGGAGCAGCGCAGGCAATAAAAGCAAATGCTGAACTGTACACCCGCCTTTTCTTTGTAAATTCATCTGTTGCTAAGAATAACCTGCCTGGACAGTGTCCTACAGCATGCTCCAACCTAAAGGGCATTTTGGTCTGACAAATGAAAACTAGGAGAGTGAAGTTATTACCATATGAACATGTGGATTGAAAACATGTGTTGAGTGATTAAAGGCGAAGGCTTGATGACAGGCCCGTACCGGAGACGGTGCATCTCGGAGAGGAGATTGCTGCTTGGGAAATGCCATATTTTACCATTGAGTTCATTAGTATTTGCCATAAGGAAAACAAGAAAGGTTGACTCCAGAAAAAAAAAAAAAAAAAAAAACAAAACAAAAAAAAAAAAAAAAACCCTCCCTCTCAGATCCTATCAGTGCACACACGATGTTTGCTTTGGAAACTCCTCGCCGGGGTTTCTGTCAGTCTGTTCTCCACGAATGCTGTCTCATGGACAGTTTAGGATTTCACTCTGCCTGGGCTTGGACCGTGTCCCAGGAGTGTGCTCGGTGTCAGGAATCCAAGCTGGAAAAAGTGTGCATTCTGGAAGATTAGGCACTGCAGGCTGTCCCCGCAGTGCCCAGAGGCTGGGCAGGTCAGAGCACACCGGGGCGGCTGCGGGGCAGAGCCCCAGGGTGGTAAATCTGCCACAGCACTGCAGGGAGACACAGCAGAGCTGACAGGAAGTTCTGGGTTGATGCATATTCATTATAAATCATCTTCTGCTTGTCTGTTTACAATAGTCTGTCTTTCCTTCATGTTTTTGAGGTAGTAACAGACCCTGTATTTTAACTCGACAACAATATTTTTATGTGAAAACATCACATCCTCTCTATTCATATTTTTAGATGAGATATGAACCAGAACTATGGGGCCAAGTGCCTCACCCCAAACACTGAAAGCTGAAGAACGAGAAAAAAAAAAAAAAAATCAGTCACTTTCCAAAAACTTTGCTAAATTTTGTGACAGTAACCAGTGTATCTGTGGCTGGCTGTGAGGCACCTGTAGCAGAAAAACATTTGACAGTCCTTGTTGACTTCCCATCAAGATACTGCATCAAAAACTGGTACTTAAAACCAAACTCAGTCAAACCTTTAGGCCCCCCAAAGCACATCAGTGGCTGGGCAGCACTGCAGAGCCCTGGGCACCAGAAGTAGGACCAGAGGAGCCTGCAGAAGCTCTCCTGCCAGTCAGCTCTCAGGACATTTCACTGAGATGAAACAGTCTGCAGGAAACTTCCAGCCAGGATAAATTCCTGGTTCATCACAGATTTTGCCAGATGCTACATTGCTCCCACAATCCTGCCAGTGCTGTGTTGTGGCTGGGTTTGTGCTCTCCCATCATTTTCACATCTCTAGAAATTGTAAAAGCTGGTTAAGGAGGGCTCATTCAGATGTGTGGATCTATTAATTTCATCTTGTAAAGTGTATTAATTGCTGTTAATTGCTGTGGAGTGGCACCTGTCTTTCTTGCCTGTTGAGTTTCATCCCACTTCTCTCAGCAGTGCTTTTTTTCAGTGAAGTTGAATTGTACAAAGTTTGATAAACCCAAAGGTTTGTGAATGCTGATGGGGAGGATTCATCTTCAGGCTTGAAGGAAATCATGTTCCAATATCTATTTGTCTTAGATTTTTACACAGATTTGGAGGTTAATATCAAACAAACAAACAAACAACAAACACACACAAAAACCTTTTTTTTTTAAACCTGCACAATTCCCCTGACCTCTGTGTTTTCACTTCAGTGGTTCTGCCAGCAAAAAGGAAAGACAGGCAAAGGAACTGAAAATTGCTGTTGAAAATGCCTGCAATGGAACAAGAAGAACAAATTTCGTTTGGTTTTGTTTTTTTTTTTATTTCTGGCAAACAGTGGCTGGAAATCCAGAGAAATGAGAAACCTTCCTGCTTCTTGCATTCACCACTGGGTGTTTTTTGGGTAAAACAGCCCATTTAGTTCAATTCCTTCGTGCAGCCCCTCTGTTTCCTTTCCCCTTCCTTGGCAGCACAGATGGCAGCACAGCGTGGACATTTCACAGAGCTTTTGATGACTCCCATCTTTTTTCACAGTCCCATTGATCTGTTGAGATTTCCCCCCGGGTTTCAGGCTGCTGCCACTGCGAGGGTCCAGTGGGGCTGGGCAGATGTGGTGTCCTGGGAGAAGGATGTGCCACATCTGGCAGAGCCACGGGAGGGTCGACGTGCCTGTGGGGACAGGGCCAGTCCCACAGTGTCACAGTCCATGGTGGCTGCAGGACACCAGTGCAAGAGGGCATTTCCTTCAGCATGCTGCCAAAAATCCAGGCTGTGCTGCTCGTGATGGGCAGGAATGCAGTGGTGGAGGTACAAAAAGCTGAGAGGTTTCTCGGCTTTGGTGGGAGCTCTGCATGCCCTGCACAGCACTCTGCAGCACGGAAAACAAACATGGGAAGCCGTGCTCGTGCACAACTCTGCTCTCGTCTGCCCTGAGACACGGATAAAAAACAATCCACTAAGAAAATCTACGCGTGGATGGATGTAAATGTACATGGCAGCTGGGGATGTAGATGGCAGCTGGAGAATCTGGGGCTCCAGGGAATGGTGGGAATGGGGTCAGACACAGCAAAGGGACGGCCAAAAAATCAGCGAGGTCTCTGCTGCCAAACTTCCCCTGCCCTTTGAGAAAGGGCAGAGGGCACGGGGTGGCTGCAGGGGCGAGGGCTGTCCCGGAGGATGCCAGCATGTGGCCAGGGGAGGGGGAACCACCGCGCCCTTCCCAGCGGGCAGATGGGGCTGGGCACGGAGCAGGTGGCACTTCCAGGCGGGCAGGGAGTCTGTGCAGGCGGAGAGCACCAAGGGCAGGGGCAAACGCAGAGGAACTGCTGCTCACTGCCTCTCCCAGAGGAGAGGATCAGGGGCAGGGGGATCTAGAAAACACATCTCAAGCCCCTGTTTCACAGAATCACAGAATAATGAGGTTGGAAGAGACCTCTAAGATCATCAAGTCCAACCTATGCCCTGACACCTCAACTAGACTACAGCACCAAGTGCCACGTCCAGTCTCTTTTCAAACACATCCAGAGATGGTGATTCCACCACCTCCCTGGGAAGACAATTCCAGTGCTTTATTATTCTTTTGGTGAATTTTTTTTCCTAATATCCAACCTGTACCTCCCCTGACGTAGCTCGAGGCTGTGCCCTCTTGTTCTGTCAGTGCTGCCCGGTGGAAGAGACCGACCCCACCTGTCTGCACCTCCCTTCAGGGAGCTGTGGAGAGCAATGAGGTCACCTCTGAGCCTCCTCTTCTCCAGGCTGAACAACCCCAGCTCCTCCAAACATTCCTCACAGGGTTTGTGTTCCCAGCCCCTCTCCAGCCTCTGGATGCGCTCGAGCATCTCAACGTCCTTCCCAAGCTGAGAGCCCAGAGCTGGACACGGTTGATTTAGCCACGTGCAAATCCCCTGTGCCGCCCAGGCTGGGGGCACACCGAGCTGCGGTGCGCACAGGGCGCGGCAGCAGCTCATCCCGCGCCGCACAGCATCTCCGATGAGCTGCTGCAAGCAGCCTCTGGAGCTCGTGTTTCCTGCCCTGCAGGGCTGCAGAAGGGCTGGCAGGTCGCACCTGCAGCTCCGCTCCTTGCCGAGCCCGAGCCGCGAAGGGCAGCGCTGCCCCCGGGTGCCGCACACGCACCGGACGCGGCTCAGCCCGCACCGCTCCCTGCCCGCCCCTCTGTGCTGGAACACACGAAACCGCTCTCTGTCTCATGGTATTAATAACCCCTTGGATGTCTTTGTTTAAAGTATTCCATTGGGAAGTGCTATTTTAAGGCTCCATTGAGTCAGGCGGAATGTGAAACCTCCTCCTGCCGGCCACTTCACACTTGGTGCTTATCTGCGGGCGCGCTGCTATTTTGTCTAATTCAACGCGGAGATTAGCTCCCCTCGCGACTTCACTTTCACCATTTACATTTGGCGTGCTGGAGCAGCCACAACAGTCTGCAGGAGATCGTGTCCATGTGTTCCCGGGGCACAGAGCAGTTCTGTGCTGCCCCGGGACACGCCGGGGCTCAGGTCCTGCCAGGTGCTTGTGGCCGGACCCCAGAGCTGGCGAGCAGGGCGTGGAGTTCATGGAGAAAGTTCAGTTTGCTAACAATCCATCAAGCAGCCACGAACGCTGTTTAGCTCTTTAGTTTGAGATTACACTCATCTGACTTCCTGCATATTGAGGAAGTATTTCTGGCTTTTGGAGTGCCTCTCAATTAAACTCTCTCCCTTTTTGCTGAGTTGCTGGGGGGAGGCCCTGGTGTTCATACTCCTGGACTGGGCAGGATCCAGGGTGCAGCCACCAGCCCAGCACAGCTGGACACTCAGCCTCACCCACACAAAAAGTGGGTTTTTTTTTTTACTTCCTAAACCTCTGGTGTTTTAGTGTGACTGTGGACTGGAGCTCCCTTCAGAAACAAAGAAGGTAGTCCCTTTGGATAATAAAAAATGTAAAAGCCATTGCTGAAAAAGAAATATTTTTATTAAGGCTGCAAGAGAAGCTGAGGGAAAAAAAAATCTGTCCAAAAATGATCCAGGGTGTGGGTTTTATAGGTTAAACCTTCAGGAGATGAAACAAGGGGAGGAGAGGTGGACTCTCAGAGCAAGTGCTGTTGGAACTGTGAAATTGTTTGCATAATGTGAACATAAAGAAGAACCTGATGAGAAGGAGGGGGAAAATACAGAAGTGCTGCACAATAAAACTGAGAAATTCATGACTATAGAAATAACACAAATGTTTTAATTCCTTGCTCTGGCTCTGCAGGGAGTGTAGCAATAGTGCAGCGTGGCCATGGCCAAAACTAATGAGGACATGGGAAGTTTCAGCACTCATGAACCTTGCAAAGAAGCTTTTTTCTCAGTCCAGTTCTCCAGAGCAGCTTCCTGCCCCCTTTTCCCTCCTCCTGGGATAGAGCTGAGTCAGACACTAGCTCTGGAGAGCTCATCCAGGCTACATGGGAGCAGGGAGGTTCCTCTTGTTTTCTCTTTGTCTGTCTTTGCCTCGGCCACCTGCCACTCTTGTAGGGGACAATGGAGAGGAATTGTCCCCAGCTCCTACTCCTCCAGTCAGTGCCTGGGACAATCCTTTTTCTCTCCTTGAAATACCAGGCCTGCTGAGGGAACACACTGAGGGAATTGAGTGAATGGTTTCTCCAGTGTTCTTCAGCCCTGGAGAAGATGAGGGAAGCTCTGGGGAGATGAAGAACCTCTTTGGAGCAGATTTGATCTGCTCTGGTCCTTGAGATGGTGGGATCTAGGCTTAGTTGGCCCCCAATCCCAAATACTTGAGACCCAGAGAAGAGAGTCCTGAAGAGTCCTGCTGGTGTGGCAGAAGAACCAGAAAAGATGGCAGGGCAGGGGACTGGGCTAACCCAGATGTGCAACACTGGCTCCTTGCTTTCCTTGCTTCATGGTGGTGGCCTCAGGCCACCAACTCCTCACTGTGGCTTCAGCAGGCTGGGACACCATGGCTGGGGGATTCTTTTTTGGATGGGGCCGTGCCAGGCGATTGTTCCACCAGTTCCAGCCCTCCAGAAAGTTTCAGAAAGAGTCATCAGTCCAGGCAAGGCTTCCCTGGACTGCTCTCAAAAACCCTGACACATCTTTTAAGTTACATAAGCTATATCCATCTGATGGTGGAGTGTTTCCATGATGCTCTCTCTCACAGCAAGTTTGCTTGAAGAGAAGCAGAAAACGTGCCCACGACAAAAATAAGGGCTCCCACCTGCAATCTCTGCCTCCAGGCCTGAGAGCAGCACTTGGAAGACGTCCCTGTCCTTTCTCCAGGGTCCCTCAGGGGTGCTCAGGGGTCGGTCCCCCTGGCAGCAGTGCAGGGATCCTGTGGAGCTGCTCCAGCAGCGGAGCAGTGACTGTGGCTGTGCAGAGCAGGGACAGCCTGGCGGGAGCTCCCCCCTGCAGGGAAAACAGCCCTTTTTGGAGAGGAGACACTTGCAGAGCACAGGGCTCAGCACTGCGTGTTACCCCTGGATATCAACAAAACATGGTCCTGCTTTAGCCTTTGCACCCTCGCTTATAAATACCCTGATCTCTGCTTTACCCACAACTCCAAAGAACAAAGTTGATTTATTTTTGTTCTTTCAACTGTGGCTTATAATAAAGTGTGAACCCTGCCCAAAGCTGAGCTCTGTGCTGGGGCTCTGTTGTTATGAGACCAGTGACTCCAAATACAGGGAGATGGGAACACACCAAAGGTGTTGTCGAGGCATTTTTTACACGGAAGGGTCAGCATGGGGTAGGGAACAGCTTTGTTTAAAGACTCTGGGCTCCTTTGGCAGGTGGCTGATTTACAAGTCAGAAACAACAGCATGTCTGTGACACTTTTGAGGACCTTTTTTTTTTTTCTTCTAAATAAATTTCAAGTATTTTTCTGTAGAAGCTGGAGCCCTGCTGAGGTGCACTGGCTCAGCCCTGCATTTCTCCCGTTTATGGAACCCCCCACACAGGCAGTAAATGCCTCCACTCACTAGCCCTATATTTCCCTTGCCATCACAGGCTGCTTTGGAGAGGTCCAATCCTTGCTTCTGGCCTGGCAGCCTTTGCTAAAGCACAGGGTTTCACATCCTGCCCCTCAGGCATCACATACTCCCTGCAAACAAGCACTTTCAGCTCTTGCCTGGAAGCTCCTTAACTCTGACTCTGCTGGAAGACTCAGCAAGATGGGGAGGACTGCATTCAAACAAGGTAAAAAACAACCAAATCCTCCTAGGCATGACATGGAAGGAAAATTAATATTTAAAATACATGCATGATGTAATGGGACTTAAAATAGTCTCTATCCTGGAAAAAAGAGATTAACTGCTTAAGGCAAACTAATGAAAAGGTCACTTGGACAATTCTTGCAAAGCACTCCCTGTACTGCATCATGGACTTATCGGTTCCGTTTGACAGGGAGTCACACATGATCCCAAGCACTTATCTCTGTTTTATACTTTATGAAAAATTGATTGACTCCTTTTGCCCAAGAATTTGTGTTAAATAAGAAATAAAACATTGTTTATGGGCAACTTTCTCTTCCCATAGTCAGCAGGGGCCAGTTTTATAAGAACAGGACATCAAATCTTAATACTGCAAAGTACCTGCATATTTGACATGGCAAAGTGAACTCTTCTGTTATTATCTCAGCTGGATCAGTTCCTAAAGCTAAACAGAAACAGCAGCGAACATTTTCCATTCTTTCTGCCCTTAACCAGCTTCCCTCACCCTTTGGCACAGACCACATCCTGTCTGGGTAGTGCAAGCCCTCCCAGAATGACACTGAGAGGGGTGGAGGTGTCCATCCCTGTCACCCTGGCATGACACTGGCAGCACTGGGATGTCCATCCCTGTCACCCTGGCATGGCACTGGCAGCACTGGGATGTCCATCCCTGTCACCCTGGCATGGCACTGGCAGCACTGGGATGTCCATCCCTGTTACCCTGGCATGGCACTGGCAGCACTGGGATGTCCATCCCTGTTACCCTGGCGTGGCACTGGCAGCACTGGGATGTCCATCCCTGCCACCCTGGAATGGCACTGGCAGCACTGGGATGTCCATCCCTGTCATCCTGGAATGGCACTGGCAGCACTGGGATGTCCATCCCTGTCACCCTGGAATGGCACTGGCAGCACTGGGATGTCCATCCCTGTCACCCTGGCATGGCGCTGGCAGCACTGGGATGTCCATCCCTGTCACCCTGGAATGGCACTGGCAGCACTGGGATGTCCATCCCTGTCACCCTGGCATGGCACTGGCAGCACTGGGATGTCCATCCCTGTCACCCTGGCGTGGCACTGGCAGCACTGGGATGTCCATCCCTGTCACCATGGTATGGCTCTGTCAGCACTGTGGTGTCCATCCCTGTCACCCTGGCGTGGTGCTGGCATGTCTGAGCTCCTGCCTGCCCAGCTGTGGGTGCAGCAGACTGCCCAGGTGTGTTTTGCTGCCCACTGATTCCTTGTAGCCTCAAATCCTGCGCCCATCTGCTGTCAGGTGTGCTGGTTAAGGAACTGCAGCGATGCCCAGCGTGATGAGAGAACACCGTGGTGGATGTGCAGCATTGCCACTGAATTTGGGAGCTGGGAAGGGATCACAGATGTGGGCCCAAGGTGGGTCTGTTCATCTGGCTAAAATTTCAAGTACCATGGCCTGGTACCTCAGACACAACTATCGTTTAACGTTGCCAGAGCAGAGGATGGTCCTCTGTGCAGCTGTGCAGCCTGAACAGGGCAGGACTCTGTCAGAAATGGTCTCTTGGACTGAAAACACCCTCCAGCCTGTGCTGAATTCACTCTCTGTTTGCTGGACTGCCCCAGGCTCTGCTGGATGAGAACAGCTCTGGAGCAGGAAAAGTTGCTGTGCCTGCCTCTGCTGCTGCTTCCCGTGACCTGGGACAGCCCAACTGGGCTTGGGTGGCCCCTCTGCCCAGGGCTGAGGCCACCTGCTCCGAGCTGCTCCTTCCTGCAACTGCCTCATGACTTCCTGGGGGATTTCATGCTGTGATGTCACTTTTGCAGCACCTTTCACCAATGATAAATTCCTCCAGAAACGGAGAGAAAATGACCCAGAAACATCGCTACACATAAACCCCTCAATTATACAAAGTCCTGCAAACATCAGATAAGACCATAACAGAGAAAAGGTCACAGCAACACCAGCTATGTCGTGAATAGCAGCAACAAGTAGCAGCCAGTGCCTGATTCAGTCTAAGGCTAGAAAGATGAAAAGATAGAAATGCTGTTGGCTTTAATTCTTTTGTAGTGCGTTCCAGGCAGCTGTCAACTGCTGAACATTTGAACAACCAGGGCCTCCCAAAGGGAAATAACATCTTCGGAATGGCCAGGCTCAAGAAAACACCACATCTTAGATGATGTATTGATGGGGGGAAATAAATTCAGAAGAGAATTTGGTGCTTTGCCGAGCAATGTCCTGAAGATAAGCTTGTACCAGTTCTTCAGTCACGCACTAATGATCTTCAGTTCATTATATGTTATAAATCACTCTGATGGATACAGAAAAGGGTAATAAATGAATAAATAAATAGCAAACACTCTGTGGATAGTGCTGATCATAGAAAGATGAATTAATCATAAACACTGCTTCCAAAGGCTGTGACACGAATGAGCATTCCTTTGATATCAGCCGTGCTCTTCTTCCCACCAACTTGTTCTCAAATAAACATCCCAGTAAATATTTGTCTCCTCGCTCCAGCATTGCAAATAAAATGAGAAAGGCCCTCCTGGCCCATGGATAGCGATTCCCTTGGGGTGATGCTGGATTTCAGGATGGGATTCACCTCAGCTTGCTTCAGTCAGCTTCTAGCTTGTCATCTCAGTCTACAGTGGGATCTCTGGGCTCCCTTCAGAGCTGCCTTTCCAATTTGCCACCCTCCAGTACCTGCAATCTCTTTTAATCTCTTTCCTGGCTTCACTGATGTCTGATGTCCCACCCTGATGGTCTCATCCCTAGAAAGTGCCCCAGGAATTTTGATGCCTCACTGCAGCACAACCTGCCCCGGGGGCCTTTCAGGTGAAGTGATTTCCACCACTCTGGTGGCACCACAGTCCCCTGCAGCCTGAGCCCTGCTGCACTGCTGTGCCACCGCAGCCCAGCAGAACCAGAGCCCTGCGGTGGCAGCACAGAGCCCCAGCTCCTCTGGGATGATGCTCCAAGGCTCTCCTGGAGCATTGGCAGGGGAGAGGGGCTGCTTTGCTGGACTGTGCCCTGCCCTGCACCAGTGAGTCACACAGGACTGGGAGAGGAGGGATGAGCCCTCTGGGATGCTGGGATGGCTCTTTTGGACTGAGGACAAGCCTTCCTAACAGCCTCAGGGCTCACTTATTTAACTGCTGTCATATGATTGCAAACCCTAATTTCACTCTCTGCCTGCTTTCCTTCCTAGGTGAAGTCCATTCATTATTTTTAACTGTATCCATAACTCCTCCTTATCTCTAAGCCCTGCTGTTCCTCCTGCACAGACTGATGACATGACTGCATGTGCTCTGCTCTCCTGGCAGCTCGTCTGAGCACAAACCCTCTTGCTGCTCCCTTTCCCCGTTTCCATCTGCAGCAGCCAGGTGCCTCTGAGGAGGCATTTCTGCCCTGCTATTTTGTTCCTCAAGCTGCAGAGGAGTCAGCAGCCATACCAAAACATCCTGCTTCCTGCAGCAACGTGCGAGACTTGGCCAGCTCTCACCTGAATTTCTCCTGCTCAACCTTGGGAATCCCTTGGCAACTCCAGCCCACAAGCAGTGCACACCACACCCCAGCCTCCTCTTCAAGCTGCTGCTCCCAGAATCAGCTTCATCTTGACTGAATTTGAAGCCCAGATTCTCATGTGTCAAAGCCAAATTCTGTCTCCAAGTTGCCCAAGCTCCTTGTCAGCTGAAGGCAGTAGGGTTCAGGCAATGGGAGTGCTGCGGTAGATAAATCATGGTCAAAGGGTTTGGAATGCTCTGCTTGACCCAGAGTGTAAAATCCTGCATGAGCAATGCCTCTAGGCAGAAAACTTGTCAGAAAAAATCGATCTGGTTACCTCCCTGTGTGCAGAATTCCCTCTTCTTATGCTCCACATTAGCACTGCCTTGGGATGGCAGGGATGGAGGGTGGATAATGGGAGACTTCACTGAACAGTCTGAGGCAATCAGCAAGTTCTCAGCTTTCCCTGCTGCTCAATTTTCCTAGATTGGAAATGAAGCACGGGTGGCAAAAGAACTGGAAGATGCTTTTAAGTGTGGTTCTGGCCTGCACAAAAGGCTCCATAATGTGGATGTTGCCGTGTATTGTTTCCTAATAGGCCCCTCAGTCAGTCCTGCTCAGCACAGCACAGTGGGAGAACTGGTTTTATCTCCCCGCCTCCAGCCTTGGTTTTAGCTCAGCCAAAGAGGGCTGTCCACTGCTGTTCCAGCACAGGGCTGGAGGAAACACTGCTCCAGAGAGAGCTCCAGGATGAGCACGGCTGCAGGAGGAGAGGATGGAGGAGCAGATGAGAATGGTCTCAGCTGACAAACACAGCCCCGTCTCCTCTCGCTGGCACCGCAGCTCGCCAGGCTGTGAGAAGCATGCTGGGCTCCTTCCAGATGAGATGCCACCACCAGGATCAACAGACTTTGTGCAGGGCTTTGTGATGCTTGGGCTAAATCCCAGCCTCGGAGACGCCAGCACAATCCCTTTGCTGTGGCTGTGGCTCAGGAGATGCCAGGGCAGGAGCTTGGGGTGTCACAGGGCAGCCCGGCCCGGGGCAGCTGCTGGAAGGTGTTGAGGTTCAGTTTGGTGAGTGCAGAAAATGCAGAAAACCCTCTGCAGGCTGGGCTCTGACAGCTGCACACTGAGGTCTGGAGCATACCTGGGTGCTGCCAGGCACTCTTTTGTGAGGAGGACAAAAGTGTGCTCTGAGGAACAGCTGGGATTGCCCTTGTCTGCCCTCCCAGCATCAGTGCCCTCCAGACCATGCTTCCCCCTGCCCATCCAGAAAAGTGTTTCTACAAACATCTGTTTTATGGTCTGGACTCCAGGCTGGACTTGCATTTGCAGGTTATGGAGGCCTGATTGTCTTTTTCAGACCATCTCACCAACCCTCAGTGGTTTTGGAGAGCAAGCACCCTGTTCATGCATTTTAGCATGTGCCTCTTTGCTTTGTTGCTCTCTGAATTACACACACAGACTAATAATAAAGCCATCTCTTCATCCACTATTGTCTTTCTTTATGAAATAAAAAGACAAAGTCAGAGAATAAATGGACATAAATGAGAGAGAAATAGCTTTAATGAGATTAATATAATACACTAATGGCTTCACAATGAGAAGTAGAAAGAATTGTAGGTGTTGGAAAATTATATTACATCAGTCAAGAATGGAAGGAGCCCAGCTAAACCTAGATCTGTCTGACAAGAGAATTTTTGAGCTGGTTTTGGCTAAGTTTTGCAATCAAGGAATTATATTTGCTGATCCCAATGGGAGATCCATGCAAAAGTGAAGTAAAAAGCAGCCAAAAAAGTGCAACCGAGGGTAGATTTTTACCCCTGCTGGGGCAGACTTGGCTAAAAGGCTGATGTGCACCTGGTGTCCATCACCCAGCTGGCCTCAGAGGAGGAGTGCATGGTGGGCAGGCCCTGGCACAGGGTGCCCAGAGCAGCTGTGGCTGCCCCATTCCTGGGATTGCCCAAGGCCAGCTTGGAGAGGGCTTGGAGCAGCCTGGGACAGTGGGAGGTGTCCCCCCAAGGCAGGAGGGGAACTGGGTGGTCTTTAAGGTCCCTTCCAAACCATTCAGTGATTCCATGAAGATAAAACAGGGGGAACCAAGAGCAGATAAGATGGAGAGACAGAGAGCGTCTGATCTGAGGCAAGGTACGAAGCTGCCATGGCATAATGCAGAGACACAAACCCTGAGGGACAGCAAAGAAACATCAGAACGTGCTGAGGCTCCCTCTTCACTCCTTGTTGTCATCATTCAAGTGCTAGGACACGTTCAGTGGGTTAGACCCTGAAAAAGTGGAGGAGAACCTGGGTGCTGTAAATGCAGAAGTCCCATGGATTCTGAGCATGCTGTGCATTCATATGCATAAGGAATCTCCAGCAACAAAGCTTCAGAGGATCAATTTAAGACTTGGAGGCATTACCCAACACTCATTTTCAAGTGCAAAGCAGGCACTTGGGGAATTTGTTTGATTTTCCCCTGGAAGCTTTGTATCATGTGCAAAGCAACCAGTACAGCGCTTTCTGCTGTGGGCAGGGTCCAGAGCTGAGCCCCCAAGGAGCCCTCAGTAGATCATAAAGCTGAGAAGCACTTGGAAAAGCTGATGTAGCAATATGTCTGTAATTTAAGGGTGAGAGACTGTGAAATTGGGAGATTTGGGATACAGCTTAAACTCAGAGGAGCACGGGGCATGTGGCTGGGCACAAGGCCACGCTGGGTGGAATTTGTTTGCCATTACTGGTGGCACTCAGTGGCTTTGTCACCCATCCCCTGGAGAGGCAGGACACCCATCTTCTGGTCCTGTTGCTGGAAGCTGGATTATCCTTGGAATATTTTGCAGCTGTGGCTGTTTTCATGGTTTGGCAGGTCAGGAAGAACATCTCTTGTCTTGACAACTCTGACTTTCTCCTTTATTAGTTCTATCTTCTACTAAGTTTTGCTTAGGAAACTTACACTTGCAAAGAGCCCTGTGGTCCCTGATTAAGCCCAGAATGCCAGCGTTGGAGCTCACAATTCAGATTAGCCAGAGTCAAGAGTGGGTTTCTGAGTTCCTTCACCAGAACCAGGATGTGGGGTGTGTTTGCTCTGCTGGCATTGCACTCTCCTCAGGGGATGCCTTGTCCAGTCTCCATTGCCCTACCCAGTATTGTAAATGCAGGTGAACCCGGTGGGAAGAAATGCTGATGTCTGACTCCAGCTCAGAAGGCTGAATGATTTCTTTATTATAACTATGCTATAATACATTAATATACTATTTAAAGGAAATACTAAAACTACAAACCTACTTTTTCTAACTACCATATCTAACTCGCTTACAACTCGTGAACCTCTCTTTAGAGTCTAGGCATAGGTAGATTAGAATGGCCATCAAGCTCAAACAATCTTCACCAGAATCTAATTAAGCAATTACTCTAGGTAAACAATTTTCTAAACACATTCTACATGGGAAAAACAAAGAACAAAAATAAAAATTGTTTCCCCTTTTTTTCCTCTGTGTTCCTCTATGAAAAATCCTGAGAGAGAGAAGAACGTGCCTGCCACAAGCCCGATGCCCTTAGGTTTGTTCTCCCAGGAGGATGTGGAACCCCTGGCCCTGGGCTCTGAGGTGTTGGAGCCTGACCAAAGGCCAGGAGAATGTCTGTGCTGGGTACAGCTCCAGCCCTGTCTCTTCAGGGGACTCTTGACAGTTTCAGTCCAGGCCAGAGCAGAGCATGAAAGTAAACACAATATCCTAGCAGTAAGTGAGAATCCAATTCCAAATCAGCAGTGAAGGAGGGCATCCATCCTGCCACACGAGAGGTGGCTCCTCAGCGTACAGGAGGTCCTGCCAAGAGCTTTTTTTGGCTCTTTAGTCAAAACTTCCCTTTGCCTAAATTTCCATTGCTCCTGGGCACAGTATGTGCCTTCTTGGAGCACCCCAAATAACCCTCGCTCGCTACCATCAAGTTATTGTTTCATTTAAATGATATTGGAAGCTCCTCCAGCTCCAGCCAGGGAGAAAGGCTTTCCCTCCTTGCCAGGGGACTATGTAATCCGACAGTTTTGTGCCAGAACTGCTCCATGGGGGCCAGGAGAGAAGCAGGAGGGACATAATGTGCTTTCCATGAGGGAAGCCCATTCTACCAAGGTCTGCTGGGGCTTGTTCTGCTGCTGGCATGGCTGCCTCTCACAACTCGTACAGGACTTGATAAAGTCAGACAGCTGGATGAAAGAGCATAAATACCCTAAACTTAAACATGCTATTGAGGAGCTGAAGGCAGGACATAAATAACTGCACTCTCGCTTTCATGTTTATCATACAATTGCAACAGGACCATATTTGGAATAAGTATCCCAATATTTGAATGCAACATGTGATTGGAGTTTATCTGTTGTCATGTTTTGAATAAATATTCAGAAAACTCATTATTTCGGATATCCCCCTCTTCTCACTTTTTCCCAAATGAGGTGGAGCTAGGCAGTTTGGACACTGCTCAAGCTGTCTTTCATGTTTTCAAAAGCCCTAAGCCCTGGAACTGAGCACAGCCTGCTCCTGAGCCATCCAGGAGTCTGGATCTGTGCAGGGTCAGCCCTGGCCAGCAGCCAGCCCAGCTCCACACACCAGCCCGGGGTGTCCCCGTCCCTCAGGTGTGGTCACTCTGCCAGCTCCTCCTCTCTGGAGGCCCTCCCTAGGTGGTGACAACACAGAGGTTTTCCTGTGACAATGACAATGGACCATGAGGGCTGCTGCATCCCAAAGGAGAGGGAGGCAGAGCATCCTGCCTCTGCCTGCCTGTGCCTCACAGCCAGCCTTCCTCTGCACAGGGACAACGCCAGTCCTGAGAGCTCTCAGGGACAAGGGGAAACCCTGGCATCATTTTACCCTTTGAGTTTTAATAATGTCAAATGCAAGAGGCCCCCAGCACCACCAGCCATGATCAGGTGAAGCATAAAAAATTGTCATAAAACCTTTGAGAAGGACGTAACAAAACCAGAGGATCAAGAGAACTACAAAGATCTCTTTACACCCAAACCAGTGCTGTTAACTGATTATATTCATTTGTAAGAAACTCGATCCTGTTACTGTGTGGAGGATGCACAGGCTGCTCTGCACCAGCACTGTGGATGATGTTATCATGGCAAAAATCTGCTTAAAGACAGTCTCTGGGTAACAGAGCTTGCACACCCTGTGGTGGGCATCCCCAGGTGCCAGGTAATGTGTTAAATGCAAATCTTTACTGGTGCTGCAGCCAGTGAAGTGGTCCAGGGCTCTGCAGAGCACGTGAGTCAGTGACAAGGTCCTGAGTGACAGTGCTGCTCCAGGGGTGCTTTACCCAGGTCTGCTGCTGAGGATTGCTCCAGCCCTTACAAACAGCTGATTAGTGCAGTGGTACCTCGTTAGGACAATGTGGATTTGATCAGAGCTTGTACCCAAGGTTATCTTTGCTGGGAAATGCAGTGTTGCAAAGTAGCGTTTCCAGTAACATTCCCTTTATTTTCCCTTTCACTCTCGCTCTTACTAGATCAGATTTTGGCAGAGAACATTTTGCTTAATTCCCTTTCCTTCTAGAAACATGAGTTCTGCAATTAATTTCATCTTTCTATTGTCTCAGAAATGTTGGTCAACGGGGAGAATAATTCCGGGCTGGATTTCTGATGTGCATCGGGGTAGGCACCAACCCGTGCTGCCAGCTGAGTTGCAGGCATGGGATGCATTAGGGAGGAAATGGAATCTAAGGGCACGGCGTGTGGAAACGCAGCAAGTCTGCCTCAATACTGTGTCTATTCAAGCCAGGTCTTATAAGCTCTCAGAGACAAGTATTACACCCTTGATAGCTCAGCTACTTCAGGTGGCATAAAAGTAGCAGGATGGCTCCTGTGACAGTGTTGGAAACAAAAAAAGGTTTAATAAAAGGCAAAATAAAAAAGCTCTTTACAGAGAAAAACCGAGCCAGGGCAAGAGGTTCTTGCTCCTGCTAAAACACTTCACAAAAGCGATTTACTTCTTTTGTTCTCATCTTTTCTAGTGAATTGCTCAGGTGGGACTTTTTGGCTTCTGTGCCATTGGCTATCCCTAGGTTTGAGGTGAAGTCCCCAAGGTCCTATGAGGTGTCTTTTAACCAAATTGAGGAGAGAAACTTCTGGGCTTTTTTCCTTTTTAAGGAGACAAAGGGTAACTTGGTCACTCCATCAACAGGGGCCACATTCCTACACTGCCTCGCAGGTTTGCACAACCAGCAGCACACACGTGCAGCGCTCAGCGCCAAGGCTCTCACACCAACATTCACACCTTTCCACCATTCCACCCTTCCACGGGGTGTGCCCAGGGAGCCCTGGGGCTGCCCACACCACGAGCCCCTGGCTCGCACCAGCCCGGCCCCGCTGTCACGTGCCACTGCCGAGTTTCCTCCTTCGTGTTTTGGGCTTCACAGGGTGCTCTGAGCTCCTGGGGATGATGGCAGTGCCGTGTCTCCAGAGCCTGAGCTGTAAATCTTCATGGACCCCGCTGTGTGCTGAGCTGTAGGAAGCACAAGCTATGGATGAACAAACAGTTCACAACCTCCTGTCATACATGGAGGGTGGAGGGGCACAGGACAAGGGGAATGGCTTCACACTGTCTGAAAGTAGATTTAGATTAGGTATTAGAGAGAAAGCTCTGACTGTGAGGCTGGTGCAGCCCTGGCACAGGTTGCCCAGAGGAGCTGTGGCTGCCCTATCCCTGGAAGTGTCCAAGGCCAGGTTGGACAGGCTTGGAACAACCTTGTCTAGAGGGAGATGGAAGTGGGTGATCTTTAAAGTCCCTTTCAAACCAGGCCTTTCTGTGATGCTGTGAGTCCATGGTTTGCCATGCTCCTTTCCACTGGCTGCATGGCTACACCTCCATTTATTTTGTGACTGGGCTGCAGAAATCTGTCACTCCCTTCTCCCAGGTGCCACTGTCCTTTTGCCAGATTCCCTCTTCCTCGCATGCAGAGGACACAGCAGACAGGACACAGGCCCCCACTTGCCAGGGACACTCAGGCCTGGCACAGGCTGTGCTTGGTCTCTTGGCGTGCAGGCTGGGGGACACTGGAGCATTCATTCTCCATGGGTTATAGACCCATTCAAATGCTCCATTTGCACAAATTCTTAATATTTAGCTGCCCTTTTCCGAAACTCCACATCTCAGAAGGAGCACTATGAAGAGGGGCGCAGCCAGGGCAGACAGAAAGGATTGTGTCCCTGGTCTGTTTCTTTGCAATCTCCACTGGAAAGGTGCTCTGGTACATCTCCTTCATTTGTGAGGTCCTGCACGGCGACTCAGCCCCTGCAGGTTCAGGCTGCTCCTAAACACGGTGCTCATTTACTCGGAGCAGCTAACGCAGAACAGCGGGTTGAATTTGTTGACACATCTCAGAGAGATCTCACTGATTAATGTGCTGAATCTCAAACACAGGCTAAGACCATGAAATCCCTAACAGGGGTTTAGATCAGAGATAGCATAATAATACACAGAACTCTTGGAAACATTTTCAAACCATGTAATGTCTATATTCTTAGTGTTCCTGACAGTGCTAATGGAATCAGAAAGTTGACAAGATCTCCTCTGTATTCAATTCCCTGATTGCTTTTAAACCCCTTTTTGTGTAGACGTGGTTCTTCCAGCATCACCTAAATCTTTCAGGCCTATGGGATCTGGGATCTCAAGCTTGGCAAGCCAGGATCACTTCTCCACTCTCTGTGACCAGGGATGAGAGGCTGCAAAGGCTGCCCAGAAGGAGATGCCCTTGCAGAGGGCAGGGAGGGATCAGCTTTACTGGTGGAAAGGCAGATGAAACAGGCCAAGTGGAGGATGTGAGCTTCATTTCTCATCTTTTGTGTCTCCATCCTGCTTGTCTGCAGCGTGGGGAGGGGAATGATGGAACGCTGTTGGAGTGCTCAAGGCAGGTCAGGGAATGCTTATCACTGTGCCTCATCCCACAGGGAAAGGCATATGAGAGCAGAACATGCAGTGATTCATTAAAAAGCTCTGCTTCCCCCTGTCAGAGCCTTACATGGTGTATGGCTTACTCCTGCTGCCTTAATCCTTTGAAGATGCTGGGTCAGTTTTTCCTGTTCATCTGGCTTTAGCTGCACGTGCTCTCTGCACACGGAGACGCCAAATTTTCCTGGGCTTTCCAAAGGGGCAAAAGCAAGGCTTTCATTTATCTGACCTCTGTTTCATTATTTATTTGTAAAGGGAGCAAAAGTGGAAAAGGAGTCCCTGCCTTTTCCCATCAAGCCCCACACGTGCCCATGCACTCGCGTTTGCTCTCTTGGGGATTCACGGCAGGCAGCTCTGGGATTTCGTGCTGCAACAGTCAGGAATATTTTCTCTGGGTTTTGAGGCAGTGAGGGGGAAGGTTCCCGAACCCCCCTCCGAGTTCTGGCACTGGTGCAATTGAATGAGCTGAACAAGGGCCCTTCCCAGCAAGGGCTGTGCGTGTGCTCACAATGGCATGTGTGTCGCCGTAGAGTAAGAAATGACACAGATTCACTGGAAGGTTGGTTTGTACAACAGCAGTTTTCATATGAAAAACTCTCTTCTTTTATAGACAGTTTCAACACATTCTCCTTGATTGGTTAACTAACAAAAGTATCTTTCTCACAAACAGTCTTTGAGAAGAACAGAAAAACAGAGTAGGAAAACACCACCTGCAGGTTTTTTATACTAACAAGTTATCATCGTTTCTCTACAACTCCCTGAAAAGCCTCCTGTGAGAAAACGAATCTGGTTTTCTCACTCTCTGAGCAGGCTGTCACATCCACAGCACGTGCTCTCAGGAAGGGAGCAGTCCCTCTGCCAACCGCACACGCAGCTGGCTCCAGACCGTGCTTCACCCCACCTGAATCATTGTTAGGTCTCCGCTCTCACCGATTTTATCTGCTTTACTCCGCTCGCTTCCTGCCCTCCCCTTTGCTGACGGGGACCTGCCGGCAGCGGAGCGCAGGGAAGCGGAGCGGGATGGCTCCGGGAGCGCAGACAGCCTCCAGAGGGAGATGCCAGCCTGGCTGTGGCAGGAGCAGCGTCCCCGAGCGGAGCTCTGCTCCCCAGCTGTGCTCTGGCATCACGGAGCTCAGCGAAGGCATCCGCCAGCCCCGCATCCAGGCACGGAGCCGGCGGCAGCTGCCCAGCGCGGAGGGGTGCCAGGAGTGGTGCCAGCTGCTCCCCGGCCAGCCCAGCAGCTCCGCGGGGCGCCCAGCAGCAGGGACAGCCAGCAGCTCCCCGCACGGCCCCGTGGCACTGCCGGGAGGTCACTTAGACAAGCCCAAGCCGCTGAAGTCACAGTGAAAGGGACAAGTGCAGTGCCAGGATGTCCCAGGATGGCTCCTGCATGAATGGCAGGGAGAAAGTGATGGCAGGAGAGACCACGCCTGGAAAAGTGCATGCAGATCTGGTTGCCTGCACCAGGAGAGGCACGTTCATTGCTCTCTGGACATAAGTCTGGGGAAAATTCCAGGGATTAAGAAGATCTGTTCTTGACTCTTTAAGTTCAAGATCTTTGCTGGCAGAAGAACTAATGGGTATAAACTGGTTGTTATGAATTCAATCTGAAAATGAGGAAATATGGTCTGAAGGTCAGGAGTGAGATACAGGAACAACCTTCCTGACAAACTGCCCCATCCTGGCCTGCACCAGTGCACACTGCACCTGCCAGAGCCTGCAGGGTCCTTGCAGCTCGCTGCAAACCGAGGCTGAGCTCTCGGTGCTGCTGGGCCAGGGGGGCTCTGACCCTTGCTCACCTTCCCAGCCACCCTCCAGCCCCACAGGCTGTCGGGGAGGAGGTTTGGAACCTGCTCCCCGTGCCAGGGAACAGCTGAGCCTGCCAGCAGCACTCCCTGTGCCCTGTCCCATCATGTGTCCAGCCCCAGGACAAGCTCAGCCCCAGCCCCCCGAGAGCCTCAGGGCCTCATCTCCACCCCAGGAGCACTCAGGGGCAAGGGGAACAACAAAATAGAGCAGGAGGTGTGTTCAGGATTCTCAGGGACACCTTAGAAGCAGTTTGCATCTACCTGAAGCAGATAAATAACAGAGTTCTTCTGGGGCCAAAGGAGGAAAACCAGTTCACAAGCTCTGAGGTTGCATGACCCTCCACGAGCAGAAATTGGACTTTTCTGGGTCCCTTTCCCTGCCTGGTTTTCCCACAAGTTCTCTGCCACTTTCTGTGCTGAAGCCTCTGGTTTATGCCAAACCTCACGTCTGCTGCAGTGTGTTTAACAGCCAGTGATTGGGGGTTTGACTCCTCAGGTGGTGAGTTCTCTGCATTATTGTCAGAGAACATTGTGGTTTCAATTTTTTTTCCAGCCTTAGGAAATTTTGGGGCCTGCAGAGAATGGAAACTAAATTTGCTCGACCAAAAAATTCTGGGTTTTTTTTCCTAGTAGAATAAGCACCATATAAAATACAGCAGCGACAGTCTCCCAGCTATGCACTGCATGGGTTCAGCAGCACATCACATTGGGGAACTGCCTTAGAGCAGGGATTTGGTCCTCAGCTTCTCCCTGGAGCTCTGAATGCCCTGTAAGACATTGCCCCATGAAGCCAACACAGCAATAATTCATCCAATTTACAAAACATTGGGTCCTGGGAGCACTACTGGTGCTGCTGTTTTGATGGTGTCGGCCACGGCAGGAGGGACCTTGGCAGAGATAACATTTCTGATTAGATTAATGGGATGGCATCTTAGTTTTAGCTGATTTTGGAGTGCTGGGAATTGGCTGTGACACCCCAGCAGGAATCATGCCCTCGGGAAGTGGGCTTCTGCCCCAGACTGGGAGTCCAGCAGCTCGAAACCATGGGCACGACTGGAGAGCATGAGTTTATCATAAGACAAGTCCAAGCCGCTGAAGTCACAGTGAAAGGGACAAGTGCAGTGCCAGGATGTCCCAGGATGGCTCCTGCATGAATGGCAGGGAGAAAGTGATGGCAGGAGAGACCACGCCTGGAAAAGTGCATGCAGATCTGGTTGCCTGCATTACGAGAGGCACGTTCATTGCTCTCTGGACATAAGTCTGGGGAAAATTCCAGGGATTAAGAAGATCTGGTTTTGACTCTTTAAGTTCAAGATCTTTGCTGGCAGAAGAACTAATGGGTATAAACCGGTTGTTATGAATTCAATCTGAAAATGAGGAAATACGGTCTGAAGGTCAGGAGTGAGATACAGGAACAGCCTTCCCTACAAAAGTGGAGGCTGACCCAATCCCCTCTCAATGGAGACCATTGCCTGGAGAATAAGAGCACAGTGCTGTGTGCAGGGGCAGCTCCAGCTCGGTGATCCCTTATTTGCAGAAGCAGCCCCGTGTCCGGCCCATCTGGGCACAGGGGATTACCAGGAGCTGAGGACAGCTGAAGCAAAGGCTCTGGTTATCAGCCCTTCCTCTGAAATGGTGTGTTTGTTTTGCTCAGTCTTTCGTCTCCCAGCACACACTGAAGTCCCATTTTTTCCAGACCAGGAGTTGCTGGGTGCTGAGAAGAGGCAGTGTGCAGCCAGCGGGACAGACTTTGCTCAGTACTGACATTCTACCTCTCCCTGCCTCAAAAGCAGCAAGTGGTCTCTCAGAGGTCAATTTCTGTACCACACAGCCACACAATGGTCCTTCTCAGGGCACACAGTGTGTGTGTGTGTGTGTGCCACATGCAGCTCCTGCAGCTGGGCATCCCCTGGGCATCCCCTGGGCATCCCCTGGGCAGCCCAGCTAGGCACAGCCCAGGGAATCTGAGCTTCACTTCCAGCTGAGGAGAAGAGGGGGTGCAGAGGGCTCAGCCAGTAATAGCTAGAGGGAGAGACAAGCACAAGCCACATGGGAGCTCAGCAAATCCTCCTTATCACACATCTGGAGCAGAGAGGAGGCAGGAGCCTGCCGAGATGCGAGCAGAGGGAAAGAAGGATGTGCTTGTGACACATCAGTGCGGGGTAGTGACAGCTTCTCTCACGCTGAGGAGCTTTTAACCCCCCTCTCCTGGTGGGACCCAGCAAGTCTCCTCACACAAGCACTTGGCAAGGGGGAGCTCAGGGACCCCACAGCCAGGAATCAAGCTGCTCCCCCAGAGCTCTGCCAATGTGCCCTTATTCACGAGCAGAGAGCTGAAACCGCTATCCCTGCACTTGGCTGTCTGCTCGTGCTCACATCGTGTGACTGACAGCTTAAATCATCTGCCATTGTTTCTGCTCCCTGGCTGGATGGCTTTTAAACAGGACACCCAAAAATACACTCTGGTTAGGCTTTTCAGATGAATATTCACTGGGGGTTGAGTTTGCATGTTTCTGCCTTGCAAACACTTGTCCCAGCGAGGAGCAGCCGTGCACGTGCTCACCAGGAAGCCCAGCACTCCCAGAAATCCCAGCTAGCTGGACACCAAGCCATGCTGAGCACACATCTTGGCAAAGCTCCTCTCTTTGCTGTGTGACTGGCTCCGGGGGGTGCTGAGCAACTGCTCTGAGCACCAGGGGGTGAAGCACTCTCCAAAATCTGACCTGGTTTATTTCTGAGCTTTGTGATCTCCTCTGCGCATCTCCCCACGGGTGAAGTGTTGCTGTGAGCTTTGTGCTGGAGCTGCTGCCATGACAACTCGTGGCACTGTACTGTCACACTGCCCAGGTCCCCTGACACTGCCTCTACACCTCTTCCCTCTGGGCTGCCAAGCAGAGGTGGAAATCATGGATTTAGTAAAGCGTTCACAGTCATGCCTGTCGGATTTCTGCATGCCCAGCCCTTGGCTGGGCCAAGGGTGCACAGCACACAGGAGGAATGCAACACACTGGCTGCTCCAGCACCTGCAGAGAGCAGAGTGCCCCACCTCATCCCACTCACCGGCTGGGGGAGCAAAAATGGCATGGCTGGAAGGTGAAGTCATGGGGCAGTGACATTGCAAAGTGAGTGCCTGGAGCCCTGCTCTTCTCACCACCCATCATCTTCATTTGGAAACGCTCCAGACTGTCTCTCCTGAGGCCTTCAGGGAGCAGGAGCTGGTCCCTGCTGCAGCCTCTGGGTCCTGGCAGGGAGAACAGGGAGCCAGACACCTTTGCACAAGCTCAAACCGGTGATAAGTCCTGCTTGCCTGGCAGGTGGTCAGTGGTGTGCTGGTGGACCAGGTGTGGCACAGAGCTCCTCTCCAGGCATGGCAAGGAAGCAGAGCAGTGCTGACTTTCCAAGGAAGTGCTGTGTGAGTTCCTGGGAATTGCTGTGGAACATCCTCGGGACAGGCTCTGCTCAGAGGGTGGCGTGGCTGCCAGGGAGTGCAGAGACAGGACAGACACAGGCTGGCAAGGGAACCACAAGCACCTCCAACACTGTACCTAGGGACAAGAAACCCATCTCAGCATCTTCCTAGAGCAGGGTGGAGGGCCTGGCCAGCAGCTTTCACTGGTGGTTGTCTCCTAATTCAGAATTTGACCTTGAGATGGGTTTGAGCCAACAAGGCTTTTCGTGAGAAGTGGCAAGTGAGGAGGGCAGGTAAGCACAGAGCCCTCGGCTGCCTGGGCACCACCATGGGTGCAGCTGTGTGAGGGTCACTGCACCTGACAGCTGCTTGTCCATCCACTCCTGATGGCCTGGCAGCAGCAGGCACTCGCACCTGGGGATCAGCACTGTGGGCTGAGTCAGCTGCTGTGGCTCATCCCTGCCCACCCTGCTGCGTGTCCGTGAAGCTGCCTGCACTCAGGGACAGTATGTGCAAACCAGGGCCAGCTGAACCTCCCAGGGCTGGAGGGAGAGGGGAAAGCTGCCCTTTAGCAGGAGCTACAGGAGCAGGTGGGGCTGGGCTGCCTCTGCCAGCGTGGGATGTCCCAGGCAGCTGCTGCACAGAGAGGCTGAAAGAGGGGCTGTGACTCCCCACTTGAGTCACCATGTCATTTCCCTGGCACCCTGGGCTGCCAGGGCTCCCACTGCCCATTCCCACAGCCCAAACACTGCTCAGGGGACCAGCACCTTGCAAACCCTGCCTGTGCTTGACACCTGCTAAGGCAGGTTTCGCTTGCCACAAGATTCAGGGCAGACTTTGTATCCTGGGTAATGTTGTGGGGGATTTCAGGCAGGTGATTCTGTTCCCCTGACACATCCGCCCTGACGAGGTGGATGAGCATCAGATCTTGGAAATGCGAGGGCAGAGTTTGGAGCAGAGCAGTGCCAGGTCACAGTGCTTGGGTTTTACTGGAGACAGAGGAGAGATCCAGTTCTGGTGTCAAATCCCCTCTGAAGGGAATTCAGTCATCTCTTTCCTGAAAGTGTCTCACTCCCCCTGGTGAGAGGGAAGGTCCTGAGGACTTTTGATTCTCCACAAGAGGGGCTGACCCATCTCAGAGCAGGAGAGGGCTCACAGCCAAGAGCCTGGAGCAGGGCTAACTTTGAGGGACGGGGTCAAGGCCCCATCTCTTGCCACAGCCTTTCCTGTCGCTGATGTGTGTCAGTGAGGAGGATGAGATCCAGGTGGATGGGCTAAAGATGAGTCCTACATCATGGGACTCCCAATCTGGTGTGAATCCTCCAAGAGCTTCTGGTTCTCCACCTAGTGAACTCCCCGAGATGGCATCATGGGCAGATGGCAGCTGAGAATGTGACATGAGTCTCAGAAAATCAGGGCAACGCAAATATTTGTGATATTAGAAATAGCTACAAAAATACAGAGCAATAGAAATATGATTAAAATTAAAATAAGAAATGCATTCCAGAGCTGCCACGGTGCCTTAGCTTGCTTGGGAAGTTGGCATCTTGGCCTCTTTCAGAGACAAAGGAGGGACAGAGTGAAATGGAGATGTCTGAGGATCGGTGCCCATCCCCATCTGAACACCCCTTCCTGATTTCTTCTCCTTTCTAAAGGGCTGCCTTTGAAGAGAAAATCTGAGGGAGAGACCTCCCAGCTGGTCCCAGTGGGCCAGGGGCATCTTGTTTGCAATGTCTGCTGATTTCCACTCTGTCTCACATTGAACTTCCTGGCTTTATTTGAAATAATTTTATTTTTAAAGGTCCTTTTTCTTCATGGGCTGCTCATGAAGAAAAGGCAGGTTGGTAGCTCTGTTTCAAAGCTCTCCTGGCCCCATCACAGAGGCTGCAGACTGAAACGTGCTTGAAATACAAAATGCAGTGGCACCTCTACACCGGGAATGACATAACCAGTGGTGAAACAGGAAAGGGGATCCAAAATTCCACCTGGACAGCTCAATAACTGCCAGTGGGAATCTCAGGTGGTTGCACAAGATCAAGGGCAAGGTGCTGCATGTAGATTGAGGCAGCCCAGGTTTGGGATGAGCAGATGGAGCAGCCCTGGGAGAAGGACTTGGGGGTGTTGGTGGGTGAGGGCTGGGACCCAGGAGCTCCCCCTGCCCTGGGCTGAGCCCAGCGTGGGCAGCAGGGAGGGGAGGGGGATTCTGCCCCTCTGCCCCTGTGCTCAGGTGAGAGCTCACCTGCAGAGCTGGGGCCCAGCACAGGCAGGAGCTGGAGCTGCTGGAGAGAGCCCAGAGGAGGCTCCGGGATGAGCAGAGGATGGAGCAGCTCTGCTGGCAGGAAAGGCTGGGAGAATTGGGATTTGCTGGGAAAAAAGAAGTTTCAGGATGACCTAATTGTGTCTGAAGGGAGCTACAAGAAAGATGGAGAGAGACTTTTTACAAGGGCCTGGAGTGACAGGACATGGGGGGGGATGGCTTTAAGCTGAAAGAAAGGAGATTTAGATTGGATATCAGGAAGAAATTCCTCCCTGTGAGGGTGAGGAGACCCTGGCACAGGGTGCCCAGACAAGCTGTGGTTATCCCATCACTGGCAGTGCTCAAGGACAGGATGGACAGGGCTCGGAGCAGCCTGGGACAGTGGAACCCCCTGCCAGGGGGTTGGAACAAGATGAGCTTTGAGCTCCCTTCCAACCCAAAGCTTTCCACGACTGCGTGACATTCACCCCTTCGGGCTGCCACCACACCGGTTCGTTGGCCTGGGCAGGTGTGTGCTCCAGCTTTCTGGGTGGATTGTCACTTTGTCCCTGCTGCTGGCATCAGCAGCTGCTCACTGCACTGTGGGGAAGCTGAGCTCCAGGTGTGCAGCTGCTCTGCAAACACATCCCCAACCTTTCCACAGCAGCACAAGGACTGTGGGAAGAGCTACGAGAACCACTAACACTAGTCCTGGTTTTAGCTAAAATTTCATGTCTATGGACTTTCCTTGGATCTCTAAACATTGCTCCATGACTCTCTCCTTTCTGAACTATTTGCATTGCATTATTCTGTATTTATTTGCTCCGTGTACAATCTGCCATCAAAATACTTTGAATCAATTGGTTTGGGAGAGGAAGAGTTCCTTGAATTCCTCTGTGCTCCAGCTCATGTCAGACACTGTCACAATCTTACAAAACCAAATCTCTCTCTTTTCTCCCAGGCTTTAGCCCTGGATTTTTTTCTTGGTCATTTGCTGTGCAGCCAAGGAGGGAAGGGAACTGTCCACCACTGCAAGCCAGAGTGGTAACGCAGTTCTGTGCTTGCTGAAGGCAATGACTGCATTCAGCAGCAAGCTGAGAATCAGAGTTTTGGGTATTGTTCAGGTGGTTTAAAGAGCTTTTCATCAGACCTCACTGCTGCCTTCCCAGTGCCATGGAACTGCCTGCTGCTGGACAACATCTGCCTGCACAGACTCTGCAGTGTATTCCAGCCCTGGCACGCAGGGTGGGAGCCTGGAGGTACCCAGAGGTAGAATTGTGTGGATGTATCCAGGATCTGGAGACAGGAGAGCCAAAGGGATTGGCTGTGCAGGACATGGAGGTGGGACCGAGGCAGCAGCCAGCGAGGGGAGGGGTGGTGGGACATGCCTGACATCTTGTGTTCCCGGGGTTTGCTGCTGCCAGGAACGCGCCTGCGGCCACTCCCAGCTCGGCTGATGGCTGTCCCCTTGGTCAGCGGGGCCGTGGAGAAAACACCCGGGAAATCTGCTGAGTGACCCCTCTGCTGAATGGCCCCAGTGCTGAGTGACCCTGCAGCTGAGTGACCCCTCTGCTGAGTGACCCCTCTGCTGAGTGACCCCTCTGCTGAGTGACCCTGCAGCTGACTGACCCCACTGCTGAGTGACCCTGCAGCTGATTGTTCCCACTGCTGAGTGACCCCACTGCTGACTGTCACCACTGTTGACTGAACCCACTGCTCACTGACCCCATTGTTGACTGTCCCCATCACTGACCCCACTGCTGAGTGACCCCACTGCTGAGTGACCCCACTGTTCACTGATCCCACTGCTCACTGACAGGACTGCTGAGTGACCCCACTGCTGAATGGCCCCACTGCTCACTGACCCCACTGCTGAGTGACCCCACTGCTGAATGGCCCCACTGCTCACTGACCCCACTGCTCACTGACCCCACTGCTGAGTGACCCCACTGCTCACTGACCCCACTGCTCACTGACAGCGCTCTTTCCAAGGCAGAAAGTCGTGTCCCCCCAGGCTGCCCATCCTCCCAGCCCAGATGTCAGTTCAGAGACCGTGGTGAGTCTAACTGAGGGCAGCCCCACACAGTCCCTCTTAGCCTGTGGTTTTTCCTCTGCACAAAAGCAGTTCCTTTCTGCAGTGAGGTGAGGCCAGCATGGAAGCAAAGGTTCCCCTGTGAGCCCAGCTCTGTTTGCTCACAGAACACACCAGCACTGGGACCCTGCCAGTTCCACTGCCCCTTCTCCTTGGCCCCACGCACCATCCAGGAGGAGCATATTTGCTTCTGTCGAGTTTTTCAGCATCCAGTTTTCATCCTGTCTCATTTTTCCTCATCATTCTCCCTAGGGTTTCACTTAGCACATTCTTCAGGTGGCATTTTTGTCACTTGCTTGCACCTTTGAGCGCACACAAACACACACTCAGATCAGAGTTAGTAATAAATAAAACTATTCCTTTCAAAACAGAAAGTCATTCTTGTCAAGATTCCCATCTATAAATACCTCTGAAAAGGACAAGAAAGTTTAGTTTGGCATGGAAATGTGGGTACCATGAGGAATGCCATTTTTCAGTGCTACCAGAAGGGGCCCTGCCATGCCACGGACACAAACCTCCTGCCCGGAATACGTGCCTCTCCTGTGCCTGGCTCTGCACTCTGACCTATACACTGGGCATGCCTGGGAAGCAAAAGTCTGCAGAAAGCTGCAGGGAGCTCCAAGCAGTCTGACTGGACAGGCAACAGTTCACAAATTCCAGAAAAATGCCTTCTACAATGAGGTAACAAGAATAGGAGTCAGACCATGACAAGGGACACCCCCATCCAGAGGAATTTACCATCTCAGGAAGCAGGCCAAGAAGTGACTTGCTGGGGAGGGACTTCCCTGAGCTGGCGGGTGACAAGGCAGGTTCCCTGAGCCTCTGTGCCAGCCACTGCTCTTCCTCCTAAAGTGTTCTCCAGCTGGAGGTGCCCCCAGAACCCGCTGGCCCTGCACATCTGCAGTGACTCTTGGCTGCTTTTTGATCTGCCCTCCAGCAGCACTTGCCTTCTCCAGGGGACCTTGCACCTTTGCTGGAAGAACCTGCTCTCCCCACACTGATTTCATCCCTTCCCACAGCACATCCCACCTCCTCAGAGCCCTGCCCAGCCCTGCTCCCACGCTCTGTAGGACCAGGCTGGAGGGCTCAGGACACGCCTGGCTGCTGTGGCTGTGCTTGTGACGTGCCAGTGCCTGTCTGACTGGCTGATATAGCCTCCACAGGCAGCTGGATACCCCCCAAACCGTGTGTGAACAGCAAGAGCTCACCCAGCTTTGCTTCTCCAAAGGACTCAGCCTTCCCCAGGTGGCTGCCCTGATGCCCGTGTGTCTCTGGCACACCTCGGGGGCAGAAAGCAGAATGCCAAGGACTCTCTCATCCCCTGCACTCCAGACACTGAACTGGGGTCTGTGGGAGCAGAACAGCCCCTCCTCCCTCGTATCACCTCTTGGGAAGAGCCCCACCTGTGGTGGCTGCTGGGGAAGCTGATAGTGAGGTCCTCAGGTCAGGCCATTTCTGGGTAAAGCCCCTATCTCAACTCAAAATCCTTTCCCATTCTGGGTTGTGAAGCCATGTCTGGAGAGTCTGAGCACTCGGGGCAGGAGACACATTTGGCTAATCTCTGGCTGCTCAGAGCACAGCTGACACCTGTCAAAGTGATAGCAGAGGTGGCTTCCCAGAGAGGCCTGTCCTCCAAATCCTCCGAGCCTCACGGCAACTAGGAGCCATCAGCCCTTAGCCCTTATCTCCCAGCTCTGCTGAGAGGAACCTGAGGTGTGTGAAGGCAGCTTTATCTCCTAAAGTGACAAAATGACTGCAATAAATAAGCTACCGGGCTGGGGAAGGTCCTGGCCGTGTTTCTGGGACGTGTTTTGAACCAGCACGGCTCAGCGCTGAGCTGGGAGGAGCTGATGGAGGAGGAGTGGGGTGTCCTGCCAGTGCAACCTTTCCTCACACCCCACAGAGGACCAAAGCAACCCTTTGGAGGGCAGGGTGGCACAGGCTCATCCAGAAGCTGTCACAAAGGTGTTTGTCAGGACGATGAGCCTGGAGGTGTCACCCAGAGAGCTCTCACGTCTTTCCTCTTGGGTCAAACCCTGTCTGCTCCCTCCTGTCCCGAGCACGAGAACCAGCCAGGTGTCCCATCAGAGGGAATGGCTCCACCACACACCTCTGGACAGAGATGTGGGCGTTGCTGAGCTGCTCTCCAGGCCCTGCACTCGGAGGGTGATGAACGTCAGCCCGCAGAGGAATCCAACCACAGAGGACGGGCAGTACCGGACCAGAGCAGTCATCTCCCTCTTTTAGCTCTCTCCCAGCTGCTTCCCTCCTTCTCCCGTACGAGGGAAACTGGTGACCAGAGCCCCAGGGTCAGGGCCATGCTCAGAGGAGCAGGCAGTCCTGCCATGTCCTGATTATGTCATTGGAAGCCAGAAAGAAAACCAGGTTTTTCACATTTTTTCCCCAAATGTCATTTCCATTAGGTCGTCTGTTTCAGCCTATTTAAGCTCTCAGCAGAATTCCCACCAAATTTTATATCAACTATTTTAGGGTAGGGTTTAAAAAAGTGAAAGAGTTTGACTAATTTTAAACCCAGTGTTCCCGAGGGACACTTAACAAAACACACAATGTCTAAAAACCTTTGGAGTTTCAAGGAGTTCAAAATAACATTCCAGAAGGGATCTTTAGAAAAATGTTCCTGCACCGGTCCTGTTCCCGCCGCTGGGCTGGGCCCACTCCCTTTAATATCCCACATTTGTTTTCCATTTAGCTATCAAACCTACATTAAAATAAAATCTCAGAGTAAATGAAATCAAGCTAACCTGCCTCCTTTCATTTCCAGAATATTTAAGGCGTATTAAAGGAGCAGAGCCTGTCTATTTTCATTGCCAGGGGGGTCAGGTAGCTCACGAGCTGCCCCTCTGAGCCCGTGGGATGGGGCCAGGGCTGAGCACACCTCTGCTTTCCTTCATCCCAAACCCTCATGCTCTGCACCAACAGCCCTGAAACCACTCCAGGAGAGAAGTTCTGGGGCTGTGCCTGCCACCCTCACTGTGAGATGGAGGCAGCCCAGCTGCCACTCGCAGGGAATCCATAAATCTCATTTTCCACTAATCCAAGGGCTCTGTGAAGCTCCCTCTGTACCTTTTGCCTGGAGAAACTGGATGTGTTTAGAGATGGTTTTATTAAAAGAGGCTTGGAAGGAGTTATTTAAATCACCCTGCGTGGCAACCTGACAAAATTACCTGTGCTGAGCCCAAAATAAAAGCACCCCGTCGCTTGCAGAATCCCATACCTTATAGAAATATCAAAAAGCTTCCCTCACTTGACAAAAAGAATATCTTTCTTTATTACTGCTCCCCTCAGTCACTACTGCCCCTTTCTCACCCCTTTGCCCAGGTTGCCCAGTGTCAGGGCTGGTGCCCAGCTCGGTGGCAGGTGGATTGTTGGGGGGTTAACCCCTGAAATTCCATGTGGGGATGAGCCTCATCTTTGTACATCATCACCAGCACCCTTCTGGTGAAGGCAGCCCCTTGAAAGTCATTTTACATTGTCTTGATTTGTGTGGTGGGAAGACAACGTGAGATCTTTAGGAAGGAGGTTTTATTTTGTCTAGTTTATTCTTAGTTTTCATAGTATGGATGCCCTTCGACTAAAACATTTAACTTTCAGCTTCTTTTTTTTTTTTTTTCATAAAAGAAGTAAGAATTTCTATGAGTCAACATCTTCCCAGAGAGCATTTGCTAAAATATTAACTGTGCAAGTAGCTCAATACAAAGATTTCCCTCTTTCCATGAACAGCAGACAACATTTCTTTTTGTCAGCAAAGATATTTCAGATTTATTGAAGCATAGTAGGATAGTCTGTGTCCCAAACATACAAACAAAACTATAAATAGTTCAGGAAGATAAGAAAAGTATCTTACGTAAATACTCAGCCTAAAATGAATCCAGAATCCAGGAATCCTTCCTTGCTCCCCACTATATTTAACATTTCCAGATGTGTCTGGATGACCAGTTTGGGATTGGGGGTCTGAAGCTGCATGGCGTGGGGCCCACTCCCCAGAGACAATAAATTGGAATAAATGTCCTATGTATAAATAAATAAATCTGCTTTTCTACAGTTGTCCCTGTCCTGAACAAGTATTTGCTATTTCACAACAGAGATTTAGATTTTGCCTGTCCTGTAGGTCATCACCAGGCAGTTTCTTTTCCTTACAGTGGCTTCAAACTCTTTTATCCCTTTGGGCCACCTGGTCCCGTGGTCTTCACACTGAACAGACTCAGATGTTGCAGTGGACCAAGGGCCTCAGTGATCTTCACATTATCTTGTCCGTGATCTTGGCCAGGAAAAAAGGTCACACCTTGCAGTCTGTGACACGAGACGAAAGCTGAACTCCACATCTCATTTTTAATCTCATTTTTAGTCCAGTCAGGAAGGATGAGTGCAGCTCTCACAGAGAAAGTTCTCTTACAGCAGAGCAGGGGCTAAAGGCATCCCCTGCTTGTTCCACGACTGCCACTCCCACCTGCACAGGGAGGAACTGCATCCCACAGCCAGCAGGGATTCTGTGGACTCCTCAGAGAGTCTCTTCCTTCTCAGCCAGGGATGTGAGGCTCTGAAAAATCCCTTAGTACTTTCAAGGAAAATAAAAAGGGAAAATAAATTAGTTAATTTCTAAAAAGAAGTCTGTAAGAAATGAGAGATCATAAACCAGGCACATTTGGCTCATTTTCCCTCAGAACTGGAAGGCCTTCTAGAGCAATGTGCAGAATTCTTTTATTTCCAGGAGTTTCCCCTTCATCTGCTTTAGAGTGGCAGGTCTGAGTTTACACAGCATCTCAGAGACCTGCCCAAAGAGCTTCCCTGTGTGTTCCCAAGCCAGCAGCAGGCAGCTCCTGTCCCCAGTGCTGTGATATTTTCTGGTTGCAGGGCTCAACACACAGCCCATGTTTGCACTGCTCGGGCTCTAGCAGCACCTCTATTTCTCATCAGGCAGGAAAAAACCAAACATAAACATTACAAGGTTATATACAGCACTGATTTCTATTTTTGTCATCTTTAAAATAGTAGGTAAGTCCCGTAGTTCTATCCAAGTTGGCCCAATTCCTCTTTTTGATTGTTTGGTGTTTAATTATCTTGGAAGAAACGTGCTGGTGATTTTGGGTCTCTGCTGCAGTGCCGTGACCAAGTCTGTGCTCTGGCTATTCATCTCCAAGTCTGTGATTTGCAAAGCTTGGCACCTCCACGCCCCTCCCTGTCAGGGAGAATTTCAAAATCTCTGCTTTCTCTCCTCCTGGAGTAGCACAGCCCGAGGGGAGGCTTGGGCGGGCTGCTGGAAGTGGGGTAAAGCACCAGCAGCACCGCTCCTGCTTCTGAGCAGACAGTGACTGGTGGAGGGAGACAGCAAAAAAAAAAAAAAAAAAAAAAGCTTGTGAGGGGGATTTTGGCAGCAAAAGGCCAGTGCCCTGTGGGGAGCTGCGGGGGGAAAGGGTCCTGGGGAAGCTGGCAGCTCCCTGGCTGCAAAGGCAGATGCTGAGCAGAGCCGTGCGTGAGTGGAGCTCGCAGCAGGCGCTGCCGAGCAGCGAGCCAAGGTGCAGGACAGTAGCAGCCTGGAGCTTTATAAATAAACAGCACATGCAGATGGCAGCAAGCAGATTCCTGTTCCTGCCCCAGGTCTGCGTGGATGAGATGCTCCCTGAGGCTGCTGTGTGCTGGAAGCTCTGCTGGGTGCCCTCACCACAGCTCGCTGTCCTCCTGAGCAGGCAGAGCCCTGCAGAAGAGCAGATTCTCTGGTTTTCAGCATTGTCTAATGTCAGGAGCAGAGGTTTGGGCTGGAGCAGGTCCGTGTGTGAGAGGGAGCTGGCTCCTGTTCTGCCCCAAAGCACCATGGCCACGCTCATGTATTCCTGCCAGAGCTGGGCTGAGGGGACACCAAGGAGCAGCAGTGGAAGTTCTGGGCTCAGGTCTAAGGGCTAAACAGGGGAAGGGCAGGGCACTCAAAGCATCAGTGATGGGGCCAACACCTCCATGAGAACAGGGCCCAGGGTGACCAGAAGAAAGCCCTGTCCTGAGAGCACCAGGTGGGATCAGTGTCTGTGCATCCCTGTGCCTGAGGCACTCGGCTGAGTCCAGAGGTCACCTGGGTGGGGAGGGCTGGCAGCGCTGCATGCACAGTCCTCCAGGAATCTGACAGTTTGAGTGAAATTTGGGATCCATCTGCACCCTCTTCCATGGCCAAGGCAGGCAAGCAATGGCATAAGATTCAGCGAAATAATGCATCTAATCCGCCTGAGTAATGCTAATGCAAGCCTCTTGATTAGTGTTTAGAAACCAGGCAAACAATTGATTTAAAATAATTGGTAAATTATGATTAAATAAAAACATTTATACAAAAGAGTTTGTCATTGATATGGTTAAATAAATATTTGTAGAAGTAACTTATACTTGGCCCAGTGCCTGGGCGATGAGCTCTCTTGGGCTGGCTGTGGTTTCATTTTAATAAAGACCAGAAGGCATTCCAGGAATACATAATGCTCCCAGCCCATCCGATGTATATCTGGGGCTTTAGCTCTGCTCGCCACTAAGCCAGGCCCAGCTTTGCTTTGTGTCCCTCACCAGTGCTTGTCCCTCCCCAAAACACTCTCCTTGTTTAGGGCTGAGCCACCACAGCAGGGGCTGTGCCGAGGTGGCTCCGTGGGCAGCAGGGAGGGGTGCAGATGGGAACGGCGGCGTGCTGGGAGCAGGGATGGGAGGTGCAGGCTGCTCTCTGGGGAAGCCTCGAGCTCTGGAGCTGCTGCAGGGCTTAGAGCAACACAGCTCTTATCTGGCCCTGCTCGGTGGGAGATTTCCAAGGGCTTTGCAGAGGGGTTAGCCTCATTATGGCCAGTTGGAGATAAGGAAGCCGAAGAGAGACGTGCCTTGCCCAAAGTCCCGCTGCGGAGGGAACAGAAGCCAGGTCACCCCTGGCCAGGCCCTGTGGAGCCTCCTCGGCTCTCGGGGTGCTGCAGACTCGTCCCACTGAGCTCCACAGCCTGGCAGTGTCTGCACTGCCTGGGCATCCAGCTGCTCCCTGGACCAAAGAAGGGGCTGGTGCAGCCCCTCTGGCACCTGCGCTGCCAAGGAGCTCTGGAAACACCCCCAGAGTGAAGGGTGAGGGGGACACAGGCCAGCAAAACGGGTTATCTGGGGCCTGGGGGTGATGCTGGCACTGCCATTGCTTCTCTCCCTCATTTCCAGCCAGCCACCGAGTCACCAGTGCTTGGAGCAGCCAGACCAGGCACAAAACCCTTCCTGCCTGCACTGGCCACCCAGAAAGCAGCCAAGGGCTCATCACTGCTACAAAACACACCAAGCTTGGCCTCGCATGTTCCTCATTGCCCTCAGCACTGGTCATGCAGCTGCTCTCACCAGTCCAGCTGGCTGGGAAGTCCTGCTCGAAGGGACATCACCCCGGCCCCAGCCTCACCCTCCCCATGCTCTGCCAGAGGCTCCTGAGCCTGGGGGTGAGGGCTGCCCGGAGGGGATGCACATTTGGCTGGCAGTAAAGGCAGGAGAGCCATGGGACAGCACGCAGAGGCATCCAGCAGCACAGCCTGGGGGTGGGAAGGCGTGCCTGGACCCTTGCTGGGGTGAGCAGTGGGGCTGGCTACAAGAGGAAGAACACAGGCAGCCAGCTCTAGGCTTGGTTTGCACCATGCACGAGGCACTGGCGAGGTGGAGGGAGGAAGTTCCTGCTGTGCTGGGCTGCAGCATTTGAGGCTTGCCCCAGGTACCCCTTCAAGGGGAGCTCAGCACCTGGGAGCATCCTGCTTGTGGCCCGAGACATCAGAACAGCCGTGGGTGTGAGAGAAGTCCCTTGAAGGGAGCAAATCACCAGCTCCATTGGGAAACCATGCCCAGAATGTCATCTCAATGTGGATTAAAATAGAAATTTGCCTGCCCCGGCTGTGAAACACAGAAATTCACAGTCCCACTCACTGTACACCCCTGTCAGTTGTGCCCGCAGGGAATTCTCAGAGCTTTTCCCCAGTTCTCCTCCCCACAGGGACAGGGGAGCCAGACCCTCCACTGCCTGTGAGTCCACCCCAGGGCCACGCTCAGGGCACGCAGTGCTGCCGTGCTGGACCTCCCACCGAGGCCCGAGCCCTGACCTTGGTGTCCCATGAGTCAGGAGGCAGCTACTGGTATCTCCCACCCCACACCCCATGCCTCTGGACAGCACGGGCTGTGTCTGGCCTGGCCTTCCCCCTGCTCTGCATGGGACAGAGGAGGTCCCTGAGTGCCTTGAGCTCCTGCCAGCACAGCCCACTTGACCTGAGCACTGTGCTGCAGCCCCACGGAGAGCATCACCCCTCCCGCTGACCTCCCTCAAACCAGCCGCAGACCCTGAGCCTTTAACTCTTCCTTCACCTGCTCTGATCCCCTCTGCCCTCCGTCCTGAGGCTCCTGGAGCTGATGGAGTGGCTGCAGGCAGTGCTGCTGAAGGACTGGTGTGTGTGTCAGGAGTGACAGTCTGCCCAGAGCCAGGCAGCCAGGGATGAGTGCCAGTGCATCCAGGGTCCCTGCAGCCTGGAGCACACGGGGAGGAGCAGGCAGGGCCATGGGACATGGGACATGGGACATGGGACATGGGACATGGGCCATGGACAGCCTCCAGCACGGTGCCCGGCTGTGGCAGCTCTCCACACTCACTGCACATCCCTGCTCAGTAAACACAACAGCCAGAGTTTCACAATCAAATATTTATGCTAGTAAAAAACATTTTGCATAATCCTTAAACAGCTATGTCATCTCCCTATACTCGTTCTCTGATCTTTCTGTTTTCAGTCAGGATTGGAGAATTTAGTGTATTTACAAAGAAATAAATATTATGATGAAAACATCAGGCAGCTTAATAGTAGCCTTAGCAGAGTGCAGAAGTATTTTTGTGTTCATGTTGTCAATTGCATAATATCTTCTGGACCTTCATAAATTGAAGAACCTTGCCTGGATGCTTGCAGCACTGTGATAAATAGTTCACAGCTCCAATTCAAGCAAGGCTGGCTGCTGTCGGAACGGGAAGAGCTCATGACATGTCTGCCATAAATTCCAGCCCTCAAGCTCTGTGGGGAGATAGGGAGGGGACAGACCACTTAAAAGCCTGGCAGGCAGTGGCAAATTCAGGATATTTCAGGATATTTCAGGATATTCAGCATTCAGTGGAATGCTGCTCTGGTGGTGCTTGCCAGGTGCTATCAGAAGTGAAGGATTGGGCCATCCCTGCTCCCAGCTCCCTGACCATGCTCTGGGCATGTCCTGGGCCTAGGACACAGCCAGAATCTTTCTGAGCTAGTCCCTAGAGGCCACCTCTGCTTCCCAGTGGCAGAGACACTGCTGCCTCGCCGGGTCCAGCTCAGAAAGCCTCTGTTTGTCCCAGGTCGTGGAGAGGAATATCCTGATGGTTTGCCATGGAAAGCCACAAGCTCTTTTCTGTGCAATTCACCCCCAGGTGAGACCCCCAAGTCTCAGGCAAAGAGAAGATAATTTCTCCTCAGGTTCCTAAAGGCCATGATGAGCTGGAGCATTGCTGGTGCAGTCTCAGAGCAGGAGGTTCATATCTGCCCGGAATCCAGATCCACTAATGGCCAGTTCAGTGAAAATTCTTTCTCAGGGAAAGATTTCTTCTTCCATTCTCTATCACAATGATGACATCCTGGCTGCAGGCCTCTTCAAAGGATGTCCAGAGGTCCTTGTGAGCTTTGGCTACTGGTTTCCCTGTGCCCTTGGCTACAGCTCCATACTCAGCATTGGGTATGAATGGAAGAATGCACTCCTCCTGAGCAGCATATTTGTAAAAGCAACTCTTTTTCCAGCCTTCCCACTCCTTCAGGATTCAGAGTTATGCCAGCCTGAGGACATTCAGCACAGAGCTGTGTGCCAGTACAGCTGTCCCTCCCCAGGGGACCTTGGACACCAACAGCTGCACAAGCACACAGCAAATTATCACTACTGTGCACACGGGATGGGGAGTCCAGACCATCAGATCTGTCTTTGCAAAGCATGCTGTCAAGATTCAAGAAATAAGGCCGTGGCAGGAGGGGTCTTTTCCAAATGGAGCTGCCAGGTGCTAGAGAAAAGAAATCAAAGACAAACCAGCCTCATTCCCACAATCTGGGAATGGACAGGACAATCTGAGGAGGAGAGGACAATCTGAGCAGACATAACTGGCAGAACACCAGGCTTGGGGAAACTCCCCTTCTTTGGCACGGACACTGCCACACACTGACCCCTCCAAGTCCCCACAGGGGTTTCACTGGAACTTCAGCTCAGTTTGGTTCTTTTTCCCATAGCTGCAAGTCTGCATACAAACAAACAATCTGCTTTAAAAGAAATCAGTTCCATAAACAATAGGGTGTGTTGGAAGATTAGAAGGGATGACTTCCTGGGATCTGGTGAGCAGCTCAGATCTGATATCCTTATGATTCTGGGATGTGACTTCTCAGTTCAAAGGAATTCCCTGCCATGACTAATTTATTCTGGCATTTAAGGCTCACTCTTTCACTCAGTGCAGTCAAGATGACCTCATTTGCAACAGAGGTGCTTATAGCAGAGCTGGGAACAGGGGAATGGGAAGCAGCTGTGGTCTCTGCAGGGACCTGTGTGCCTGTGTCACCTTCCAGAGAAAGGTGGTGATGCAGCTGGTGGCGAGGCCCTTTTCAGAGCTGAACAGTAGTGCACACACAGCCAAGACACCAGGGCTGGGCTACGACAGCTCTGGAAACTCATGAGGACTTTGTGGGAATATTTCTGGGCTACCTAAAGCAGGCAGCAGCCAGGCAAATGGCTCAGTATCTGTGGTGGAATCTCAATCCTGTCCTGGCCTCTGAGGTTTAGGAGAGACAACTTTCCTCTGTTTCCTGAGGACACCAAGAGTACGTGTCCAGGGCTGACTCTCACGTAAGGACCATCGCAGGGAAACACCAGCTCAGGACTGTGGGTTCAGCAGTTGAGCAATTTGCTGAGATGAGTCAACAAATTGGAGCTTGTTATAGGCTGTGTCACCTAAGAAAGATCTCCATCCCCCACTGGTGTCCCAAGGAAAGGAAAGGAAAAGGAAAGGAGGGGAATAATTGGAAATTCCAAAGGAAGCAGGGATACCTGAGTGGAGCTTTGGCCAGCAGGAGCAGTAAATCAAACAGGAGTTTGCAAAGCAAAAAAGCACAAAGCAAACAAAAGTACAAAGCAAAAAAACCAAAACCCTGCAGTTTGAGACACAGGGTGTCAACGAGCCCTGCCTTGTCCCTGAGCTGTTCATGGCACGGTTCTGCTGAGGAGTGGAGTTTGTTTGTGGTTGTAATTGTGATGTTAACTCCATCAGAGAGGACATTTCGAGTACAGTGGACTAAACATTAGGAAAAATTAGTGAGGAACAGGACTCTGGCCACCTTGCTAGACAATACAGTAGAACTCTGTTTACCAGCTCAGCTCAATGCTTGGGGATCAATTTATTTAAATCATCTCTCCCTTGCCGGTGATTAAGGGAAATCCACTCCATCAGCTGTAGCATGAGCAGGAAATCACATCCAGCCCATGGTAAGGAGGGAGCTCAGCTCAGGACAGCCTCATTAACCTCAGCTGTCAGGTAACAAGCAATAGGCCAAGAGGAAATGGTCTGGACTTGTGCCAGGATTTAGGAAAAAATTCTTCCATGGAAGGGTGTCCAGGCATTGGAGCAGGCCATCCGGGGCAGGGGTGGAATGGCCATTCCTGGAAATGTTCAATAAATGTGTGGATTAGCTGCTGAGAGACAGGGGCAGTGGTGGGCTTGACTTGATGATCTTAGAGGGCTTTTCCAACCTAAATTATTCTGTGCTTCTATCACATGGACTACATGAGGGTTAGAGACCCCGGGGCTCTCTGCTGTATTGGGACTCTGATGAATCAGAGCCTCTGGGGAAATGAGTGTAGAAGCCCTGAAATTCCTATCCCCAACCCAAACTGTTTAGGAGTACTTCCCAGAAACCACGGGATTAAAACAAAGTAAAATTAAAAAAAAAAAAAAAAATCCCAACAAAACTTCAAACCAGACCTGAAGTATTTTTATGACCTACAGGGAATTTAGACAGCTTCCTAGGTGAGACCCACATGTCAGGGAGGCTGTGCCCTTAATTTAGCTTGGCTTCTATTCCTTACGTTACACAGTGAAAGGTGCCAGCAGATCACCCACTCAAGTGAACCAGATGTGGGCTCGGGGAAGGGGAGCCTCAAAGGGTCTGTTTGTCTTTATGTTGTGTGTTTGCAATCAGCTTCTCTCCTCTGAGAGCGTGTTTGCTAGGTGGGGAGGGATCCAGCCTCCTTGGGATCGCCGTGGCACGGGGAGCTCGGAGCCAAGGCTCAGCCCTGCCTCACGTCCCCCGTGTCCGTGTGCCACAGCACGCAGGGTGCCTGCATCCCACGGGTGGATAATCCCTTGGGAAAGGTGTGCGCCGGGCAGCACGGCTCTGGGCACACCTGAGCGGCAGCAGGGACGCCCAGGTGCCACCTGAGCAGCCCCGTGCTCGCCCCCTGGTCCGTGCGGGCAGTCCTGTGCCCCTGGCCGGGAGGGCATCCAAGGCAGCGCCCAGGTTGAACGACCTTCCCAAAGCCATCCTCTGGCCGGGACACTCGTCCCGACCCCAGCCCTTCCTCATCTGTGGGAGCTGAGCCCCGCAGAGCCCCAGCGAGGTGCGGGAGCCGTGTCCCACCACGCTGCAAAGAGTTAAACCCCGGCTCTGTTGATATTTCCAGCGGCTCCCAAAGTCGGCTGAGACAGGGAGCGCCCGGATTGGCTGCGTACGGCCGGTAGTAATTAGGATCAGATATCAAACTTCTGTCTTTGCTAAGACCCTTTCCGATAGTCGCTGCTCCCCGCTAGACGATGACATCAGCCAGGACACCCAGCTGCTGGTAGTAAACTCCGAGCGGGAGGAGGCTCCCGCTGGCTCCACGTTAATTAGTTCAACACTGCACAGGGGGAGCAGTCGGTGTCTGTGCAGGGTCAGTGCTGGATGGGACCAAATCTTACAAAGCCACTTACTGCTCCTTGCCAGCCGGCTGTAAAAGCACCCAAGAGAGTCCAGGAGAGCTGGATGAATCCTGAGCGCCAGCCACGGTTTGGTCGGCTTTTCCCCGTGGAGGAAGTTAATGGTTTAAGTGAGGGGCGTCTGGATCTGGTCCCTGAGTCACCATGACTCTCCTGGGGTCTGAGCACTCCTTGCTGATTCGGAGCAAGTTCAGATCAGGTAGGGAAAACCTTGAGATTTCTCTTAAAACTTCTCTCTCTGTCAAGCCGTAGGCACAGAGTGTTTTGCATTAAGAGGGGCTGTAGAGCTGTCACGGCTTTGCTCTTACAGAGGCTGTTCCACAAGTGGAGAGACGCATCTCCCTTCCTCTCTCTTGCCTTTTTTTTTCCTCCTGGTTTTTCGCTGTCTTTGATTTGTGTCTGTGGTTTATTTCGGTAAAACTGCAGCTCTCGGTTCTCCTGCTCCGGCCCTGCTGCGAAGGATTTGGGCAGGAAGCCAAAAGGGCATCTGGGATAAACAAGGTGCCTAATGCCATCCGTGTATTCCAGGTGCTCTTGTGGGTCTGTGTGGGACAATCACGGAGAGGACGGGCCTGACACCCTCTCTGACAGGCAGGCAGCCGGGCTCGTTCCATTAAGTTGTGACTAATTGGAGAAAAATGAATTTGAAGAAATGCGTCATTTTTAGAAGTAAAAATAACAAATGGAACATGAAAAGTATTTAAAGTGACATCATCAGAGAAATAAAACCAGAGGCACACAATTGATTGCCGCTCGCGGAGGGTTTGCAGTAAAACATGCCTCCAGCTCGTGAGTCAGGGGAAGCACCAGGCAGGGGCTGCTCCGAGGACGTTCACTGAGTGAAGGTGAGTGAAGGTGAACTATGGGACAGTCACTTCTAGAGCAGCCCCTCAGCTGGATGTTCATGCCTTTGGCCACTGGCTGCATCTATTGTAAGTATGCTCTCCTCGGGAGTGGGTAACCTCACTTGTTGTTTTGTAAATTTTAACAGTAATGCCCAAAAAAATTGTTCTCAAGGTGCTTTCTCTGACCTTCCCAGAGGTGAAGTTCTCCCTGGGAATATTATCTGTGAGGATGATGAGCAGATAAATCAGCTGCATGTGCTGGACAGGATGCTTTAAATCCAGACGGGGCAGTCACGTTGGAACATGCACCCGGTCTGGCATGTCACCCACGCCGTGTGTGTTTTTGCTCCTTACTCATTGTAGATAATGAAATGGGAGATTTATGGTACTGATGGGAGACATGAGTGGTGTTATCAGGATCTCTTAGATAGCTGGGTGGTCAACTTAAACTTTGTTTTCTCAGCAAATACAAAGTTGGCAATTGGTTGAAAACCCCAGAGTGTGTGTGCAAACACAAGTGTCCTAGTCTGGCTGAATTATACAAAGCCTGGGTCCAGGTCTTTGGTGTGGTTTCCATATCGCTCTGATCTTACATTTCATTTGATTAAGTCATTCCTTAAATTTTGTTGGTATATTATGGTACACTGCTGTTCATTTGAAAAAAAAAATCTCAGTCTGTAACAATTCCTCCAGCATGTACAAAGCAACACTGCCACCTCCCTGAGGAGCGGAGGACGGGCTGTGCATTGTCCCTGCATTCTTTTCAAATGAACCAGGATTGTTTTTAAGGCTTGTTTCTGGTTTATTTGTAAGCTGGCTTTATTATGGAACCAACAGCGGGCTCTCTAAACATATTTTTCAAATGATTCTCCAGGAAAAGTAAACTTTGTGTGTCTTTGCATCCATAAATTCTCGTGCCTTTCAGCATTTCTAGGACAGTTAATTTGTGGGGCATTCTTTGGTTCGTGATTTATTCCCACAACTGCTGTCCCTTGCTATGGCCTGGTGAAAGGCAGGCTTCCCATTTGACAAGGTTTCTCTGCCTGTTGATTTTGTTGGAGCTGGGCTCACCAACATCCCAAATGTGTGTCTGCACCTCGCTGCCCCCAAGGCTGTGACTGCTGCTAACGTGAGACATGGCCACAGCACAGCCCTGGCTGTCACAGTGTGTGAGGAGGGAGGAGACCAGGATGCTGGGAAACCCAAATAAGTCAATAAAGCTGCTTTCAGTCTGTGCTGGATTTTTAATAACATGGGGAACAGAGAAGAAACAGCTAATATTTAATGGAATACCTTTTATTTGCGAAGTCTCTGTGGCACAGTTTCCTGTGGCGTCCCTGCTCGGTGTGCAGGCTTTGTCAGCTGTAAAGCCCCACAGGGATGGCAGGAGGTGCAGAGCTCTGATTTACCATCCTCCATTCGCTTGGAAAAGGGCTGAAAGCCTCAAACAGCCCATGGCTGTGCCCCACACTGTCGTGCACGGCTCAGGGGCTGTGAGAGGGGACTGCAGCAGTTCCAGAGCTGTGTAGCTTGCAGAGGGGCAGGGGGGATCACCCCCGAAATGCCAAGCCCCAAGGAGCCACGCCGAGCCGTGCGCCATCGCTTTGGGAACGCTCCTCAGCCAGCAGGTGTGAGGCTGATTGCTCCCCAGGTTTGGGAAGGATTAGCTGTGCTCCATGACTCACCATGAGCCTGAATCCCTTCTGAAGGATTCCAGGCCAATACTGAAGAGGGCTGAAGTAAATCTTAATAACTAAACTTTTGCTGTCTCTGCCTGGCCTGCACACGCTGAGCAGCTGAAGGAGCTATGTGGGTGTGTTTAGGGGAGCTGCAGATACATCACTTGTTGTTTCCTCCTCCCAGAATCCCTTTGATCTCTGTGTTATGCACCAGGCAGAAAGTGGAGCAAGGAGGGGGCAGCTAGAAGATGGGGGCAGTGGTGTGGCTCCAGCATCAGCTCTCCTGTCCCTCACTTCCACCCAACAGCATCAGTAGCAAGCAGAAGTGTGTTTATCCAGGAAAGGCTGCTGTGGTGGTGGCAGTGGCTTTTCTCAGCGTGCCCAGCAATCATCCCTTGAGTGCTGCAGTGGTTTCTGCTGTTCTTGTCTCTCCAGTGGTCCCAGTGAAGGGCCAGCAGAGCTGTGCCATGAGGAGGGACAGTGGCTACCCCAGTGCCAGGCACTGAACCGCTCCAGAGGAGAGAGGGAAAATCACCGCCGTGCTGCAGTCCTGCAGGGTCCTGCTTCCCTTCCTCGAGGAGCTGTGTGCCTCTTTATTTTGTCTGTTTGGCCAAAGATAAATACTCTGATCTGAGGTCATCCTGACAAATTTTGCAGGAATGATGATTCTTCAAATCTGCCATGCTGTCCCATACGGTCCAACTATCAATGGGATTGCACTAAATCAACAGGACATTGAAGTGCTGTTCCAGAAACACATTTAACTCTTCCCAGACATGGTCATTTATGTGATCTCTTGCTCTGAGTACAAACCAGTTGTCCTCCAGCAGTGGAGTAGTTTTGGCATCAGACAAAGCAAACAAAGCTTACAAATGCTGATCCAACCTTAGCCCTGACCTTTTGGTTTTTTGCAGCTATATGGAAAGAGCTTACAAGGCCAACATCTGCCTAACTTCAGTGGTAATTCAGATAATTGGTGAAAAGTGAAAGTTTAACACTATAAATAAGGCTCTGCATGGCTTGGCATGGGGAACCAAGACCTAATTGTGGACACATGGGTGTGGGTTTGCAGAGAAGACTTGCCTGGCTCCATGGAGGGAAGTATTCATGCTTACACATAGGGCTTGAATGAAACTGAGATGGGAGAGGAATTTATTCTGTCTGCCTTCGGTGGCCAGAGCGATTTGGACCAGAATCAGCAGGTCAATAAAGGCAGAAGAGAATAGGTCTTGGTAGGGTGTTTGGCCAGGCGTTTTGGCAGAACCTTTATTTTGATTTTCCTGGTGTCCAAAGATAAAGCCTGCGCCTGTGTTTCCTCTCAGATCATGAACTCATGCGGGTCACAGTCAGTGTGTGTGTGTTCAAACCGTGGCCTTGCTGTAACTGATGAGACTGTTTTGTGAGGTTTTTGTAAAACACTGCCTTGACGTAGATCAGTTTGTGCTTGGTTTCCTTTTTCTGGCATCTCATCCCTCAGTTTTAATGGGCAGTCATGTTTCTTTGTCAGGCAAGCATGTGTTGTAGCACAGATCAAAACTCACTGTGCTTCAGGGGACATTGTCTGGGCTGCTCACGGGTTGCTGAAGGGGGGCTCCAAGGGGACAGCCTGTTCTCAGGACCATGGTGAGGTTGGGGTTGCACGTTACGTTGGATTCAGAGGGATTTCACAGCTGGTTGTGCCCATTTGGTGGTCTGGGCTCCTTGCTAGCCAGCTGTGCTAGCCTAATGTCTCTTCCAAGGTACCTGAAGATCTGGATTTGGGGTTAGAAATGTAGTTCTCACCCATTTAGAGATTTTTCAGTGCAGTCTCCCAGGTAACGCACACGTTTGTAGCACATCTCTCTGTTGGAAGTAAAATGCTCCCAGCTCTGAAGTGACATCACAGGCAGAGATAAAGCAGTGCTCACCTGGGAAAGGACTGACCAGGGCTGTCCATGGCTCTCCTGGCTGAGCAGTGCCATTTCCAGCTTCATCTCTGCTCACACAGGTCCCACAGAGGTCACGTTATCAGAGGATAACACAGGTCTGGAGACAAGATATTACAGAGAAATCTCTTTGTGGCTCATGGCTATGGGCAGAGCAGATGGGCCGAGATCCAAGGAGGGGCTCAAGACAAAGTTTGGCCAAGGTGGTTTTGCAAAACAGCAGCTCCAGAAAAGTCCTGTGAGCAGCACCAAGGAGGGTGGCTGGCTTGTCACCCGCTCAGAATCACTCCAGGCTGGAGCTTGATGCTGCTCAGCTGGGAAGGAGCCCCGTGGTCCTGCCCACATCTGCTTTGAGAACAGACTCCTGCTCCTGGGGCAGCTGCAAGGAACAGACACAGTCCTGAGAGGGCCATGAACAACATGATTGAACCTGCCAGAGTGCCCTGATCCTGCCCTGCTGGGACCTTGGCACAGTCAAAGGACCCCACGGGGCAGCTCCTCTCCCCCATCAGGCTCACACAATAGCTTGGACATTAAATGGAAAGCCAGTCCCACAGCCAGCAGCAGTCCTGCCTTTCAAAGGTGGCTGGGTCCAAAACAAGGCCAGGATTTGGATTTGATGATCCTTGTGGGTCCCTTCCAGCTCTGGATATTCTCTGATTCCAGGGCCAGGCAGTGTGTGAGCAGGGGCAGGTCACCAGGTTCCTCAGTACACACCATGGCTGTGGACAGGCCTGTGCTTCACCTTTGCTCAGCTGCTGCTTGGTGGGCAACAAAACTGCTGCTGTTGGCAACAGGAGTCCCCCCTCCCCACTCCCAATTTGTTGCCACCCCCCCCCCGCCCCCAGCCCAGCAGAGCTGTCCCCATCCTGTGCACCACTGAGGTGCTCACACTCCCCAAGCCCCAGCTCTGAGCCACCAGGGCAGGAATGAGGTGCTGCTGGCAGAAGGGACAGTGACTTGCTGCTGCTTTTTCGGGGGTCTCCTCCTTGGAGACAGCCCCAACACTAGGTCAGGTCAGCCGTGGCTTTGCCTGCCTGTCCTAGTCCTGAACCCCGTGAGGAGGGCATTCCCCACTCCGTGGGACATGTGCCTCATGCTGCTCAGCCCCCTGTGCTGCTCAGCCAGTTCCCCAAGGAGAGGATGGTGCTGGGAGTGCTCTGGCAGTGCCCCGATGCAGGTGACAAAATCCCATCCCATCCTGATTGTCTGCTGAGCACCAGGCTCAAAGTGTCCTCGTGGGCTGAAGGGGATGGCTGGATCTGCCTGTTCCTGGGGTGGAAAGAAGATTTGAACATGTCTTTTGTGTGCATCACCAGGCCAGGAAGGCCCAAGTCATCCTCTGAGGTTCCTCCAGCTCTGAGGTCAGCTCCTAGAGAGGAGGATGACTCGTGACTGCAAGTCACAGGCAGTGCTCGAAGCTCGGGCCACCAGAGACAGCTGTGACTGATGCCAGGAGGTCTTGTTTGCACCACTGCCACAGCCCTACTGCACAGAACATTTCTGGAAGCCAATGTCAGTGATTGGGACTTGGTGCTAGCGTAGAAGTGAGGAGTATTTCTAACAGAAAAAAGTTCATGAGCAAATTCACTGGGATAGGTCTGCCATGTCTCTCATCATCCCAGGAGGGTTTCTCATCGTGGGGTACCCCAGGAGGGAACAGGATTGCTGAAAGAAAGGCTGTCTCTCAGCTGGTGGTGGCACAGGATGGCCAGTGTGCACAGCTGCTCCCTGGCTGGCACTTCTCACCATCCAAACTGGGGCAGGCAGGCAACAAGGATGCTGAGGGGTCCCTTCAGTGCTCCAGCCACCACTTTTCATGTGATAAATGTTCCTCTGAAGTGTTAGCAGAGAAAAATAAGAATGTTCATGAAAATTTAATTCCCATACAGCACTCAGAGCTCAGGCCTCCAGTCATGCAGCAAAGGAAGAGGAAAGGAATGCAGCTGGGGTCAGACACAGCTTCAAGGAAAGAAGCAGCTAAATGGTGGTTTGGGTGGTGCCAGGGGCTCCTCCAGCCCCGTTTTTAAGCACTGTTGGTTGTAAGGGAAAGGTGCAAGCCCTGAGCTGGCATCTGCCAAGCTGCAGCACTGCCTCAGAGGCTGCTTCCCTCTTGTGCAGGGATGTTCAGCATTTTTGTCTGACACTGTCCACTGCGTTTCTTCAGATGGTTTGCAACAGGTTTGGGAAGTCCATAGAAATATTTAAGAGTCAAGTCACACATCCTACTGCATGAGGAGGTCCAGATTGGGATGAATATTTGGTGGCTGAAGTGACTCTTTCAACTGTTGAGTGTGTGCTGTTCCTGGAAGTGGCTGGTACTTGCATTGGCCTGTTCTTACATTATTTGACAGCATGCCCTGAACAGACAGGGCTGGATAAAGTCTTCCTCCTTGCCCTGTAGCTTAAGGATGGGCCAGACTTGAGGAGATCTGTAGGCTCAGCATGGCCCATGATGAACTCCCTGTCTAGGGCAGGTGACCTGCCCATGGAATTGCTCAGCTGTCACACCAGAGCAGAGTGACACTGCTGGGTCACAGCCTTCCTACCCCTCAGCACAAAAACCAAACTGGAGACCTTTTCTCCTCGCACAAAATGATCACTCCATAGTCCCAGATCCCTTCTGTGAGAGTCTATCCCCAGGGCAGAAGGCAGAGGAAAGGCTGTGAGGTGGAGCATGGACCAGCTGCAGGGGTGGGGATCCCCCAGCCTGTGTCCTGCTCACTGCAAGGCACTGGGATCTGGGGAATCTGGGTGCCCAGGTGCTGCTCCTGCAGTGGCAGAGCTGTGGCAGTGAGACCCACACGTTTTCATCACTCCTTGCAGCAGGGCAGACGATGAATCCTACACCCCCACACGGGAAATCATCATCACCTTCCGAGCTATGCCCCAAGGGGATTTGTACCCTCTCCTTTTCCTCCTCACCAGCCTGGCTGACAGCTGGCTGCTCCGGGGGGCTGGTGAATTGTTTGTTTGCTAGGAAGGGCTGTGAAATAAGCAGAAGCAGCAGGGAATGTGGGCCCTGAACACACAGGCTGTTGGAATCCCCCCTGCCTATGTGGATGTGGTACATCACTTGGTCTGGCTGGGTCGGAAGTTGGAGTGAAATGGTGCAAATAATTTGGCACCCGTGGGAGCTGTGAAGGGAAGTGATGGAGGAGCCTCACTCAGGATATTTTACAGCCTGGTGGGGCACTGCTGTGTCCTTGGCAGGGTGGTGTGTGTGACTGGAGAAGGCTTTGCTGTCTCTGATTCCTCTTCATAATGTGATGTTGTGTGTAAATTGCCTCAGTTGAAGGCAGGCTGCTCTAATGCCTGGGACACTGCACCACGACTAGGAGAGCAGAGAACCATTCCTGGGTGAGCAACAGATTGTTTTTATTTTTGGACAGTTTCTGACGCCCCTTAGCTCACCTATTCCATGAAGATCCATCTCTTCCTCAGGGAAAGCACCAAGCTCTGCACAGTTCTTCAGCATTGTGAGCAGTCACAGAGAAGGTTCTAGGCAGACAAAGTGGGGTACAGCTCACCCTGTGTGAGACCCCAGCCAGAAGCTGGTCACCTTTAACCTGCCTGCATAGCCCAGGAGGAAACACGGGCATCCCAGAGCATGGACTGTCCCATTTGGTTTTGAGGGTCCCTGAGGGGGATGAATTCTGCAAAGGGGGTGCAGATAGCTGGGTGCAGTGGGTACCCAGAGAGTGAGGGTCCAAATCCATGTCCACAGGCAGAACCAGCACTTACTGAGGGTGGTGCCATGGGGCAGAGGAGGGTTACAAACCCCCCTGGCAGCAAGGTTTGCCAGTGACTTCAGCCATCAGCTTCACCCTGCGTTAAGAAGAGCAGCACACACACAGACTTCACCACATACTGAAGGCTACATTTTTCCCTCGCAGCAAGAATCTATCTTTGGTGTCCAAAGAAGTGCTGGAATTTGGCAGGAGATCATTGTCCCATAGGAAGCCTTCACTAAACATTTGCTCTGAATATGAAACATGTTTTGTACAGAGGACATGGAAAAGTCACAAGCAATGGCATCTCAGGGAGCCCCATGCTTTGGGGACTGCTCTGGAAGGGATTAGTTTTCAGCTCCATCCCACATCCCAGGAAAGCTGTGTTGTAGACACGAGCTGTTGGCAGAGCAGGTTGCTCCCAAGGACAAAAATGCTATTCTTGCCTTTCTTTTCTTTCCAACCCCAGCTCATTCTGGGCAGCTGAGGAGAAGCAGCCTGGGGCTGTGCTGGTGGGCAGGGAAGTGTGTGCTTATGTTGTGACTGAGGTGTCTGCAGTCGTGGCAAGCTGTACTGAGCTTCCAGCAGGAAAGCAGGGAACTGAGTTTTGCATTTTACCTTGTGATACGGGTGTCCTCTCGAAGACAAATTTGCAAAACCAAAAGTGTAAAATATGACACTGACTCAAAGTACAGACATGTTCCCAGGGTGATGGGATGAGCTCAGTTGTTCACAAGGCTGGTCCAGCAGCAGCAGGGATCAGTGCCACACACAAACCCTACACACTTTGTCCCTGTGTTAGCACCTCAGTACAGTCCTGCCCCTCTCTCTGACACTCTTTCTCTCACAGTTTTACAGCTACGGCTCCAGCAGAGAAGGACCCGAGAGCAGCTGGCAGACCAAGGCATCATGCCACGTGAGTATCTTCTTCTGCCTTTTTCATGCTGGCTCGGAGGGCTGTGTTCATCCCGGGCACTGCTGGGGCACTGGGTGGCACCAGCTGCCTGCTCAGGCCCCACAGCTCAGAGCTTCCAGGGGGACTGCAGAAACGAGATGATGCTTGGTGCTCTACAGTGCATTTATCACACAGACTGCAATGGCCCTGCTCAAACTGAAGTCAGGAGAGATGCTTCCCTTGCACCATCCAAAACTGCAGCTGCAGAGCTCCCCTGTCCCAGAGGTCACTGTAGCAGGACAAGCAGAGAACTCACAAAGCTGTTCACAAGGCAAGGGCAGAGAATCTCCTGTCCTCCTGTAAAGGCCAGGAACCAAGTGACAGGACGAGGAAGAGGATGGGGGGCTCATTCCAGGTGGCTGGGGAGGAAGGCAGCTCTGGGAACTGCCTTGGCCCCGGTGCACACAGGCAGTCCCTGGAGGTCTGAGACATGCCCAGATCTGTGCCCAGGCAGGACCCCACAGGGCAGAGCTGTCAGTGCACACCCGAGGCCAGTGAACCCCCACGGGGGCTGCTTGCTGCAGAGTGACAAATGTGTTCCCCCTCTGACCCCAGCCACCCCTGCTCACCTGGCATTTGAGCTGAAGGACAAACTCCAGGACAGCGTTATCATGAAATCATTCTGCACCAGAAAGGCAGTTGCTAGAGCCCAAAAAGTCAGTGAATGAAAACCATCCCCTTCTGCACCTGCAGGTGCATCATGAAAGCTGTAGCACCACTGGAGAAAGGATGTTGGGAGCTCAGCCCTGCTCAGTGGAATACTCCATCCTGACCTAGCTCAGGCTCCATGTGCAAATCTGTGCTTACCTGGGACCCAGGTAGAGGATTATCCTTTCTGTCTCATCAAGGACCCCTTGGGGTCACTGCTAAGATCACAATTTTCCAGAGGCTGTGTCACTTCTGTCTCTTCTGGTTGTCCTTGCAGACTGTGATGGAGCTCTTGCCTAAGCAGCAGAACACCACCTCTCTAAGAGCATGGCTCTGGCACTGCTTGCTGCACCCTGCCCCTCCCCTGTCCCTCCTGGAGGATTGTGCTGAACAACAGACGCCTTTTCAGGACATTCCTGTCAGCACCAAACTTGAGCAGGATGACAGAAATCATGATGCTAAAATGATCAATGGTTTTAAGACTGACAAATGCATACTCTGTCCATTCTTCGCCTGCTTATTTCTTTAAGCATTCCGATTTTATGCTGCCTGCCATGAAGGGGCAGGCACTTTGATCACGAGACTCCAGGAGCTGAAGCTTTGGACAAAAGGCTGTGATATTTGTTAGAGTAATGCAAGAACACGGGGCAGCATGAGAGGTTTGTACACCTGGGGCTGCTCTGCGAGGCTGCGCTGTCACACGTGGCACTCGACACCTCAGACCTTACACACTGCAAAGTATTCAGCCAAATATATTTGATGGCAGCTGAAGGGTATTTTCCTCTTACTTACAGCTTCTTTGCACTCCCAACTTCTAGGCTGACATTTTGCAGTCTGGTTTCTGTCCAAGAAGACCATTTTGGGAAACTTGAGCACGGTTCACTCACTGAAAGTAATAGAAGAAAAGGCACTTATGCCATTATAAAAACAAACACGCAGAATTTAACTGCTGAATTTGACATCAAGAGGAAGTGTCAGATGTTAGCATTTAATACATGGGAGCCCCAGCCAGTTTCCCCACGGCTTGGGCATGTGCAGAGATTCCTTAGGAAAAACAAGTCTTTATTAACCGTATCTTCCCATGCCATGTTGGTTCTGAGGACCAGCAGGTGAGTCCCCCTGGCTGTGATGGACTGCAAAAATGCCTGTGCTTGAAGGCCCTCCTGCTGTACACAGCCACCACCTCATCCTCACTGAAGCCTTAAAACAGCTGTCCCCAGGTGATCAACACCCCACACAGCACCTCTGCCCTGGTGCCCCCATTTCATGCTGAAATGTCACCCCCTGACAAGTTCTCTGAACTGGTATTGCTAGCAATGTCTTCATTTGTTCTGCAGACTGATGCAAGCTGCAGCGCCCCCATAATCCCCCCAAAAATCTTGGTAAATTACCAAACTCTGCAGCACTTTCCTTTTGAATAGCACAGCACTTGGTCAGTGCCTGTAGCACACTGCCAACATCAGTACTTCACATGAGCAGGGCTGGGAAAGTCATCTCTCTTGCTAACTCCATTTTCTCATGTGCACTATTTAATGTTGCTTCTGATTAAACCAGCTGCCACCAGTGCTGGTGGCTGCTCACTGGAGCGTGGCACAGCAACACCAGCTTGTCTGTCTGTCTGTCTGCTTTCCAAATGGCAGCAGTAGGAATGTGCCTTCTGTGCTTTTCTGTCATTCGCTGGATGTTCCAGGGGTTGCCTGGGTGTTGACTACCAAAAGTCAATTCAGAGGGCCCCCAAACCTTTCCTGTTTCTCCCCAGTCTTCTCTTCATCCTCCCCTAGACTGATGGAGGATAACAAGGCCTGCATGAAAATAGTTTCTGTCTTTATTGGCTCTCATTCAGAAGATGGGAAGAGAATTTCTGTTGCCAGGCAAAGAGTTTCAGCAGACTGTTTTTGTGGGTCAGGACACCTTCCCCTTCCTTGTCCCAATGGTAGCTGTTAGTTTTGTCTGCTTACACAGTCAGAAAAGAATTTTTGTAGGATGTGAGAAGTATTAACCCCTTCACCATGCAAATTCTGCCTCAGTTTCTACTGCACCACAGTGAAAAGGGAAATGTGCAAGATTCTCCATGATTCCAGTACAGGCTGCTCCATGGCACTGGTGTTCACTGGTCCAAGAGCCAGGGATTATTGGCCTGGTTTTGGGAGCACCACTGGGTTAATCCTCCCTGAAGTCAGGAGATGCTGAGGGCATGGTCTGCTGCTTGCCATGGGAGGTCCCATGTGACACAGCAGCTTCTGAGGGGTCAGGGGACAGGACAAATGTCCAGTCATGGTCAGTGACAGAAGATGGCTAAAGGACCACCTGGCAATGCCTCACTGGAGGCTGCACCACAGACCCCCAGAGCTGAGGCAGGTTTTCATTTTCCTGCTGACCTCAAGCCTTAGTCCCCTACAGGTTTTACTTTCAGCTGAGGTCCCTCACAGGTGTTTGCTCTTCCCAGATCTGTCTTCTGGAGCTGTGGTGCCTTCCACCACCTGCAGGGAACATGACAGGGAAAAGGTTTATCTGCTCTCTGACGTGTCCCACGGAGCACTGTGTTTCAAAGCCTGCACCCCTCCCTGCCCACGTGCCTCCTGCTCTCCCCATGCTCTCCATCCCCCCTGCTCTCTTGCCATGGACTGGCTGAGAGCATGGGATTTCCCAGAGCTTTCCTGAGTTATTTTTAGCCAGCACAATAAAGAGAACAGCTAGTTTGTGTTGCTATTTTTATGGCACTCATTAAAATGCTGTTGCTGAATATCCTGGTAGCTGCTTGCTTCCGCTCCTGTGCTGACTGCTCCTCTTTCTTTCCTGTTGCAGCACTGAAAAGCCCATCTGCATTCCATGAACAGCGAAAAAGTCTGGAGCGAGCCAAGGTAACTCCTGCAGCCCTCCCAGGGAGGGAACACATGGGCTTGCTTTGCATGAGTCACGGGGTTTGAAAGCACCTTCCACCACTGTCCCCTCCTCTGGCACCCTCCACGCTGGCCCAGTGGCCAAGGATGAGGGGCAGGCCACCTGCTCTGCTTCCAGAAATGTTTCCAGGCTCACAAATGCTCTGGAGCACCCTTCTCTGAGCAGGGATGGTTTAAAAAAAGGGCAAATGGGGCATCTGTGCTCTGAGCTGTGGGGTTTTACAAGAGGCTGTGGGCAGGGCAGGGTTCAGCATGGCTTTGCCAGTCCTTGCAGTAAATGTCCAACCAGTGGAAGTGCTGCTTCCCCCTCCGGGTCACATCCACAGGCTGCTCCTCCTGTGCTGGCTGCTCTGCACTCCTGGCAGCGAGGCCAGAGCAGGGCCAGCCTGAGGGAGCACAGTCAGACAGCGTGCAGGGGGAATGCAGGTGCCACCTGCAGCCAGTCCCCAGGGAGCTCACACTTGGCACCAGGCAGGAGCTCTGGCTTTTAGCCCTGCCGTGCAGCTTGGCCATTAGGACAAAACATCCACGGGGGAAATGGGCCAGGCTCCCACCCACCCCATTACCAGGCTTCCCTAAACACTGCCAAAGGCAGCAGCCATTTCCAGAAATCTTTGTGATCTGATCACTTTTTTGGGAAATCACATTGGTTTTCCAATCACCAACAATGCAGCCTTGATCAAGCTGGGGGGATGATCCCAGAAAGGGAAGCAATTAATCGTGCAGGTTTTGCTTGAACACAAGAATTTGTTCCATTAATCTGCAAAATGTGCTTGCAGTCACATGAGAAAGGACCTTTGCAATGAAGAAAGATTGTGAAATACAGGGAAGTGCTCTTCTGAACTTAAACACACTCCAAATCACTTGCCCCAGGTCTCCCGTGGTAATAAATGGCAAGCCTAAGAAATACAGTATGACTCTGAAAGATTAGTATGCTTAAAAAATTTCAAGCAATCCAAAGTATCCTTGAAGTGTCATATATTTTACAGTTAAAGTATACATTTTGTCTCCTTGTCTTTCTCTTCAAAAGCTTTCACTGGCTAGTTGCCTGGGGAAAGGGGAAGGATGGTCTAGTCTATCCCAAACCACGGGCAAGTTTAGAAAGTGCTAATGAAGACACTGAGCACAGCCCATAACAAACATTATTCCCTTGCAAAGCTGCCCTGCGTAGACCTGGGAAAGGGAAGATCAGCAGCTGTTTCCAGACAGTTTCTCAAATGTATTTGTTGTTTGGCTGATATTCCCCCAAGCTGATGTGCAAACAGAAATAAGAAAACTGTTCGTGTGTTGTGAAAGCTCCTCTGCTTCAGCTGATGTTAAAAGAGCTCACATCTGAAGGGTTCATTGTTTGCACCCCAGAGACACAAATGCAGCTTATTAACAGCCAGGGTCCAAAGGAACTGAAGTCACAGCAGAAACACAGCTGTGGGACAGCAGCTGGAGCTGAGCCCAAGTCAGGACCTGGTCTAAGGGTTAGTTGGAAATGCATTATGTGAGTTTAAATGCACTCAGGTGCAGACACCAGCTTGCTCTGACCTGGCACAGGAACCAGGCAAGCCCACATGCTCCTAGCACGGGATTGTGTTGGTGGAAATAAGCTGTGAAAAATACGGGGGAAGGGTAAGGCGTTGTAAAGACTTTAGTAAATAAAATGTCAATTATTTGTTTAAACATGTCGCTGGCTATGTCAGAGGCTGGCAGCAGGCCAGCGCTGCAGACTTTGATGTCCTGTAATAGATTCCCGGGGTGGAGGACAGCGAGCAGGCTGCTTTTCCTGGGGCTGTCTGGCTCAGCAGGGCTTGAGCACTCCCCCTGCACCCCAGCACAGAGGGGCTGCAGGGTGGCTCTCATGGCTCTGCCCCAGAGCAGAACAGCCCCACTGGGCAGGTCACAGAATCCCAGAATCACTGGGTTGGAAGGGACCTCCAAGACATCGAGTCCAACACCTCAACTAAACCCTGGCACCCAGTGCCACATCCAGTCTGTGTTAAACACACCCAGGGATGGTGACTGCACCACCTCCCCGGGCAGCCATTCCAGAACTTTTTCTGTAAAAAACTAATATCCAACCTGTATTTCCCTTGGTGCAGCTTGAGACTGTGTGCTCTGGTTCTGTCAGTTCCTGGAGAAAGAGCCCAGCCCCACCTGAGCACAGCCACCTTTCAGGGAGCTGTAGAGAGTGACAAGATCCTGACTAATGTGTGAGCACAGACAGACACCCACTGCCAGTGACCTGCTCTGGTGCCCTCTGAGCTGTGCTGTGAGCCCTTGGCCCCTGGTTCCCAGCCCAGGCTGTTCTGCTGAAGTCTGAGCACACTACTCTGTGTATATTCAGAACTGTGCCTCTTTTTTCCTGCAGCACTTTTAAAAGCTGTTTTGCATCCTGTGCCCCAACAGCCATCTCACCTCTGGGCTGGCCAAGCTCCCCTCCCCTCAGCCCCCCTCAGTGATCTCATCTCTGACTCGGTGGTGTCTGTAGCTGCTGCCCAGACCCTTCCATGGACCCTTTCAGATGCAGGGCACAGACCAGGGCTGAGCTGACACCCTGTGCTGTGTCTCCCCTGCTGGTTTGGGGTTGTGGGTCAGCTGCTGACCACTGCATTCTCCAGAGCCTTTTATACTTTTCCAGTGCATGGAGTAACTAATTTCTGCCTAAGGCCCTGTGCAGTGACCCCTGCAGGAGCATCTCTGGTGCATTAACTCTTCATCCACTGCAGAGCTTAATCCTGGCTTAATCCTTAGCACTGCAGTGCTAAGCTGGCTTAGCTGTGGCTGTGAATTGACCACAGCCTTTCCCAAATGTCCTTCTTGAATCTGTGGCACATGTATTTCAGATCATCAATTGTGCCAAATCATGGTGCACTGTAATCAGTTAGCCTTGAAGGATTCAGAATGAGGGAGTATGTCTTCTATCATTCAAGGCATTAACTTAATATATTGACTAGCAGGGAAAATTGCTTTGTAACAGGATATGATTTATTCTTCTGTTTAGACTCTGAGCCATTTCCAATTCCTCTGGTGATCCAAAGCTATGCTCCTTTTTTATATTAGTCTTATCCAGACCAAATTTCTCTGGCTTGCATGTGAGAAAGCCATGGGAGATAATGTCAAAACATGCTTCAAGTCAAGCTGCATGATATTCATCGTTTATTCCTGCACCAGAAAACTGTCATTCCTCCACAGAAGGAATTTTGGTTGAAGTGATGTGATTTGTTCTTGATAAATACATCCTGGCTGCTGCTCACCTCTGTGCTATCTTCAAAATTCATTTATATAGATTGTTTGATTATTTGGTCCAATATCTTGCTGTCTGCTTTATAATTTCCTGGTTTCTTCTTCCCATCTCTTAAAGCTAGCAATTACTCTCCTTTGCCCAGTTTCCTGGAGAACCATAGATAGCTGCTATTACTCCAGCCTTGTGTGTCTCAAAATTGTTTGGGAACATTTAACTCCACTGAGTACCCTCTAACCTGTTCTCCAACCTGACAACTGGGGTTTCTCCTCTTTTCTTGCTGAAGGTTCTTGGCTGAGCCACCTGTTTGATAAAGAGCCATTTGTCTTTTTAGTGAGGATGGTTTTTAAAAGGCATTAAATCCTGTAGTCATCTCAGCAGTATGCTGAGAATTATGTCTCCTGTTTATGGAACACTGACAGCACTTTCCATTGCCTGATCCTGGCTGCAGAAGTCCTTATAAGATCTTTTTCTCATGATCCTGTACATTTTGTACTGTAGATTTCCAATTTTGCTTCAGCTGCTTGTACTATTTTATATTTATCCTTAAGATTTTAGTCTCTTTGAACTATGTACAATTTTTGTACTATTTCTTCTTGCAGCTCAGCTCAGCTAGGAGCTTGTCTAAGTTGAGCTCTAGCTTTTCTTCACCAGGGGATTTGTATTCTTGAGGTCATCTGCCCTCAAGGCTGACTTTCTTGGCCCTTATGGATGGTGTTCCTGTACCTCTGTGTGCCTCTCCTAAGCCATGAGGGAGTTGGCACAAGGCTCCAGGGCCGTGTCCATCACAAGCCCAGCTGCAGTGACTGCAAAGCAGATTTTCCCAACCCCATATCATAGCTGGGCTGGGGAACCACAGAGCACAGGGGCTGCAAGGCTGCAGGAAGGTTAAGCCTCCTGGCTGACCTGGGTAGAGAGTCTGAGTGGTTTCATGACTTGTTCTGCCTGGTATCCCACCCCAGAGTGCTGGGCTTCCCACAGAAGCCACTGCTACCAGGGCATTCTGGAGCATCTCTCAGAGGGGACGTGGTGGACAGGCCCACCACTCCCAGGGAATAGCTGTCACCCTCCCTGTGAGTTCTCAGAACATTTTGGGCATCAGAAGCCCAGCAGCGATGGCAAAGGGCACAGAGTGGGTGCAGTGAACAGTCAGCAGCTACGTGCACCTTGTTCCCTTTCTGAAGAACTTCTGCCCAACAACAAGCCAGCATTTCAGTGATGAAAAATGTCATTTAGGAGCTCACTCAACCCAGCTTGTAATAAATCCAAAAGAATCGTGGGATGGCACAGGGGCGGGTGCTCTCAGTACCTTACTGCTGCTCTGGGCAGGTAACTTTGCATTTGTGTTCTGCAGACTGAAGATTATCTCAAGCACAAGATCAGAAGCAGGCCTGAGCGGTCAGACCTGGTCAATATGCACATTCTGCAAGGTAAGACTGCCCGAGCTTCTCCCACACACTCCTTGTGTTAGCACACATAATCATGGAATATGATTATATGCAGGTGCTTTTATTGTAGACCTCTGGGAATCAGGGGTACAGACCCAAATCTGACTCCCACATGGCTTTCGAGCTGAACTTATTTTATATTCTATCATTATATAACTTACATATTAATTATTAAACTTATATTGGTTTATTGTATACATTGACTTTATTCAAGCATGAGTTTCTAGTGATCTTTCTCAAGCCCCTGACCACAGTTTCTCATGATTATTCTTACAATTAAACAGTAATTATATCTAATTACTAAATAATCATCACATCTAACAATTATACCATTTATCATATACTGGTTACACAGGTGCATTTCTAGCAAGTACAAGGCCTATACTTTCCCAGGGTATTTTCCCAGGGCCTACTAAGCTTAATTTTCCTTCTAATTCCCCAAATCCCTGTGATTTTAAAACTCTTTTACTATCACTTGTGTCTCCTGCCCTGGGACTTGTGTTTCTCCTGCCCTTCTTGTGTTCCTTCAGGAATCTCATCACCAATACTTTGTTCCAGCTGCTCATGGGGGGCAGACTCAAATGGGAGTTGTATGAAATTCTGTCCAGAGCTGGTGTTCAGGAAGCAGGACACACTTTTATTCCCTGACAGGCACAGTCCCAAGGCCACCCAGTATTTCTCCCATCTGTGGCAGGGAGCAGTGTAAGATGCTCTAGGGAACAGCTGTGAGAGGGAACTCTGTTAGACACCGGTGCCAACGTCTGATCATGAAGAGCAAACCCAGGGAATTTGTTGTCCAGGGCACTGAAATTCCTACAGCAGGTCATTGTAACACCTCCCCAAGGCTGGACATCTTTTGTGCTGCTGTAATTTTGGGCATTCTATGTGACAGCCTGTGCAGACAGCGACCCAAGCAGAGCTGTATGAAAAGCCCTGCTATCAGTCCGTGAGCCACAGCAGCTCTCTCCTCTCCCACCCTGGTGTTCCCTCTCAGGCAGAGAGCTGGCAGGGCTGGATCCCATCACAGACAGCAGAACACCACAGTGTCCCTTGTTATCTCCAGAGATAACAAGATCCTTAGAGACAGAGAGGATGTGCAGCCTCCCTCCCTCCTTGAGTCCTGTCACTTGTCTGGAAGAAGCAGATCGCTCTGGCAGCTGTGAATGCTGCCCTCTGCTCTCAGCATGGATGCAATCTGTATTTCTTTTTGCCTCTGGCAGGCAGGAGGGCTGAGCCTGGGTCCCGTGCTGGGTCAGTGTTGCTGCCTTGCTTTTCCCCTGGGTTTCCATCCCTAAAATAAGCTAGCACCATTGCTTGTTGAAGAGATGGAGAGAGTCCTTCCCTTAGGTTAAATAATGGAAGCAATGTGGACTGGAGCTGGGGGCTGTTACCAGACGTGGAGGCAGCTGCAGTCCCTGGGCATGGACAGGGACAGAGCCAGCCAGGGGAGAGAGACTGCAGAGAGTGCCTGGCACTCAGCAAGATGCATGTGCTGCCCCACACCCCCCTTACCTGCAGCCTCTGCTCACACCTCTGTCCATCCTGCTCTGCATTTCAGAGCTGTGTCTTGGCATATCCATTTTGTAGATTTGACTTACAAATCCATTTTGTTCACAACTGGACCTAGAGGTGATTGGAACTGGCCAGGTGACACAGTTTGCATCATCCAAGTGCTTTACAGGCTTCCCTTCTGCTACAGTTCACCTCAAGGAGCTCATCTGTGTTCACTGGTCTGTATAATCTGATTGACCCTAGACCAGCTCTCCTGACCTCCTGTAGAGAATTTCCATGGTGCCAAGCCCTGTAGCTCGTGTTCCCTACAGAGAGTGTCCAGGCTTTGAAGAAAGAACAACGCACAGCTGCTCTTACTTTAGACCCTCAAGAGTTTAGAAAAGGTCAGGTTTAGAATCCCACTCCCTCACTACTCACGCCTGGTCCAAGAGAAGAGCCAGATAGCTTCGTTCAGGAAATCTTTCTGTTTAAGTTGCTATTCTTCTGTCACCCTTTAACAGTTGGGGTTTTCTCAGCTGGCTTTGCTAGGGCTGCAGCTTCCAGATCTACCTGCCTCTGCTCTGCTCCTCCCCAGCTCATTTTTTCCCTGAAGGCCTGGAGCACAGTAATTATGTCACCTCCAAAAATCCACAGGCCAAGACTCAGCATTTTTAATTCCAGTGTAAGCTCAACTCCAGTTGTCAAGCACTGCCAGTGGTTCTATTCTCCAGCTGTTTCCCATCTGCACTAGCCCACAAGGGGCCAATGTGCTCCTGGCAGGCAGGAGCTGGAGAACCCTTTGGCCCTTGTTAGTGGCAGCTTGCTCATGAAGTTTCCATCACAGATCGCTCCTGGGCCTTGCAGAGGATGGTCTGGCTGTAGGCTGGGTTTGCAAGCCCAGGGTGGTAGAGAGAGGCTCTTGTTTGGGAATGGAGAAGCTGGGCCTGAGGCTCAGGGAAGGACCCATGTCCCAAATCACAGCAGCCCCACCCAGTCTAGCAGAGCAGATCCTGCCGTGCTGAGCCACACTCAGGTGTTGGCCACAGCCCCCAGAGGTGTGCCATTGTCACCGAGTGCTGTGCCCACAGGAGCCCCTGCTCCTGATGCTTCTGTTTGGCCTTTCAGACTCGGCTGCAGAGGGGTCCATTCAGTCTACTCAAATGAAGCTGAAAAGAGCCCGACTGGCAGATGACCTCAACGAAAAGATCGCGCTCAGGCCGGGTCCCTTGGAGCTGGTGGAGAAGAATATTATTCCCGTGGACTCGGCTGTGAAAGAGGCCATAAAAGGTAGTGACAGTGAACGTGTGTGTTGTGTGTGTGCATGGAGTGGGACAGGGCTGCCACAGGGACTGCAGGAAGTGACCAGCCTGGATGTAAGAGCTGCTCTTATTGCTTAAATTTCATTATTTTCACAGTAACCAGCCCAGTCCAGCGCAGCCTGTGAGCACAGCGCTCTCATCTTAGAGCAGTGACACTGAAACATGCACCAGTGCTCAGCCACATTCCCCCAGAAATAACCTCCCTTCCTACACCCCTTCCCTCCCAAGGCTTTGAGCACAGAAGTGATGCTGTTGCAGAGGGGACACTCCTTCCTTCAGCATGGGAGAGAACCTGAGTGCACAAGGGTTGGTTGTGAGACCAGCCCAGATTCTCCCCCTCGTGCTCTGCCAAGCTCTCTCATCCCCACTAAATGGGGGTGGAGTGGCCCTGGTTCAGGAGGGCTGAGGGTTCTCTTTTATTTTTTACCACTGCTGCTGGTGGTGTGCAGGACCCAGCAGAGCAGGATGCTGCATCCCTGGGGTGTGGAGCATCCTTGGGGTGCTAAATTGCTGGAGAATATGAGCAGGGGCCTGCACCCCCAAACAGGGCACACTCCTACCAGCCAGGACCCACCACTTGCTTTATGCCTAAGTTTGGTTTTCCTCCATCACCTCCTGCCACCAGAGGAGGGAGGAAGAACCATCCACAATTACTTCCCCCACGCTGCTGCAGGGATGCTGGTGTGGCAGCCAACACAGAGCAGAAAGGTGACTCAAATTTCACCAGGGCCCCGTGCCAGGACAGGGAGATCCGAAAGCAGAGGAAGGAGCAGGAAAGCCAGCAGGGTCCTGCAGTGACAGGGCAGCAACCTGTATTTTTGAAGTCTGGGGCTGCCCCCACATGTCCAAACTGGTTTTCAGGTCTCCAATGAGGCACTGAGAGCTGCTCTGCCCCTGGAAGCTGCTTGTTCTGTTGCTCACAGTTCCTCAGTTAATGGGATTGTTTCCATTGGCATAATTCCATTTGAAGGGTCTGTTCTAGAGCTCAGAGCAGGCTGGGGACAATGGCAGGGTTTTGGGGCAGAAAGGCTCTTGGAGTGACAGGAGAAATGCCAAAAATGAGAGTTGAAACAGGAAGCACTTTGATTTTCATTTCATCTCAGAAACCATCTTAAATGACATGAAATATTCCAGGCTCAGATACTGCTCTGTCCTGCCCCACAACTATTCCTGCTCTTGGTTTGGAGGCTGTGAAATGCAGGCTGTGTATGTACAGCAGCTTCTCCAGCCTGGCCCTGGAGCTGCTCCATTCCCAGCGTGTTGCAGCTCTCCTCTTTGAAGGTGAAATGTTCCAGGACTCTGCCTGAAGAGGAATTTTTAAGAAGAGTTCAAGTAAAATCTCCCCAGCCACTTACTAAAGGATAGAACAGTGGGGAAAAAAAAAGTTTCAAAAAATCCCCCCCCCCCTTAATAAACATTTAGGGCAGTGTGAGCATGACTTTATCCCCTGGAGCTGAGGTTTGGAGGCTGGGGAATGAGCTTGAGTCTTGAATAGAGCGTCTCTCCTGCTGTCTTGTCAGGAGCTCATGGTAAACAGAGATTTACGGGACCAAACTGTTAAAAACAAAAAGTCTGGCTTAAAAATTATTTGTTCAGTTTTAAATTTCTCCCTTTCACAATTCTCTTCTATCACATTGCTGGGGAAAAACGTGTCCTTGTAAGCCAGTTTCATCCCATTTAGGGTGCAACATGCAGGACATTAGGGCCCAACATGAAGTTGCTTGGTACCACAGGGTGCCATGAGAAGAAGGTGGTGCAGCTGCACCAGGAACACCATCCCAGCCCTCAGGTTTCTGCAGAAGAAAGCCTCAAGTTGAAGGATCCTCAAGCTCATTTTTTGCAGTCAGAGGCACCTTGAGGTACTCACAGTTTGGGGCAAAGAGCCGAACACAGAGCGGAGATGAGTACTGGCACTTCTGAACGTTAAGCCTTTTGTTTTTGCAATACCAGAAAGATGACAGGGTTTAAAATCATTTTACTTTAACCTTGGAATCTCAACTGTTTATACAGTGGAAAGTTCAGCTGACGTGTTCCTCTAATCACCTCCGGCAGGGTGAACAGAAAGTGCCAGACCCCAACCGAAAGCCCAAACGTCCCAGTGACAGGAGGCCGCCAGTGCCCTGCATAGCTGAGCAGTGATACAAGGAACTTTTTTTACCAGGTCCTTGTCATCACTTTGTCCAATGCGCTCAAGAGGACAATACCCAGTGCATTAGAAACAGCCCCGAGCAAACACCATCCTGCCTGAGATTACAGCAGGGACACGGGATCGAGAAACAATACGCTCAGGCCGGGCTGGGTGAGAGCAGGACAGATAAGGGAAGCATTCCCCATTGGCACAGCCCTGCGGTATCAAGCAGCAGGATGCAGCACATTCCTGTCGTGCTCTGGGCTGTCGCTGTGTCCTGAAGGTCCCTTGTGCTCCCAGCTTTGGCACCACTTCCCAACACACGCTCCCCTGCCAGCGCAGCAGGAGCCCTGCAGATCCACAAGGCCCCCTTGCTTGGAGTCATTTTTCCCAAGAGGGGATGTCCACGCTGGCCTGCAGCCATGCAGCTCCCATGCAGCCCAGTTGGCCCATGCAATGCTGCAGCTCCTCAGGGACCTGTTTGGGTGCTGCCTCTGATGGAGAGGATGGAGAGGACACAGACCCTCTTTCCAGGGACAGCAAGTTGAACACAGCTGATCTCATTTCCCCAGCCCATGTCTGGGCAGCAGCTCAGGCAGGGAGCCAGGGCTCTGTCCTCGCCCACCCTGGCACCAGCAGCCACAGGGAGTGGAGATAACCCTTATCTCTCAGATAGGGGCAGGGGTCAGAGCAGGAGGTGCGTGTCGTTGAGAAGGTGCACATTGCTAGACCAGCAGCAGGGACAGGTGGAAGCTTGTCCCCGGGCCCTTCCTATTTCCCCATTTGTCACCTCACTATCAGCGTGCCAAGCTGCCTGACAAATGCCAGACATGAGCACGAGGAGATTACGAGTGTGGCCACGCTGCTCCTTCCTCTACCCCCACCTGCAGCTCTCCTGAGGCTCACATGAGACCTTTTTTTCTCAGCACTTTATTTATCATCAAACCTCGGGGTCAAGAGCCCGTGCCCATCTGACTAGGAGATAACAGTGCAGGAGCTGTGCAGGCGGCGCAGCCTGGGGCTGTCGGGCAGGCAGCAGAAATGGTTTGAACCGTGTCCTGTGGGTGAAACCTGTGCACAGACACGGCATGTGGGAGCCTCTGTGCACCTGCAGCCACATCCACTCTTGCTGGCTCTCGTGCTGTGAGCAGATGGATCACATTCCGAGCTGATTTCAACCTCACTCTTTCTGCTGAGGACAGAGTCCCATGTGTGGTGTGGGTGTTCAGCCGGGGTGCTCAGCTCAGGGAGGGCGATCCGTGCCCCTCTCCCACCCCAGCCCAGTGGAGGGGCTGCAAGGCAGAGCCCCTCCTGCACCAGTCCCACCTGTCCACACTGGCCCTGCTGGCGGGCTGGGCTCCTCCAAGCCCTCCTCTCTCCCTATCCCAAGGAACAAGGGGCATGGTCCTGGTTTCTCCAGCCATTCCTCTCTCCCTATCCCAAGGAACAAGGGCCATGGTCGCAGCTCCTCAGACCTCTCCTCTCTCCCTATCCCAAGGAACAAGGGCCACGGTCCCTGGTTCTCCAACCTGTCCTCTCTCCCTGTCCCAAGCAACAAGGGCCATGGTTGTGGCTCCTCCAAGCCCTCCTCTCTCTCTGTCCCAAGGAACAAGGGCCATGGTCCCTGTCTCTCCAAGCCCTCCTCTGTCCCTGTCCCTATCCCAAGGAACAAGGGCCATGGTCCTGGCTCCTCAGGCCTCTCCTCTCTCCCTGTCCCAAGGAACAAGGGCCATGGTCCCCGTTTCTCGAAGCCCTCCTTTCTCCCTATCCCAAGGAACAAGGGCCATGGTTGTGGCTCCTCCAAGCCCTCCTCTCTCCTTGTCCCATGGAACAAGGGCCATGGTCCCCGTTTCTCCAAGCCCTCCTCTCTCCCTGTCCCAAGGAACAAGGGCCATGGTCCCGGTTCCTCAGACCCCTCCTCTCTCCCTGTCCATGGCTCGCCTTGCTCTCCCCCAGCCGCGGGGCAGCCCCGGAGGTGGCCGAGCCCCCCGGGCACCCGTGTGCCGCCCACCCACGGCCGGGCAGGGGGCGGCGGGCGCGGCCGAGGTCCCCCCGAGGCTCACCCCGTGCCCCCGTCGCTCCCCGCAGGCTCTGACCGTCGCCCCTCTGCCCCCGCAGGCACCCAGGGCGGCTTTCCCCGGCAGAGCGACGCCTTCGCCTTCGAGGAGGACAGCAGCAACGACGGGCTGTCCCCGGAGCGGCCCCGCAGCCGCGGCTCCCCGGGCCCCGCCGAGCCGCCCCCCGGCTCCAAGGCCCCGGAGCCGCCCCCCGCCGGCCCTGCCGGGGCTCCTCAGGTAGGGCGAGCCGTCCCGGAGCCGGGGAGATGCGGGGGGACAGGGGACACCCGTGCGGCACACGGGAGGGAGCACACGAGGGACGCGCCGGGCCGAGGGGCAGATTCCTGCCCTGCGCTCGGCACGGGTGAGGCAGCGCCTCGAGTGCCGTGTCCAGTTCTGGGCAGTTTAGGAAGGATGTGGAGGGGCTGGAGCGTGTCCAGAGAAGGGCAGCAAGGCTGGTGAGGGGTCTGGAGCACAAGTCCTGTGAGGAGCGGCTGAGGGAGCTGGGGTTGTTTTATCCTGGAGAAGAGGAGGCTCAGGGGAGACCTCATCACTCTGTACAACTCCGTGACAGGAGGGTGCAGCCCGGTGGGGTCGGGCTCTGCTCCCAGGGAACAATGACAGGACAGGAGCCTTCAGCTGCGCCAGGGGAAGTTCAGGTTGGAGATTAGGAAGAAATTCTTCACTGAAAGAGTGGTTGGGCGTTGGAATGGGCTGCCCGGGGAGGTGCTGGACTCACCATCCCTGGAGGTGTTTAAGAAGAGCCGGGACGTAGCACTCAGTGCCGTGGTTTGGTTGGCAGGGTGGTGTTAGGTGACAGATTGGACTCGATGATCTCAAATGTCTTTTCCAGCCGGGTTAATTCTGTGATTCTGTGACATTTTGGGTCATTTTCTGTCATTCTGTGGCCCGCGGGCGGACCGCGCTGCGCGGCGCCGGCGCGCCCACTGCCGGCCGGCGCGGGCACTGCAGCGCCGGGGAGCGCCGGGCCGGGGTGGAGCGAGGGACTGGGGGAAACTGGGGAAAACTGGGGAAAACTGGGGGGAAACTGGGGAAAACTGGGGGGAAACTGAGGGAAACTGGAGAAAACTGGGGGAATGTGGAGGCTGGGGGAATGGGGGGACTGGGGAAAGCCGGGGGAATGTGGAGGCTGGGGGAATGGGGGAACTGGGGGGAAATTGAGGGAATGGCGAGGCTGGGGGAACGGGAGGACTGGGGGTAATGGGGGAACTGGAGTGGACTGAGGCACACTGCAGGGGCTGGGATGGACGAGGGAGAAAGGGAAGAACCGGGGCAGACTGGGGTGGGGGAGAACTAAAAGGATTGTGGCCATTCATTGATATTAGCTGGGAAGACTGGGCTGGTCTGGAGGATACTGAGGGACCAGCTGTGAGCAAGGATACGTGGCTCAGGTGAAACTGGGAGGGCTGGAAAACCAAGGATTGTGGAGGCAGAGGACTGGGAAAGGACTGGGATAGCCTGAGGGTGTGGCTGGAATAGACATGACGGGGCTGGGATGCACTGAGGCATCTGTGGGGATTTGGAACAACATGGGGTGAGGAAACGGGGTACCAGGATTCCCCAGCCCAGGCTGGGCAGCCCCTGGCTCCGGCCCCACAGCCCCTCTCACCTCTCCCTTGCAGGATCGTCCCCCCAGTGCCGATGGCCACGCTGCGGACACTGCCCCGGGGCAGGGCAGCCAGTGCCACAGCCCCAAGCAGCCGGCGGGGCAGGAGAGCCCGACGCTGCCGGTGCCCTCTGCCGTGAAGGTAATGCCGCTCCTCCGGGGAGGAGCCAGCCCAGGGCACCCAAGCCTGGAGTGCCCATGTGCTGCGCCCCAAATGTGTCAAAGCTCCGGGTGCCTGGCCTTAAAGGCTTTGAAAAATTCAGGCAGACAACCTTGCGTCAGAAACACAAATTAATTGTGTAATGGCACAAGATGCAGCAATACACCTTGCTAGAGGCAGCTGCTTGAGTGCTGCACTGAAAACGTCCCCTGGGGCTGGGAGCAGGAGGAGACAGCAGGCCACACTGGAGTTCCTTGCGGGCAGGGAGGGTCATTGTCATCTCATGTGCTCTCCAGCACAGCTGAGATGGGGCGCAGTGCCAAGGGAGTCCCCCACATCCTGGCTCAGCAGGTCTTGGAGCTGGAGTGTCAAGGTGCCAGCACGAGCTGCCTTTGTCTGTTCCAGGCCTCTGAGGTCCCATGGGGATGACAGGAGCTCCTCTCACACCTCATTCCTTTCCTTCCTTCCAACAGTCCAAATCATCCAGTGACAGCAAGAACCGTCACAAGAAGCCCAAAGACACCAAGCCCAAAGTGAAGAAGCTCAAGTACCACCAGTACATCCCCCCAGACCAGAAAGCAGAGAAGTCCCCTCCACCCATGGATTCTGCATATGCCAGACTGCTCCAGCAGCAGCAGCTCTTCCTGCAGCTCCAGATCCTCAGCCAGCAGCAGCAGCAGCAGCAGCAGCACTTCAGCTATCCTGGGATGCACCAAGGACAGCTAAAGTGAGTGGCACTGTGCCAGCAGCGGGACTTAGTCCTGTTTCTCTCCAGGCTTTCCCCTCTGTATCCATTTGTGTGCACGGCACCGAAACAGAAAAGCTTGGGAACAGCACAGACTCCTTCCAAACCATTCTGGGCTTTGCATACTGGCCAGGGCACCTGTGACCTGCTGGTGGGACACCAGCAATCCTCTACAGCCCAGCCTGGTTTTCCTTGGCCATCCTAAAGTCTCACATAGGAGATGGCAGACCCAGGGGAGCAGAGGGATGGGATGCTGGGCACAAAGACCCTGGGGGAACAGACAGGTTACCCCAAATCTCCTTTGTTATTTCAGGCAATCAAATGAGCAAATGGTCAAAAGTTCAAATTCTTCATCAACTTCTGGCAACAACACCCCTCTTTCTCCAGTGAAAACCACCTTTTCAGGCCAGACTTGTGTCTCGTCTATCAAGCCAGGCCCTCTGCCATCCAACCTGGATGATCTCAAAGTGAGTGCAAACTTTGTCACTGCAGGGGCAGAATGTCACAGCCTGAGTGTGTCAGGGGAGTGCCACAGGCTGGGAGGGGCCGTGTTACAGATCAGCACACCTGCACCTCCGTGCTCTGAGCCACCCAGGAGTTCAGCACAGCACCCTGGGGCAGGGCTTGGTCACTGGGGAGGTTCTGAACATGGGGGCTTGCTGCTGTGCAGGTGGTGAGGGGAGCACTGCTCTGTGTATCAGCAAACCAAAGGTGTAGCCTGGGGAGGCTGCGGGTCAGGCTAAAAGATGATCTGAGCTGCTGCCTCCTGCAGCTCCTGGCTCCATCCCTGTGTGGTTTTGACATTGTGGATGCTCTGACAGACCAGCCAGAGGCCAGTAGGGCAGCATGCCCCCCCCCCATCAGTGACTCAGCTGCTCAGCCAGGCCAGCTCAGCTCTCTGCATGAGCAGGTACCTCCTGCTACATGCACTGTTTTGAGTCCCTCTCATGTAGGCAAGAAAGGGCATGGGGAGAATCCCTCATATCAGCTATTCTTTTATACTTTGCTAATGGACCCTCAGTCATGGGGAAGGCCAAATCCTTCCAGGAGCAGAGACCTGGGGGCAGCCCCGAGGTGGAAACAGATGAATTTGCCCCAGCTCAGGTGACTGAATCATGTGCCTGAGCATAGAGCATGTGGCTCCAAGGTGTCACAGTCTCTGAGCTGTCAGCTGGCTCCTGGTCTGTGCTGAAGTCCTCTGCTCATGGAGAAATCTACTGCTGGCAAGGGAATCCTGAGTTGCTTCCCTGACCCAAGGACCGCTGCTGGTTCATGGAGAGGAGTCACAGTTCTCGGAGGAAGATTTTCCTGTTAGGAAAGGTTGAGATTCTGCGGGATGCGCAGTGGTCAGGCCTGTGCACGGTGACTGTGGTGACTGCAGGTGAGACAGGGGGCACCTGGGGGGTCAGAGCTTTAAAGCTGGAAGCTGTGAGCCTGTGATCTGACACTCCTTGACAAAAGCACTGTGTTTCTAAGGGGCCGTTCTGCCACTGAGACTGAGCACGAGTGATTTTCCTTCCAGGTGTCGGAGCTGAGGCAGCAGCTCCGAATACGAGGCCTGCCCGTGTCGGGTACCAAAACGGCGCTGATGGAGCGGCTGCGGCCCTTCCAGGAGTGCAGCAGCAGCACGGTGCCCAGCTTCAGCGAGATCACCACCGTCACCTTCCCAGTCACTCCAACGAGCACCCTGTCCAGCTACCAGTCCCAGTCCTCCACCAGCATGTTGTCAAACGGCTTCTATCACTTTGGCAGCACCAGCTCCACCCCGCCCATCTCGCCCGCCTCCTCTGACCTCTCTGTGAGCGGCTCTTTGCCAGACACCTTCAACGACGGGCCCATGTCTTCTCCACAGTTTGGTCTCCAGCCATCACCGGTTCATGGCAGCGCTGAGGAAAGCCTCATGAGCAGCATGAATGGAGGGAGCATCCAGCTGGAACTGGAAGGAATAGACACAGAGAAAGACAAGATGCTGGTGGAGAAGCAGAAGGTCATCAATGAACTGACGTGGAAGCTGCAGCAGGAGCAGAGGCAGGTGGAAGAGCTGCGGATGCAGCTCCAGAAGCGAAAGAGAAGCAATGGCCTTGAGGAGAAGCAGCAGCCTGCCCAGCATTTCTTTGGTGTCCCCATCAAGCAAGAAAACACCGTGTCCAGCTGTCCATTTGCATCCAAACAAATGGCCCTGAAAGGCCAGGCCGGCAGCTCGGATAAGCTGAGTAACTGTGGGGTGCCACAGGTGCCCCACATTGTAAACAGCCACTGCTTGGAGCCCGCAGGGCAGAGCACCATC